>NC_141695.1:522247636-523447636 GCF_964263255.1 Lissotriton vulgaris
AATAAACATCTGTTCACACAGTATTTGTGTCATGCGTCACCAACACATAATTACATTAAGCGCAATAAGAACCTGAGGGGCTTTGCAGGAAGAACGTTTCGCAAATAACTTAAGATGGAAATCTTAACACGATGCTGGGGCCTACCACCAATTGTTGGACACTTTAAAGGTGGAAATTGCCAAGCAGGTCAATTTACGGGCATACTAAAATGTTGGAGGTAGGTGCCAAGAGTTATCTATTATTGTTACATTCATTGCAATACTAGAAATGTGATTTATGTTATCACACGCCCAAGCAATTTGATGTACGCCGGTCGAACAACTCACATAGCCAAGGAAAGAATATGCAAGCATCAAAGTAAGATTTGATGCAAAGTGGAGAGGGCTCCATTGGTCAAGCACTACCTGGAGTTCAAGCACTGTGAGAATGAACTGAAATGGCAGGTGGTTGATGTATTTAGAATAGACTATCTTGAAGGCAATAGTAACACAATTTGGTGACGAGAAGCGAATGCAGATGGACTGATCATCTTATAACAGAACTCGGATTTAACGATGTTGGTGAACACAGGAGTGCTGAGTGAGCAGATGGTTATTTATGATGGTTGGATGGCATACTGAGCTGAGCGTATATTACATACAACAAACTTCATATCCCCAAATGGTGTACTGCAGAGGCCACAAGATCTAGTGTTTCCAGTTTAACTCCCAGACCAGTGGGAGATACATAGTTGTGAGCATGAACGCACGGATGAAACTTCCCTCTTACTGTAGAATGAACCTTTTTTGTCAAAAACTATATTCAATTATTCTGCATTGAACTGTGTATATTCTAAATTGCTATTACACCCCAGTGGTGTGATATATATATATACACAAAGAGTTGCCCCCTCGAAAGAGCCCACACAGGTAGGTACTGCTTTCTCGTTTATTAGTTGAGCTGCAGCACAGTAGTCAGGACACATCACCACAAATAAAACAAGCCTGAAGCGTTTCGTGCTCACTTGCACTTTCTCAGAGGAATAATGTCCAGCAAAGCAATCTGAGCACCTGTTATATCACCTGTGAAATCTGAGAGAGGGGGGGATTATGTGAGAAAATTGCGCACACTAGAATCTAGATACATCATTAAATTGCAAACTAAAGTACCGAAAGGGATTAATAATGAGGAAGAAATGTGGATTCATGCTGGCTGAAAATATACAACGAACAACATCTGGTAAAATGTATTCTGACCTAGAACTACAGCTTAGATAGTAACTAAAGTTTCTAGACGAGTAATTCCTGTTATATTGTGATGATCGGATTTTATTTTACTTAATTTTGGAACAAGGCCTGCTGATGATTACACCAGCCCAATCAGGGCATAATTGAGGTAAAGCGGCAAGTCAACAAGGATGACTGAGTATAAGGGACAATAGGCTGCTCTCGAATATCGATTGATACCTGTGAGAATGATAGAAATTCTCTCATTTGTCTTTTACATTAGGCGGAGATGTGAAGCCCACATACACCATATATATTGCATGTGTTTTATAAAAGATTAATTTATTTTGGAAAATGCAATTATGAGATTAGAATGTAAACATAAATTTGTTTTCAGTCGAGACTACTGAAAGATGGCCGCCAAACCTAAGTCCATTGTTTATTTTGATTATCATGCACAAATCACTTTCTATATTTACAAACTACGAGCAACGTTTTATTTAAACACTGATGAGTAAAGTTTTTGTTGACACTGACGAAGTCGGAAACGCTGAAACGTGTATGTCAACTTTTGCAGAAACGAACGAATAAAATATCAAATAGGCTTTGACCCCGCGTATGGCTTTGAGAGCACTCTATTGAAGAAGTTCCCGGGATTTGAGAACTGGCATTTTGGAAAATGTTTGCGCTCACAGCACGCTGAGGACGCACCCGTAACTGTGTGGCGCATCGGCTGGTGAACTGTGTGTTGGGAATTCAATTTGCCGTCTGCCCCGCCGAATGTTACCGTCAAAGTATCACAGTGTCTATTTAAAGATGAACAAAAGTCTTGAAGCACTACCGCTGAACTCGCTGTCAGGACTCTGAAGGCTGGGACCCGAAGAGCCAGAGGGCGCGAACGCGGTGAGTGCATCTAATGACTATTATTGTTGAAATAATCGGCAAGCTACATTAAGCAAACCCGGGGTCATTAGCACTACAAATGACATTGTTTCTATTGAAAATACTATGTTTTCTGACACAGAAAGAGAAGAAGCAGCAGAAAGCCTGTTTTCATAGAAAGGGGACACTAGTGCGAACAAAAATGAGCCTGATAGCAAAAGAGCCCCAACAAAGTTAAAAAGTCTGTATGCTACATTGGAAAAAGCATAAGAAAAGGAAATACGTAAATGGTGGGAGGCCACCAGCCTACAGAAGTACGTGGATGTGGGTCGAGTCCCTCGGGGACTCCGTATTTACACAGTACCTTCATATGAAACTCCGAACCATGCATTATTAAAGGAATGGGCGGAATATACCACAGAAGTGACACATGTAATGCTCAAGATCCTCAAAAAATATGCATGGATGGACCGAGCGAATTTACAAGACGAAATAAAAGAGATTGAAAAGAAGATCAGTAGTGAAAAGGATGTGAAAAAGAGCGAGGAACAGCGCCAATCAATGAAAAAGCGCCTCCTTGATTACGAAGCAACAATTAAAACAAAGAAGCAAACCAAATTTTTACGGGACAAACGTGACTATGCAAATTGATGCTTCTGACATTCGCCAAAAAATATGATGTCCCGAGAAAAGAATTGAAAAAGAGTCAACAAGGAAAACGCACTCCCCCCAGCACCTCGGAATCAGAGGTAGAAGTCTCTCAAGGGAAACAATTACCGGGTGACAGTGAAGACAGAGGCACTGGGCAGACAATCACTACTTTTTTTAAGAATACGAGCTGATGAGGGGCCTGAGACAGTGACCAGCCCCACGCATACATCCACCAGAAGGAAGAGGAGGAAAACGAGGAGGGGCAAGAAAAACAGAAACAGGACGTTCCACCCCAGTGGTAACCCGCAGCAAACGAGGGGGATAATGGGAATAAATGAGAACACACAAACTGTAATCAATCTGTCGGATAGAGAGCTAACAGAGACTGAATTGACTGTTTTAAAACTGGGCTTGACCTTTTGCCCGACCCCAGCCTTTGACTATTCGCAAATGCGAATCGATTTGTATCAATTTATTCGTAAAGTCAAATTGATGAAAATACATTTGCTACACCCTGCAAAGGGACAAGACAAACATCGAAAGATAAATAACTGTTTGATCAATTGGTAGGAAGGGATCTAGAAACCATTCAACTACTTAATGAGATGGATGAGGACCAAGAGAATCTTGAAGTCAATGCAACCCAGATGAAGAGGAGGAAAACGCTTAGGGGCAAGAAAAACAGAAACAGGACGTTCCACCCCAGTGGTAACCCGCAGCAAACGAGGGGGACAATGGAAATAAATATGAACACACAAACTGTAATCAATCTGTCGGATAGAGAGCTAACAGAGACTGAATAGACTGTTTTAAAACTGGGCTTGACCTTTTGCCCGACCCCAGCCTTTGACTATACGCAAATGCGAATCGATTTGTATCAATTTATTCGTAAAGTCAAATTGATGAAAATACATTTGCTACACCGTGCAAAGGGTACGAGACAAACATCAGAAGAGAAGGAACTGTTTGATCAATTGGTAGGAAGGGATCTAGAAACCATTCAACTACTTAATGAGATGTATGAGGACCAAGAGAATCTTGAAGTCAATACAACCCAAATGCTGGAAGAAACAGGCATCATCCAAAAGGGGTGTAAAAGCAATCTGAAAAAAAAGTCCAGAATAATTCCCAGAACACCATACGATGCCATCGACACCTTTCAAGAAATCATCATAGAGGACCTAAAAAGCCTCCAGACAGAAATATTCAATGAAAAAAGGAAAAATCTAACAAAAGACCAATGGGAAGCAGTGAGAAAACTAAAAGAAGATGAAACACTGATCATAAAACCCTCGGACAAAGGGGATAATGTGGTGGTCCTCAACAAAACACAATATGAGGACGAAGCTCTATCTCAGCTAAGCAAAAAAGAACACTACATTCCTATCAATATGCAAAAATATATGAATAGTGTTTCAGAATTTCTGGAATTAATAACAAGATGGAGAGATGAGGAAACACTGGACCAGGAGGACTGGTCATTCCTGAAATGTGATCATCCGGAACTAGCTACTTTTTATCACTTGTCTAAAGTGCATAAGAGTAAAGTATGGCCTCCAGGAAGACCCATTGTATCATCAAAAAATAGCCTATTGGAAAATACCTCAATTTATATTGATCATTTCATCTCACCCATGGTCAAAGACTTAAACTCCTACAGAAACGAATGCCCTTTATCAAACTCCTGAATTGTAATTCAGAATATACTGTCTATTGTCTAGTGTGTCAGTGCGGAAAACAGTATGTGGGAAGTACTATACATCCCACAAAAAAAAGAGTCCTTGAACATCTTAGGGCGATAAATAATAAGGATTATAACTACCCAGTTGCCCGCCACTTTGAGAAAGAACATGACAGCAATAGCAGCCTTCTCCCTTTCTTCTGCTTGGATCAGGTTGTGAAATATGAGAGAGGGGGGGATTATGTAGAAAATTGCGCACACTAGAATCTAGATACATCATTAAATTGCAACTAAAGTACCGAAAGGGCTTAAAAATGAGGATGAAATGTGGGTTCATGTTGGCTGAAAATTATACAACAAACAACATCTGGTAAAAGTTATTCTAACCTAGAACTACAGCTTAGATAGTAACTAAAGTTTCTAGACGAGTAATTCCTGTTAAATTGTGATGATCGGATTTTATTTTACTTTATTTTGGAACAAGGCCTGCTGATGATTACACAAGCCCATTCAGGGCATAATTGAGGTAAAGCGGCAAGTCAACAAGGATGACTGACTATAAGGGACAATAGGCTGCTCTTGAATATCGATTGATACCTGTGAGAATGATAGAAATTCTCTCATTTGTCTTTTACATTAGGCGGAGATGTGACGCCCACATACACCATATATATTGCATGCGGTTTATAAAAGATGAATTTATTTTAGAAAATGCAATTATGAGATTAGAATGTAAATATGAATTTGTTTTCAATCGAGACTAGGGAAAGATGGCCGCCAAACCGAAGTCCTTTGTTTATTTTGATTATCATGCACAAGCCAATTCCTATGTTTACAAACTACGATCACAGTTTTATTTAAACAATTATGAGTAAAGTTTTTGTTGACACTGACGAAGGCGGAAACCCGTATGTCAACTTTTGCACAAACAAACAAATACAATATCAAATATGCTTTGTCCCCGCGTATGGCTTTGAGTGCACTCTATTGAACAAGTTCCGGGTGTTTGAGAACTGGCGTTTTGGAATGAATATAAATATATATATATGTCGGACTGGTGTTGGGTCGCACAATAAACTGAAAACCTGCACTATCTATGGGTCCTGCCTCGTCATTCAAGATACGAATTTGTTTCTGACGTCTGTGCTTACCGAATAAATATATATATATATATATATATATATATATATATATATATATATATATATATATATATATATATATATATATATATATACTGTCGGCACTAGACTGTACCATTTTTCGTAGTATATTGTGTAAATATTACAATTGGTTTGACCGTGAAAAGTAGCCGTTACGTGCATTAATTTGTTGCAAGTCATAAGACATGGTGGATATATTCTTACACTCCGTTATAAATAAATCCACAGAACCACTGTATGTGTTCTATTATGATTGACCCTGGTTCCACTGACTGGGTAAAAGGGTCTTCCCTGTACATCTATATGCTAAACCAGGAGACATCCAAATTGGAACCAACTGGTCCCAGTACTCAGACTGTTACCACACACAGAGTCCTATTCTCATATGTGTGCTACACATTCACTGCACACACATAAACCCTACAAATAGACTGAATGTCAGTGCAAATATATGGGGCTCACATAACAGCAGAGTTTAACATGAGAGGGATCAGTAGACTACCCTTTCCCTGACACAGGGAAAAGCATCTGATGACAATACTATTTCTCAAAAACTCAGTACACGGCCACCACCACTTCATATAACTCACCCAGGGAATGAACAGTAGTCCTACGACTGCAATGAGGGTACACTTTGTCTGCTCCTCCATTTCACAGAATAGATTCTGGAAACTCCCATTACTAGGAAAGGAATAGGCTTCTAGGTTAGCAAAATGCCAGGACCATATAAAAAGTCAGGATACAAATTTCACAAGCCGTCAAGCATGCAGGCACTTGGGGTAGGAGTGTATGCATGTTAGTTGTTGGGACAGTCCCCTCCCAACAGTGGGCTTGTATGCCCAATTACCATAGACTAATGGGGCCCATTATACAAGTGTGCCTTTGAAGAAAGCCAGCTCAGATCCCATAGAACTGTAATCCAATAGCAATTTTGTTTCTTTAGTAGGGTTAAGTATCCTAGTGTGGTATCAGCTGAAAGGCATATTTAGTTTTCTTAAAGGCTTGCTGATTCTTTTCTGTCAACTTCAAACCTGACATGGATTTGAGAAGATCACAGAGTTGTTCTGTAAGAGAGGTGAGGTTTTGATTAAACATGCCACAGCATGTGACTATGCCCAGGAAGGAACATACTTCACACCCTGAAAATGGTGGACCAGACAACCTGATATATTGCACCATGGTGGGACCAAGGGCTATGTCTTCTGCAAAGAGACAGTAACTGAGGAAATCACATTTTGTTCTTGTTCAGGATAATGCCACAGTCAACGAGGCCAGGAAAGCACTTGTCAAGTTGTGGTTATGTTCTTTGAAGGTCTTGGCATGAAAGAGAGTTTCATCGCCAACACTGATTACACTGCTTACCCCTGATGGAGTTTTGAAAAATGTGTATATGTTGATTTCGAAGAGTCAAGGAGTAGCTGTTTTTTTAAATCCGGAGGCTCCTTTACCTCAGCGACTAGATCGTCTAAATGGGTGTTCAGTGATCATGTTTGATTGCGGTATTACGAGGTGAAAGTCCACAAGGATGTGCACTTCATTGGGTTGATTGGGCTTTTGGGTCACTATGATTGGGTCATTGCCATGGTGTGGATCATTCTTTTTTTTCTTCGTAAGTTCCTCTTCCACTTTGGGTAGCATTTGGAATGTGACATTACAATGATAGGTTGCTGTAGGATGTATGATATAGCCAATATTTGTTCTTGGAGCATCCTGTACCCTTGAAGAGTGCTTTGACGTCATTGAGAATGCTCTTCAGTTCACATGTGCTAACACTAAAATCAAGCAGGGTGAGGAAGATATGGCAAAGTGAAATGAGACAGCAGTGTGACAAATGATCAAAATGCCAGATCCCAACTTGGCGGCAAACACTTTGGTGCTTACAGTATGGTTTTTATTGGTGACATAAGCAATGAATGCACAACACTGTGAAAGTGATGCAGTGTTCCCATATGCAAAACTGCGAACTGTGTTTGGGCAATTGGGGAAGTAACAGACTGGAAGACAATTTGTGCCTGGCATTTAGCCTGGCTCCTCCACCAGGCTTTGCACATGATAATTGCACCCACCACATCTACAGCACTTTCTTTTACCACCTTGTCCTCGCGTAAATCTTCTAGCTCTTACAGGGTGGGGAAGTGACTGCTCGAATCTTCTGAGTTGGCGAGACGGCTGAGACTGAGTGGGCACCTTACCAGTAGACTTTTGCATGGTAATTCATCTTCCCCTAAGCTTAGCTCTCACTGCTGTGTGTAGGACTCCTGTCGGCGTGAGGATAAACACATCAAAGTGGCTACAGACAGACCACGTGGTAGGGAGAGGGGATGATTTGTGTGTCAATCTTCAGAATCAATTTACAGATTAATTCTTTATCACAGAGATCTTGTGCGAAGCTTTGATGTACAAGAGCCTAGTGTGAGCATGTCGAGGACAGAGATCCATGATACGTTGAGTATGAGGCATTTGAGTTTTGCATAGCACACCCTTGGATGACTCACACATTAATCTCTTCTGGTTCATTATGCAGTGTACAAATGACTGCCAGGTCTTTGAGACACATGCAAAAATTGTTGTTGGACTCTCCCGAGTCTTGTCTAGCTTGTGGTAGTAAGAAGTGTTCAGAGTCAAGGCTGGACATTGTTGCAAGCTGAATGTTCAAAGCCACAATTCTAGTGCAGACTGTGAAAGATAAACCAGCTTCTAGTAGTGTTTGTCAAAGCTTGAAAACAGCTTCACCAACCAAATGAAGAAGCCTTGTTCTCTTTACCTCAACTCTAAAAGTATGTTTCAAGTTGCTCTACCCAACGGTGCTTGGGATGAGGGTGAGTGAAGGATTTCAAGGGGATTACAGCCTGGATGCCGGACACTGTTTAGTGGCCAGATGTGGAGGTCAAGATGGCACACAGGGTGTTGTGGGGTAACCTTACTGCAGCAACGGCATATTGATGTGAAGACATAATTATCCACATTTTTCCTGTGTGCGCCATGTCTTTGATCTGTGGACACTGCCTGCCTAGGTCTTCTTAAGCAAAAAGATAGCCCTGCCACACCTGAGGCTGGCAGACACACAAAGAGTGTGTTACTGTCCACTTCAAAGTGGGAAGCTAACGCAGGCCAAGAGACGAAGACTTAACGGGTGTGAACTGTGCAGCATGGTGCACATCCAGAGGGTAGAGCAAGGGTTTCAGAGGACCAATCACACGTCAGGGGATGTGCTGCTGGTAGTTGGCAAGCTGCTGGTGGCACTTATCTTTCGTCTTTAGTGCAGTGTGCGTGTGCAGAGAGAGCACAAAGAGTGTGGTCTTCATACTTCAAGTATCCAGCACATGTGGCCGAATCTATTATTTTACCAACGTAACAAATCATAGCAAAAACCAACAACACGGCCACCTCAAGGGTGTACCGCCTTCGAGCATCATATCTGGATAACATTGCAATCACCTATTCTCTCATGCACCAAGATTTGCATTAGTAAAAAGATACACAACACATTCCGCCCTGCAGTGTGCAATGAGTGAAACAAAGAGAATTGTTTTCAAATTATAAATCTCATTTAAAAAAAGTATTTAAATCCACAGATATTTGTAAGGGTGTTTTTCAAACTACAGACTGTGGTACTTAGTTCCTGATACATTGAAAATACATGACTGGACAACAGCTGAGCAGCAACGTTTATGCAAGTACTTCGGGTGAAAGCATGCCTCGCATGGGAATATTGTAACCACAATCATATGATTGTATTCTGATGTTCATCGTGATACAATATCTGAATAAATCCAAAAGGAAAAAAGACACGTGTAGAGGCTGTACCAGAAAAAGTTTCTCGATAAATCATCGAATGTTTTTCTTCGTGTCATAATATACACCCCATGAATCAAGAGCATGAATTTGGAAAGCAGTTTCATGTAATCCTAATATTAAGCGCACTGATCACAGTAAAACCTGACATGGGCGGAGCAGCGCAAGGACAGACATGTGCCCTGCAGGTACATATTAGTATTTCATCTCCTGTCGAAACCGTGAACAAGTTAGGACTTAGCGAAAAGAAACTCCGGCTTTTACATGCGGTGCGCGTGTCATCACTCTCAGGGGACAGTGTGTGTTCAGTTCACACGCTGCTCGTGCATTTTGTAACATATGGCTGGCGGAAACATTGGGATGAGGGTAATGCAATCAAGCAATTTCAGCACCTGTCTCCGACTTGGCAAACTTTTTAGCTCACACATCATTTTTGCTTTTGGTCATTTAGTTGAAATCGGTAAACTTACTTCAACTGTTTCACTGTATGGGTAGGGCTACACTGGGCCGACACTGTATTAAGGCAGCTGGAGAAAGCTGAAAGAGGGTCAGAAGCGTCTGCCCTACAGCCACGTAGTTTTAATTTCTATTTTAAAATGCTCTTTTTTACTGAATTACACTGAATTGCACTGATTGCTTTAAATGTATTACATTTTAGTCATTCAAAAAATCAAGACCATAAAAGCACAAATAAAAATACAGCACAGTTCATTCATCAAATTCTCCTAAAAAGACTCTCATTGCTCTAAATACAAATTGCTCTAAAAAGTGCATGTGCATTACAATATCATTTAATAAAGTTCCGATTAAAATAGAAGTTCAAGAGAAATAAAAGGGTACAAGATACAAACTTGCACAATTAAAACTTTAAAAAGTATCATTTTAAAAAACACCAAACCCAATTATGAAATAAAATAGCCTGATGAGGCGGGACCTAACTTTAAGATAGCTCGACGTACACAACACATGGAAAATAGAAAACGTGAAATTGAATACGCAATAGGCATGTGGGTGACATATTTCAAAATCCTAAAAGCCTGAGTGCAGTGCTTGATTCTGAGGTTTCTGCAGAACTGCAATAAGCATCTGTATCTCGCCTTCTAATACCCCTGACAAAAGAATAATACATGATATTCCGTCTCAGCTGCATTATTACATGCTGGACATCCCAAATTGGGTGTACCCACCCATTTGTTTGTAAAAGCACGTAACAGAAGTACCCCATGCCTAAACTGCAGATATAGCTTCTTGGCAAGGGCCAGCTGGATATCGTCAAGGGCAGGCTCTAATCTGTATTGATTTTTATCTCTAAAAACACTGCAGTCATAGATGGCATACAAAGTGCATTCTTCCCCCTCCCCACTGCATGCTTTACAAGGCCCCAATTCAACATCAAACTCGGGAGTCTTGCTTGATTTTCTGCAGTGTGCTTGTTTATTAAAAATTAAGTTCACAGGTCAATTACTTCATTGACCCCCCCCATTTCTTTATTTATTAGTAAAATATTCCATCACAGTATTTAAGAATAAACTTGCACTTATATACAATATACACTCATTTACCGCCCATTCTCCAATGGGCCTTTGATTTGACTTCAGAGTTGCGCCAGCAGGCCACAACCCAGATCACCTGCTCTCTTTACGTTAACCCCCTTCCGGTCAACAGAGCCGCAGGTGAGTAATGTGCCCCCACTTGGGCAACCAGCGGCCTCCGGGGTAGGGCTGAAGAGCCAAGGCCACCAGCAGGTCAGCCCCAACTCTCCCGCCAGTCCAGAGTCCAGAATGATTTAGAAAACCTGTTCAGAGGTAAAAACTGTCACTAGACAAGAAGTTCCCGTGGTATTCTTGTCCGGAACCCCGCTACTACCCTGCCTGAAATCCTTATTACAGGGATGGGTGGGTGTCTTCTCTAGGCGGCGTCCGACTCCTGGGCGGTCAGCGGATAAAGAGGGGGCCTCTAAGATGGTCGCAGGCTTTTATGCCTCGCGCCCTACGACTACTTCCGGGGCGTTCCGCCGCCCCCCGTTCCTATTGGTCCTTGCACCATATCCACTTCCGGGTCGGCTGACTCGGAAGTGAACCTACTCTGGGTCGGCCCTTTGGCTGCCACTAACGACGCCATTCCCCGAAGGGGGGTGGCGCCTTGCATAGATGGCATACAAAGTGCATTCTCCCCCCTCCCCACTGCATGCTTTACAAGGCCCCAATTCAACATCAAACTCGGGAGTCTTGCTTGATTTTCTGCAGTGTGCTTGTTTATTAAAAATTAAGTTCACAGGTCAATTACTTCATTGACCCCCCATTTCTTTATTTATTAGTAAAATATTCCATCACAGTATTTAAGAATAAACTTGCACTTATATACAATATACACTCATTTACCGCCCATTCTCCAATGGGCCTTTGATTTGACTTCAGGGTTGCGCCAGCAGGCCACAACCCAGATCACCTGCTCTCTTTACGTTAACCCCCTTCCGGTCAACAGAGCCGCAGGTGAGTAATGTGCCCCCACTTGGGCAACCAGCGGCCTCCGGGGTAGGGCTGAAGAGCCAAGGCCACCAGCAGGTCAGCCCCAACTCTCCCGCCAGCCCAGAGTCCAGAATGATTTAGAAAACCTGTTCAGAGGTAAAAACTGTCACTAGACAAGAAGTTCCCGTGGTATTCTTGTCCAGAACCCCGCCACAGGGCGAGGCGCTTACTGGCGGACTCGACCTCCCCCCCGCGCTCGAGAGTTTCGGAGATGGCCCCTAGGACTGTTTCTATAAATATCTCAGTGCCTGCCTCAGACAGGTGCACTCCATCCTCCGCGTATAACTCCGGCCTGGTCGTCTGTATCAACTTGTGACGAATAGTTCTAATACTAGATTTTTGGAGGATTTCCGCCACTGACTGGTTCAACCTTTTAATAGATTTGTTCACTGCTTTCATAGGTGCGCCCCGCGACCAAACGAGCCTCGGGATGACTTCTGACCACATTACTATGGCTTCCGAAAAAATGCTTTTGACCGCTGCTAAAATAGAGAACAGGGACTCCTTCACTTCTCTCCTTCCGCCCGGAATCATATCGTTGCCTCCGCAGTGCAACACGAATACATCCGGATAAGGCATGCCTCTGGCCAAAGCCGCCTTAACATCCCTCGGGACGTCCGCTAGGCGCTGCCCGCCTATGCCCACCCAATGATGATCACAACCTTGCATCATGTTCACCCTGTCTTTGAGCGTCTTTTCGAAGTGCGCCCCCGCCCTGCGAATGAAGGAGTGGCCACACCAACATATTTGGATTCTCTTAGGGGAGGTACCTATAGTAAACATTAAGAAATACGATGAGAATGAACCTAGGCAGAAGGGAACGGAAGGTTAATGATACAGACTTGTTAAACTAATTGCGGGCGGACATAACGTTCATAACACGCTGATTTCAAGCGACCCAATCTCCTAATTGCATGTTCGGGCAGGCCTAGGCCAGCAGCTGTTGTCGCTGCTCCAATTCGGAACGAATGGGATGTAAAGTCGGTAGGATCAACTCCGATCTTTGCCAGGGTCATTTTAACTGCTCGTGTGAACTGGAACCTGGTAAGGGGTAGACCACTCTTGTGAACTAACAATCTATCATCCGCTCCCTGAGGCCTGACTTGGATGAATCCCCTCAGTAGGTTAACTGGACAGAAGGGCTCCCCCTCTACTCTACCCAATTGTAACCAAGCCCCTTTACCCAAAGGGTCCGTCTTCGATCTACGAACTCTAAGTTTCAGGACATGTTCCGACTCGATTATGTCCGAGCACCTTAGGCCCCCCTCTCTATCTGTCTTAGACGCTGGGAGTAATTCGGAGATCCGCAATGCTCCGCAAAAAGCGAAGGCATAGGCCACCCGGAATAATTGCGTCTCATATGGGGAAAAACAAACGAGCGGCAGCGCCTCCAAGATTTTAACCAACTTCCCTACGTCTATAGGCCTTCTGGAATCTTTTTCCCCTGGTGACAAGCGCTCCCAACCTCTCATTGCTCTTCTTACCCTCTGATCCTTTGTCGGGTCCGAAACTCCCTGTAGCCCTGCATAGAATGCCAATGCCGACAACTGTCTTTTCATGAATGCCACTGCTTTCCCCTTCTCTTTTTGTTGTACTATGAAACCTAACACGCTCTGAGGCACAAAGGCGTCCACTAGGCCCGCTCCCCTTAAGTATGCCGTATAACAATCCCAGGACTTTTGATACATACTCTTAGTCTTGGGGGCCAAGGATGCAGATATCAACTCGGCAGCCGTGGGGCACCAAACTTCCATAGCTCCGCTGGGAAGGCTGTCATTGTCGTCTCTGCTTGCGGCCAATGCGCCCGTCAACTTAAAACGAGACAATGCATCAGCCGCTTTGTTCTCTACACCTGGAACATGTCTAGCAGTGAAATGGACATTGTGGCTCAGGCACTGCAATACTAACTCTTTCAACAGCCTGAGCACCCAAGTGCAGGTTGCTCTCTGGTTATTAATCACCATGACTACTGACATCTGTCCGACCAGAATATAATACGCCTGTTTGCAAGCATATCCCCCCACAAGTGCAAAGCTACTACTATGGGGAACAACTCTAGAAAAGAAATGTTATGGGTCAGACCTCGCTCTATCCATTCGTCTGGCCAGTGCTGCATGCACCATTTGGGGCCCAAAATCGCCCCAAAGCCAATACTCCCTGCAGCATCAGTGAATAGCTCAAGGTCAGCGTTTGAGGTGCTGGCTGCCCGCCACAACACCGTGCCATTGAAATCTTGCAAAAAACATTTCCAAATCAGTAGGTCCTCTCTCACCTCGGCTGAAAGCCTCACCCTGTGGTGTTTTGCCCGCAGCCCGGACATTGCCCTCGCTATACTCCTGGAGAAAGCCCTGCCCATTGGTATGACCCGCAGGGCAAAGTTCAGTTGACCCAATAGAACTTGTAACTGGTGTAAGGTTACCTTCCTTGCTCCTAGGCAGCTATCAATTGCGGCCTTGAAGGCATCTACTTTAGTCTTTGGCAACCTGCACACACCTGTTGTAGTATCAATTTCAATGCCCAAAAAGGTCAAACATGTAGTCGGGCCTTCGGTTTTTTCCGCCGCCAATGGCACCCCCAGCGCCCCAGCCAAATGCTGGAAGCCCAGAAGGGCCTTCCTGCAAGACTGGGAACCCTCGGGACCCATGAATAAAAAATCATCCAAGTAGTGCACTACTGCATGCGATTTGTCTGAGGTCAGGAACTGCTCCACCGTCCATTCCAAGAACCTCGCAAACGTCTCGAAAACTGCACAGGCAATAGAACACCCCATAGGCATGCATAAGTCTACGAAGTAGTTACCATCAAAAGTGAAACCCAAGAACCTGGTATCTTCTGGGTGAACAGGCAGTAACCTAAAAGCCGACTCAATATCAGCTTTAGCCATTAATGCTCCTTCCCCCAGTGCCTGCAATTTTTCAATGGCCGTGTCAAACTTGGTATACCGCACCGTGCACAGGTCTGGGTCTAGCTTATCATTGACAGATAACCCTGGGGGGCTTGATAGATTATGAATCAGACGGAATTTACCTTCCTCTTTTTTCGGAACTAATCCCAACGGCGAGCAAACCAGATTATGGGTAGGTGGATCTTTGAAAGGGCCCCGACCCGTCCCAAGGATACTTCCTTCATAATTTTGTCTTGCGCTGCCTCCATATTTCGCAACACTGAGCTTTGATTACGGGGCGGGACATTGGAAGGGGGGGCTGAAGACGGGATACGGAAGCCAAACGTAAAACCATGAAGCAGGAATTGAGCCTCCTCGAGGTTGTCATACCTACTGAGGAGGTGTGTCAGGACATGCCGTTTAATGGGAGTTGGTAGCCTTGTCGGAAGTTTTAGGCTTTCCCTTTGGGGTGACATGGCTGGACTGTTCTTTGGGATTTCCAGTTTTCTTAAAACATCTGATTTCAGGATGAGAGGTTCCACCGCAATACGAACAGCAGTGTTTGAACCTGCACGAGACCCCCCTGGTACACTCATTTCTGTTAAACTGCCAGCAGGCCTGTTTTTTCTCGCCAACGCCTTTGTCACTCCGAAAGGACTGACTCTGAGCGGGGGTAGCAGAGTTAGACGTTGAGGGGGAGGAATAAAACACTGTGTGCCATAGATTGATCTCCCGCTGGTCCCATGATATACCTGGGTGGACTGCTTTCATCTGTCTAAACATTTTATCATACTTTAACCACCCCTGGCCTGGAAACTCAGCTGCCGCACCATGAATCAGGGATATATAGCTCATCATTTGAGGGCCCAGCACAGGATACTTTTCCAATATAACTGCGGCATAAATAGCAAATCCTGTGATCCAATTTTTCATGGACCACTCCACCCACGACTTCTTTTGATTATATTCACCCTCTTTCCCACTTTTGGGTTTTCCTGCCGCTACCCCTGCATTAAGGAGGTCGAACACCTCCACATATTCACCTCTGAGTATCTTTTCTTTCATATCTGCTGGCACGTGCCAGGTGATCCCTGTGGATGGCGATAGGGTCATTGAGGATGAACCAAACATTAACGGGCTGAATGCTAACAGTGGGTGACCTGTTGGTTGCCCCCCAGCCACCCCTTGTATCTGGCTATTAGGAGACCCAGTCACATCAACAACGGTGCTAGCCCTTGGGCCCTGCATTGGACACCCTAAATTCGAGTAAGCATTCATCATTACGGGGGCCCCATTCGTCGGGTAGGACATGGCAGGAAGCATCGAGCTTATGGGGCCGTTACCTATCGCTTGCCCATGCGACCCATATAATTGCATCCCTGGTAACTGCGCGAACCCTCCGGGTTGCACCCACACTTGAGACACTCCGCTACCCGGTTGCGCCACAACTGGTGGTAACATACCCTGCGAACAGGACCCCCCCACAGGAGTGACGGGGAGCCCTCCTATTTGCGTGGGCCTAGCCACCACGTGCTGCCCCTCAGTATCGTCTTTGTCTTTATCTGCGCCTGAATTCGAGTCAATTGTCTCTAGCACCTCCTCCTCACCTGGTGATGCTGGTTGGGGGTCTGCCGGCCTAGACCGTTTGCCTTTTTGTCGCACCTTTAAGCTTTTCTGGGGTACGCTTCGCTCTCTTGCCTCTCCCCCTTTCTTTCTGAGAATTCGCATCTGCTCTAGCCCCTTCTCTCATGTTCTTTAGTACCCAATCCACGCCTTTTTCTCTTGTGAACTCCAGCAGCTCCGTAAAAGCGAGGTATTCATCATTTTTGGCTGCGGGTTCTTTGCCCTTCGGTGCCCTCTTCGGCGGCATCCTGCACTTAAAGAAAACAAACGTTAAAAACCTTTAACTGATATTACATGCATTTAGGCAAGCCGTGCGCGGCTTGAGCTTGTTCCCGGAGAATCAGGTTGTGCTAAATGCGCCAGCGCTCCCCCCCCCTGGATATGAAGACAACAAGGGGGCGACCTCAAAAGCATTTAAAATTTCCGCTGGACCCCGATCCCCGGGCCCCACCCCATTCCATCTCGGAATTAATGCAATTCCGTTCATTCCCTCAACAAAAATGTATGAACCAAGAGATACGAATGCATAACGTTTAAACTCAACCATACAACACACTGCACGGCCCGCTAACCTAGATCACGAGTCGGATTGACCCTCGCTGTTCACTCCCACGCGATGGTCCCGCGATGTCTTCTCTAGGCGACGTCCGACTCCTGGGCGGTCAGCGGACAAAGAGGGGGCCTCTAAGATGGTCCCGGGCTTTTATGCCTCGCGCCCTACGACTACTTCCGGGGCGTTCCGCCGCCCCCCGTTCCTATTGGTCCTTGCACCATATCCACTTCCGGGTCGGCTGACTCGGAAGTGAACCTACTCTGGGTCGGCCCTTTGGCTGCCACTAACGACGCCATTCCCCGAAGGGGGGTGGCGCCTTGCAGTGAGCCGGTCGCAGAGTTGCCCTGCATTCTGGTGAGTTTGTACTCGTAGCTCGCTGGCAAAACCTTCCTAGATGTTCTCAAGCTATTTTCTTCTGCATTGATCCACGGATCACCTCTTCCTATGGCGGCCAAGGTATTCTTAATAAAGGCCAGCCATGGTATTCGGCTCACACCCTGTAGATTCAACACTTCACTCAGCTCTTCTCTAGAAGCAACCGATTCTGGGGTACTTCATAGGCATCGCCCGAACAGAAGGGGTCTAAGAGCAGTATCATCTGCAATTGGTCTGACCCCAAGGTTCATGCGAAGCGATGAGCTTATGGGGAGACCCAGCAATTGCCTAGCAAAGGAGTTCTCAATTTTGTATAGAGAGTCGGGTGGCCAGTGGCACTATATTTCTGCACCATAGAGGCCCCGCCTCCGGCTTATGCTTTATAGATTTCCACCACCGGTCCAACAGATTTGTGGATACAGTTCCTGTGTACCTTTGTTAAACCCCCCCATTGTCTAAGACAGCTTTAAGCTTGCCTTCTGAATTTGTGCATCCCAGTCCAAGTTTCAGTGAATGTAAATTCTAAGATATTCAAAGTTGGTCACCCTCTCTAGTTGTTTCCCATCTAGACGGGGATTTGATCAGACACTGTTACCTGCATTGAATAGCATGTACTTGGTTTTCTGCAAATTAATCTCTAACCCCCTATTTTTACAGAAAAGATGGAAAGTGTCTAAGGCCCTCGGAATTCCCATCGGTGACTTTGAAAGCAGGAGGGTGTCATCGGCGAACATCATGGCTGGTACCTTATGATTCGCCAGCCTAGGAGCATCGATATTCTTTCCAGCAATCAAAGCCTCAACTAGGCCATTAATAAAAAGGCAAAAAAAGGGTTGGGGGAAAGACGCAGTCTTGGCGTACACCTCTATCTATAGGTATGGAGTCAGTGAGCTCACTGTTTTTACCATACCTAATTTGGGCAAAGTTACCTTCATGGAGTCGTATCAGCTGGTAGCAGAGGTAAGGATGGGCCCCCAAGTCCAGTAAAATAGCCCACAATTTGTCCCTGGGCATCAAATCAAAGGCTGATTTTAAGTCCACAAAGATCAAATAGAGGCTGCCACCCTCTATGCACACTGTCTTCCAATGTAATAGTTGTAACCTGAAGATTTGGTCTATTGTGGACATCCTTGCTCTGAACCGAGCTTGAAAAGGACTAAGAATAGTATACTCCTCCATCCAGCTCTGGAGACGCCCCAGCAGCACTCAGGCATGTATCTTTTGGCTGACATCTATGAGGCTGATGGGTCGATAATTAACAGGGAGGAGGGGCAAATCTTTTTTGTAAATCGGTATGATTTCTGCCCCCACCCAAGTAGGAGGAATCGACATTCCCTGCAAGATGGCATTGAACAGAATCCACAGGTAAGGAGCCCAAATAGTGGGTTCATTGCAGAAGAGGTCGCCAGGGATCATATCTAACCCTGGAGCCTTAGATGGAGCTACCCTGCTCAAAGCATCAGTTATCTCCTTAAGGGAAATTGCGAGAGCACCTGAACAAATTCATTGAAAAGGAGGACACTCATTTCTGACTTGCGCTGCATCACCCTCTACCCTTACATATAAAGACTCAAAGTGAGCCTTCCATTCTTCCAACCCTATACTGGGTTCTATTGCCAGTTTGTCCTCTGGAGAACCCGAGTTTACCAGATTCCAGAAAGTCCTCATGTTGCGAGTACGTAGGGCGCTTCTCAACATATCACACTTATCACATTCCTAACTTCTCTTTGCCATTTTAATAATGCTTTTATAGTCTACCCTTTTCTCTTTTATTTGTGACCTATCATTAGATTTGATAGCAAAGATAAGTGTTTGCTTAGACTTGCGGCAATCATCGCTATTCCAGGAGAGCCCTGAGACCTATTTTTCCTTCTTCTTTTACTAGGGAAAAAGATATTGGCCATGGCAGATATTAGACCTAGATGGTTATCAATGATTTTGGGAAGGACGCTAGAAAAATAATCAGTCCAACTGAATTGGTTTGTAGCCCTAATGAATGGAATGACGGTTTGATAGAGAGAATATAACTTTTCCTGAGATTGACAAATTTCCCTCCATCTAACTCTCCTCCTGCACTTAGTCAAAGTCAACCAAGAAACAATTGGAAGTTTTGCTTCAGGTACGCTCTTGGGACACAGTGGGACCGTCTATAAGTCAGAGCACTATGGTCACTATTGTGACGGGGCACGATCTTGAAATCTATTACCTATGCCAAGATTTTGTGTCTACTAGGATATAATAAAAAATTGAGGCACATCCTAGTCTATTATAAGTTTGAGTTCCTGGAAAATATAACTTTGTGTGCCCATTGCACGCCCTAAGTGAATGATTCAATGTGAAGGTGTTCATCTGGAGTACGTGTGGGGTCCAAGCCCACTTTGGCGGGATGTTGGGCTCTGGAATGGCCCAGTGCAGGTCCTCATCACTGAGGTTACCAACATTCAGGCCATTCCAGGGTTCATACTGGCAGTTAAAATCACCACCAAGAATTACCAAAATACTGACAGAAACGGTAAGCAAAAAAGTTGTCAATTGATCAAGGGTCGTTGACTCGTGGCCATAACCAACTGGCCGAGTAGACGTTGATCAAAGCAATTCTGATCTTTGTGGGAAAACTCAAAAAGATACAAAGAATATCACAAGAAGATGTCTCTATCTGTTTTGCTGTGCACCCCAATTGCACAGCAACCCAGGTACAGAGTCTCCCTGAAGGCCTACTCCTTCCCCCAGATGTGGCTGCTGCCCCGGTTTCCTGAAACATGCAGATCTCATTTTGTTCTATAAACGCCCCCCACCCTGATTGTCCAGTTTAGTAGTGAGACCAGTAATATTCCATGATAGTACCCGCAACTTACGATTATCTATATTTCGGATCGAGTCATCGGTCATTGGTGTACCATTGTCTTGTTAGAGAGGGCCATTAGACACCCCCACTAATGGCCTTAGACCGTTACAGACAGCAAAGTGATCAATTATGGGGCCTGGAGATTCTAAAGTCACCCACCATTGATGGCCATTAAATGCCTGCGTAGACCCGAGAGATGAACCAGGCAAGGATTGAATACTAAGAGCCCCTTCCGACCAATTACTTTGGAATCCTCCCACTCCATCAACCCACCGAATTTCCTGTTCCACTTTCTGCCTAGGGTGCACGGGTCTCTGAGAAGGCTCCCCCCATTGGATAAGACCCCCCAAACGCTCCTTCTGGAACTTTAATTCCATTAACGGGAGACATGCAGGATTGAATGCATTTTTGAATGTCTGTATCAAATGTTATATTACGCTGACAGGAGGTTTGCCACTCTTTCACAACGATGATGTCATCAGTGATGTCATTTGAGATGTCATCAGTGATGTCATGAGTGATGTCACTGACCATGTCATGAGTGATGTAATATGTGACATCATCAGTAGTGCATTGCGGGCGGGCGAGTTATAGTTAGCTGAACTAACTATAACGGAGGAATTTCAATGGTTCTGTATGAGAGAAATGTCCAGGTAACTATAACATGGGTGAAACCTAGGTTTTTTTCAGTGAATTTCTAAGGTTTTTTAAATGCTAATTCTAACTGTAACGTGGCTGAAACCTATGGTTTTTTCAGTGAATTTCTAAGGTTTTTTAAATGCTAATTCCTAACTATAACGTGCCTGAAACGTATGGTTTTTTCACTGGATTTCTAAGGTTTTTTAAATGCTAATTCCTATCTATAACGTGCCTGAAACCTATGTCTTTTTCAGTGAATTTCTAAGGTTTTTTAAATGCTAATTCCTATCTTTAACGTGCCTGAAACCTATGTTTTTTTCAATGAATTTCTAAGGTTTTATAAATGATAATTTTAAAATGTACTAATTATTATATTTCTTTCTTTTAATAGTAATTTCCTACATTTTTATTATAAATACTTATATTTATTTTATTTTTAAAGTTACATTTCATATTTTTTATGTAAAATAATAACAAAAGTAAATTCAAACAGAATACACTGCTAGTGAAACTGCCTGGGGAAATTTGTAAGTGTTTGTTAGAGGCAGATTTACAACACTCTTGTTCCTCTTTTACACCGCAGTTGCATCACTTTTCTGATGAAGCGTTGGTGCAAAAGATGCGCCATGGTATGTGGTATTTAGAATGTGACATATCTGGAAGGTGTGTTACATTGTAAATCCCTGTACCAGAAGGAGCCATTCCTACATGGGGGGGCATTCCGGCACAGGAACACCTCCTAAAAGTGGCTGACTGAAATCTACAAGATTTCACTTTGTCACTTTTGGGCTCATGCTGTATCAAAACCCTGCGCTACCTTGAAGCAGGTGTAAGGATTGACACAGCAGTCTGAGAATAGGGCCCCCGAAGCATTGCTGGAGATGCATTGCACTTGCAACATAACTCAAACAATGCACCACCTTTACAGCACAGATACATCACATATATGTGCAATTTTTGTTCCATGGGACACCACATTGTAAATACAACGCATCCATGGTGGTGATGTCACGGAGCACAATAATTGACATATTCCTGGGGATATGCCAGTCATTGTATATGTGCCCATTAGTGTTTTAATGTAGTGATAGGATTACTACATACGGATGAATGAGTCACTACAAAACTAAAACAACAGTGACAGAGTGTTTGCTGGAAGTGTAACGATACAAACTAGTAAATTGAACGTATAAAACACAAATTTGCAAGTACATACAAGACTGCATACATCGTCTATAAGGGTTTTGAAGCAGTCTATGCCCTAAAGCCTATTTTAATGCATGAGTACTTAGATAGTGAGTGGATGGTTACAAGACTGCAAGGAAAGAACCTGATTGAATTCATAACAGCCTCAGTTGTACCACAGGATACAGATAAACACATACTGCTGAAAGGCTCACTACAATATTGAAACAGTAGTGTGAGAATGTTTGCTAGAAGTATTAGGATACACATTGAGGAATTTAACTTATAAAACATAAGTTTGCTGGTGCATAGAACAGTGCATGCACAGTCTATAAAGGTTTGAAACAGCCTATGCACTAAGGCCTCTTTTAATCCATGAGTATCTAAATACTGACTGGATCATTACAATTCTGCAAAAAAAGTTCCTCACTAAATTTATTACAGCTTCAGTTTTACCTCGGTACAATGAAAAAAAACATACTGCTGACTGGCTCGCTACAATACTAAAACAGCAGTGTCACAGTGTTTGTAGGACGTCTCAGGATACAGACTGGGCAATTGAAGGCATAAAACACAAGTTTGCATCTGCATACAAGACTGCATGTATACTCCATACGGATTTTAAGCAATCGATACCCTCAAACCCACTTTGCATATTTTAAATCAATACAAACATTTAAAGAATATATAACTGAATCTATAACTGCTTCACTTTTAGTACAATAAATACATTAGTAGATAGTGAATGTGTGTCTTTCTGAAAAATAAATATTTTTTATACATGTATATCTAAAGGTCGATGGAAGAATAAATGGGTAAATAAGTGTCTAAATGATTGTGTTTTTTTTGTAAAATTGATTGTATAACTGACTTATTGAGTGTATCTTACTGAATACATGTATTAGCGAGTAATGTTTAAATATATAAATATCTGTTTCAGTGTCTCACTTTGTGTATAAGTGGCTGCATGGTTCGGTGAGTAGCTATATGAATGTCTATATGGGCTATTAGTTGATTTTTGAGTATCAGTATGAGTGTCTGTATGGTTTGGTGGGGGTATTACTTAGCGCATAGATGCATGAATGACTGACTCACTGTTTGTATGTGTTTTGAAGACAACATGTGTGCAGGACTGTATGGGTAGATGAGTGTATGTATGGGGGTGTTAGTGAGTGAATGGCAGTCTCAATAGTATATTTATGAGTAACTACATATGTTTTAAACTAGTATATGAATATTGATGTATATACGTGAGTATATGTGAGAGTGAGAGTTTGGAAGAGTTCCTGTATAAATAAGTATGTGTTTCTATAAGTGATTGTTTAAGAGAGTTAGTATGTGTATATTTCTGTTCAAATAAGTGTAGTAGTGTATGTACAGCTATATATGCAAGCAAATGGATGTTTGAAAGTTTATTTGCATGTGTGAGTATGTGTGTGAGTAACTCTATCGATGAGTGTCAGTGTGTAACAGGATGTATAGGTGTATGAGAACATATGATGAGTGAGTACATGTATGAGTGACTATATAGAACTGTTAGTGAATGAGTGGATATGTATGGAGATTTAGGAATTACTGAATAGGTTGTTGTAACTGATATTGGTATCTCCATTTTTTGAAAATTTTAGTTTCTATTTTTGAATGTCTGTATCAAGGGTTATATTACGCTGACAGGAGGTCTGCCACTCTTTCACAATGATGATGTCATCAGTGATGTCATTTGAGATGTCATGAGTGATGTCATGAGTGATGTCACTGAAAATGTCATGAGTGATGTAATATATGTGACACCATCAGTAGTGCATTGGTTTTGTATGAGAGAAATGTCCAGCTAACTATAACATGGATGAAATATGTTTTTTTCAGTGAACTTCTAAGGTTTTTTAAATGCTAATTTCTAACTATAACGTGGCTGTAATCTGTGGTTTTTTCAGTGAATATATATATATGTTATAGTTAGCTGGACATTTCTCTCATACAAAACCATTGAAATTCCTCCACTATAGATATGTATATATATAACCTAAGAAAAAAATGCGAAAAGGGGGCAAGGTAGAAACACCCTGACACCCTATGCCTGCTCAGGGCCCAAAAAATATATATATTTTTAAAAAATCTGCAAAATCAGCGCAGGGTGCACGGATCTTGTCGATAAAAAAAAAACAAAGTGTGGCTTCTTTGGTAATTGGCAACCAGGGGGCCAAATCCCTGGGGCAATGCTTATTATGTAAGCCCCGGGGTCCGCCACCCCCGGAGCTTCTTTCAATTGTGTTCAGGGGCTCTCGGGCCCCCCCAGCCCCGGGGACCGCCACCCCCTGGGGCTTCTTCAAATTAGGTGGGGGGGCTCTCAGGCCCCACCAGCCCCGGGCACCTCCACCCCCCCGGGGCTTCTTTAAATTTGTTGCGGGGGGCTCTCAGGCCTCCCTGCCCGGGGACCGCCACAACCTGGGGCTGTTAGAAAAGAATGGCTGGGGCTCATGGCCCCCCTGCAGCCCCGGGGATTGCCACCCCTGTGGCTTTTTTTTTAAATACCCTGTGTGGGTCGGCTCCTGCAGTGTCCTGGGGTGCCCACCCCCAGGACACTGTAGTTTGCTATAGAAGGTCGGGAGGAAACTTGGTTTGCATTTTGAAAGAGAGAGCAGAGAAACCTGCTCTATCTTTCAAAATGCAACCAAATTGCTTTTCCACACAAGGAGCTGCATCTTAGCAGCTCCGAATGTGGAAAAGCCCGTCTCCCGCAGGAGGCGGGGAGCCGGCTGAGACGGTGGGGGGGAATCAGCGACCCCCCCCACGGTCTCCAACGAGAGGCCAGGCCCTAAAGGATGGTTTCCCCTGGGCCATAGTGGCCCGGGAGGGGGGCCAAGCGGCCACCCTCCCCAAAGTATTTTTTTTTTAAAAGGCCGGCTCCCGGCAATAAGTGGCCTGAGGAGGGGGGCAAGGCAGCCCCCCTCCAAAAGATAAAAAAAAAATAAAGGCCATGCCCCTGGGGATGGGGTCCCCTGGGCCGAATAAGGCTTGGGAGGGGGGGCCACACAGCCCCCTTCTAAAATATTCTTTTTTTTAATTAAAAAGGGGTCAGGCCCTGTGGGATGGGGTCCCCAGGGCCAAAAAAATAGGAAAAAAGGGGGGCAACACAGCCCCCCTTCATAAAAAAAAGAAAAAAAACCGGCCCTCGCAGCAGCACTATGCAAACGCGCCCCCTGGCGCGTTTGCCGATGGGGAACGAATTCCCCTTGAATACTGGGGATCCCTGGGGTCCAACTAGCCCACCAGGAACCTCCAGTATGCGCCAGGGGGCTGCGTTGCAGAGAGGTGTTCTGAGGCCACGCCCCTTTTTATTCCTCCCTGCAACGCAGCTCTGTGGTGCTTAATGGAGGTAGCTGGTGGGCTAGTTGCACCCGAGGGACCCTCAGGATTGAAGGGGAGGTAATCCCACAACTTAAAACACGACATGGGGCGTGTTTGCACAGTGGTGAATGGAGGGGGCGGGACCTTAGATGATATGTGTGCAAACACAACCTGTGGTGCGTTTTAAGTTCAGGAACTAATTCCTCTTCAATCCTGAAGGTCCCTGGGGCCAACTAGCCCACCAGGTACCTCCAGTAAGCGCCTCAGAGCTGCATTGCAGAGTGTTGTAAAATGGGGCGTGGCCTCTGAACACCTCTCTGCAACGCAGCTCTCTGGCCCATACTGGAGGTACCTGGTGGGCTAGTTGGCCCCTAGAGACCCTCGGGATTGAGGAGGAATTAATTCTCCAACTTAAAACGCACCACAGGGCGTGTTTGCAGACATGTTACCTCAGGCTCCACCCCCTTCCTTCACCATTGTGCAAATATTCCTCTAAAATCAGCCAAACTACGAATTCCGATTTACTCACCTGTTATCAGGAGAGACCTCAGTGCTGCATCTTTGAGCCCAGTATTGATCCTGAAAAGCAATTCTAACCGTACTTACCCGAAACTTGAATTTCCTTCCATAGGCCAACTTTGACTGGTTTCACTTGGAAATTCCTCTAAATGTGGCATTTTGGAACTTTACAATATTCCTCTAAAATCAGCCGAACTACGAATTCCGATGTACTCACCTGTTATCAGGAGAGACCGCAGTGCTGCATTTTTCAGCCCAGTACTGATCCTGAAAAGTAATTCAAACCGTACTTACCAGAAACTTGAATTTCCTTCCATAGGCTAACTTTGACTGGTTTCACTTGGAAATTCTTTTAAGTGTGGCGTTTTGGAACTTTAAAATATTCCTCTAAAATCAGCCGAACTACAAATTCCGATTTACTCACCTGTTATCAGGAGAGACCTCGGTGCTGCATTTTTGAGCCCAGTACTGATCCTGAAAAGTAATTCTAACCGTACTTAACAGAAACTTGAATTTCCTTCCAGAGGATATCATTGCTTGCTTTTTGCTGAAAAAGTTTCTAAGTGTCGATTTTTTAAACTTACAAATATTCCTCTAAAATCAGCCGATCTTGAACTCCGATTTACTCATCTGTTATCAGGAGAGACCTCAGTGCTGCATCTTTGAGCCCAGTACTGATCCTGAAAAGTAATTCTAATTGTACTTATCAGTAACTTGAATTTCCTTCCATAGGCTAACATTGACTTGTTTCTCTTGGAAATTCTTCTAAGTGTGGAGTTTTGGAACTTTAAAATATTCCTCTAAAATCAGCCGAACTACGAATTACGAATTACTCACCTGTTATCAGGAGACCTCAGTGCTGCATCTTTGAGCTCAGTACTGATCCTGAAAAGTAATTCTAACCATACTTACCAGTAACTTGAATTTCCTTCTAGAGGATATAATTGCCTGCTTTTTGCTGAAAAAGTTTCTGTAGATTTTTGAAACTTACAAATATTCCTCTAAAATCAGCCGAACTATGAATTCCGATTTACTCACCTGTTATCAGGAGAGACCTCAGTGCTGCATCTTTGAGCCCAGTACTGATCCTAAAAAGTAATTCTAACCGTACTTACCAGTAACTTGAATTTCATTCCATAGGATATCATTGCCTGCTATATAAAATATATAAATATATTTAAAAAAATATAAAATAAAGAAAAACAATATTAGAATTTCAATATTTTTAAAAACATTTTATTTTCAATTTATATTAAAATTCTGTAATGTAATTTAAAAATACAATATCTAAAAATAAATAGTTTTTAAAAATGTAGTAAATCAGTATAAAAAATATATAACAATTAACACATTAAAAAATTGTCATTTACACAACCTTTGCAATTCACTGAATACACCATAGGTTTCAAACATGTTATAGTTAGGAATTAGTATTTAAAAAACCTTAGAAATTCACTGAATAAAGATAGGTTTTAGGGATGTTATAGTTAGCTGGACATTTCACTCGTACAAAACCATTGAAATTCCTCTGTTATAGTTAGTTGTACTAACTATAACTCGTGCTCCCACAATCCACTGATAATTATGTCACATATTAAATCATTCATGACATGGTCAGTGACATCACTGATGACATCACTGATGACATCTCAAATGACATCACAGATGACATCACTGATGACATCCACGTGACAATCTGATACATCGCATCATACACTAGTATAACCTTTCAACACTAATTATAAAATATGGAGTACCATATTTTAAACCATTGACACACCAATACAAGTTTCTAAAAACCCACACAGTGCTTCCTACATCTACACACACATCTAAACACTTACCAATAGATTCACTCATACATGCTAACATGCTAAATTCTCGCTCTGGTGCCTACTCGACTCACGGGTTCACACTCTGCAACTCTGGGCAACAGCTTGCTTAATCTCCACAACGGCCCCTCGCGGCGGGATGCCTGGCTTTCACCTTGGGAATACCCAGAAATGGGTTATCTCGCAGGGGAATACCAGGACGGGTCCCCTAAGCAAGCGCCGGGAAACCCACTGCGGGTAGCTGTGCACTATATAAGCTCAAATACATTTACATTTACATCAATAGAGCACTATTAAATATACTTATACACCAACCATTACACACCAGCACACATCCTATTCACTTATGCAGTCATCCTACTCACCTATGCAAACAATTTATCATACTTACATTTACTAAGCTACACACTTATACAAACACCACTTTATGTATTCATATAGATAGTAACTCATACTTACTGTGTTATAAAATCACTATTACAAGTATACAGTTTTCAAGAAAGTCACTCATACAATCACTGAGTCTTACGTATACTTATTTATATACAACTGTCACATACACTGCCTTTTATATTTCTACTTTGTTGGACATGTATCATTGAGAAATATATATTACTCATCGCCACACCCATAAAGAGATTCACTCACCCAAACAACTGTTTCCATATGCAGTCTTAACCTCATATACCTACTAAATCAACTATTTACACATCTTTGGACAGTCACACACCTCCCACCCAACCACACACACATTCACTATCCCATACAAATACTTAACTAATTGATACTAATATAGACTTTCACATAGCTAGTAACGAACTCATGTAGTAGTTGACACAAGAGATAGAGTGATACAGATATTCACACAGTTTAATCACTATCCCATATATTTAGTGAGACACTTTAAATTAGTCACTTAGACAGTGAATCACAGTGCTACTAAATCCTCCATCCAGACAGAGTGATGTCATCAGTGATGTCACTGACCATGTCATGAATGATGTAATATGTGACATCATCAGCAGTGGATTGCGGGTGCGCGAGTTATAGATTGTACAACTACCAATAACAGAGGAATTTCAATGGTTTTGTACGAGTGAAATGTCCAGCTAACTATAACACCCCTAAAACCTATGGTTTTCTCAGTGAATTTCTAAGGTTTTTTTAAATGCTAATTCCTAACTATAACATGTTTGAAACCTATGGTTTTTTTCAGTGAATTTCAAAGGCTTTTTAAATGCTAATTCCTAACTATAACATGTCTGAAACCTATGGTTTTTTCAATGAATAGGCTTTGTGTTCGTGCCTTCTTCTTTGGGAGCTGGATTGGGTGTTCATATATATATAAATATATATATATATATATATATATATATATATATATATATCCCAAAATATCTACTTCTGTCAAAGAGATGAGGGGACACAGCAGGACTTGAAAACACCATTTATTTTAGATGTGGCATGACGCGTTTTGGCGGTTGCCTTCCTCAGATGTCTCGGGTGCTAGGGATTCCGTTTTTTGTAGCTGGCCCATCCCCCTGAAGTAGTGTGGGACACATATACTTACATATATATGTATATATATATATATATATATATATATATATATATATATATATATATATATATATATATATATATATATATATATATATATATATATATATATATATATATACATACATATATACATACATATATATATCTATACTACTATTATAAAGAGAGAACTCAACCCTTTTGGCAAGGTAAACTCGGGAACCACAGCGCCAATCCAAACACCCGATACATCGTTGTAATTGGCAGGGTCTGTAGACGGACATAGGCTATATAAAATAAAAAAATATACGTTATTTAAAATATTTACTTTAAAAAAAAAGTAGTCCCTTGGAAGTAGCGCCGGCCGGCCGCGACGTGCGTGCTGACATCAGGAGCCAGGGAGCTGCTGCTGCTGCTTCCTCCGCCTTCTTCTCTCGCCCTGGTCGGGCCACGCTCCCCCGCCTCCCTCTGGACAGGGCTTCGGCTCCTCACACTTCCATTTCAGGCCTGAGGCCGGTGGTGACAAGTTCCTCAGCCAGAGCCTCCCTCACACGCAGACACTTCCCCACACACCGTGTCTCCAGCGATGGTCCCTGCGTCTGTCTCTGCTCTCACACAGTGCTCCGCTGTCCCACGGAGGCGCTGTGTCTCTGATCACCGGTTGTGTCTTCCTTATGCATCTCTGTCTGGAGTGCACCGAAACGTTAGGAGGAAACCGGGAAACCTTCACCTGTATTGGGCCTCTGTTTGTTGTTATAAATATAATGGACTGCTCCATGCTCATTTTTTAGAGGCTGCCCTGAAGGGTCGGGGGCTCCGGTAACTGGAGATGCTGTGTTTTGTAATTTACGAGGGGCATGACCCACGAACACACCCAGCCTACTTAGGAGATGCCAAAGGGTGAAATCAACTGCGTGCGTTTGGAAGGAATAAAAAAATGGATTATTTCATTCTTTGAACGTGCTGGTGAAATGGAGTTTTAAACAGACTTAAAAAAAAAACGAAGCAATGTGCTACGAGGAATACTCACCTGGCTGCCCCGAATGTACTATTCCACACCAACAACAGTGCACCACTTCAAAGGTATGAACTTAAAGGGTCGATATTTACTAAAATGAGAACTTTGTTTGCATATTAACAACATGAGTGGTGCACTTTGGGAGTTGTAATATTTACATGCAGCCACGTGACTCTACAAACTTTAAAAGCACCACAGGAGCACAATGGGGCCTTGAACGTCATGTCTCCCACCTGTGAGCAAGGCCAGGAGGCTGAAACGTTAGGAGGAAACCGGGAGAATGCAGTGGTGCTGTAAAGACTGAATAATTCAGGAGCTGTGAGCGGAGGATGAGGTAGGTGAAATACAAAAGCTACAGGCGGGCAGGAGCGGTGAGCGTAGGTGAAATACAGGCGGGGAGGAGCGGTGAGCGTAGGTGAAATACAGGCGGGGAGGAGCAGTGAGCATAGGTGAAATACAGGCAGGGAGGAGCGGTGAGCGTAGGTGAAATACAGGCGAGGAGGAGCGGTGAGCGTAGGTGAAATACAGGCGAGGAGGAGCGGTGAGCGTAGGTGAAATACAGGCAGGGAGGAGCGGTGAGCGTAGGTGAAATACAGGCAGGGAGGAGCGGTGAGCGTAGGTGAAATACAGGCGGGGAGGAGCGGTGAGCTTAGATGAAATACAGGCGGGGAGGAGCGGTGAGCATAGGTGAAATACAGGCGAGGAGGAGCGGTGAGCGTAGGTGAAATACAGGCAGGGAGGAGCGGTGAGCGTAGGTGAAATACAGGCAGGGAGGAGCGGTGAGCGTAGGTGAAATACAGGCGAGGAGGAGCGGTGAGCGTAGGTGAAATACAGGCGGGGAGGAGCGGTGAGCGTAGGTGAAACGGTGAGCATAGGTGAAATTCAGGCGAGAAGGAGCGGTGAGCGTAGGTGAAATACAGGCAGGGAGGAGCGGTGAGCGTAGGTGAAATACAGGCAGGGAGGAGCGGTGAGCGCAGGTGAAATACAGGCGGGGAGGAGCGGTGAGCGTAGGTGAAATACAGGCAGGTAGGAGCGGTGAGCGTAGGTGAAGTACAGGCGGGGAGGAGCGGTGAGCTTAGGTGAAATACAGGCAGGGAGGAGCGGTGAGCATTAAATGAAGCAAAAGAGGTAGCAAACGGTGCATTACAAAAGTGAGTGCATTACAAAAGTGAGAATTGTGAGCCAACAAATACAAGAGGTAGCAAGTGACGTGTGCAGGTTACAAAAGCATACAAAGGAAACATAGAGGAATAATACTGCAATATATGGAGGAAGGCTCCGGGGGACCCACGGACAACGTTGGGGCGAGCGGGGGCCCTGAAGCCTGTTTGCTCCCGGACAACACAACGTCGGGACGGGCTGCTAGTGTATATATATATATATATATATATATATATATATATATATATATATATATATATATATATATATATATATATATATATATATATATATATATATATATATATATATATATATATATATATATATATATATATATATATATATATATATATATATATATATATATATATATATATATCAATCATATGGGCCAACATTTTATCAATACTACAGAATAAACATGAATCAATTTATAGTGAGTATAAAGAATTAGAATCCCAGAATTGTGTCTGTTTTCATGCTTTATCCAAAGGGAACACTCTAGATAAAGAACATTTTATTAAGAGTTTTGACAGCATCTATGCTGCTTTGAATATCATTCTGACTAGAGATGAATGGTGGCTGTGAAGCGTAGCATGGAGAACGTGTTGGATGAGGGTAAGGAGACTATGTGGTCCTAATTTTACGGACTCTTAGGGTGTTAGGTAGCAAAAAGGCCATCAGCATAATTAAAAATGTAGGCTTCACCGGACAACAAACCTAAAGATTTCTTCCACTACAATAGTGGTGAGCCTTGACTGTGGAGGGATCCTTTCCAAATCATTTGTAGTTGGCTGGTGAGATGGTATGATGACCGAAACCGACCTTTGTCACTCGATTAGCTGAGGATCTGAAGATCTTGCAAAGGTATTTCTGAGACCGTTCCTGCACTGACTTGTGGAACGAGGCAGGGAGTTTCTTTCAACCATATCCTAAAATGGACTACCTGTCAAGGTAGTTGCAGTCTGTGCTTTTCAGGCAGATGGTCCATGTTCCTAGGCCTTACCAAACTTGCCATTGTCTTTATAGTGAGTCCAGTATAGCTGGCATGCAAAAGGAACCACAAGGACCAGGGCAATCCTATAAGCTGTGGTAGGATCCCACAAAGTATTCTTAGGTAATGAAATATGCTTTTGAAAACGTGCCCAAGATTGGCCACCTTTCCCTATGGAAGGATCCCTTAGTGCTTGCTAGTGTAACAGTAGAATGTGGGCTCTTCCTGTCCTAGAAACAACCCCTCCGACTTCTAAGGAGTGTGGCCGAACTGGTTCTCAGGAATTCGTTGCAAGACAGGAGTCAGGCAGTTCGTGACATGTTGCTGAAACTGAAGACTTATGCTGTGTCTTTCGGTGATTACCTATACATATTGATTGATGCCAGGTCATGGGCAAGGAATATGCTACTCAGTAGATGATGCTGGCGGTCTTGGAAAAGAAGGTTGTCAGCGTTACTTGGTGGTTATGGTCGTCAAAGAACCATCCCAACAGCCCCTGTTCTAAATAAAGGCTTTTGGAAGGTTACGTGCATACCTTCACCTGTGCCTGTCAAACGCTTCTAGCATCTTGGGGGTTTGACTCTCACTTGTCTTAACCTCATATACCTACTAAATCAACTATTTACACATCTTTGGACAGTCACACACCTCCCACCCAACCACACACACATTCACTATCCCATACAAATACTTAACTAATTGATACTAATATAGACTTTCACATAGCTAGTAACGAACTCATGTAGTAGTTGACACAAGAGATAGAGTGATACAGATATTCACACAGTTTAATCACTATCCCATATATTTAGTGAGACACTTTAAATTAGTCACTTAGACAGTGAATCACAGTGCTACTAAATCCTCCATCCAGACAGAGTGATGTCATCAGTGATGTCACTGACCATGTCATGAATGATGTAATATGTGACATCATCAGCAGTGGATTGCGGGTGCGCGAGTTATAGATTGTACAACTACCAATAACAGAGGAATTTCAATGGTTTTGTACGAGTGAAATGTCCAGCTAACTATAACACCCCTAAAACCTATGGTTTTCTCAGTGAATTTCTAAGGTTTTTTTAAATGCTAATTCCTAACTATAACATGTTTGAAACCTATGGTTTTTTTCAGTGAATTTCAAAGGCTTTTTAAATGCTAATTCCTAACTATAACATGTCTGAAACCTATGGTTTTTTCAATGAATAGGCTTTGTGTTCGTGCCTTCTTCTTTGGGAGCGGGATTGGGTGTTCATATATATATAAATATATATATATATATCCCAAAATATCTACTTCTGTCAAAGAGATGAGGGGACACGGCAGGACTTGAAAACACCATTTATTTTAGATGTGGCATGGCGCGTTTTGGCGGTTGCCTTCCTCAGATGTCTCGGGTGCTAGGGATTCCGTTTTTTGTAGCTGGCCCATCCCCCTGAAGTAGTGTGGGACACATATACTTATATATATATATATATATATATATATATATATTACCTACTGGCGGTCGCCAGTAGGTATATATAGTTAGGATTTTTTCCCTATGGGATTTCTGAAAATTCTATGCCTAATAACTTTGGCGTTTGTGGACGGAATCGGTTGAAATTTTCAGGAAAATGGCACATTTTGTTTCTGAGCAGCTCCTGGAAATTTGGGGGGGGTTCGTCAAGGGGGGGCTGAGAAAAAAGGGGGGTCCCAAAACGCGTTTTTCCCATGTTAATTTCCATAGGGCGGTTGGACTCACTTTTAGCCCGAACGGCTGAATGGATTTACACGAAACTTGGCAAAATTGTAGGGACTGTTAGCCCGATGTGCCTTTGCTAGGTCTCAATATATGTGCTTCAGTGGATTTTGAGAAATTAACGTTTAAATCAAGATATATATCTGTAACAGCGCTCCGGGCAGCGATCTGGTTCGCGTACTTTTCGCGTAACGGAACTTTGCGCACGGAAAGCTGATTGGCTCTTCGGTGTCTGTCAACATTCTAAACAGTCCAGTGCAGCCGCCATCTTGTCTCTCGGTAGGATCGAGAGACAAGAGGAGGCCAAAAGAAAGGGGGAAATTTCCATAAGGGGGCATAGTAGATCCTCCCTGACCCCCTAGGTTTTATGTGGAGGTTTTAAAAGGGCCCAGCAGGGTTCAAAAAAATTTTTTCTTTTTTTTTTTTCGCGATGAGCGCCTAGTACGCGAACCGGAAAGCATTCTAGGCAGCGTACTATAAGGATAATAGAATGATATACTTTTCAAAGACTAAATGTTAATTGTTTGTTGTTTTGTTTGTTGTTTTTGTTGTTTTTTTTGTTTTCTTTATTTTTAACTTTTTTTTATTTTGATTGTTTTTCATAATTTATTAAACTTTCTAACATTTCAGTGTCTGAAATGTCATTATTTTCTTGAAATATTGTTTGGAATCTGTGAGGTTGTAAAATGTCCTCATTTGCAAGGAGGGCATCTACTGCTTGGACACATTGCAGCAGTTCATTATCCAAGCTTTGATCCATAAATTCCATGTCAATTTGTTTAATCAATTCCTGGCTGCTCTCTTGCAGGTCCATTTCAAAAGAAACTTCTTTTTCGCCTTCCATTTTGCCTGAAATTTGGATTAAAAAATATATATTAGTAGAGATAGGGCACTGTTGGGATTAATTTTAGATAGTCATTTTTTATCAGTGAATTTATCTTTTGGCAGTGTATAGTATCAGAGTGGAAATAGGACTATAAAAAAGTGTATGTGATTTAACCACGACAAGCCTAACTCCATTCATAACTATAACAGAGAAGTCTATCTAAATACATTCCTAGTACAGAGGGATAGTGTATATCTAGCAGAAAAAGTCTACTATATTAAGTTATAGTGCACAATATATTTCATTTTTAAAAATTATAACTTACCTTCACAAAGAAGTTGAAGTTTTTGGAAGCTATTGAAATGTGATGTACAACAAGAAGTAGTAGTCAAAATGGCTGTGTTTTCTTCTCTTCCTTTATATATTCAAGTATATAACCAATCAAATGTCAGGTAATAAAAGTAGAAAATGAAAGTAACATTTTCATTGGTTGTCAATTCCAACACTTCAGATGTGTTTTGTGAAGTAATTTACCTCACGGTACTTGGAGAGGTCTACAGGCTAAATGGCTAAATTAAATTTCAATCAAATTTGTGAGAATGAAAGGGATTGTTATGTAGTATGAGCTAATTTATATTTGGTGAGAGTGTCTCTAGTCGTTTTTCTGTAAATTACTTTCCCACCTTTTTTTGGACCGTTTCCCGGAAAGCGGTCCGGTCCGCGAACTAGGAGCGTAACGGGAGTCCACCATTTTGTGTTTCGGTCGAATCAAGGTATAAAATGGCGGGTAAATAATGTTCTGAATGGGTAGAAGGGGGCATGGTAGAAGTATTTTGCCCCCCTACGTTTTCTGAGGGTGGCTGAGGAGGACTATATGTGCGAGGAAAAACTTTTTTTTGAAATTTTGCGCGGTTAGCTTCCAGTTCGCGTACCGGATAGCGCTCTTTGAGCGTAGTTTGTTGAAAATTACAGAAAAAAGTTAGAAAAAAAATAATAAAAGTGTGTGATCAGATGAAGGGTAGCTCTGAGAAGAGCTTTTGGGTTTATGGTACATTTAGGTACTTATAAGTAGGTACCAATGCACAGTCTTAAATTCAGAATGAAAATTCTGTTGCCCTCATCTGAGAAGTGAACTCCATCTCCTCTGTAGATATCTTGCATGTAGTAACGCAAGTTATTGTTGTACAGGGAGCCCATTCCATGGTCTCTCATGAAAGCTGAAACAGATTTGTTTACATGCTTCCTCGCTTTCTCAATTTGTGGAGAAAATTGGTTGGACCACCTCCATTTCTGTCTTTGGCATATATTGGAATATACCAAAGCAGTTTGAGGAAAAAATGCCATTAATTGCTCAAAGGTGTCCTTTAAAAGCATTTCCAGACCTACCCCTGTCAAAGTGCCCAAATCATTACCTCCACAGTGCACTATTAACAGGTCAGGTTTTGGCAAATGCATAAAGGTTTTCACCAATGGTATCAATTGGTGACATTTTAATCCTCTTTGGCCCAACCACTTAATTTCCACATCCTGTAAATTGAGGTTGTGTATATTTCTGTTCTCAGCATACCTTTGAGCCCAGTGGATGTAACTATGTCCAACAATCCAGACCTTAAACATGGTGGGAGAAGGTTGTTCTGCAGTCAGATGAAGTGTGGTAATGAAAGGGCAGTTGAAACAGTAGGAGTTTGTAAAGAAAAAAAACTGTGGATTTCCAATGCTAATGAATCATTAGCAGTGATTGGTGCATTTCCATTTCTGAAAACAGAAAGTTAGGGTGCATGGATGTGTTCTTTGAAAGATGTAATTTGAATGGTCAAGGAAGAAACATTTAATGAAAGATTGCACTGGATACGCAGGTGCACTGAGAGTTCAGAGTTCAATTGAAACATTGTTGTGTGAATTTGCAAACATGAGAGGTCTTCCAGGAGGTGGTTGCTATGGAAAAAAGGCAGAGAGGGCAGAGGGGGGAAGGGTTTTGATTTGAAAAAAGTGAGGGAAGAGTTATGATTGGCTAATATGAGAGATATGTGAAATGAATATCTGTATTTCTGTGCTTTCAATAGCTGCAGCCTCTGGAGTGCATCGTTTTTCTTCTGCTGAAGACAATTTGGTGTATTTCTGAGACTGTTTTCAAAACTCAAAAAGTATTTGCTAAGGTGAGAAAAGATTTATTTATTTTAGATAGAGAATAGTCTGAATTAAGGAGAAAATGATGAAGAAAGCTGTGTTTTAAAACTGTGGCTTTGTCTGTAGTGATATAGAAATAGATTTTGTTACTTTGAGAAATTGTAATTGCATATTCGGTGTAGCATTCTGGCATGCAGTAACACAAGTTATTGTGGTACATGGAGCCCATTCCATGGTTTGTTATGTAAGCTGAAACAGATATGTTGTTTTTAAAAACGATTTTAGAAATCAATTACATTTCTGGATATGTACTGCTAGAGCTTCATAGGTTGTTTTGGGCCATATTTATAAGGCATTTGAGTGTCTATTATGCTATTTTACGTTCTTCATGGTGCAAATTTCTTGTAAATACGCTCCCACTTGTGCTTTGCAAATTTAGATTTTGATTATGGGAGTTACATAGCCATGTTAATAATGTCCAAACAATGGTGGTAGGGCATTCAAGAAAACGCTTTCCTGTGTCTCTAGGACATTTTCAGTCCTTTCCTCTTGAAAACAGGTATACAATTGATTTATATGCTGTGTTTAAAAACGAATTTTGAAATCAATTACATTTCTGGATATGTACTGTTAGAGCTTCATAGGTTGTTTTGGGCCATATTTATAAGGCATTTGAGCAGCGACGGCTCGTGGAGGGAGTTACGGTGGGGCAGGAGGGTGGGGAGGGGGAGGGGCAGGGTGGAGGTTGCAAAAAACCGGCATATGGATAATTGCAGGTAAGTAAACAATTTAAATAATAAAACGAATTTCGTAGTGCGCCTTGCATCGCAAAATGCAATGCAGTGCGAGCTACGAAATTCGTTTTATTAATTAAATTGTTTACTTACCTGCAATTATCCATATGCCGGTTTTTAGGAACCTCCACCCTGCCCCTCCCCCTCCCCGCCCTCCTGCCCCACCGTAACTCCCTCCACGAGCCGTCGCTGCATTTGAGTGTCTTTGATGTTATGTTTTCCTTTTAAAATGGATAGTGTTCCTCATGGGGCCCTGAGCAGTTCTTAGCCATGTTATTTAATGGGAAGTGGATAACATGGCTAAGAGCATTTGCTGGAAAATGCATGAATATCGCTGACTGTTCAGCGATATTCATGCATTGCGGCCGTTTTTTTTTGCATTTGCGAGCAGTTCTTAGCCATGTTATCCAATGGAAGGTGGATAACATGGCTAAGAGCATTTGCTGGATAATGCATGAATATCGCTGACTTTTCAGCGATATTGATGCATTGCGGCCGTTTTTTATCGCATTTGCGAGCAGTTCTTAGCCATGTTATCCAATGGGAGGTGGATAACATGGCTAAGAGCATTTGCTGATATTCATGCATTGCGGCCGTTTTTTTTTTTTGCATTTGCGAGCAGTTCTTAGCCATGTTATCCAATGGAAGGTGGATAACATGGCTAAGAGCATTTGCTCGATAATAGGTTGTTTGGGGTCATACACCTTTTTTAGGGAGAGATTTATGACTGTTGTATGCCTGTTTTGTACCACTGTGTGTCATTTTTGTGATGCAGTGCTGGTGCAAAAGATTTGCTATGTTAAATAATAAGTAGGGCATTAAGTTTTTGATGACTGTTATTCATTTACTGTTTGGTAATAGTGGTTAATAACATTTTTTATTATATTTTTCCACAGATTCAACTGCAGATTCTTTCATAGTTTGGAAAATGCCTAAAAAAAATAGAATTAGAAAGGCTAGAAAACGTCAAAGACAGCAGGATGATGTTTTATTGCAGCAGTCCTCTTCCCCAAATACTTGTCAAAACACCAAGAAAGCTCCGGGTAAGAGCACGAAATCATTCTTAAGAAATATTTGTAGTAAAAAAAGTATTTCTCCAAAAAATGTTTCAGTCCACAAAAAGAAAAGCAATTTAAATGGAAAGGAGAGACCCATCAAAAATGTTACTGGTAGAGGAAGAGATAACTCTGTGCATGATAGTAGAAGGAAACAACAGTTTAGGGACATTCGACATCGAATGTTCCGTAACAGGATAATAGTTAATTTATTGAAAAATATTTAAAAAAAAGGCCAACAGAAAGCGGCATTTTATAAGAAGAAGAAAAATGTAGAGAAAATTATTGATCATGCTTTTGAAATTAAGCGAAAGTTGTTTATTTTGGTAATCAATAGAATTAGGAAACTAAGCAAGGTAATTTCTGATTTCAAAACAAAAAGTAGATGGAAGAGAGTAGTAAATCGTACTAACTTTTGTGAAGTTCTTTCCGGAGAATGGATGCATAGTTCAAGTTGTGAGGCATTTTTTAATGAGGAGAGTTATTTTCAGGATAATGATTTGGTGTTTGCAGTTGACACCAGTGGTCGAGCTTATGAAGTGAAGGATGGTTGTCCAGTTGAAAAAGAACAACTTGTGACAACAGAGACAGAAGAGGCGCTAAGTGATGAGGTTTTAGGAAGACGTCCTAAGGGTCCTGTGTACATTTGGAAGTGTAGTTCTATTTGCAGTGTGCGACAGGTTTCCATCAATTTGCTTTGTGATTTTATACGGACATTTAATAAGAAAAGTTTGAAGCAGAAAATGAAGTTGTTGCAAGATTTAGATCCTTGCAGAGTGAGACAAATGACAGGTTTGCGTGGTCATTCACTGGCTTGTCTTTCCAGGAGAGTATGCCAGAGTGTTTTTCATCATTTCAGGATGCTAGCAGTGCATCATAATAAAGTGAGAAAATTAGTGAGAATGTTGTATTATGCTAAGAGTCCAGCAATTATGCTTAAACAATTATGTGCTGCTCTTTTGCATGGGTCTGAAATAGATGTGAAGAATATTTGTGAAGAAATTAAGTTTTGTTACTTTGGTAGTAGAGATGAGAATGTTCAAATTGACCCAGAAGTAGAGGGTTATGTTGAAGATAATGTACAGGTTTCCAGTACAGATAATTTTCAGAAGGAAATTGCCACTTTTCAGATGAAATCAAGTGAGAGGCCTAATTTCACTTGTGTATGTTGTCGACGCACTTATTATAAGAATCAGACTAAGTTAGTGGATTTATATGCAAAAATTGAAAGGGAAAATAATAGTGAATGGAAGGATTTTGCCACATACTTGATGGTAGAAAATTGTTTTGATTTGGGAGTGGACCAACGTGTGTGTACTTATTGTTGTAATAAATTAAATCAAAACCAGATGCCTGCTAGGGCAGTTCATAATAATCTGGAATTGGTTGAGATTCCTTCAGAATTGAAGGATTTAAATACTTATGAATCTATTTTGATTCAAAGTATCCATCCCTTTCAGGCTATTGTAAGAATGGAGCCAAAGACAGGGAAGTTGCCTCCAGCAGATTTACAGAGAGGATTAAAGGGAAGAGTTGTTTATTTGCCTCTAGATTTGAACAAAAACATTAACACAATTGGAGTTGAGAAAGTGGAAGAGGAACCTCTGGTTATCTTGGTTAATGGGGTTCCGACAAAGAATAAGAAAATATGGCAAGATTTAGTGGATGTTAGGAAAGTGAAAAATGCAACTTTGTATTTGAAGAAAAATAATAAGTACTATAAGAATGTATATGTTGCAGAAGAGGAAGTAAGTGATGAAGAGGATAGCGTTTTGTGTGCTGGCCGAATTGAGAAAGTAGAGGTGTCTAATAGTGAAGAAATATATGAACATTATAGTGTTCATCCTTTGCATTCCAAGGAAGTCATGGGGAATGCTATTGAGTTGTTTCAAATGAAACAAGCCAAAGGGAGTCCCATTAGTGTTTGGGAGGAAAGTTTGGAAGCTCGGTGTTTCCCACAGCTATTTCCCACAGGTCAAGGAGGAAGATATGATGAGCGACCTCATCAAATTCCTGCGTCTGAATACCGGACTTTACGATTGTATGCAGAAGATCCTAGGTTTCGTCAATGCATACCCTATTTGTTTCATCTCCTGTTTGAAAGCGATCTGTCAGGACTGTCATATGCAGTGAACCACATTTTAAAAAGTGGTATACAGATGCGAAACATCTCGGCAAGTGACTTTATGCATAAAGTCAATGTCCAAGACAGTATTTTGGATTCTCACTTAATTAATCTCATGGCGTGTCAGCGTGGTACTAATGAGTACTGGTACCGTCGTCATGGTGATTTAAAATGTATGCTGAGGAACTTAGGAACTCCAACATGGTTCCTCACTCTGAGCTGTGCCGAGTATGGCTGGGAAGACTTACTTGAATTTCTACGAGAGGCAAATGGAAATATTGAAAACATTGAATTCAAGACACCTGGAGAACTGTGTTCTTTGGATCCAGTGAATGTATGCAGGTACTTCAATCATAGATTTGAAGCTATGATGTCTTTCATCACAAATAAAAAGAATCCACCTCTTGGAGAGGTGTTGGATTTCTTCTGGAGAAAGGAGTACCAAGCAAGAGGTGCCCCTCATATACATATGTTGTTGTGGATCAAGGATGCACCTAAATTTGGAACAGATCCGGATGACTTAGTGATGAATTTCATAGAACAGTATTCTACGTGTGCTGTTCCAAACGCAACGGAGAAGAAAAGCCTAAGAGAACAAGTTCTACGTTTCCAAAGCCATCGTTGTGTAAAGTACTGTCGTCGTAAATTCAGAAACCAGGACAAGTTCTACACCAAATGTCGTTTCAACTTTCCACGACCGGTGATTTCTAAAGGAAGAGTGAACAGTTTGATGTCTTCGCTGCGACATAATGTGACGAGGAAATCACCCAAGAATACATACAATTTGAAAAGGAACGAAGAGTCCAAGTACATCAATGACTACAACCCAGTGATTTTGTCAATGTGGAATGCTAACATGGATATACAGTTTGTGGCTGACAACTGTATGGTTGTGGCTCGGTATGTGACATCTTACATCACCAAAAAAGAAAAGACAGAACTGAAGGATATGTGGGAGGACATTTCCCATGAAAAGAGCCTCAGCAAGAAGTTGTACAGTTTCAGTCTGAAGATGTTGTCGCATCGAGAAATCGGAGCTTACGAATGTTCTGATCGATTGTCTTCAGCAAGTCTCTATGCCAAATCCAGGAGTCTCGTTTGGGCGAGTCTTGGTCTTGCTGCAACGCGAAATCGAGTTCTAAAACCTGTCCGGGAAATTGAGTATTTGGCAGAAAAGGAACCAAACAGTACCGACATTTTGAAGAGCAACATGTTGGATACATATTATCCAAATCGAAGCAGTCACCTTGAGAATGTTTGTCTATATGAGGTTCTCCAAAATGATATATTCAAGAGGAACATCAAAGAAGATATTGAGAAAGGAGTGTATGCTGTAATTGGAAGTGAGGGATGCCTGGTCAAGCAAAGAAAATGCCAATTAGTAAACCATCGAAAATTGAGTGGTGAATCTCCAGAAAAAAAGGAGTTTTTCTATTTAGCACTTTTGCAACTTTTCAAGCCTTGGCGTGCAGAAGAGGAACTGCTTGGAGATTTCCTCTGTTACGAAGACTCTTTCAATGCCGCCAAGGAGTCCATAGAATGTCCTGCTTTTCCTAAATATCAAGAAATGCTAACTTTGGAAATTGAGCAGGAAGCAACGATTGCAGCCGAGATTGCCAGAGACAGTTCTCAGGACAGTCAGAGTTCTGTTTCATTGAGTCAAGATCCACTTGGAGGACCTATTATCGAAAATGAAGCTGCCACTGCTATGAATGAAGTAGAAAGAGCCATGGCACATGCTCAGGAGGATTCAGTTAACTTAGAAGACTTGGAAAAACAACTCAACATTGAGCAGAGGAAAATATATGATGAAGTTACCAAGGAAATTGAGCACGGATTAAGTCATGAGAAGAAAGAGTGCTCATGTACATCGTTGAAGCCTGTCCGACTGTATGTGAGTGGAGAAGCGGGAACTGGAAAAAGTTTCCTCATTAAAGCAATTTCATGCTATCTGCAGGAAAGGACTGAGTCATCGCTGTCTTGTGTTGTCACCGCTCCTACTGGACTTGCAGCACATAACATTAAAGGTATTACTTTGCATCGTCTACTGATGCTGCCGGTGGAGCATGACAACAAATTACAATACAACAAGTTATCTGGGGATGCTTGCTGTGAAGTTTCAAGAGTCTTGAGGAAAATGAAACTACTTATCATTGACGAAGTAAGCATGGTTTCTAATGTCATGCTTGCCTTTGTGCATTTGAGAATGCAAGAAGTACTTAAAACTGAATATGATGTGTTATTTGGTGGCAAACACATCATTGTTTTCGGAGATCTTCTGCAGCTGACACCAGTAAAAGGTCAACCTGTGTTCAAAATACTCACGCATGAAGATACCAGGAAGTGCCTAGGGAGCATTGGCAACGTCAATATATGGTTAAACTTCAATTATGCTGAACTGCATGAAAATATGCGTCAGGCAAAGGATGAAGATTACAAGAATATTCTACAAGATATTAGAATTGGAAAAGTGACCGAGCATGGGAAAGAAGCTTTAAATGCACGATTACTGTCAAATTTATATCCCAAACAAGAGATTGTGCCTGAGAATATTTTTCAGAAAATTACTGAGAAGAAATCCGGGATATGTTTGATGCCAACTCTTGCAGAATGTGCCATCTTCAACAACAAAATGTTGAATTTAGAAAAGCAAGAGATTGTGAAACTTGAAGCTATCGACAAAATAGAGCATATGGGATCAACAATTATTTTGTCAGACAATTTGAAATCAAAATTGGATTCATTAGAGAAGACTATATCTAAAACAGCGGGTTTTGAAAAGACTTTGAATGTGTGTTTAAATTGCCGAATCATTTTGAGAAGGAATTTACATGTAGAAAGAGGTCTGGTAAATGGATCAATGGGTAATGTTGTTGATTTTGAGAAATACAGAAATAGAGATGGAATAGAATTTTTAAGAATTAAATTTGATGGCATTGAGGAAGTACAGCAAATTGGTCGTTGTTCTGCTAGGTTTTTGCTTGTTAAAGACTTATATGTTCGCCGTAAACAGTTTCCTGTTTGCTTGGCATATGCGGTGACAATCCATAAATCGCAAGGTTTAAGTGTAGACAGTGCATTGGTGAATATTGGCAGTTCTGTGTTCAAGGAGGGTATGGCATATGTGGCATTGTCACGAGTTAGAACTTTATCGGGATTGTACTTGATTGACTGTGATGTCACAAACATTTGTGCGGATCTAGATTGTGTTAAGGAATACAATAGGTTAAGAAGAGAGTATGCGCCACATTTGCCTCAATATACTTTGTTTGAGAAACGTGTGGTAGGCCGGAAATGTAGAAATATCAGTAATAGTAGGGAGGTTGTTGCAAAAAGACTAAAAGTCAATGAACCGAAAATTGTTAGCAGAAAGAAAGTGGATTCTGTTGAAGATGTTGTCGGTTTTCAATTTGAAAACAGTTCTGGTGTCAACTGCTATGCAAATGTAGTGGTTAATGTTCTCTTTTCACTAGAGAGTTTAAGAGAACAGATTCTGTTGAATTCAGAACAAATTTTATGCTGTTTGTTGAATTCTGTTTTCGAGAAATGTAGCACTGATCGAACAAAAGTAGAAAGTGTGTCTGAAGTTCGTTATCTGTTAGATGAATGTTCAGGTCAAACAGACTTCTCTGAAAATAATCAGCAAGATTGTCAGGAGTTTTTAATGTATATGCTTGATGTATTGCAAGATGAGGGTGTAGATGTAGATCACCTGTTTGGGCTTTCTTATCAATGGCAGCATGACTGCGAGAACTGTATGGTATCAAGTACTACTAGTGTAGACTCAGAAAGATTTATATATTTAACTTTGCCAGACAGTAAATCAGTGTCCTTTAATAAGCTAGTAAATGCAGCGGATCACAACATGGAGTGTAGCCAATGTAAATGTGATATGATGTCAACATTATTTATACGTAGATATGGCCAGTATGTCATTTTAATGATCCAACGATGTAGGCCTGATGGATCAAAATTGTCAACTTTAATAAAAAAAATTGTAGCTTCTCAGCTGTCAATATCAGGGAGGACTTTTGTAACTGTAGCAATTATCTATCACGATGGTCCATCAACAACATCAGGACATTATACAGCTTACTTAAAGTCTCGAAACGGCTGGTCATTCTGCAATGATTCTGTTGTAACTTTCAAAAAAAAATTGCCGTTTGACCTTAAAAATTCTTACCTGGTGTTTTTAAAACCAAAATTTTAAGTAGAGGGAATGTAAGTCTGCAATGCTGTCTAGATTAAAAATCCAACTATATAAACCTGATGCAAGTAAGTCTGCTTCATAGTAAGCAGTATCAGTGTCATAGGAAAAGGAGAACATGAGTGACAAAGAAGAGTAAGATATTAGTAGTCCAGGATTGTGAAAATAATCTCAAATGTTTTCTTTTTGAAAGTTGCGAAAATAGAAAATGTCGGGCTTTGATTCGAAGAATTACAAGACTTGCGAATCGCGGCAACATGATTTGGCCTAGTGGAAACATGTGATAGAATGAGAGAAGTCTTTTTTTCTATGTAACATATTTTTCGTATCGATGGAGGTTTTCTTTCAGAAAGTGGCGGGCTGAAAATATTTATAGCACAACAGAGTGGATGCTGTTCATAGGAGATCCTTCGACGTCATTGAAAGTAAGTTAATTTTAAGGAGTTTTGAAATCAGATTTCTTAGGTTGTATGGGTTTTTTAAACACAGTCATTTTGATTGTGTTTTTTTTCCCCGCTGTTACATGATGAATATCTTCAAGTCACTGATTTAAGTGAAATTTGATACATTCTGAGAACAGCAAAAATAAACCATTTAACATGTATAATTAATGTTATGCTTTTTGTACTTATGATATACATTTAGAAATGTGAGGTAGATATGGAGAAGCTGAGTTTTCTGTAAGTGTCAATTTTAATGCTTACAGTGCTGTACTTCTGGGTACTGTTTTTTTTTTTAAAAAAAGAAATAGGCCTCACCTCAAAGAAAGCTCTTGAAAGCACACATCTTATTTGCATCCTAAAACAATCATTTAAAATGTTAGACACAATTTTATGATGGATTTACATCTCTTTTGCGCTGTTATTGCATCACTATTGTGAGACATAAGCAATGCAAAAGAAGCATCATATTTCAAAGTAGGCCTCATTTCATCAGCATGAAGATACTGTTTGTTTAAAATAAATATCTTTAGGATTGTGTAGGGGTCGTAGAGAAGTAGAGGTTTCTGTAAGTGTCAAAGTTGTTTAAAAACTGTTTCTTCTTGAACCTTTTCCCTTCTTTTTTCTAATTTTTAAATACATGTTTTAATATTTTTGGAAATGTTTGTTCTCTCTTTTACAGATTGAATGTATGAAAAATTTTCTTGAAAAGTTAACAAGAATTATAAGGTAAATGTTTTCTACTTTTTTAACCTGCATTGCACTGCTGATGATGTCACTGACTATGTTATGAATGATGTAATGAGTGGGCATGTTTTACTGCAATGGTAGGTCTTCACATCTATTATCTCGTCTGTATTCTTCAACAAGCATAAATTTGATATGCAACCCAGAGTACGGTTCACCTTAAACAAACTTTTAGAGAGGACACACCTTATCGTCACCCTCACTCAATCATTTAATCTATCACATTTAACATCTATTAGTTCTACTGCTTCATTTCTTTAATCTTTACTTTCCTGTGTTTGCTACTTCTCTCCTTCCTTTCTCTATTACTTAATTTTTCTACTCCTTCCAGTATTTTTCTCACTCCCTCTCTTCTCATACTTCTTCATTATTATTCACTAATTCTGTCTCTATTAATGTTACTGTTTCTGAATGATCTCCAAAAATTTTTAAAACAAGAACAGTAAGTATAAGGATAGGAAAAGACATTTATGTTACAAGAAAGACAGCTATAGGAAGTAAACAAAAAAAAATGTTACTCGCAATCCACTGCTGATGATGTCACTGACCATGTCAAAAATTATGTAATATATGACATGATCAGAAGTGAATTGTGGGTAACAGTATCTTTTCTTTACTCCCTATAGCTGTCTTTTTTGTGACATAGCTGTCTGTTTCCTTTCCTTATACTTACTGTTCCTTTTTTTAAAAAAAAATGTTTTGGTTCGCTTAAAGTTTGCGTACCGGAGTTCGAACTGGGAGCGAACTAATAGAAATAGAGCTTGGCAGAGTTCAAAGAATTCTACCAATTTTTTTTAATAATGGGGAGGTAGTTCTGAAAAGAACTTTTTTTTTTGTTTTTGTTGTTTTAAATTTTTTTAATTCGTTTTCTGAACATTTTTTATATTTTTGTGTTTTTTTCTGAACATTTTGTATTTTTTTTAATTTTTTGGGGGGAGGGGGGAAACAAAAATGATTCATCGAAGACGGCTCAACAGGAGCAACAAAAAAAAGAAGAATTTATTTTTTGGGGCGTTTTGGGCACACATGATTGTTGATGGCTCTCATTATAAGGGTAATGCTACTTTCGCGGTAGCAAAGTGTCTGGTTGCACCACACACAGACTTGCTTCACTTCCCCCATGTTGATTTGGATGTTCGGGATCACCTCCCTCGCCTCCGGTCCCGATACCTCCTGAACAACAGATCTTCTTGCCATTTCTGGGGGATTTTGTTGTTGGTCGCGAAGCTGGGCATTACTGTAATTGTTAGGGTGCCACCGATTCATGTGCCTGTGCATTGTATAATTCCCATAGCTGTACTTTTTGTCAGTGCCCCTTGAAAGACGTTCGCCGCAAATGCGGCAAAAGACGTATCTGGCATTGACTTTTTTTTGGTCAGCTGGAAATTTAAAAAATTGCCAGATGTAATTTTCTTTCCTGTTATATCTCCTGGGCTCTTCTGGCAAAAACTCAGGATGTTCATCCTCTTCCTCCTCTTCTTGATTTTCCTCCTCTTCTATAATTAGTGAAGCAGGTGGTCCTTTCTTCCCATGAGGAGGTGGAGGAGGTGGTGGGGGCACACTGGCTGAAGCAACCATTGAAGCCATTGATGAAGAATCAAAAAGGGTCTTTCTCTCACCAAGATGAAAGTCAGAGTGAGGAAAGAAGGAGGGGTTTTCATCATTTGGGAGAAGGAAAAATTCTAAACCAATGAAAAGTGTTAATTTTATATCACATGACCAAGTATTACATCATTAGGAAACCAAAAGTGAAATGAACCAATGAAAAGTGTTATTTTCGAGTCACATGACCTGCTGTGTTTACGTTTCGCGCTTTGCTCCGCTTTCCGGTCCATTTCCGGGTCCGCTAACTTGGCGCGTCCAATGACGTATTACGCGATAACGCAAAACGTCATGCGATCGTAACAGTTACGCTAAAGGAACGATTACCGGTTCGCGTACTAAGCCGCGGCTTTAAATTGAGCTAACGGGAAGCTGACCGGTTCGCAGACTGGGAGCGAAACAAAAAAAATGTTTTAAAAATATTGTCTAAAGAACATGACAAATATATTTCAAGATTTAAAGAAGTATATATTTTACAGCTACAGATATTAGCTTTTAAAAAACCATTGAAATTCAATGAAAAAACCATAGGTTATAGTCCATATATAGTTAGGAATTTGCATTTACAAAACCTTTAAAATTCAATGAAAAAACCATTGGTTTTAGGCCATATATAGTTAGGGATTTGCATTTACAAAACCTTATTTTACTCGCATAAAACCATTGAAATTCCATATATAGTTAGATGCGCTAACTATATATTGCGCACCCGCAATCCACTGCTGATGATGTCACATATTACATCATTCATGACATGGTTAGTGACATCACTGATGACATCACTGATGACATCTCAAATGACATCACTGATGACATCACTGACATCTCATTTGACATTACTGATTACACCACTGATGATATCATTTATGTGATAATACATCTTCAGACTCTAATATAACCTTAGATATACTCAGTGTAAACAGGCACTCACAGACTGTCACACATCCATGGAGTTACTCACACACCTAGTCAGCCATGCAAAGAATCAATCACAACTCCATTTCCTCAACTATATAGTTATACACACTTTACTTATTCAAACATATAGTAACACATATTTACTCTCTTATACAATCCCTGATACAAGCTCACAGTGATTCATACAGCCACTCACACATTCACTGGCTCTTATCCACAGTTATTTATATATGTCAACTCTCACATGTATTGTGTTTTACATACGTACTTACTTGCACATGTAGCACTGAGATATCCATTCACTCACCAACACACCCATGCACAGTCAACCGCCCATATAGCTGTTTCCACATGCACTCTTGAACTCATACACCTAGTGAATCAACTGCTTACACATCTATGCACAGAGTCACACACCTCCCAGCCACCCACACACACACTCAGCCTCCCATTCAAATACTTGGGCAACCAATCAATAACCCATACAGTTACTCATATAGCTACTGATCAACACATGCAGCAGCTTACACAACAACAGACATACTGATGCACAAATTAAGACAGTTTAGTCACTAACCCATGCACTCAGTGAGACACATTTAATCACTCACTCATACAGTCAGTCATGCACCTACTAAATCCTTCATCCAGACACTTATACATCCACTCATTCTTCAATATGTAAGACATATTTTGACTTTACAGAAACACACAGTCACTGGATGATGTCATCAGTGATGTCATCAGTGATGTCACTAACCATGTCATGAATGATGTAATATGTGACATCATCAGCAGTGGATTGCGGGTGCGCGATATATAGTTAGCGCATCTAACTATATATGGAATTTCAATGGTTTTATGCGAGTAAAATAAGGTTTTGTAAATGCAAATCCCTAACTATATATGGCCTAAAACCAATGGTTTTTTCATTGAATATATATATATATATATATATAAATATATATATATATATATATATATATATATACATACATATATACATACATATATATATCTATACTACTATTATAAAGAGAGAACTCAACCCTTTTGGCAAGGTAAACTCGGGAACCACAGCGCCAATCCAAACACCCGATACATCGTTGTAATTGGCAGGGTCTGTAGACGGACATAGGCTATATAAAATAAAAAAAATATACGTTATTTAAAATATTTACTTTAAAAGAAAAGTAGTCCCTTGGAAGTAGCGCCGGCCGGCCGCGACGTGCGTGCTGACATCAGGAGCCAGGGAGCTGCTGCTGCTGCTTCCTCCGCCTTCTTCTCTCGCCCTGGTCGGGCCACGCTCCCCCGCCTCCCTCTGGACAGGGCTTCGGCTCCTCACACTTCCATTTCAGGCCTGAGGCCGGTGGTGACAAGTTCCTCAGCCAGAGCCTCCCTCACACGCAGACACTTCCCCACACACCGTGTCTCCAGCGATGGTCCCTGCGTCTGTCTCTGCTCTCACACAGTGCTCCGCTGTCCCACGGAGGCGCTGTGTCTCTGATCACTGGTTGCGTCTTCCTTATGCATCTCTGTCTGGAGTGCACCGAAACGTTAGGAGGAAACCGGGAAACCTTCACCTGTATTGGGCCTCTGTTTGTTGTTATAAATATAATGGGCTGCTCCATGCTCATTTTTTAGAGGCTGCCCTGAAGGGTCGGGGGCTCCGGTAACTGGAGATGCTGTGTTTTGTAATTTACGAGGGGCAGAACCCACGAACACACCCAGCCTACTTAGGAGATGCCAAAGGGTGAAATCAACTGCGTGCGTTTGGAAGGAATAAAAAAATGGATTATTTCATTCTTTGAACGTGCTGGTGAAATGGAGTTTTAAACAGACTTAAAAAAAAAAACGAAGCAATGTGCTATGAGGAATACTCACCTGGCTGCCCCGAATGTACTATTCCACACCAACAACAGTGCACCACTTCAAAGGTATGAACTTAAAGGGTCGATATTTACTAAAATGAGAACTTTGTTTGCATATTAACAACATGAGTGGTGCACTTTGGGAGTTGTAATATTTACATGCGGCCACGTGACTCTACAAACTTTAAAAGCACCACAGGAGCACAATGGGGCCTTGAACGTCATGTCTCCCACCTGTGAGCAAGGCCAGGAGGCTGAAACGTTAGGAGGAAACCGGGAGAATGCAGTGGTGCTGTAAAGACTGAATAATTCAGGAGCTGTGAGCGGAGGATGAGGTAGGTGAAATACAAAAGCTACAGGCGGGCAGGAGCGGTGAGCGTAGGTGAAATACAGGCGGGGAGGAGCGGTGAGCGTAGGTGAAATACAGGCGGGGAGGAGCAGTGAGCATAGGTGAAATACAGGCAGGGAGGAGCGGTGAGCGTAGGTGAAATACAGGCGAGGAGGAGCGGTGAGCGTAGGTGAAATACAGGCGAGGAGGAGCGGTGAGCGTAGGTGAAATACAGGCAGGGAGGAGCGGTGAGCGTAGGTGAAATACAGGCAGGGAGGAGCGGTGAGCGTAGGTGAAATACAGGCGGGGAGGAGCGGTGAGCTTAGGTGAAATACAGGCGGGGAGGAGCGGTGAGCATAGGTGAAATACAGGCGAGGAGGAGCGGTGAGCGTAGGTGAAATACAGGCAGGTAGGAGCGGTGAGCGTAGGTGAAACACAGGCAGGGAGGAGCGGTGAGCGTAGGTGAAATACAGGCGAGGAGGAGCGGTGAGCGTAGGTGAAATACAGGCGGGGAGGAGCGGTGAGCGTAGGTGAAACGGTGAGCATAGGTGAAATTCAGGCGAGAAGGAGCGGTGAGCGTAGGTGAAATACAGGCAGGGAGGAGCGGTGAGCGTAGGTGAAATACAGGCAGGGAGGAGCGGTGAGCGTAGGCGAAATACAGGCGAGGAGGAGCGGTGAGCGCAGGTGAAATACAGGCGGGGAGGAGCGGTGAGCGTAGGTGAAATACAGGCAGGTAGGAGCGGTGAGCGTAGGTGAAATACAGGCGGGGAGGAGCGGTGAGCTTAGGTGAAATACAGGCAGGGAGGAGCGGTGAGCATTAAATGAAGCAAAAGAGGTAGCAAACGGTGCATTACAAAAGTGAGTGCATTACAAAAGTGAGAATCGTGAGCCAACAAATACAAGAGGTAGCAAGTGACGTGTGCAGGTTACAAAAGCGTACAAAGGAAACATAGAGGAATAATACTGCAATATATGGAGGAAGGCTCCGGGGGACCCACGGACAACGTTGGGGCGAGCGGGGGCCCTGAAGCCTGTTTGCTCCCGGACAACACAACGTCGGGACGGGCTGCTAATATATATATATATATATATATATATATATATATATATATATATATATATATATATATATATATATCATATGGGCCAACATTTTATCAATACTACAGAATAAACATGAATCAATTTATAGTGAGTATAAAGAATTAGAATCCCAGAATTGTGTCTGTTTTCATGCTTTATCCAAAGGGAACACTCTAGATAAAGAACATTTTATTAAGAGTTTTGACAGCATCTATGCTGCTTTGAATATCATTCTGACTAGAGATGAATGGTGGCTGTGAAGCGTAGCATGGAGAACGTGTTGGATGAGGGTAAGGAGACTATGTGGTCCTAATTTTACGGGCTCTTAGGGTGTTAGGTAGCAAAAAGGCCATCAGCATAATTAAAAATGTAGGCTTCACCGGACAACAAACCTAAAGATTTCTTCCACTACAATAGTGGTGAGCCTTGACTGTGGAGGGATCCTTTCCAAATCATTTGTAGTTGGCTGGTGAGATGGTATGATGACCGAAACCGACCTTTGTCACTCGATTAGCTGAGGATCTGAAGATCTTGCAAAGGTATTTCTGAGACCGTTCCTGCACTGACTTGTGGAACGAGGCAGGGAGTTTCTTTCAACCATATCCTAAAATGGACTACCTGTCAAGGTAGTTGCAGTCTGTGCTTTTCAGGCAGATGGTCCATGTTCCTAGGCCTTACCAAACTTGCCATTGTCTTTATAGTGAGTCCAGTATAGCTGGCATGCAAAAGGAACCACAAGGACCAGGGCAATCCTATAAGCTGTGGTAGGATCCCACAAAGTATTCTTAGGTAATGAAATATGCTTTTGAAAACGTGCCCAAGATTGGCCACCTTTCCCTATGGAAGGATCCCTTAGTGCTTGCTAGTGTAACAGTAGAATGTGGGCTCTTCCTGTCCTAGAAACAACCCCTCCGACTTCTAAGGAGTGTGGCCGAACTGGTTCTCAGGAATTCGTTGCAAGACAGGAGTCAGGCAGTTCGTGACATGTTGCTGAAACTGAAGACTTATGCTGTGTCTTATGGTGATTACCTATATATATTGATTGATGCCAGGACATGGGCAAGGAATATGCTACTCAGTAGATGATGCTGGCGGTCTTGGAAAAGAAGGTTGTCAGCGTTACTTGGTGGTTATGGTCGTCAAAGAACCATCCCAACAGCCCCTGTTCTAAATAAAGGCTTTTGGAAGGTTACGTGCATACCTTCACCTGTGCCTGTCAAACGCTTCTAGCATCTTGGGGGTGAAACTCTCACTTGTAGCAGAAGACTACTGATTTTTTTTAAACCAACTAAGACACCATTTTACCTGTCTGTCATATGTTGGAATCTGTATTTTCAAAATACATTGGAGAAACGTTGATTTAAGTGCACATTACATATAACAAAAAAATCGTGTTTATTTTGAAAGAGACTCTGCATGCTTCTCTCTTCTCCAGCTGTAAAACTACGATCAGCAAGTTTGAGGAATAGTACAATGAACTGAATATTCATGCATTAAAAAGTACTGATCAACAGGTCACGAATTCAAACCCGAGCAAAGCCCACTCAGCCTTCAATCATCCAAACAGTACATTGGGTAACATTAACATCGGTTATTTCCAGCGCTGTGCGAGTATTAGGCAGCTGTGGCTCTTCCGCTAAGGCCGAGGATCCTCTTCCCGCCTCTCCCCTCCCCCCCCACCCCCGCAGAGAGCAGGCTGAGGTAAAAGGGAAAAATACAATGATAATCAATTGGTTTGATCATAACTGTATTTTCCGGGTTTCCCTCTAGAGCCAGCCAAGTCTGGGCAGGGAGGGCAGGGCTTGGCTGTCATCAGCCAGCAGTGGAGGAGTACTGCACACTGTAAGTGCGTGTGACAGTTTGGTCGGCTGAACCGTCATGAACACTTAGGTTTCTCCAATCCGGCTGTGTTGCACAGCCAGGTTGGAGAAACAGCACAGACTCCCAGGCTCTGTCTGAGCGGCAAACCAAGCAGCTCAGAACAATCCTAGTGCTGCTCTCATGCTATTGAGAGAAACACAGGGATTGGGTGGGGAGCCTTTGCAGGTGTCCCAGGGACTGCTGGGACACAATCAGGAGAGAAGAGGAGCACTGAGGCGGCCTGCAGCGTAGGGAACAGTACATTTTTTAAAAATATCATTATTTCCCTAATCCCCTGTCCCGTCTCCTTCACCCTGTGCACCCCCACTTGAGTTTTGCAGTGGCTGCCACGGGTGTTAGGGGCCATTGTGGTTGGATGTGTCACACTGCAGCCCAAGGCCTGGTGCTCCAAACAGCACGGTGGGTGAAGAAGAAAGGAGGCCGGGTTAGTGGGAATAATACCTCCTAGCCCTCACACCCCTCAGTGGTGAGTTCAGAGGTACGCCTTCTCCTGCTCTTTGGGTAAGAGTAATTCTGTGGTGTTTAAGTGGGTAGATTTAGTCTTGCAGTTGGGTAAAAACAGGACTGGGAATCACAAAGTGAGTGAGATATTTTCTAGTGAGCCCACGGCAAAGTCAGAGACTGACTCTGGGCATGGGAGCCTGGTTACCCACTTTATACTGATGAGTAGTCGGTCTAACAAGAAGCTGGACCAGAGAGGATTTATCACATAAAATGAGACATCACTATGTAACTGCTTTATATTACTACTAGCAGCCCGTCCCGACCTTGTCCGGGAGCTTTCAGGCTTCCCCCTACCCCCGCCTGTCCCAACATTGCCCAGTAGCCCATGCCCCCACCCGCCCCGTCCCCCGCCTGCCGCCTGGCCCGACCCTCGCCTGGCCTGAGTCAATGGAGGTGTTAGTCCCCGTCCCCCGCCATCCCGGACCCCCGCCTGCCCCGACATTGCCTTTTGTAACTCCCCGTCCCCCGCCAGGCCCGACACCCGCCTGCTTACCTCAGCCGCCGCTCCTGAGTTGACAGCTCCTTGCCGCTCTGCTCCTCACCGCCTGTCCGCCGCCGCTTCTCCCCCGTGCCATGTCTGCCTCTCCGCTGGTCGCACCACCGCTGGCCTGTCCGCTGCTCCTCACGTGACCGCTCCTCACCCGCGCCATGTCCGCCGCTCCTCTGACGCCGCTCTGACGCCGCTCCTCGACGTGAGCACACACGTCGCGGCCGGCGCTACTTTGGAGGGACTACTTTGTTTTAAAAATACATTTTTTAAATAAGGTTTATTTTTAAACTTTATATAGCCTATAACCATTTACACACCCTGACGATTTCTACGGTGTATCGGGTGTGTAGATTGGCGCAGTGGTTCCGGAGTTTACCCGCCTCAAAGCCTGAAAGTTTCTCCTTTATTATAGTAGTATAGATATTGTATGTGTGACAGTAATACATTGAATACTACTTTACACAAAATCGTTATAACTGAAGGTGCTCTGCCACCATTTGGCTCTTGTGTACAGCTATGCAAAACTGATAAAAAGCAAATAAATAAAGAGGGCAGAGAGGAATAGTGCAAATTTGACCCACTGTATTTTAATGGCGAAACTGTCCTGCTTGAAGGGTTATTGCACTGTTCAAAAGACGTGTTTGGTGGAGAGTGTTGTTCTAGATCATAGATGGCGAAACTCACTCACGGCATTAGGAGGGTGTTGCCAGCAATCTGCACTCTAAAATGATCAACTCCAACGTGAGTAAAAAAAAAAAAGATGCATTTTCTTTAAATGTAAAATATTATCGTGTATGTTTTCTCATTACAAAATGGACACAATCCGTGGTAGGAGATGTTTCATCACCAAACCACAGTATACTGAATAACAGAAATGGATATGGACACCAGGGGCATAGCTCGGTTGTTAATTTTAAGTGGGGGTGGTGGTGGGGGGGAGTGGGAAGCTTCAGATTTTCCAGCAAGTATGCAGGCATATCATGTTAAAATACCTTATAAGAGAAGCGGTGCAGAAGTGGGTTTAAGGGGTTGGGGGAAAGGGGCCGGAGTGCAGATTGTAAGGGGTACGTAAAACACTATGGGGCCAATTCACAGAACTAACTGAAGACAAAATCCTAAACTTACTACTTTTGGTATTCACAGAAGTTAGGATTTTGTCTTAAGTTTGTCTTAAGACAAACTTAAGACAAACTTCAGACAGACTTCAGACAGACTTAAGACAAAATCCTAACTTGCCTGTCTTAAGTCTGTCTTAAGTTTGTCTTAAGTCTGTCTTAAGTTTGTCTTAAGTTTGTCTTAAGACAAACTTAAGACAAAATCCTAACTTCTGTGAATAAATTTAGGATTTTGTCTTAAGTTAGTTCTGTGAATCGGGCCCAATATTTTGTAAAATAACCAACACCTTTTAAGAACTTCAAAGAGACAACAGACAGAAGGCAGTGTGAATGCGCGCGCGCGTGTGTATAAAAATCCAGGCGAAATGGGACAGAATCCTTATCATACCCTACTGAAAAGGTCTGTACCCAACTATTTCCTAAATACACTTTGGAATATCAGCATTCCTGGATAACCCTGAATTCCGATTCGCAAAATTAAAAATGTGCATCGCAACTGGATTACTGTATGGTTCAGAAGTAGACTTGACAGAAGGAGGATAATGCATAGCCAATTCATATCAACACTTCACATTTTAGTATGAAGTATCAGACAGATTCACTAGTCAAATCTGGAGCTGTATTTCATTGCTCAGCTCACCTGTGCATACATCGATATTACAGGGTGCACGCCTAGCTGATGTGAGCAACAGAACACTGTACAATGGAGGGGGTTGTTGGAAGACAAGGGGAATTTGCATAATATCATTATATTTCACATATTTACATTACCGTAGTCACACAATTTTCAAACGAGTCTTGAAACCAGCATTCAAGCCCGTCTGGACGTCCCAGCATCTTAATATTTTCCACTATATTTCGATTTCCACGTTTTGCAGGACTTGTTTTAGTAAATGTAGATATGTGCCTTTGCATCTGTGTTTGAATAGAAACAGCTTTACACCACATTATGGCTGGAAAACTGCATGAACTTAATGATGAAAACCTGCCCGCAATGGAAGCCTTAAAACCATGGTGTAAGCGTGTTATGGGAAACGTGTCAGCACAGGTAGCAGATGTACACAATAAGGAAAAACAGCTTACTCTAGGATGGAATGGGTGGCCGCTTGTGGGTGGTAGCGATACTGAAGAAGGCACTGGTCCACTCGAATAACTCCTCCACCCTTCTCCAGATGGTCATAAAAGAATAGCAAGTCCTCTGGGACACCCTAGGGGAAAAAAATCACGCTGTTAAAAATGATCGGTATTCACAACAATTAAAACATTCCAAAGTGCCTTGTAATGTTTTCTGGACGAAATGAATCATCAGACCGAAAGTTGCGACCCTCTTGATCCTTAAACTGTCAAAACTGCTTTAATTGGTATTAACTCACGTACCCAACTAGGGATAAAAACAGCAAACAGAAGTGTCTGCAAATTGAGGGGATATCTAGAACATGCAGATCACCCCAGGGAGAACGTCACAAATGATGTTTTTTCTAAGCTTGTATGGTGACCCTCCACCCGCTTATGAGTGATCACACTGCAGATTAATGAATTTTCGGAGAAACAAACCGCTTTGTTCAGTTCTATGGAATTCGCAACCAAAGACATACATGACCTCCAGAGGTTTTAATTTATGAAGCCCCAATATTTCCCAGGACTTTAGCCGTCAAGACTGCAGATAGTCTGTTCAAGAGGCCTATAAGGGCATCCCAAAGCTTGCTCCCATTTAACTTGAGACAGTATTTTGAAAGATAAAATTCTATGGGGATGCATGACACACTAAGACAATATGAGAATTAGAAAAACAAACCATGACAAATCTGGCAACAAAGAATTAAATATATTCTCACGTCCACTTGGCACAATAAGCCACCGGGGAGACAACATTTCAGTTCTTCTGTGTGCAGAATGTCAGTCCCTGATAGGATTAATTACTTTACAAGATGAACTTATTTTAGCTGTGCAGAAGTCAAGCTGCAAAGCGCATATTACAGATGATAATGAGCAATGCCCTAGAGGTCTTGCCTAAGGAGATCATTTTGAGAGGCAGATAAACATGATCCATATCTGATAATAGTCAGGACGTAGATGTCTACATTTATATAGTGGAAGCATTAACAGCCTGATTCATGAAGCAAAATTGCGCCCGCAATAGCTGCGAAAATGCTATCGTGGGCGCAATTCCCATAATCGGAATTCACCATCAAATATGCGAATTCGCAAACACAGATTTGCGAAATCGCAAAAATAATCACAGAATGCCGGCAGGATACCAATTGCGATTCGGAAATAGCGAGAAAGCACAGATTCTGCGAAAATAATTGCGAAATCGCACATTACTTGCAATCGGTATTCATGAAAAATCGCTAATAGCGAAAAAGCAAAAAATCGCATTTTGCGACGCGCAATTTAAGGACAACCCAAAGCAGGTGGTAACCATCAAACCCATAGGAAAAAAAAGTTTGAAAAACCGTTGGCCAATCAGTAACTGGTGCAGGCCTGACCAAACACACTTAAGGGGAAGCAGCATCAGCAGAAGGAGTCTCACAATGCCCGGAATGTACATGGTGGTCAGGCGGCGAAGGCTACAGCGAGCAGCAAGGAGGAGACGCAGAATCCAGGAGAGGATATTCCGCCAGCGGGTCACCCTGCTGGGCCAGACCAGAGAGCAAATATACGCAAAGTACCGGCTGAATGGGGCTATGATCATCAAGCTAATACAGGACCTTGACCCCCTGATGCAGCACCCAACAAGGCGGACCAATGCCGTCCCAACACATGTCCAGGTATTGTGTAGCCTGCACCTCCTGGCCTCTGGGAGCTTCCAGGGGATAGTTGCAGTAGCTGGGGTGATATCCCAGCCCACCATGTCCCGCTGCCTACGTAGTTTCCTTGACGCAATGCTGACCCAGCTACACCACCACATCAAATTTCCCACCAGCCAACAGGAATTGGATGAGACCAAGCTACAATTCTACAATGTTGCCCGTTTCCCACACGTGATAGGATGCATTGACTGTACCCACGTCCACATTTGCCCACCTGCTGCAACGGAGTACATGTACCGCAATCGCAAGTCCTACCACTCCCTCAACATCCAGATGGTCTGCAATGCAAAGACATACATCACGGACATAGTGGCACAGTACCCGGGGAGTACACATGACTCATTCATATTCCAGCACAGCGGCCTCCACATACGACTGGTCAGGGGAGACTTCGGGGAAGGACACCTACTTGGTAAGTACACTTTGCCCACAATGTCACATTGCGAATGACTAGCTGCGCTGCACAGGCACTCACCCTCTGCTCCTCTCATTCAGGTGACAGTGGGTACGCCCTGCGTGAATACCTCCTCACCCCATACCTTAACCCTGCTACACCACAGCAACGGCGTTACAACGTATCACACATACGCACAAGGAATTGCATAGAGAGAACTTTTGGCCTACTGAAGAGCAGATTCCGCATACTTCACAAGACAGGTGGGGCCATGTACTACAGTCCTGAAGTGTGCTGCCGCATTGTGGCTGTGTGTGCTATCCTACACAACATTGCTACCAAGCGCCAGATACCTGTCGACATCTCTGGCAGTGAATCGGAAGGTGACGACCGTCGACCGGCCACCTGCACATGCGCGCCATGCACGCGGGGAGTACCCAGCTGAAGGCCACATACGTCGCAACCACATCACACTGAACAGTTTCTAGTGCACCCTCTACCCTCACCCCACAAATCACAAATGCATGTAAAATGTAATAATGACACAACGCCAATGTGTGCTGCAAAATTAAATATTATTGTTTCATTCACAATAATGGTACCAGTTTAAATGTTGTCATTGCTAACAGTACTTCAGCATACTGCTGTGTGAAAGGACAGGGCAGGCTTATACTCAGCCTGTGCCTGTAATAGTCCTATGAAGTCATGTGCGCCTCCTGCGCGTACCACCCAAGCGCCTCTGTGGCTCATCCTCATCCAAGGCACGTGTACCTGCAGTGGGCCTGGTGCTGCGTCTGAGTGCCCCTACGTGTGAGGCAGAGTGGCTGCTCACACTCGATGTCCCCTCACTGACATCATCACCCCCAACAGTGGCAGGTAGAGCAGGGTGTAGTGCTGTCACAGCAGTGGTCAGGTGCTCAAGGACCCTGGCCACATCCTCGCAGCACTGGATGAGTTGCGGCTGCTGCGCAAGGGACCGCCGTGATAACTGTGAGGTGGCATTGCCTATAACATAATTGGACCTGGTGTAGGCCGTCAGCCGGGTCAATAGCTGACGGTGGCGGCGGCGTGCTGCGTTGCGCTGCGATGTAATTGCAGCAGTGTTGGCCTCCATGGCTGCAGTCATGCGGGCCATTCCCTCCCCCACACCTGCCATGGCTGCCGTCATGCGGTCCATCCGGTCCCCCACTCCGGCCACATTGCGCCCAATGTTGTACAGCTGTAGCTGTATGGCACCTTGCCGGCGTGCCTGCAGCTGATGTATACGGAGCATGCGTCGTTCCACGCTCATTCTCGCCAGCCGCTGTCCATTCCCCCTCCTGCTGATAGGTGCATTGGTCTGCAGGCGAGACCTGCCACGCCTGCTCTGCTGGCCTGACACAGTGGGTGGCTGCTGTGTTGCCGCTGTCGCGGGCCCTGATGTTGAAGCACCAGCTGCTGGTGGTGTCACGGTAGGCGTTGCTGGTGCGGCAGGGGCTGGAGGCACACTGGTAGTGGGCCTGGCTGCGGCAGTAGTTGCTGCGGCAGAGGCTGGGGGCACACTAGTTGTGGGCCTGGCTGCGGGAGTAGTTGCAGCGGCAGAGGCAGGGGGCACACTAGTAGTGGGCCTGGCTGCGGGAGTAGTTGCTGCGCCAGACGCAGGAGGCACACTGGTGGTGGACCTGGCTGCAGGAGTTGTTGCTGCGGCAGGGGCTGGTGGCTGTGTATGTGGCGGCACCTCCTCCTCATCCTGTGCCTCCTCATCTATTTGCAGCCTCTCGCTGTCGCTGCTGTCTGCGCCACCTGTGAGGGGAAGTGGACGTTCATTAGTTGCATGTATCTGTCACACGTGCAGTTGCTACATGCATGCTGGGTGACATTCCCTGACTGGCTATGGCTTTGCGTACTTTGGAACCTGTCTGGCTGCATTGTGGTACTTCTACATTGTGGCCACACTACATGTCCCACAATGCTTCAGGGCATTACCTGATGTGCAACGATGGCATGACTATGGAACATTATGGGAGGCTATATGGTCATGGACATTCATAGGGGACAGGGTCGCAGTCGCATGCCACTTACCTTGGATGTCTTGGGTGGGGCCGGATGAGTCCAGACGAGTCACTCCGATGCACGCCTCAGTCTCCAGCGTGTCTTCCACTTGGTCCTCCAAGGGGGTGTTTGGAGGGACTGTAGGTCCTCCCCCTCCAGTGCCCAGGGACTCTCCAAGCCTCTCAGCCACCTTCTCTTTGGCACGACATCGGAGGTCGTACCAGCGTTTTTTGAGTTCGTCCAGTGACCTATCGGCCACACCCACAGAGTTCACCGTGGACGCTATACCCTGCCAGATCCTGCGTTTTTCCTGCTCGGGCACCCTCCTAGAGTCCTTCCCAAACAGTTTGGAGTGGTTGGCCACCACCCCTTCTATTAAGTGCTCCAGCTCCTGCTCGGAGAATTTTAACTTTCTCTTCCGCCCTGTGGTGTTGCTGGGCCCAGGAACTGCATCCTCAGACATTGCTGCACTGTAGTATCAAAGTAGAAATCCAAGCAGAATTGCAGGAGCTCTCCCAGTTGCTGACTCGAGGTCTGCCTCACTGTGGTGAATGGGGGTGGGAACTGGCTGCTTCCTGGTTGTGATGTCATCACTGTGCTCGAAATGCGACTTCCCGTTTTCCCGATCTCGCGATTTTGCTATCTCGCTTTTTGCGATCTCGCAATTAGAGATATCGCTATTTGCGACATCACAATTCCGGCACGGATGTAGTAGGAAATTGCATTTTTTCTGCGATTATCGATAATCGCAAACGGCTTTTGCGGCCGCGTGCGAATCGCTTTTTTTTGCGCAAAACATCTTGAATTCCGTTCTGCGATTTCTCAATTGCGATTCGCAGTTTTTCCGCTAATTGAGAATCGCAGATTCCAGTTTTCATGAATCAGGCTGTAAGAGACCTTCAAAAAATCGCAGCCACCAGAAACTATAATGGTACCACATATAATATAGAAACGTGCCCACCAACAACCCCATCATATCGAGTATAAAAGACTGCCAACCACCAATTCCATCATACCTTGCACAAGAAGCTGCCCAATATCAACACCAAATATAAAATGCTGCCCAACAACAAGTACGTTGAACAAAAAGGTTGTGCATCACCAACACCACGTTCTGTATAAAAAGGAGCATGCCACCAACCCCACCACATTCTGTATAAAATGGTGCTAGCACCAGTGCTTTAAATGGACACATCTTCCTAACTGGAGAGTACCAATACCCTCAAATCAGAAATGGCTGTCCATTAAAAGGAATGTCTAACAACAACCGCACTCCATTGATAATGAACCATTGCTCACTGCCAACCCCACCATATTTCTACAAAATAGACGTCCACGTCAACTTCTCTATATTTAGTGTGAAAAAGTACCCATTGTATCCAGTTAAAAAGTGTCCTCCATCAACTCCCCCACGTCCCCTATAAAAAGTCACAGAACACCAACATACCAATCAATCAATCAGGTGGCTTGTAAAGCACAACTACTCACCCGTAAGGGTCTCAAGGCGCTGAGGGGAGGGAGCTGCTGCTCCGTAGAGGGCGCTGTGGTTCAGTTGAAGAGCCAGGTCTTGAGGTCTTTCCTGAATTGAGACTGCGACGGTGATTGCCTGAGGTGGAGAGGCAGGGTGTTTCAGATATTTGCTGCAAGGTAGGAGAAGGATTTTCCTCTGCTTTGGTCTTGTGGATACATGTGATAGTAGCAAGGATAAGTTGGGCGTAGCAGAGATTTCTATTGGGTATCTGGAATAAAAGGCGGTGGTTGAGGTGCACAGGTCCTGCATCGTTTAGGGCTTTGTAAGCATGTATGAGGAGCATGAAGGTGACTGGTAGCCAGTGGTGGTCTCTCAGATGGCTGGTGATGTGGCTGCGGTGGCGGATGCTGAGGATGAGTCTGGGGGAGGCATTCTAAATGTTCTGGTTTCTTGACGAGTTTCTGAGTGATGCCGGTGTAGAGTGCGATGCAGTAGTTGATTCTGCTGCTGATGAATGTGTGGGTGACCGTCTTTCTGGACTCACTGGGGATCCACTTGAAGATCTTTCAGAGCAGGCGTAGCGTGTGGAAGCAAGATGATGAGACAGAGTTGATCTGGCGGCTCATGGTGAGCGAGGAGTCCAGGATGATGCTGAGGATCCGTGCGTGATCTGTGGGTTTGGAGGTGCGGGGGTTCCAAGTGCTGCGGGCCACCAGGAGTCGTCCCAGGCAGAGAGAGTGGAGCCCAGGATGAGTACTTCAGTCTTCTCTGAGTTGAGCTTGAGGCAGCTGTTTTTCATCCAGGTCGTGACAGCCTTCATCCCGTCATGAATTTTGTTCTTGGCGACTATGGGTTCGTTGGTGAGGGAGAGAATCAGCTGGGTGTCGTCGGCGGAAGAAACAATGTTGAGTCTGTGGTTCCTGACGATGGCTGCAAGTGTGGCCATGTAGATGTTGTAAAGAGTGGGGCTCAGGAAGGAGCACCACATTGTGAATAAAGAAAATGTCCAATCTCAATCCCACCATATTGACTATAAAAAGACAGCAACCATTAATGTCACATGCAGGATACAAAGGTGTCCACCATATCCAGTATGACGAGGTGCACAACACAAACCCCACCACATCCATAGTAAGAATTTAACCAACCCCAACACATTTAGTACAAAAAGGTGTTCACCTCGACCTGCACCACAGATTATAAAAAGGTGCTACCATCAACTTGATTACATGTTGTACGGAAAGGTGTTCTACCACCAGCATCAGGACAATTACTATAAAAATGCAACAACCCCCATTATAAAGAATGGCTCACTACCAACCATGTCATATTCAGTATACAAAGGGTCCATCACCAGCCCCACCATATAAGGTATAACAAGGTGCCCACCATCAATGCCATTACTTGAGCATTCAAAAGTTACCCACCACCATCTTTAGGTGTAAGACTGGCACGAAAAACAGTGCAGGATCAGCAACAACAAATAACACACCTGCTGTCGTTGGTTTTAGCCTAAAAAATGTTGGAAAGGAGCTAGAGAAAAGAAGTTTGAACTGTGCACTAGATTCGGGAAGAATAATATGGTTTGAAGATTTGATATTTTGAAAGAAAAAATGCGGTCCTGCCATAGCCCTACTAGGTAGTAAAGCTCTTTCTCATCATCAAATGTATGAGGGAATACAACATCGTTGGAGATACCGACTTTGGGAAAGGACAGTCAGTGCGCTGGTAAGGTCCGAATCACGTAGAAAGGCTCAGGCCCTCATTATGAACTGTCTGGTAAACGGGGCGAACTTCACTCACCTTGGCAGCTACTGATACAAGAGTACTGGTAAATCCAGCAGTGGGGAAAATCCAACCCATCACAAGTGTGATCCTGGGGGGCCACCAAGAAATGAGAAAAGACTGGGGTGGATGTCCACGCGTCAGATTCCCCTGGTACTTCCTAATTTGTCAGTGTACACCCACACAATGACTTAAGCGGTTTCCTCAGCTGATATCTATGCGTGAAAGTGAATAGGTACCCTGTATTTCTGTGGTCCTCATATTTAGGATGGGGTCGGTAACTGCTGTTTCCTGCTCCACCGACATTAAGAGGGCTCTCGCCAGTAGGATCATGGAGTACAAGCATGAGAGACAAGGCATGGTGTGACTGAACTATCTACTGCAAAAGAAAAGGGTACCCGTGGTATTTAGGGGAAAGTACATTATGTTATTTTATGTATTACTGACAGTGCCAGACATGAATATGGCCTCACGACGCTGGTGAAATATGTACACCGATACTCAGTCTCTTACAAATATCTTACTTTTAAAGCATCATCTTACGTCACGGGTTGGGGTACACCATATGAATACTGTGAACACGCAAACTTAACTTAGCTGCCATTTGTAGGGTACTCTGTTTTCTTTTCAGTTTAACAACATAATATTCTAAAAACTGCAGACATTAAGTCTAGTGTCAACCTTAGACTGGAGGTGTTTTTTTCTTTTTTCTGATAGCCGCTTGAAACAAGAAAGAAAGAACATTTCTATTTTTTGTTGAGTTTCTGTGATTTGTTGTTCTGCACTGTAGTGTTTATGTTTGGTGTTTATACAGTGCTCCATAACCCTGAATTTGTTACGAAACACTCCAATTTGAATTGGGTTCCTGGACGCCCTTTTGACAGTGCTTAATTTGAGTCAGTGGTTGCAGGTGAGACGCACTGACACTGATTCTTGGAATGTATGACGTTACAACGCATACATTTACAATGCATGCCTTTACAATGCAGTTTTTACATCACAACATCCTTTACAACGCATTATTTTACATCGCATGCCATTACAACACATTTTTAGAAATTACATTTACAACGCATTCCATCACATCGCATTGTACCATTACAACGCATAACATTACATTGCATTTAAGGTAAGTGTTGGATAGTGTAGGGGTAAAAATTACTATTCTAACTCCAGTGGGTGCAACTGTAGGGTAAGTGCTGGGTAGTGTAGGGGTGAAAATTACTATTCTAACTCCAGTGAGTGCAACAGTAGGGTAAGTGGTGGATAGTGTAGGGGAACTATGCATTGTAATTGTATGCATTGTAATGACATGCAATGTAATGCCTGCGTTGTAGTGACATGCGTTGTAGTGACATGCGATGTAATGGCTGAATTGCAATGCCATGCAATGTAAAGGATGTTGTGATGTAGTGCGATGTAATGACTGCGTTGTAAAGGTTGTTTCCCTGATTGCTGGGAACCAGCGCTTATTTTTCCTCAACAGACTTTGATCGAGAACAAGAGGGAGAATAACATAAGAGGAGGAAAGAAGGAGGAGGGAAAACAAGTAGGAAGAGAAAGATGGAAAAACAGTGACAAAGGGAGAAAGCAGGACCTCGACCTCGGACCTGGGGAACTAGTTTCTCGTCTCGGTAATGACGCTAAAACATCCTGTGATTCTGGGCAAATCACGTAATCTCCTGTGCCTAACAAAAATGAATGTGTGTCCTCATGTAACGTAACTGGTACTATGTAAAGCGCTCTGATACCCGATTCGGATTCGGGTCAAGTTTGCGCTATATAAAACTCGGCAAAAAAAAAAAAAAAAACCTGTAAGAGTGAGCTAAAGAGGCAGGAAATATCTAGTGAACTATTAAAGAGGAATGAGGTGGAATCAAGACTACACATTCTTGGTATCCGGCACCCCAACATTTGACAGCGCAGCCTGCAGACCACTGAGTTAATCTTTTCGAGCCCAGCACTTATTCTTTTACAAATTAAGCACTGTCTTTTGAAGTCCATGGTTGGAGACCATAACAGTAGTTATCTCAGGTGTGTGAGGTTTGGAAAAGTGCTCTAAACAGGCTGTAGCGCCATGGTTGCACATAAAAATGGCACTTTGCACAGTGTAAGAATAAATGCTGTGGCACCTACTTTACCATCTTTAAGATCACCATGAATTACAGAGCAGAAACCACCATCCAAGTGGTTCAGAGCGTTGAACAAGGCATGTATCATATGAGGGGCACTGTCCAGTGTATAGAGGAAGAGGAGCAGAGCCATCATCTTAAAGAGCGCTGATCTCCCGAGAAAAGGACAGAAGGAGGGATCTCCATTGTTGAACATCGCTCCTCAGTCTCTTCAAGGGAGGCTTTAGATTCTTATTGTAAAGAGGTCCGGGTCAGCACTGACAAATATACCGAGATATTTGGAACCCTCTGTGACTACTTAGATCACACATCTCTGAGACGGCACAGGCGCTGGACCATGCAGAATGTATATTAGCGATTTCATCCAGTTATTCAACTATCAAGGGTAGCGGCTGAAGAGGGTGATAATAAGCATTATTCTACCTATAGGGGAATTTGGGATTCACCACTTAAAGCAGTTTGTAATTAGCAAAGGGGGTAATTTGGTCTTCTCACTGGTCAGTCCTGTGGAGTCCTCGAAGCAGGGGATCCATCTGGATTCAGGCCGCCAACAGCGCCAGCATTAGGGCAAAGAGGAGAGGCACAAGCAGGCTACCGTGCCGGGTACTGCATTGCAAACCAAATACTCTGGGAATCTCCCCATTCACAGCGACCTAGACAAGAGGCTCAGTGTACAGGAGCCATACCCAACCCATGAACTTGGGGCCCATTCTCATTTTAGCCAGCACTTGAAAACGGTATGGCTACTTGATTGTATCAAAGGCCATGCTGGCATCCAATGAGATAACTTTGGAATCTTCCCGGATTTTACTTGCACGACCTAGTACCCCATGCAGTCTCTGTAGATTGAGCACAATGCTGTGTACAGGTATTAAGCCAATTTGATCCGGGTGGACCAGCCTGCCAATAATCTGTATTAACCAGGAGGTTAGGAGCTTGTCCAGAATTCTGACCTCAGCATTGAGGTGCGATATCAATTTGTATGACGTTGTAGTGTAGTTCCTAGTTTCCCACTTGGCCCTGCGCATTGGAATAACATAAACAGTAGTATCGACGTGGAACTGCGGATATTCCAGGCCTCCACTGACTATGCTAAACTTAATTGGGTGTGTTACCAACTAGCTCAGAGGTCACTGGAAACTTTCTTCTCTGTATAGGAAGTGATCAGCTTCCCTGGCACAGACAAGAAGGGATTCAGCTTTCCAACAACCGTGCAACATGACAACTTTGCTCCTCAGATCAAGAGTCAATCTCTAGGGTCGTGTGAAACAATAGACATGTATTTCACTCAGTCAGGTTAGTGCAGTTTACTTTCACGAGATGTAGAGAATAGAGAGACGGGCGTTTGTCAATAAAGGGTTAACATTTATTGAACAGTCTTTCTTCTCGTACAAGAGAAATGTATTGCCACAATTGCAAGACTTGTTATTATAAAAAGTACGTACAGTAAGATAAGTATTGCGAAATAATACTGTAAAAGCATTGATATGGTTTCTTAGCCATACAATGGTTTAAAAGTAATAAAACATATATACAGTAATATATACATTAGGCTAAAATACTCAACTGGTGTTTCTAACTAAGCCTACCCCGGTGTGCCTGACCTAAGCCTAACACGTGGAAGGGGAGTAAGTAAGTAGCTTTAAGTTAAGTTGGTTTTGCCAAGGTTTGCTTCAAGAATTCTCATCTAAGGGTTTAGTCAACACCATACCTCTGAATAGAATGATGGAAGTCTGGTATTTCCTTCAGGGGGAACTCGGTATCCCAGTCACCCGCGAGGGCAGACTAGAAACGCTGGAGCTGGATTTCTCTGTTCAGCGCGTCGAGAGGAGGAGGGGGGACAGCGTCAGCGGGCAGCTTGGCATCTGCTGGGCTCTTCGCAGAGGGACGGCTGTTCAGCTCCTAAGCTCACCGCACCATCGTTCGCGCTTTAGCAGCGATAATGGTATCAGTAGCTTCACCAACAGCAGCGGGGCAGCAGCAGCATCAGCGTACTGCATACAACAGCTAGCAACAGGGTAGCAGGCTGCAGCAACAAGCTATTGCTTAAGGCAAAGTTGGTAATATTTATACCTGACAGGTGCCTGGTTTGATGCAAGTTTGCTGGACATAAGACGTCAATTAAAGATGTCACTAGGAAGTGATAGCTATCAGTTGCTCATTAGAGTTCCATTACTAATCAAAACACAGCAAGTGGGGATTTCCAGGTTTGCTGAGTTTTTATCTTGTTGAAGAACTCGGAGTGTTAATCTAGGAATATCAGATAGTGACTTCTGCTCTGTCATTGCACTAATTGGTTGCAAAGGAAGTGGCAGAGAAAACTATTCTGGAATGTGGCTCTGTTCGTGTGAGGCCAGAGATGACTTTCTGAATATCGCACTTGAACGGTTATGCCAATATAGGGAATAAATGGATTTATAGCCGAATAGGGGCATAAGGTCGCAGTATCGATCAGGAACCTAGATAAACACGCAACACCCACTCCACGTTTTCATGTCCATCAAATTACTAAAACTAGAGCAATAGGATGCATGTGTAACATTGCCCACCCCAAAATACATAAATGCATTCGAAATAGGCGTATATTGTAATACGTGAAATTTAGGTACTGTACTTTTTTGAAGCATAGAAATCATTCAAAAATTATTGCATATGAAATCAATGAACGATTATGCAAAAAATTACACATGAAGTATCTCTGGAACAGAAGAAGGGCGAGATAAATCATCACATATAAATGCATTGCAATAAATGTGCTAGAGGCTGATGTAAGTTTGTTATGTCTCTAGATGTGTTTAGAAATAGAAGTTTGACGCTTCTGTTCTCTAAGAATAGTTTTTACGTTAAGCAAAAGATCAATATTAAAAAATGTCCAATTCAAAAGAATTAATGCTTGAACGGGGAAATAGAGTTCCAACGCTTTTAGCAATTTTTGTTGATCAAAACTGAAGGCCGAATTCAGAGTTCATGGGAACACTGTGTGTCGGAAAGCTTCTCCAAAGTTATTGTTTCTGTACGGGTGAGAACATCGTATCAGACAGGCTCTCAAAGAATTGGTCTACAAAATCAGGTGACAGTTCAACCAAATTCGATAGTGCTGTAACTTGGCAGGTGTGAGAATGATTGCTGTCATCATAGTCAGGAGCAGCAATGCTCACAGTAGGTCGTACCTGGGTGATGTTGCTTTTGTCACTCGCTCCACTGTTACCACCTAGTCGTAGTACAGAGGTCTCAACGAATGCCGTCATCAGGATTGGTAGCCGCTGGGGACAACACAATGCGTGAGCCGTTATTGGACTGAGCAAAGTATCGACGTCCATTGGTACTGCTGATGGAAGTGCTGATGGAAGTGAAAGACAGATGTCCAACACGCATTCATCTCCGCATAGCATACATCGAAGTACCGGTAAGATACAGTTCTGCCATATTGGTCTGAATGAAAGGAACCAGGTCATGTTTAGATCTCTCAGCCTGGCCAATCCAAGGACGTTAGTTATCCTGTCCCGGTAGCGCATTGCTAGGATTGTCTCTTCCATTCCCATGGGAGCTATGTCTGAGTTTCGGTTTGCCATAACGAAGCAGGAGGGTCAAAAATAAAATCCCTGCAACGAGTCCCAAAAATAAAGGTATGCCGCCAAAAACAGAGTGTACAAAATTAGGAACGATTCCCAAAATTGCCTGAAAAGGTGTTAGCAGTCCCGTAAAGACTGTCTTAAATATGCCTGGGATGCTTGTGGCACTAGACATGTTAAGGAGTTGGCTGAGCATTTCTACGAAATGCACGGGGCAATTTGTTGATAAAAGTTCATGAACTTCAGTAGCTGTCCTTGCAACTAGAAGATCATACGTCTCTTTTGATGACGTTATAGGCACTGTTGTCTGTAAAAGCACAGACTTCATTTTGCTTAAAGTATCAATTCGTATAGAATAGAGATTCAGACGAGGCCAGATGGGAGTCACTGTGTCTGCAGGCCCACTCGGGAACAATGCTTGCATACAGCATTTGAGCATGGATGTTACGCTTACTAGATAACTTTTCCCTGGCACAAGGCCACAACATCTGTGATCCGTTCTAAGAATGTAACTCCTGTTCGCAAGTTGCATAAAGAAGGGCTCTATCTGAGTTGCAGGTGTGACTAGCTGGTGGCATGAAAGGTTGTTAGAATTTCCATCACATGCTCCGTGTAAATTAATACCCTGACACAAAAGTATACCGCTTAGTGAATGTTTACAATTTTCACCACTAAGAAATACATTTTTGTCGCTGTCACTATAGCAAGAATGTGTGTATGGTAATTTCCATTCAGATTTTACATATCCTTTACCCAATTGTTCATACTGGCCAGTAGGTATGTATTCAAGGCACTTTTTAAATCGGAAAGTTGTTATCGGAATAGTGATAATTCCGTGTATTATCCATTCAATGACAGGACTCTCTGACATTGTCAATGGTAATCTCTCAAGTTTTTCGATGCTCAGGATTGTATAGTCTGCTCCTTTCTGTGCCAAACTGATCTGTTTATCAGTAAGGTTAAAAATGGAAAATAATGACGTTGTGTTGATTAAACGCCAAGGCACATAGCCTGAACGAAGATTTTGCAGCGTCCAGCCTAATTCTATAATAGAACGTAATTGAGATTGGCCATGTTGTAACATTAGCAAGTCCTTGTCTATCACGTCAAAGGCAGAGGATGCAATATTGTCCAACGAATATATTCTGGAAGACAGAGTCATTAACCCATTGTCTACTACAGAAAGTGATTTCTCCAAATGAATACGATCAATTTCTCGTATTTTTTCAGCTGTTTCAATTTGTTTGACTTTCCAAGCCTCGTTGTACGCAGCATAGATACTGGTCGCTATGAAACGCTTTTGACGCTGTTTGCGTGGTCCAAGAATGAAATCGCGCAAATCAGCACCATCTTTTAGTAAAGACAAGTGTTGCTTAATTTCAGCCAGTGTGGATGATGTTAGCCATTCAAGGCAGAGTTTCCCTACACTGTATGTTGTTATTATCCCTGGATGTTGTCTCTGGGAATATCTCGGGTCTAGTCTGGTCATTTTTAACCCCTGTGTTTTGTTCAGGAATCTATCTTGACAGCTGTTTGTGTCAGTAGGCCAGATTAACCACTTTTTCCAATCAGGATGTGTTCTGTTAAAATGTAAAATTTGTGACACGTCTAACTCAATATCTGCAGTTGTATTTTTAGGTATTGGCTTTGGTATAGACGGTGTTTTAAGGTCTTTGATCTTAGCTAGGCCAAGACAGGATGTTTGGTGTATTGTGTCATTTAAAAACAACTTTTGTTCTGGTATCATGCAGGTTCTGAATAGTGCTTCAATGCCTTGTACCTGCCAATCTTTTGTACCCCAAATTGTTTTCGTTTCAATGTTATCTTTCCAATAATCAAACCCAAATTTCATCATTTTGTCATAAAATGCTTCTGAATATATCAATTTAGAATTTGTCAGCATTGTTTTAATTCCTGTTTTATCTAACAGTTTGTAATAAAACGTTTCTGCATCACTGGTGTTAAACCCTGAGAAGTATTTGAATCTCTCAAAAAATGCTTTAGAACTGCTTTTAGGTGGTGTAGCACAATGTTCCCATTGATTATACATAAAAACATTTCTAGGCTGTGCAGATTTATGCAAGTAGTGATCACCATAGTGTGTGTAACAGAATAACTGTTCATAACTAGATGAACCTTGTAAATAATCATGATCTGTGAATCTAGCTGACATTACTAAATCAGACATCATGTCATTAATACTGTTAAAGTCCCAATCATCAGAGAATGTACTCGGTTTCACAAAGTCACTTAAGGAAACCTTCAGTTGATGAGGATACTTCAGGATTTCGACCGGACCATATATCTCATAGTCTGTTTTCTCCCATACTACCCCACCAGGTATTGGAATTGCTGTGACATTTACTGTTGACAGTTCTCTTTTCTTCACATGGGATGATCTGTGTGGTTTCAGGACTAGGTTGATGTTCTGACTTGCTGTGTCCATTGTAATATATTTTCCCTCAATGAATTTTCCCAAACAAAGTACCATGATGAGCCAAAGCAGGAGGAAAAATACACCTAGACCGAACCAGAAATCTAACCAAGGTGAAATAAGGTAGATTTCCTTTAGTTGATGAAAGAGTTCCGTTGCTTTTTCTTTAAAAGTCTTTTTTGTTTCTGGCATCACTTCGGGTCGTCTTGATCTTCAGAGAAGTTGTCGAAGTTGATGAAATAACCAGAGGCAGTTCTGTCAATTGATGGGATTGTTCTTTCAATCTGTCTTTCGGTAGCACTTTCTGATGCCACATTAGTGTAGACTGGTGTTGTTTCTTGACGAACTGTTTCAATCTGTGTCTCAAGAGGCACGAGTTCCATGGCATTATTGCATAGTCCTTCTCTGTGCACTGCAGGCTGATCGAATGTGATTAGTCTTTCAGTTTGAACCTCTTGGATTGTTGCAAGTTTGGGTATTCCGTTGCTTCTTGGGAGTCCACTGGGCCTACTGTTGATTATAGGCCACATGCTTGTGGTTTTACCAGATCGATAGACACGACTCTGTTCTCCTTTTTACCAGCAAGGGGCGGTAGTACTACTGATCTTGTTCCGGTGACTGCTAAGACAGGTACTGCTTTTCTGTAAGAAGGCCCAAATTCCTTCTTCACCGCGATCTTTTCTCTGACTAGATCCCCAATCTTTGGAATCCAGACAGGCCTTGCTGGGGCTGTTGCTTGTGGTGCCTCGTCAGTGGTATCTGGCTGTTGCTTTAACTTTATGTTGCTTAAGGATTTTCTTGTTTCATTCAGTTCCTGTAAAACAGCCAAACGATCTTTTACATCAAAGTCTGTTGTTTTTTCTTGTACCACTGACATCTGACTATCGAGGTCCTGAATGTTCATTCTAATTCCGAACAATAGTTCGTATGGGCTGAAACCTTTTAGAGAATTTCTTGGCAAGTTATTAAGACTAGTCTGGACACTTATTAAATGTTTGACCCACCCAGCGCCTGAACCTAATACCTTCGCTGTTATAGATCGCTTTATGTCCCGGTTTTTTCTTTCAACCACACTATTCCCTTCGGGGTGCGACGGACAAGAATACCGCAACCCAATTCCCATGCTGGCCATGGCCTCCTTATAAGCTCGAGAGCTGAAAGCAGGACCCTGGTCAGAATGGAACGTGGTAATTGTGTATATGCCGATATGGACTCGCAGATCTCTCTTATAACAGTTCTAGGCGTCAGCCGAGTGCTGGAGGCCACATTTTTAAGTGTGTTTAGCCTTAACTGTGTACAATGGGACGCGCTTCTCTTCTTTGATTGCGCAGATAGACCGCCTTATGCTGTCTAGCAGGGATCCTGAAACTACACTGGCCTGTTCATTACTGCGATCTCTGTTGCAGTTTTCACAATTTTGAGCAAAACATTGAATATCTATACTCATTCCTGGCCACCAGTACTCTGATTGTAATTCTTTCAGAGAATCCTTAACTGTTTGGTGTCTCAGACCCAACCCCATGCGTGCTTCCAGTAAGAGGAAGCCCCTCCTGCTCCTGTTTGGAATTACTCTGTCCCCCACTCCAGGGATTCGAGCAAAAGGAACGGAGTTTGCATCGATTACGTATGCATAATTGAGTGGATAGTTTACGGGTAGTGCTGCACAGTCGCCTTTTACGGTCGTTTTTACTGCCAGCATGGTTTCCCCGTCTATGTATTTTTCTGTACGCTTTTTTGTGGCTACGGAAGCCGGTTTAGTTGCTTCCGCTGTGGCTGTATTAGCCAATGAATTCCCTGCAACGTGAACGCCATCACGTTGAAGACTCTGTGCGTGTACCACGTGAGTCTTTTGTAGTTCTTTGTGTAAAAGAGCTACCTGTTCCCAGAGCAATTTATACTTTATTGTGGCACCTGTGTCATCTTTGTAATCGTTTTCAATCCACCTCTGCAATTTATTGCTGTAAGAGTTGACGCAAAAATGAGAATCGCACACGATAAGTGTCGGAAATTCACGTTCTGCATTTTCGAGCGCCATCTTTAAACATCTGATGTCAGCTCTCTGAGCCGAACAGTTTCTCAATGATTCAGTTTTTGTTACTTTCGGTCTGAATTTACCGCACAGCCAACGACCTTTAATGATCGCACATGCTGCATCGTAGGATTTGCTCTCTACGTTGAAATGCTGTACAAATCCATCTGTATAGATTATACAGGCGTATTGTGGGAGGGGCAGAATTTCGATTGGCAGAGGATATTCTTCTTCATATTCTAAATCATTCAGTTCTTCAAATTGCGGAGCGAAATAGTATTTCACATCTTCCGCTCCTAGAGAATCTACCCACTGTATCCATTTCGGATCCAGTGACACTGTAGGCAGGTTTACTGGGCTGAATAGCGCTTCAAAGGCGGATTCCGCTGTAAGGATATTAATCCGTTTGCCGTGTGCTAGTTCTCGTTCATTTGCTAATGCAATTTGCACTGCTTTCACAGTTCTTTCTGTGAGACTGAATGCTTTTTCTGCTTGTGTGTACAAGTGAGATTTAATTGAAATTGGTACCTTTTCTCCCTCATTAGAGGTTAGGTACGTGAATCCGCATCTTCCTGGGATGACTCGGATTACAAGATCGATCGTGTTGTCACGTGTATCTAATTTTGTTCTTGCTAACATGTCTGTTTGCAGTGATCTCAAAATTTCTGTGTGTTTTTGAGTCCAATTGATTTGTTTAAAATCAGGTTTAATTAGTTCGTAGAGAGGTTTAACCCTCTCTGCGTAATTTAGAATGTAAGTTCTTCCGAAATTCAGAAAACCTAGAATGGATTGTAAATTCTTCAGCGTTTTTGGAGCTTGGAGTACAGCGCACTTCTCTAAGAAGTTGTCCGCTAGGCTTTTCCCTTCACTTGATAATTCGTACCCTAAAAATAGTACTGTCAGATGGGCAATTCGGGACTTTTTAAAGTTGAATTTGTAACCCTCTGCTGCGAACCCAAGTATAATGGTGTTCACTCTTTTCAAGTGAGTATCCAAGTCGTCGTCTGTGAGATAGATATCATCTACGTAAGATAATGCCTCATCATCATATATTTGTAGTAACTCTGTTACCCTAGCTGAGAATAGTCCTGGGCTGTTCTTGAACCCCTGTGGGAGCAGACAGAATTTTTTCTGCGAGCCAAATGCAGAGAAAGCGGTCAAATATCTGCTTTCTGGTGCAATGTTTTGACAAAAGAAACCATTAGATATGTCTAATGTCGTTTTATATTTTTTCCTAACTATGTTATTCATTAGGGCTGCACTATGCGAGTTTTGTACTGCAAAAGTTTTACAACATGTATTAAGGTGTCTGTAGTCTAAAACTAGACGATATGAATTGTCTGGCTTGGAGACAGGAAACAAAGGATTGTTCATTTGAGAGGTGCATGTTTCAATCACCCCCTGGTACTCAAGTTGATCTAAGATCTCCCTGACTTGTTTTTTAGCTTCTTGCTTAATGGGATACTGCCGTTGGGCAGTTGGTTCACTTTTTAATTGGATTTTGTGAGGAGTTGAGTCCTCATCCCATCCTACATGATTTTTATACAATGCAGGTGCCTGGGCCACTGCCCATTTCCTTGCATATGTATATTTTTTGTGAATCGGAATGTGATTCGAGAAGGCAGGCATAATCATTTCTTCGCCACGAGGGCACTCCCTGACAAACTCCGGGGGCCAATCTTTTTCAGCTAACAGAATATCATAGCCTTTTGAGAGTTTATCCCAAAATAGACCCTTTATTTTCCTAGTCTTATCACCCTCTATACGCAATGTTATTTCGTATATTTTATGGGGCTCGCTAAGTCTGGTGTCGGCAGTTTCCACCTGAATGTATTCATTCGTGTTCACTGTCTCCAGATGACTCATCAAGATCTTGCGCGCTATACTGATTTCTGCTGCACTGTCCAACATTGTCAATGCCCACTCCCCGTTTTTCAACTGTGTCCTCAGTATTCTCGGCATGGTTGATTACTCTAATACTGGCTACCTTCTTTTTCTGAAATTGAGATTTTTTACTCTGAGCAGGTTCCTTGTCTTTGGACTTGGTGTGCTCTCCTGGGTCTGACCGTCCTCTTCTTTCCGAATTCTGTGGAAAAGATCGAGAGGGACGTGTATCAATACTTTGATATCTATCAGGTTTTTTCAGATTATCCCTATTTCTAAGGTTATATCTTTTCTCAGAGGGCTCCCTCTGGGGAGACTGGCGTTCTCGAGTCGGAGTTCTTTCCCTCCGTCGAGGAGACCTTCCTCTGGACTGGAAAACTTTTTCCTTGGGAGTGGATTGTTTATTTCCATCCCAGCTCTTTTTAGGAGTGTTTAAATTATTTTTAATAAATAATTTTTCAGGATTTTCGAGCAGTTGGGGCTTTACCGGTTTTCCACCCAAGCTGTCTCTACCTAATTCTTCATAGCATTTTTCTATGATTTTGGCAAGCTCAACAGGATCTTTTATATCTGTTTCCTTCAACTTCTGGCGGATCGCCACAGATGCTGCTTCTCCTTTTATGTTGGCTAATAATATAGCCGAGACCTGCTTGAAGTCTTTCAGTAATTTCATACCTAGATTTAAAGCGGGCTCTGGACCGTATTTATTTTGAATCTGTTTTAGCACTTCTGGTATTACCGCCATAGACGGAACACCGTGTTTTTTTGTGTAAATGGAAGCAAAGACTGTACCCCAAGTGTCGCAGTCCTCCACGTGTGGTGCGATTCCCATAGGAAGGCAGATGGTCAAGATTCTGTGTTTCTCTATAGGGGTAGTATCAGGAAATACTGCCTCTATTTGAGTGATTTTCTGTGCTAACCAGAAAGGAATTTGTTCCCGTTTTACGGGTGTTTTACCAAGACATGACTGTATGTTCTGTGGTGTAATTTTATTAGTGTTCCCCTGATGAAGGGTCAGCTGTGGTACATTAACAGCTGGCTGGACTGTTGCAGTCCGCATTACATATTGGACGAATTGCCTATGTATTTTAATTAATGTTTTTAGCTGTACTAACAGCTCTTCCTTTGACATTTTTACAATGTCCGGATGTGTTGTGTAGCTGGCTAGAACAGGCCACGTTGCTCCTGGTCTACCTAGTGGACCGAGCCTGGTAATGTGATCATTGTGTTTTAGGGCGCCATTAAACCAGAGCAGGTGCTCTTGAAATTTAAGTGGAATTTCAATCTCCTCGAAAGGAGCGTACTCTTCCGGAGGCTCCTCTATTTTGTAATAGTGAAACTCTTTTGTTGTAGCGTTTGCCGCTGGAAAGTTTATCCATGAATAGAATACCTCTGCCGATACTCGTGAGCCTCTATCACGAAAATTACTGTACCACCTTGTGGTGTCAGTCCGTTTTCTATAAGTTTTAACGTTATAGATTTTCTTAAGTGGACCGGGATGATAATTGCACCCGGGTCTGTGTGTTCGGGACCCTGCTGAGTCGCATCTGCTGCGGCCCCAGTGGTTCCGTTTTCTCCTGGCATTGTTAAAATGCAAGGTTTGCAGAGTTGGTCTCCAAGGAGACAAAGATTAGGTGCACAATATTTTGGAACACTGTATCCTTCAACGTTGAATAAACCAGAGCTTTACATAGGAATCTCTTCCTACTAAGGTCGGGCGGATTTTAACCTTTCACCCACTCCAGACGTCTATTGGAGTATTTACGGGAGAAAGGGGTCTGTGTGAAATATGCACGACTGAGTTACTCTAACGTCTTGCGTTAGTTTATCGCCTTACCAAACGTTGGGCGCCATGTAGTGTAGTTCCTAGTTTCCCACTAGGCCCTGCGCATTGGAATAACATAAACAGTAGTATCGACGTGGAACTGCGGATATTCCAGGCCTCCACTGACTATGCTAAACTTAATTGGGTGTGTTACCAACTAGCTCAGAGGTCACTGGAAACTTTCTTCTCTGTATAGGAAGTGATCAGCTTCCCTGGCACAGACAAGAAGGGATTCAGCTTTCCAACAACCGTGCAACATGACAACTTTGCTCCTCAGATCAAGAGTCAATCTCTAGGGTCGTGTGAAACAATAGACATGTATTTCACTCAGTCAGGTTAGTGCAGTTTACTTTCACGAGATGTAGAGAATAGAGAGACGGGCGTTTGTCAATAAAGGGTTAACATTTATTGAACAGTCTTTCTTCTCGTACAAGAGAAATGTATTGCCACAATTGCAAGACTTGTTATTATAAAAAGTACGTACAGTAAGATAAGTATTGCGAAATAATACTGTAAAAGCATTGATATGGTTTCTTAGCCATACAATGGTTTAAAAGTAATAAAACATATATACAGTCATATATACATTAGGCTAAAATACTCAACTGGTGTTTCTAACTAAGCCTACCCCGGTGTGCCTGACCTAACCCTAACACGTGGAAGGGGAGTAAGTAAGTAGCTTTAAGTTAAGTTGGTTTTGCCAAGGTTTGCTTCAAGAATTCTCATCTAAGGGTTTAGTCAACACCATACCTCTGAATAGAATGATGGAAGTCTGGTATTTCCTTCAGGGGGAACTCGGTATCCCAGTCACCCGCGAGGGCAGACTAGAAACGCTGGAGCTGGATTTCTCTGTTCAGCGCGTCGAGAGGAGGAGGGGGGCAGCGTCCGCGGGCAGCTTGGCATCTGCTGGGCTCTTCGCAGAGGGACGGCTGTTCAGCTCCTAAGCTCACTGCACCATCGTTTGCGCTTTAGCAGCGATAATGGTATCAGTAGCTTCACCAACAGCAGCGGGGCAGCAGCAGCATCAGCGTACTGCATACAACAGCTAGCAACAGGGTAGCAGGCTGCAGCAACAAGCTATTGCTTAAGGCAACGGTGGTAATATTTATACCTGACAGGTGCCTGGTTTGACGCAAGTTTGCTGGACATAAGACGTCAATTAAAGATGTCACTAGGAAGTGATAGCTATCAGTTGCTCATTAGAGTTCCATTACTAATCAAAACACAGCAAGTGGGGATTTCCAGGTTTGCTGAGTTTTTATCTTGTTGAAGAACTCGGAGTGTTAATCTAGGAATATCAGATAGTGACTTCTGCTCTGTCATTGCACTAATTGGTTGCAAAGGAAGTGGCAGAGAAAACTATTCTGGAATGTGGCTCTGTTCGTGTGAGGCCAGAGATGACTTTCTGAATATCGCACTTGAACGGTTATGCCAATATAGGGAATAAATGGATTTATAGCCGAATAGGGGCATAAGGTCGCAGTATCGATCAGGAACCTAGATAAACACGCAACAACGTGCAGTCATCAGTTGATCTTTATGTAGGACTACTATGGTAGCCACCTCCTGGTCTTTCAGGAGAATTGCTCGATCCCTGTTCTCACTGAACATCTTTAATAAGTATGGGGCAAGTGTTTGAGCCGTGAGTTTGTAAAGTATCTTCGATGTACATTTTATTATACTGTACACATTTAACTGCTTTAAATATGACCTGGTTTCTAGGATGAGGGAGCACAAATGGTAACATTTAATTTCGAAAATTCTGCACCAGCGCTAACTAGAGTAGCTGGCACTGATAAGAAATATCAACAGAAGACATTTATGGCATGAAAAGGCTGGCTGATTTATTGCTGTCAAAATCTGTTTATATGGTGCTGATGCAAAATGAGCTGGAAGCGAAAACAAAGAGGCAAGTCAAGTGTTACCAAATATTAAAATAAAAGCTGTGTATCCTAACAAGGCAAGTCAAGTGTTACCAAATATTAAAATAAAAGCTGTGTATCCTAACATGTCAAATGAGCAGACAGGCAAACCGTAGAAAAGAGTCAAATAAAGGCAGCAGTAGGACAGGCACTTCCTAAAGTGAGAGCAGTACTGCACCTATCCATGAAGCAGCAGGCCTTTCCCAGCAGCCCCTGGCACAATATTTACAAAGGAGACAATCAGTCAAAAAATAGACTCCATGGAAGTGATACTGCAAAGCTCCTTTCCTCGGTAAACTCCAACTAGTTATCTACCACAGAACTTTACCGAGGAGACGACGCTGAAGGAAGAGTGCTGGCGGCTGCTGAACATCTTTGAGAGATGTATCTTGTGTCAGGCAACATCTTTACGTTATAGTAACACCCTAAACACTACCTTTGAACTCAAAGCATAGATCTCACTCACTGAAACTCTGCATAAAACCATAAGCACTAGTTGTGGCCTAATTCTGCATGAAGAAGTGTAATTGTATTGTATTGTAACTGCATTTGTACTACCCCTGACGAGGCGTTAAAGCACTTTTTCCGAGAGTAGCACGCTACTCTGGGACCCATAGAGGATTAGTGCTGAATTAGTATAGTGAAACATGCAAGTACATTTTAAGTGGTGGATAGGTTAGTCAGTTATTCGGATTCAGAAGCATAGCAGAGGAAAAAAGGTTTGTATTTATTAAGCGCTTGTTACGTTGAAGCACGCTACTCCGGAAACCCATAAAGGATTAGTGGTGAATTAGTATGGTGAAATATGAAAGTACTTTGAGTGGTGGATATTAGCCAGTTATTTGGAGTGAGAAGGATAGCAGAGGGATATAAGGGGAAGAAAGGTTTGCTTTCATGTAGCACCTGTTACCCCACTTTTCTGGCGAGTAGCACGCTACTCCGGAACCCATAAAGGATTAGTGTTGAAAATTGGTATAGAGAAATATGAGGTTTTTTGAGTGGTGGATATGTTATTCAGTTATTTGGATAGAGAAGGGTAGGTGGTGAGATAGAAGAGGGAAAGAGGTTTGTATTTATATAGCGCTTGCTACCCCTGATGGGGTTTTGAAGAGCTTTTTTGGCAAGTAGCACGCTACTCTGGAACCCATAAGGATTAGTGCTGAATTAGTATGGTGAAACATGAAAATAATTTGAGTGGAGGGATAGAAGAGTGAAGGATTTTATTTTTTTTATATTCCTTTTCTAGGTCATAGCAGTAGTAGGAGGCTTTTGGATAAGTAAAAAGGGTTTTTGGAGGGGGAGAGTCAGAGGGAAGAGTTTAGAAAGGTTTGCTGTGGGGGATCTGTATAGTAAAAGAGGTGTCCGATGATGCAAGGATGGGTAGAGTAGGAGAGAGTCTAGAAAGTGTTATTTTGGGGATCATAGTAGTGGTATGGGGTTTGGTATAAATGGGAGAGTGGGTGTAGAGGATATATTGATAGATGTAAAGGGTGAGAGATAGGGTAGTTCATTGGAAAGAGAAGTACAAAGAAGTTTGAGATGAGTCAGAAAGTTGGGCTAGAAGATATATTGAGAGAAGTATAGGCTGAGAAATAGGGTAGTGCATTTGAATTGCTAAATTAGAAGAAATTGATAAATATATAGATCCATAAGTACATCGAAGTATATAGAAGCATAAAGGAGGTAAGTATATGTAGATTAAAGATATTGATAGAGGTACAGGATGAGCAATAGGGTAGTGCACTGGATATGCTTTTTCAGAGAAAAGTAACAGACACACAGATCCAAGTACATGGAGATACATTGATGCACAACTGAAGAAAGTACATGTAGACCAAAGATGATATAAAAAAAATAATTATGTATCTATTTTTTTTAACAACATAATTATTCTACATGTTCATACAAAGCAATACACACAGATAGGTGCATATCTATAGTGAAAATAAATGCTTTTATACAGAGGGATATGCTGTACATTTCTGTTTGCGTATGGTGCTTATGTGGGTAGGAGCCAATTCTTGAGTAATATTCTGAAGATAAGGTGGGTGCAGTGGATCTTAGTTGGGGGGTAAAGAGTTCCATAGTTTGGCTACTTGAACAGAGAAGGATGTGCCACCCATGGTTTTTTTCTTGTATCTTGGGATTTTGAGGCGAGATGCCCCTTTAGAACTGAGGTTCCTTTGTTGAATGTGTTTGGTGATTTTGTTCCTGATGAAGAGCGGTCCCATTCCATGTATTGCTTTGTGGGTGATACAAAATAGCTTGAACATGGATCTTCTGGCAACCGGTAACCAATGCAGGGCTTTCAAGGCAGGTGAGATGTGGTCTCGCGGTTTTATATGCAGGAGTAGTCTGGCAGGTGAGTTCTGAATTCGTTGTTGTATTTTCATGGTTGTTTGAGGTGATCCTTTGTAGAGGCTATTGGCGTAATCGAGTTTGGACACAACAAGGGAGATGGTAGCTTGGACTTTGTGTGGAAATCCCAAATGAGGGAACATTTGTCACAGCGTAGTTATAGTGAAAAAGCTTGATCTTGCTAGTTTGTCCACTTGGGCATTCATCAACAGCTTGGAGTCCATGGTCATTCCGAGGTTTCTTACTTCCTTCGATAATTTAAGGCGGTGATCCCAGTTCATCAGCCCAGGTACCAAGCAGGTCATAATGTTGCCACTTCCGTTTTGGAAGCATTCAATTTGAGATGGCTCCAAGTCATCCACTGATCCACGGCTCTGAGACAACTGAAAATTGGGGATTTTCCAATGTCTTTGGGGCATTCCAGTTGAAGGAGTATTTGCGTGTCATCTGCATAGTTATAGTACGTGAGGTGAAATTGATTGATCAGTTCCGCTAATGGCTTCATGTAGATGTTGAAAAGCATGGGCAAGATGATAGAGCCTTGAGGGACCCCTGCTTTTGTGGAGTATGTTTTGGATGAGAAATGTGGGGTATGGATGACATTAGTTCTGTTTCGAAGGTAGGGGGTGATCAGTATAGAGCAGTTCCCTCTATGCCAGCTTCATAGAGTCTTTGTTTCAGAGTTTCATGGTCAGCCATGTCAAAGGCAGCCGAGAGAGCCAAGAGGAGTAGAGCAGAAACCCTGTTGCGGTCTACTGTATTCTTCAGGTCGTCCCACTAGGAGTGCAGATTCAGTGCCTCTTCCCGGGCGGAATCCTGTTTGGAAGTCTGAAAGTATGTCATTCTCTTCAATTAATTGTGACATCTGGGCAAACGCTGCTCTTTCTAGCAGTTTGCCCAGGAATGATCCATTTGTAATGGGTCTGTTATTGGCAGGGTTCAGAGGTTCCAAGTTTGTTTTCTTCAGTAATGGGCGTACGTGTGACTTTTTGAGTTCTTCTGGAAATATTCCGCTAATTAATGAATTGTTTTTTTTTTTTTTTTTTAAACCTTTATTTATGATATGCACATTACACAGCGTCTGCCTACAACCCCTCAGGGCCGACCGCTATGACACATATTGAAAGAATAAAACAAGACAGAACACTTTGAGACGATCACTGAGCACACATTATGGTGTGGAGCATAAAACAGTACTTGAAGGATATCAAAGGTTTGATTTTATGATTTTGTCTAAGAAAACAACAAACACATGGCATCATACTGGCAAGGGTCATATGAGGGGGGGGGGGAAACGGGAAGGAGTACATATAGGAAGGAACAAATCTGACGAGGGGGGGCGATCATGAAGGAAGTAAGGATATAGGTGATATGGGAAACAAAAATGGAACGCCAATCATGGGGTGGAGGGGACAGGAATATCATAATCGAGTGGAGGGGAACAAATATCACCACGGTACGAATTCCACTGTGCCCAAACCCTGGACCATTTTCTGGGGCGACCCCGTGCCTCGTACACCGTCTTTTCTCTAAACATGCACCAGTCCATGTTATCTTTCCAGGCACTGAGCCGTGGTGGTCTGGCGGAGCCCCAGAGCTGGGCTATGTCCCTCTTGGCAACCATGTTTCCCAGAGTGACCCAGAACGTCTGAGCAGCAGTGCAGTCCGTAGGCTCCCACACATTGAGCAAGCAGCGCCGTGCCTCAGGAAGGAGGGGGACTCCAGTGACACGCCCCATCACATCATGCACCCTTGACCAGAAGGCCGAGACAACCGGACATTCCCATAGAACATGAAGAAAAGTACCATCCATACCACATCCACGCCTACACCGTCCATCCGTCGCAAGCCCCATTCGCACCAGTCGCATACCAGTTACATACACACGGTGGAGGATCTTTAGCTGGACAAAACGAAGTCGGGCCGGAATAGCCACTTCCTCAGGGGAAGAAACAGCCGACTGCCAATCCTCATCGTCTAATTCAAGCCCGTCAGCCGTCCAGGAAGCACGAAGTTTCCCCAGCTGGTCAGCCCTGTTGTAAATGAGCTTCTTATATATTAAGGAAATCGTACTATCGGGGACGTGGCCGTCCAGGATACGATCCTCCAGTGGGGAGGATTGTGGAATGTCAGTCCCAGGGGGAAAGGCTGAGGACAGGGCATGTCGAACCTGCATATACCGAAAATGCTCCCTATCATCAAGCTGGTATTCCAGTTTTAGGGTTCCAAAGGACTTCACAGTGCCCCTGGCCCAAAGATCCTCCACCTTACTGATCCCAATCATGTCCCACCTGTCAAACCCTTTCGTCTGCCAAAGGTTGCCCAATCGATCAGAGTCGTACAGTGGGGTCATACGCGTCAGCTTGCCACTCCAACCCGTAGCCACAGTTGTATCCCTCCAGGCCCGCACCGCACACTTCGTAGGACCCGTGAGGAGACGGATTGGTGACTTCGAGTACAAAGCCCTATTGAAGTTGCCACCGGGCAGTAAAAATTTGTCCAGGGCAAAAGCGGGAGCGGGTTCAGATGAATACGTTACGTGATTGATGGCGCTCAGGTGCGAGGCCCAGTAGTATCGTTTGATATCTGGCAAAGCAATACCGCCGTCGTACCAGGGAAGGGTGAGCTTAGACAGTGCAATACGGGCACGACCGTCCCAGATCAACTGCCGCTGTAGACTTTTGATCTCGCGGAAGTAGCGAGCAGGGACCGGGTCGAAGAAATTCTGCAACGCATAAAGAAATCGAGGGAGCGACATCATTTTAAAGAGCGCCGCTCGGCCCAGCGGAGACAAGGGCAATTCACGCCATCGCCTCACATCCTGTTTAAGACGACGGAGCGGAGCATAAAGATTCTGTTCATAACGCACCGTAGAAACCGTAGAGACATAGATCCCCAGATACTTAAAACCTTCTTCCGCTACCAGAATTGGAAACCTACGAGGCAACGGCGGCAGAACCCCGGCTATGACATAAACACAGGATTTGGTCCAATTGATGACCAATCTGGAATTCTTACCGAAGGATGTAAGAACGTCGAAGAGCACGTTCAAGGACTTTTTAGGGGAAGTGAAATAGAGGAGGATGTCGTCGGCATACAGTGAGACGCGATCTTCCAGATCTGGCGCCCACCGGATCCCTTTAATCGAGGGTTCCCACCGGAGCCATGCCGCAAGGGGGTCAAGCGCCAGCGCAAACAGAAGCGGGGAAAGTGGACATCCCTGACGGGTGCCACGTCCCAATGGGAAGGGGTCAGAACTTCTGCCATTTACCACAATCTGGGCCAGCGGTTGCTCATAAAGAAGCTTGACCCACGCAATAAAATTAGGGCCAAAGCCGAACTTGGAGAGGGCCGCCCAAAGATAAGGCCATTCAATGGTATCGAAAGCCATCGTAGCGTCCAGGGAGGCCACCACTGCAGGCTCCGTGAGAGTTGCAGCTCTCGCGAGAACACCATGAAGCCTGCGCAGATTAAGGGCCGTGTTCCTGTGTGGTATGAAGCCGGATTGATCCGGATGGATCAGGTCACAAATCACCGTCAACAACCGATTGGCCAGAACTTTGGCAAGGATTTTAGGTTCTGCGTTTAGAAGGGAAATGGGGCGGTAGGAGGTACCGCGATCACGAGGCTTGCCATCCTTATAAATGACCACTATTGTGGCTAGGCGCTGTTCAAGCGGAAGGACTCCCGCCTCGAACGCGTCTAAGAACATGTTGCGCAGATGGGCAGCCATCTTGTCTGGACGAAGTTTGTAAAGCTCGATAGGCAAACCATTGGGCCCCATCGCCTTGCCCGAGCACAGGGATCTGATAGCAAGGGCAATCTCATTCACCGTAAAGGGAGCCTCCAGAGCCAGACCCTCCTCCTCCGAGACACAAGGAAGAGCTATGTCACGCAATAGTAAACGGGAATCAGCCTCATCACCATCACTCACCGGGGTATAAACCTTCCGGAAATGATCAACAAAACAGTCAACAATCTCACCGGGGTCAGACACACTTTCACCAGACTCACGAACAATGACGGGTACAACACGATTCGCTCTTTCAGCCTTATCCAGCCACGCTAGGAGTTTGCTAGCCTTGTCACCCACATCATACAGCCGGCCCAACTGATTCGCTCGCATCAACTTAGCAGCATCGGTCACACAAGCCTTGTAATCCGCCTGTTTCAGCTCCAGAGTATGTAAAAGTGCAGGCGTGTCATTCCCACCCTGCTCACTTTCAAGTGCTGTAATTTCAGTCTCAAGGGCCAGCACGGCCTCCCTCTTAGTCCTCCGTTCAGCCGCAATAAGAGACAGTGCGAATCCCCGAATAACCATTTTAAAGGCCTCCCGTAGGGGAGGTCACCGAACCCACATTTTCATCGAAATAACAGTCGATAGCCTTCACCAAGTCTGAGCGGAGCCGGGGGTTCCGAAAGTGCCAGGGGGAACAGGGGGAACTCTGTTACCAAAAAGACCACCCACAGAAATCTTAATCAGCAAGGGGGAATGGTCCGAGATACCCCGGGGGAGATGACGAACTTCCCGTACCAAGGATAGGGCAGAAGCCAGCACAAAGAAGTAATCTATCCGAGAGAGGCTGCCGTGCGCACCAGAGTGGAAGGTATACTGCGTCTGGGTGGGGTGCAGCGAACGCCAAACATCCACCAGACCAAAAGTTTCAGTCATATCATTGAGCCACATCTGGGACTGCGGCAGAACTCTGGGGGGCAGTCGATCACATTCGCCAGACATCACGGAGTTAAAGTCTCCACCGATGATAAGCAAGCCATCGGGGAGACCAAGAAGAGTCTTGCCAAGATCGGCGTACGTGGTGGCCTGCAGCCCCGGGGGGATATAAACAACCACTAACACAATTGGCTTCCCTTCCCATCTCCCCGAGACAGCAGCATATCGTCCCCGATCATCTAGGACAACATCATCAATCTCAAGGGCCAGGGAGGATTTAACCATTATACCCACTCCCCGGGAGCCGGAGGTGAAACCAGCGTGGGCGGCCAGTCGGTAGCCCCGACGGTCAAGAGCTTTACAAGCATTACCAATCAAGTGGGTTTCTTGGAGGAACACAACATCAGGGGCATGACGCCTTATAAATTGTAACACAATGCCGCGTTTAATCCTGTCACCCAAACCATTGACGTTCCAAGAAAGAACCTGCATCTCACCCCCCCCCCCCCCATCCCAGGAAGAACGACCCAACCCAACCCCCTCCCATAACCACAGACCCAGAATGCTTGCAATCAGTAATATACCATAAAAAGAGAAAGATAACAGAAAACACACAACACAACCAAGACCCCACCAACCACCCCCAACCAAGAACCCGTTACAACACCCCCCACCCTGCACCCCTGCTGACTAGAAAGCCACCCCAAACTGCAGTGTGCCTGTCGCCCCATCTGATCTACACAAAGAGACCCCCGAGGAGGAAGGGAGAAACCACCCGTACCCGCACCACCACGGGCACCATCATAGAGCATATAATATAGGTTACTCTGTAAAGTTCACAGTCTCAAGTCGGACCTCTGGGCCCCCAAGTTAAACCTGGGCCGTCGCACCACCTTCCGCGCCGCCGGGGCCTCCGCTCTCGGTGTCATCTTTTGGCAACGAGTCCAACCAGTCACTAGCACGATCAGGCTGATCGAAGAAATAGGCACGTTCTCTGTATTCAATCCGCAAGCGAGCAGGAAACAGCATTGCGTATTTCAGTCCCAAATCCCTCAGGCGACGCTTCACTCCAAGGAAACCAGAACGTTGCCGTTGCACTTGGGGGGTGAAATCAGGATAAATCGAGACATAGTTATTATCGTACTTCAGCGGGCCGTGTTTACGAGCGGCCTGAAGGATAGCGTCTCTGTCCCGAAAGTGAAACAGTCTAGCGATGATAGGCCTCGGAGGGCCCCCTGGCTTCACCTGACCACCTGGGAAGCGATAGGCACGCTCGACCGCAAAAAACTTGCTGAGACCTGCGGGAGTGAGTTTAGCGACAATGAGTTCCTCGACCAGTAGATCGATCGAGGCGGCACCATTGTCTTCCGGCACTCCGACCAAGCGTATGTTGTTCCGCAGGGCCCTATTATCGTAGTCCTCTATGCGTTTTAGCAAGAGGTCGTGCGAGGAACGCAGATTGCCTATCTCAGACTGTGCCTCCGCCATGTCCGTCACCAAACTCGATGCCTTTAAGTCCAATGCCTTGACCCTCTCGTTCGTCTTGGCAAAATCGGCACGAATAAGAGTAACATCCACCGCCACCGTGTCTATCTTGGACACGATGGCCTTGTATTGTTGACTCATATCGGCCTTGAGGCCTGCAATAGCGGCCAACAGGTCTTGAAGGGACACTTCTGAGGAAGACGCCATGCCTTTCTTCGGGTCCTCCAAGCCACGACTGGCAGCGCCGGGGGAACCTCTCGGTTGGGTATAGCGCTCGATCATGTTGGACTGGATCGACCCCCCGCGAGTATTGGTCTTCCTGCGTTTCTCCGCATCGGGTTTTGTCGCCATGTTGTATTCAGCACTGGCCAGGGACACCCGGGTGCCGCTGAGTGGTGACGAGTCTCGAACTCCAAAAGTCTAGTTTCACGAGAAAATGTCAAGGGCCACCTAGCCGGCACCGAGAGAGAAAACGTTCACAATGAGAGCAGCAGACCAGGATGAGATAGCAGGTCCCAAGGAGTCAGAGACGAGAGGGCTGGAAATCGAAAGTGAAAGTGGCACACCACCGGTGGAGCAGATGCCAGGCAGCAGTTGTTGTTGCATTACAGCTCGGCCATACTAGGCAGCAGAGACCCCGGTCCCGTCGGGGGTTAGGCCAGAAAGTTGGAGACGATGCAAAAATGGTCCCCAAGGTCCGATCTCGGCCAAAAAAGGATCGATGGTATCAGTGAGAGTAACACTTCAAAAGCCCGTCGAAGTGACCAGGATAACTGCAGGATAAATCAAGAAGGGCGGCGCGGGTCTCAGGAGCTCTCTGCTCACGCGACCATCTTGGATGCCCGCGTAGCTCCTCAATTAATGAATTGTTGATGATTCTTCTTACCGGAGTGGCAGCAGAGGAAGGCAGCTGGTAGTTCATGTTGTGTGCATACTTAGGATTTACTGCATCCACTATTGAAATAGGTTTGACATTGAAAACCCCTCATTACATCTAGTGAATACTAGTCACATCCCAATCCTCTCAATGTTCTCTATTCCCCGAGCTTCAAGAATAAATGAGAGCTACCCCTCTGTATAAACCAAATATAAAGAAACGCTCCCCTAGGTGAAGATCTACTTTAAAATATTCACTCACTTACATGCACACACACTTCATTTATGCCGTCAATAAGTTATCCGAACACTATGAAAAAAACACATAGGTATATGTTAAAAAAAAAAAGAATTTAATATAGCACGAGCACCTCACTCCCAAAGGAGAATCTCAGCGCTTTCCCTGAATCTATACAACACAACCAATTAATATAGCTAGGTCTTCAAAAAGTTTTTTAAATCTGCCAAAGTCAGTACAGGATCAAATTTAGTAAGGAAGTTTATTCCAGTAAAAGGGGGCCAGGTAAGAGAAAGTCTGAGCACCTTATCTTGAAGTACGGATACGGCAGACACTTAACAAAGCTTTGTCCTTAGATCTGAGATTTCTGCTGAGGCAGTAAAGAGTGAGCTTCCTACGTAGGTAAATGGGGCCCTTGCCTTCTAGAGACTAATACGTCAGACAGGGAAGCTTGAACACGGACCGCTCCCTAACCAACAGTCAATGAAGAGCCTTCAGAGTGGGAGGAGTACCAGGAGGAAGGTTACAAACCAGATGCACCGCTGTATTTTATACAACCTGCAGTTTGGAAAGGAGTGCTTCATTAGCAGCGGACAATAGGGGGTTTCCATAGTCCAGGTGACTCATAATCAGAGTGTAGATTAGAGTTTTCCTGGACCTTAATAGAAGCCACTGGAACAAGTCTTTCAGCAAATGCATGGTAGCTAAATAGCTGCCACAGACAATGCAAATTTGTTCTTTCATGGAGAGGCTTTCATCAATCATATAACCAAGATTTCAACTGCCCTCCTAGGACAGGGAGCAGGAGACAACTCGATAGGCCACCAATCTGCTGACCAGAGAGCCTGAGCTTTTCCAAACAACAGAATCTCAGTTATGTCTTCATTGATCTATAAACAGTTATACTTCATCCAGGAGGCTTTCTTCCTCATACAGTCAGTAACTTTTCACATTATCCCGATCATGCCCCAATGAGATGATTAATTGGGTATCATTTGCATAGGAAATAATATCAAAGCCTCAGGATTTAACAATCTGAGCAAGGAGGCCACATAGATGTTAAATAAAGCAGGGCTCAAACAAGAGATCTGAGGGACCTCCTTCTACATAGCCACGGTTAGAGATTTAAAGGAGTCAAGTGAAATCGTGTGGGTCCTGTTATCCAAAAATAATAAGAACCAATGCAAGCCCTTTCCATAGATGCCTGACTCAAAGAGCTTGCGAATCAGAATAAAGTGGGAGACTGTATCAAAAGCAACTGATAGATCGAGTAATACCAGCATAGTTGAGGTGCCAGCATGCAGTGAAAGTCTGATAGAATCAACTACAGCCACTGATGCATTTTCTGTACTGTGGAAATCTCTGAAGCTGGATTGAGAGTGGTCCAATAAACGGTGATCCTCTAAATAAATAGAGAGTTATTTATTTACAAGACTCTCCAAAACTTTGCCTAGAATGGGGAGGAGCGAGATAGGCCTCCAACTGGCCAGAATGCTGGGGTCTGCATTGAATTTCTGTAGAATAGGGGTGATCTGCGCAGATTTCAATCCTAAAGCAGCTTCGGTAAGTCTAAGAATAGATTAATGAAAGTCATGATAGACCGCATTAATATGGCTGAGAGGCTGGCCGAGTCCAAAGGGGAGCTGGATTTAGCTTTGTCTAGCATCTCCTCCACTTAATCTAGAGCGATGGCTGCAAACAGCTCTAATAATGCGGGGGAGTTAGAAGGTGGAGAGTTGTAGAAGGATAAGTCGGCAGCTTCTGGAGAAAGAATAGAAAATGTCTGATAGAGCTTGATGATTTTCCCCTCAAAGTGATCAGCCAGAGAATCACATAATCCTTGTGAAGCTAAAATGGCAGAAACACAGGCCTGTGGCTTGGTGAATTTATTGAGCACCCTAGAAAGTTCTTTGGCAGAATTGCCAGCCTGGCCAATCCAATTAATGCTGTAAAGTCTGCTTGCTTCTCTAACTTTGCTATGATAAGAAGCAAGCGCTAGTTTATAAGCATTTTTATCTGAAGGGGATTTAGTCTGACACCATCTCCTTTCCAGTCTTCTCTGGTCATTGTTTGGTCATCAATTACTCGGAATACGAAGGTGTGTGATGTCTCAAGAAGTTGGATGAGCCCTGTTTGGGTGGGTGGGGAGGGGAGCTGGCAACTGTGTCAAAGGCATATGAAAAAGAGTTATAGTACTTTGTTAAGACAATATCTATGTAATCGCTATGCTTTATCTCCAGTGACTGCAAGGCAGTTAGGAAGGGGGGGGGGGGCGACTCGTTTCCAATGCCTTAAACTTCTTCTGCGTATTCTCTTATGTTCACCGGGCCCCATCATCAAAAAATGAAAGCAGTTGGCATAATGATCCATCCAAACTAAAGGCTGCGGAGGATATATATTTAAAAAACTGAGAGTTATTGAACACAAGATCAAGAGTGTGGCTGCCATATGGGTGGGGCCAGAAACCTTCTGTTGTAGCCCTAACGTTTCTAGGTCAGAAAATAGTTTGATTATCTTTGTGTCTAAGGTATCTTCCTCGTGGTAATTAAAATCACCTGCCAAAAGAAAGTTATCTGTGTCAAGCACATAAGGTGCTAAGCGTTCTACCAACATATGACTGAAATTTTTCTTAGAGCTTGGAGGGCGATGAATTAAAGTACCCCTCCAAAAGTCATCAAAGGGGGGTCTCCATTTCAAAGACACAACTCCAACTCATCAGAGAGACAAGTGTCAATAATGCCAATCTTTAGGAAATCCAGGAAGATGACAGTCACACCATGAGCCACCCTGGGCTGTCTATCCAGTCTGACTACCTTATATTATTTAGGAATGCAGGGGAGGGTAAAGGAATGCCACCAAGTTTGTGTAGTAATACATAAATCTGGCAAATGGGAAGATATCAAATCCCAGCGTCCAGTGGCATGTTGGGAGAGCGACTTTGTTTTGCAGTAGAGATAGTTAAACACCCTAGGATGGCTAAAGGCTTTAGGAGGAAGGTCTCCATGACTTCAGAGAGCAAACTTTTCCTCTTGAGGCGGCTTAAGAGTGGAAATTGTGACCTAACTGCTCCCCAACCCCTTCAACCCGGGGACAAGTTGTGCAGGAAAAGGCGCAATGAATGCAGGTGGCAGGGCTCTCCAGAAACAGGAGGAATTGGGCATTGCACTGTCGCAGGGATTTTGCTCATACACAGAACTGTGCACAGAGACCCAGGACCTCAGTAAGTTGTGGTGTACCAAAAATATCACCTTAGTGCCTAGAAACCCTAACCAGCTAGCATCAGTGTCACATTAGCTCTTCGTCCTGTAGCACAGGAACCAATGATTAGACAACCCAGAACATGCGACAAAGGTTATACTCAGGAATGGTGGGAAGCAAGAACACTCTTTTGTTCACTCTCATCCTTCTTCTAAGTGACTGAAATCATGCTAACAGTGTAATATTAAAGGCTCTAGACTCACGTTGGCTTGCAGCTGCATATATGTTATGGCTAAAATGTGAGTCAGCTCGAACAACAGCTACCTTGTTATGATAACCTTGGAGGCTTAGGCACTCAGTGTGCAGACTAGAGTCACGATGTAAGTCTAGGGATGTTGAAAACAAGCCTTTCTCATGTGAAGCATTTCACGCAGCCTATCTTACAACAACAGTTATTTGCAGTGTTGTGTGCAAAAGTGGCAAAAAGGTAAAATGGCGTTTAAACTTCTAATAAGCCTATACTAACTTAACAATGTGCGCAACAAGGCCCAGCCCACACTACACCCTCCTTTGATCGGGGAACGCACAATAGCGGGGGCAATTTGGAGAATGCAGAGTTCAAGTTCGAATGAGACAGAACTAAGTTCAAAATTCCGCAATAATGGATAATTGGGAGTACAATCCGAATTAGTAACCAAACATTTTTAAAATTCAACAGGGATGTATAGTGTCAAAACACATATAACCTAAAACGTTATAGATAAAAAATAAAGAGAAAAAAAATTCATGAGTCCATTAGGTGTCTATGAAGCAGAAAAAAGAATATTACTTCAATCCAACAGCGTATAGGCAAAGTGCGTTGCAACCTCCTCCAACAGCAAGTCGTTGTTATCATCAATGAACATTTCAGCCATCCAATTTAACAAAGGAAAATAACACACATGTTCTTCAACAGACGGAGCCTCTAGCACCATCAGAGGGCAACTTGGGTGTTCTTCGAGATAACTGCGTGCCAGAAAGTCATGGGCTGCAGTCCATATGTTCCAATTGCCCAGGACCCCATGAGCCGTTGCGTAGGCCATATCTCGACTGCAGAACAGTCTAATTCATGAGCAACTAAGGGGCTCATTAGTAAATCATAATCCGGGTTAGGAGAGACTGTATTGCAGACACACAAATCCAGAGTCCATTCAAAATTACAATCCAGGCAATGGAAAACTGGCTGCACGCATGTGAAGTAAGAGAACCGGAAAGTTAAACCATACGCCACACTCAAAGTAGCCAGAGGTAGCGATCCATAGTATTCAAGCATCCGGTTACGAAGTTGGAGCAGCCGGGGCTGGCCGCCATGGGGCCCAGAATGTGCAACCATTTTGCAGCAAGCAAATTAACAGCAGCACACTGGCACCCAAAGCGAGAAGTAACGGGAAAACGCCAAAGACGCTAGAAAAAATAGAATGAAAAAATGCCGGTATCACACCAAATATAGCTTGGAATGAAGTCACAAGACCGGAACTTACTACCCTAAAAAGTGTGCCAGGGGGCGTGGTCTCGCTGCAGATGAGCAGAGACGCACACCGCGGGAGCTCCGGTCAAGCCTACCTTTATACGCATATATTAGCGGAACTTGGGGATGATTGTGGCTGTTTTTGGGGGTGTCCCCGGCATCGAAGGGTGGGGAGCTCCAGCAGACGAGCTGGAGAGGCGACAGCTGGACTGCAGGCGGAAGAAACATTGCGTCCACCTGGCCTCCCCTTACTGCCGGCGGCGGCCGCCATTTTAGGGAGCCCTGGTCCGGAGCTTGCTGTGGAGCAGGCGAGGTCTGCTGTACGGTTTGGGACTCCGCCGGTGGTGTGTGTGGCCCAGGCGAAGGTAACGGGGTGATCGCCTGTGACGACGGGAGCCCCGAGGACACATAGAGCAGCCTGCAATCTCGGGGCTACGCCGACTGACTGCCATTTTGCCAGTGGGCGCGGCCTGAGAAACGACAGAGCTGGCCTGCGGTGCGATGAGCACATTGAGAGGGGGACAAAAGAAGAGGCGGTGAGTGGCAGCGCTGGGGGGGCAGTCGTGCCATGGGGCCGTGCTTTACCACCTTCGGCAGAGGTGAGCTAGGCGCGGCCCCCTCCCCCACTCGGCGCATTTTTAATTTGGTGCGCCCCACTGTGAGAGACCGGGGAGCACGACTTGACCGCCAAGCCCCAGGCTGTACACCCTGATTGAGTGCCTGATGACCCACTCCGTTTTGCTAGGCAACCGCCTGGGACAGTGAACTGCCAGGGATTGCACTTGTTGAACCCCCACAGAAGCCCCAGCTTTGCCCTGGTACAGGCCCTATACCCCGCCAGGTTGCCCCTACAAAGCGACCCGCAGCGGCCTGGGAGAGGCGGGGGATGACGGAGGAGACTGGCGGTCACTGGCTGGGCCATGTGTTGGTGAGTGGCGCAGGCGGGGGACAGGTGTTGACCGGAGACAACGGGTTGCGGGCCAAGTTGGTGCTTACACTCCCCCACCGCACTTTTGGCGTGCAGAAGCCCGGTACCGCAACGGGTGGAAGTATGTGCCTGTTGCCACGGGGAAGAGGGCCACTGCCCGGTTTGTGCGTTCTGTCCCTGAGCCCGCCGACCTCCTTTGTGCTATCTACAGTCTGCCAGGGGGGAAGGCCTGCTAGAGGGCCTGGTGAAAACAGCACTCTGCAGGTGCCCCTCAGCTGCTCAGGTGGGGGCCCTTCCCTGAGTGCCCAGGTGGAGAGCGGACAAACGCTGGGGGCACGGGATATGCCGGACTGCCCTTTGGCATTGGTGCACGTGTGTTGACCCATACAGGAGAGGGATACAGCAGATGAATAGGGAGCCTCGGCTGCGGCGGATCCAGTCCTGTCCCCTTCTCATTGACCCCTGGTGTTGACTGTGGAGAAGAAGAGATAAAGGACCACTACTTTTGTGAAAAGGCCTGCTATGCGGCTCTGCGCCCAGCTTTAGGGCTTGTAGATCTCCCCTGGGCTGTGATTGTCTGGAGAAGTGGCTGCCTGAAACCTCCCAGCACACGCCAGTGAGCTGACCTTTGGTGTGGCTACACCCCCCACAGAACTGTTCCTCTGCACTCATCTACGGCTATCTTTTCTTTGGAGTGCAGGCCCATTTGATGCTCAGCCAACCTACTGGCCCCCCAGCCTATACTGCCTATATTTGACACTCCCTCTGTGGAACAGCCCCTTGCCGCGTGCCTGGACTGAGCACCCACGCATTAGACATCATCCTGCCCACCGAGCCAGGTAGGGCGCATACGGCGCCACAATGACATGCACCAACAGGGGCAAGAAGGTTCCAGCGCCAACCACCAAAGATACCAGTGTGGTAGCAATGTGGGGAAAGGCAGGTGCGTCTGCTGTGGCTGAAGTGGCCCCGCTGACTGAAGGAGACTCACCTCCGGTAGCACAGGCCTTCATGGCTACCTTCATGTCCGAATTGAAAACCGAAATCGGCTCCCTACGCACCGAAGTACACTCCAGTGTTCAGGAACTCCGGAAGGAGGTTACACACCTGGGCGAACGAGTCGATGGACTGGAAAAGACGGCGGATGCCTGCCCAGAGATCAAGGACACCTATGGCAGCGACTGGCCGCCCTGGAGGACCAAAACATCGAGCTGCAGCTGAAACAGGAGGATTTAGAGAATCGAAGTCACCGGAACAACCTCCGCATCCGGGGGGTTCCTCTTGGGGCAGAGGGGACGGACATTATTACCTATGTAGCACATCTCCTCCATGAGGTCTGGGGGGATGATGACACCTCCCCGCCGGCTTTGGACCGGGCCCACCGAGTTTCCAGGCCCGCGGGCCGGCCAGGTCTCCTCCCGGACATTTTAACCAGGGTCCACTTTTTCACAGAGAAGGAGGCTATTCTTCGGGCGGCGAGTGCCAAACAGGACCTCACATAGGACGAGAACAAGATTGAGATATTCCAGGACCTAGCGCCCAATAATTTGCAACGCCGCCGCGACTGCAGGCCTGTGACAGACAAGCTGCGGAGCCTAGGCATCTCGTACCAGTGGGGCCACCCATTCGTTCTTATCTTTATGTGGGAGTCCAAACGCTGAGTACTACGATCCTACCAAGAAGCGGCACAGTTACTCCGACTTCCTGCCTCACAGTCTGTCAGCCCCACCCGCCCTCTGCCTCCTACACGAGTGCCCGCCAAGCTGACCTGGTCCACTGTACGTCGGCGCAGACGCTCACCACACTTGGATGAACAATCATCTTCGCAGGCCAAACAGGACATTATTGAGCACATCCGGTCCCTGGAGGGGGACAAGTCGTAGACGGGCCTGGAATCCTCAGTCCCTTGCTGAACAGCGCATGTGCCCATAATAAGCTCTGAAATATGCATAGAGGACCATGCTCCTCAACTGGTGGAGTTCAACGTTTGCCACTGCGCTTTCGGCGCTACCCCAACTCCTCTCAAACAGGGTGGCGGGTGCCGGAGCCTCCCACCTGGATGAACCCGAGTGCAGCAAATTACCTACCCTCATCTGTTCCTGAGAGAGTGACGTCTCTGGGTCCACCCAAACCATAGGGTGTAGGTTGACCGACGACTGGAACAGAAAGATGTGGCCCGGTTGGCCGATGTTGGTTGTTCCCCCTTTTTTGTTTATCCTCTTTCTTCTTTCCTACTATTTTTCCAACTTTTCCTCTCTTCCCTTCCCTTCCCTTCCCTGTCTTTTGGGTATGGTGGGCAAGAGGCTGCAAGGCTACAGTGGGCTTCGGTCCATGGGAAGGATCCGCCCCTGCTCCCGCTCTCCTTCATTTGGCATGTCTTTTGGGGGGACACAATGGCCTACCTGTGATCTGATGTATTTATGGCTCTCCCTGACCCTTTGAAGGTAATATCCCTTAATGTCAAGGGGCTTAATTCACCTAACAAGAGACGGCAAGTGTGGCGTTACATACTACAACATAGCCCAGACTTAATTTTTCTTCAAGAAACCCACCTATTAAAGGTAGACACCCCTCGAATGGCGCACCCAAAATACCCCCTCCAATTCTGGGCAACAGCAGACACCAAAACAGCTGGAGTGGCTATCCTATGCAGAAAAGGTATCAGACAGGGGACCCCAAAAATGTTCTGTAGTACAGATGGACGTTTTGTCAGGGTGGGGTGGAAGTCGGAAAAAACGCCTACTAACATTGTGCAATGTTTATGCACCGTACCAGATGCGGGACTCCTATCTCCGAACACTGTTGCGGGAACAAGTACCACAGGGCAACCCCTCCCTGATTTTGGGGGGAGATTTTAATTTGGTTTGGGACCCTACGCTGGACCGTATTGAAGCCTCCTCGAACGGAACGGGTGCCATGTCCTATACATGCCTGAAGCAGATAACAGACGTTGGTTTGATAGATTCCTGGCGGTACCACTCTCCTGAAGGGCAGGATTACTCATACTACTCCCATGTCCACCGCTCGTACTTGCGCTTTGATTACTTATTTGTATTGCACGCCCTTATTAGGGATACGTTGGCGGCATCCTTGTCCGACATCTCGATATCTGACCATGCCCATGTTGAGCTTCTCCTGCAGGATCTGGCCGCCTGCTTCACCTGCTTGCCGCGGTGGCGCTTGCCGCCACATATCCTGCGGGACCTGGCCAATGTGGAGACAATACAGACTGCCATTGACTCTTATTTTACGAGCAATGATCTACCCGAGACCCCATTCCGGGTGGGGCTTTTAAGGCAACAATCCGCGGTCATATCACATCTATAGCGATCGCGCGGGCACGGAAAGCCTCTCCGAGGACATTAAAAAGTTGGCGAAGCAGGATCAGGAGTATCCATCACTCGCAGGCCGGCGGAAGCTTGCAAACCTCCGGGGTCAGCTTCACTCCCTGCGAACTAATAAAGCTGAACGCTCCCTGCTCGATTTAAAGCAACGGTACTTTGAAGGAGGGGACAAGGTGGGTAGATTATTGGCAAAGCGTCTACGGGTACGAGCAGCGAAGGCCCATATTGCGAATATCCAATTACCTGATGGAGGACTGGTCACTATGGAGCGAGCTAAGTGTGAGGCCTTCAGGGCCTACTACACCACACTTTACAAGGCGAAAGTGCTCTCCCAAGCTTCTATTGATGTGGTACTAAACCAGTACCCCTGGACCCTGATACGCCCACACTACGCTAAACAACTGGCGAGTCTTCTCATGGCAGAGGAGCTGGCGGCAGCGCTGAAAGACCTCCCCCTTGGGAAGACGCCAGGCCCGGACGGATTACCGGTGGCCTTTTACCGCATGTTCATAGCACAACTCCAGCCTTACCTACTGCACTTATGTAATTCCTTCTCTGATACGGAGGGGCCGTCACCCTCCATGGGTATGGCAGAGATAGACAACACGAGAGATACCAGAAGTCTGCATACAGGAACCTAAAGGTAGGTATTTTTAGAACACTTGGATTTAGAGTTTTGTTTCCTTTCCTTTTTCACAACTTTCTGAGCACTGCAACTTAACCCTTTCAGTCTGCATCTCTGTTGGTTGAGGGTCAACATGATGGTCCAAGTTGTGCTAGCCTTAGGTTGTTCCTAAGGAAGGGCACTCTGGATACCACAATTGTCAACCATACTACCCAGATGACGATGCTCCGCTATTGAGCGGGCTGATGGGGATTTTTCTAGCACCTTTGAGGCTACCCTTCTAATCTTTCATTTTCCTCTTCTCCTGCGGTCACACATCAATTAGGATTGTTATGACCTAAACATTAACCTCTTGGTTTTGTTTTACAGAGTGAACACTATTTAGGTTCCTGTCTTGCCATCAAACTGCTGAAACCTGCCTGGGGGTGCGAGTGCCTTCTACGCTTACCTGTTTCGCCGCATTCTGGTTTCCTCCCTGCCGCCGCTCGAGTCTCCCTCGCGGCCGCTGGTTGAAGGGAACCACAACTCCCAGCCTGCCTGCAATCTGACCCGGAACACCTTCCCTGGGGTCACCGCGCCCGGAGGCGCTTGAAATTCCCGCCGTCCTCGGCGGAGCGGGTGTCTTGCCATCAAACTGCTGAAACCTGCCTGGGGGTGCGAGTGCCTTCTACGCTTACCTGTTTCGCCGCATTCTGGTTTCCTCCCTGCCGCCGCTCGAGTCTCCCTCGCGGCCGCTGGTTGAAGGGAACCACAACTCCCAGCCTGCCTGCAATCTGACCCGGAACACCTTCCCTGGGGTCACCGCGCCCGGAGGCGCTTGAAATTCCCGCCGTCCTCGGCGGAGCGGGTGTCTTGCCATCAAACTGCTGAAACCTGCCTGGGGGTGCGAGTGCCTTCTACGCTTACCTGTTTCGCCGCATTCTGGTTTCCTCCCTGCCGCCGCTCGAGTCTCCCTCGCGGCCGCTGGTTGAAGGGAACCACAACTCCCAGCCTGCCTGCAATCTGACCCGGAACACCTTCCCTGGGGTCACCGCGCCCGGAGGCGCTTGAAATTCCCGCCGTCCTCGGCGGAGCGGGTGTCTTGCCATCAAACTGCTGAAACCTGCCTGGGGGTGCGAGTGCCTTCTACGCTTACCTGTTTCGCCGCATTCTGGTTTCCTCCCTGCCGCCGCTCGAGTCTCCCTCGCGGCCGCTGGTTGAAGGGAACCACAACTCCCAGCCTGCCTGCAATCTGACCCGGAACACCTTCCCTGGGGTCACCGCGCCCGGAGGCGCTTGAAATTCCCGCCGTCCTCGGCGGAGCGGGTGTCTTGCCATCAAACTGCTGAAACCTGCCTGGGGGTGCGAGTGCCTTCTACGCTTACCTGTTTCGCCGCATTCTGGTTTCCTCCCTGCCGCCGCTCGAGTCTCCCTCGCGGCCGCTGGTTGAAGGGAACCACAACTCCCAGCCTGCCTGCAATCTGACCCGGAACACCTTCCCTGGGGTCACCGCGCCCGGAGGCGCTTGAAATTCCCGCCGTCCTCCGCGTCGCGGGACGCGAGCGGGACGCCCGGACTAAGCCCGGACAAAGGGCGGACAGTCTAAGACAGTCCAAGACTGGCCACGACTGGACTGGACCAGGACACTAACATCTGTCGCCCCGTGAGTTACTTGTCGTAGTGTTTACTTGCTTATGACTGTGTATACGTACGGGGCTATTTTGCTATCCTACCTTGCCCCTTTGATTAACCATGTCAAAGCGGAAAACACCTGTCACCCCTGCCAATACTATGGAGAACTATCTGGTACACAGAGTGACTAAAATAATCAATGATCGGCGGTCCTCCTTAGGGCTTAATGATTCCCCTCCCTGTGCTCAAACAGAAGTGTCTTGCTTAATCGATTTGGATATAGAAGCCATGAATCTAAGTGAAGCTGAAAATGTGGAAAATGTTGTTTCATCTGCACTAAACACTTCTATAAATGTTCCACAATCTGTTATAAATACTGAATCACTAGTGGATGTTGAACCCAACCTGCACTGTAATGACTTAGTGTTAGTTGATGGCAGTATCACTCCGCCAACACCAGTCCCTGCCCCAAGAGCAGTTAAGAGGTCCACTAAAGTTCCCACTAAAAGGCCAGGATTACGATCAAATAGTAAAAAACCATCAACTCCGCCTAACCCCAAACACAAAAATGTAATTGACGACATAGTAGAGGAAGGGAGTTGCACTATAGATTGGGATGACTTGTTGTCGAACAAATTCATGGGCATGTTAGAATCTAGGATGGTACGAATAATTAAACCACTTATATCGAAAATAGATCACTTGTCCGATAAAGTACACAAACTAGAGTCCTTACTAAAAACAACAAACGACAACATGGGGGACATTCCTAACTCAATCATAAATAAAATAGATGAGCTTCAGGAAAATATGATTGAGAACGTAAAAGCAGCACCTGTACCAGTGCAGACTGGTACTTTTAGTGCCACAAGTGATCTTACCAACCCCACTGTTGTAGTTCCCCCACCAACGAATGAGCATGGTATTATATCTGACTCCCACCTTGATCTAAATCCTGTCGAGCTGATAGTGGAAGCGTCACCTCTAGTGTTAGTACTTGCTAATGTCCCAATATTGAAAAAAGATCAGATTGAGACCCCAGACTCCCTCCTAAACAAATCACTGCAGTGGCTAGGTAATAATATCCAAGCAACTCCTTGGGGTAAAGAAAAGTTGTCCGAGGACTTGCTATCAGCAAGAAGAGTTAAGTGGATAGGGTCTAAACCCAAGAAATTTGCCGGGGATTGTGTGGTATTAAATTTGAAGGGTCCAGATGTATTACCAGACATCCTACAAAATATTCTCCCACCCCAACGAAGAACGGCAGAAATAGTCCCGCTAACGTTAGACTTCTTCTATAGTAGAAGAGGTCTACTAGCAAAACCAACAATCCTTAGAACCAAGTGGTCAGTGGTTGGATCTAGAAGGGATAGGGGTGGCACTAGCGGTGACTGGGGGTTAAATCTGGATAACTGCTTTTCGGCTCTGTCTGATTTAAACGAATGCGATTGACTCGAAAGCCATGATCTAGCCTCTCACATTGGGCCGTTGCAGCAAAAACACACAGGAGAAGGAAACATAAATAGCTCTAATCTGGGTAACCTGAATATAGAGAAAAATATATCATCGCACTTGACATGTAACAACCCCGTTCTAAAAGTGTTAAAGATAGCAACTGAAGTTCATACATGTGCTACTGGGGTTGGAGAGTCTGAGATTAGTTCAAGGGATGGAAAAAAATCTTTATTAGAAGTGCCAATTAACGCAAGCAATCAGAAAGTAGATCAGCTACTAGATCAATGCAAAACTAATATACTATCCCTTGTATCATGGAATATTGCAGGCATAGCAAGTAAGATAAACACACTGGAATGGGCTGAATACATTAATCAGCACGATATCATTATGCTGCAAGAAACCTGGTCACTTACCCCAACATTTAAAGTGGGATATTTAAATTATTACATCCCGGCAATTAGAAACCGCCTCGGACGCCCATCCGGAGGCTTGTTAATTTGGGTACGACAATCTCTAAATGTCATCATAACACAACTATCAATACCATCAAATGACATTATGGCCCTTACTGTTAGATGGGAAAATGGCCAAGAGCTCAGCATCTTTAACGTTTATGCTAGGGGTGTGTCTACGGGAAAAACCTCTAACACTCTAGCAGTTTTAGAACAAAACATAGAATTATTACCACCACAAAACCAATTAATAGTAGGTGGTGACTTCAATGTAACCTATGAGCCCCTGGGGGAAGAGGACAGGATTCTGTCCGAGGAAGAGGATGCCAAGTGGGGAATCCCACAGTTGGATTTGCCTGCCATTAAAAAATGGAGTAATGTGGCAATCCAGTTAAAAAGTCTCTGTTTAGCTAGAGGGCTGAGAGCGGCAAACGGGCGCTCGCCTTCCGATCTAGTAGGTAATAACACGTTCGACAATGGGCGCTCATCTAGCAGAATCGATTATATATTAATAGATGTAAAATTTTGGAGCAAAATGCTAGACATGGTTGTAGAACCTAGACTAGAAAGTGACCATAATCCCTTAAAATTAACCTTTATTTTCCACTGCAAGCCTTCATCGCACCCTAAGGATAATGGAATGGTGACGCAGGATGTAGTATGTTCCAACAACCAGCGCCACCTCAAATGGGGAATGATGATAAAAGATAATATAAAACTAGAGGCACTTAAAATGTTAGTGGTAAATGAAGTAAACAACATCAAGTCTAAACAAGGGATGTCAAGCTTCCAAGATTATATGATGGAGGCCCACGAAAAACTTTTTACTGAATTACAAAGTTTTTTCATCAAAAGAGTAGATTCCGGTAAAGAGGGTAAAACCCTACAGAGACAAGGCTGGTACGACAAAAGTTGCAGATTGGCACGACTTAATTTGAGTTCAGAACTAAAAATTGGCAATGCAATAGGAATTAGGAGAGCAAGAGATGCATACAGACAAGCCCAAAAAGAGGCCAAGAAACGCTGGGATGAAGAAGGGTGGCAGGAATTGAAGGAAGCTTGCGCTGCCAAGGACTCCAAGCGCTTTTGGGCTATTGTAAAATGGGAGAGGGGAGGAATAGCTGCCCAGCCACAAAATAATGTCCCTATTAACAAATGGACTGAGTTTTTTAGACCACAGTATGCCCGCAATCCGGTCCATGCTTCTGTCCAACATCCGCCATCTATTTTCTTCAAAAACCAAATATTTGATGAGAATGATGTAACTAAAGCATTGGATGGCATAGCAGGAGGAAAAGCGCCAGGCATGGATGGCATCCCGGCCGACGTATTTTTGTCGGACCGGAATGCGTGGTGCTCATATTTTAAAATGCTGGCTAATGCTGTGGCAATGGGAGGGGAAGTGCCCCACTCATGGAAGGGAGCAGAAATAATCCCCATATTTAAAAAAGGAGACAAAACACTAGCCCAAAACTACAGACCAATAAGTCTCATAGACACGGCGCAAAAAGTGATGGGTCGCCTAGTCCAGAATAAGCTACAACAATGGATTGACGACAAAAATATACTATCCCCTTATCAGGCAGGGTTTCGCCCACTGACTAGCAGTGTTGACCAAGTTCTCTATTTCTTAACAATTTATTGGAGAAATGTCTCACTCAAAAAGGGATCGCTGTACGCAGTCTTTGTAGACCTAAAAGCAGCCTTCGACCTAGTCCCCAGGGAAAAATTGTGGCAGATCCTGGCTGATGTAGGTCTAAGCCAGGAACTCATTACCCTCCTTGTCCGCCTCCATGACAATAACTTTGCCAAAATTAGATGGGGCAAGCAAGGTGAAACCACAGATTCTTTCCCAGTGGAACGAGGAGTCAGGCAAGGCTGTGTGCTAGCTCCAACACTATTTTCAATTTATATTAACGGAATTGTTGACCACCTAATGAAATTCCCAAGTGATGCCCCAATTATAGCAGGTCGCCATGTCCCAGTTTTAATGTTCGCGGACGACACGCTCCTTCTTTCACGCACTCCGAGCGGTCTCCAGAAAGTGGTTGACGCCTTTGGGGAATTCTGTGATAGTAGAGGACTTGAATTGAATACTACTAAAACTAAATTCATGTGCCTAAACTACCAGTCCTCTTTCAAAGGAGTAATTAAATACAAAGGCATCCCTCTAGAGAAAGTGGACGCTTTTACCTATTTAGGCATCACCATGCAAGGAAACATGAAGTGGCAATCGCATATTGATAATACTCTATTAAAGTTTAACCAGCTCGCTGGTGCAGTAGCACTGAAACACCGCAAATCATTAACAAAGCCGGTTAAATCTGCACTAGAGATATACAATATGAAAGTATTAGGTGCCTGCTTGTATGGGTCTGAACTGTGGGGGTTTTCAAATCTGAGAGAATTGAGTTGTGCAGAGAACAGGTTTTTGCGAGGGCTAGTTATGGTCCCACAAAGCACACCCATGCTCACTCTGAAATTGGACCTTGGCAAGAAAAATATTGAGGATATAGCTAGACTACGGCCACTCCTATATTGGAGGCGCTTGATGGTGACCCCAGAGCTGGGCCATTATGCTGAAGCTTTGAAGGATGTCATTGAGTTTGACCGATTCCACTGTATCAAATGGTTAAAAGAACTCAAGGGGCTTCTTGTATTGTTAAAACTGGATCATCTATGGGGAAATTATGATGTGGCTAGCTTTCCATCGAAAGCAAAATTGAAAGAACTGTACTGGGAAATGGTGTACACAGTAATGTTCCGTAAAGGTTCCCAATCAGCACTGACAACTCGCTTCTGGGATATTAAAATGTATCCGTCGTGTGAAATATATTGGGATATAATAGAACGCCCTTACGATAGAAAATTGTATTTCCAATTCCGCATTGGAACCTTACCGGTAAATGCTTTTAAAAAACATTGGTCCCCCATGTGGGATGATCATTGCTATTCCTGTAAGGACCAAATTGAACATATTTCCCACTTGCTGTTTTGTTGTCCACAATATGCTACCCCTAGACGTAAATGGCTGAAGCCAGTGTGCCAAATTATTGGCACACGTAGTCAATCAACAGCCTTGAGAATACTTGAAACAGATTGCTCCACACTTTTTGTAGTTGCCGTAGCTAAATTTCTTGCCTGGGCATGGTCAATACGCACACGCACTTTAAAGACAAATGTTAATGTATTATGAAATAGTGTTGTCTTAAATTTTCCTATTGCATTGTATGAATTGTCTCTTTTTATAGAAACGATCTGATTTTAACTGTATTGTATTTATCATGTAATATTCGGCTGTCAAATGTTTAATATGTGTTTTAAAATTATTTTTAAATATAGTATTTATTGTATTAGGGATAGGAAGGATGCTTTTATGACAAATGTCGAATAAAGCTTTACAAATTGAAAAAAAAAAATTTGAATTTAGGTTCCTGTATGCAGACTTCTGGTATCTCTCGTGTTGTTTATTGCTAAGTTGGGGGACAAGGTACCAAAATAGTCTATAAACACGATTCCCCTCAGGCCCTCCCCTACCTTGTGTGTTTTGTTATGGCAGAGATAGCCCTTACCCCCAAAACGGGAAAGGATCCCACGCTGTGTGCATCTTACCATCACATAGCATTACTAAACACTGACCTTAAAATCTACACTAAAATGTTATCTAAGCGCCTGGACCCCCACATGTCTGGTCTTGTGGGGACAGATCAAGTCGGCTTCATTCGCAACAGACAGGGGGGCGGACAATGTGCGTAGAATTGCACACTTGGTGGGGAAAGCACACCACTGGAACATACCGGCCCGCCTTCTGTCGCTCAACACGGAGAAGGCGTTTGATCAGGTGGACTGAGGTTTTCTTCGTGCGGTGTTCCATAAGATCGGCCTGAGACGCAACATGATTTCTATGATCATGGCCCCCTATCTCACCCCGCAGGCGAGGGTTCGAGTTATCGGGCAGCTTACGGATCCCTTTTTCATACATAGGGGTACACGGCAGGGCTGCCCTCTGTCACCTTTGCTATTTACCCTGGTAATAGAGCCCTTGGCAGAGATGATAAGGCAGAACGCAGACATCCAAGGCCTCGCCTTAGGAGGTCGGCAAAACAAAGTAGCGCTATTTGCAGATGGCCTTATCCTCACACTATCGCGTCCTCATACATCTCTCCCAGCGCTTCATGCTCTATTGCAGACCTTTGAAGGGGTATCAGGCCTTAAAATTAATCATGATAAATCCTGGGCTTTGAACCTCACGATTCCGAAAGAGGAGATGCCAGTCTTGAAAACGCTTGTTCCTTATCAGTGGACTACAGACCATATTAGATATCTAGGACTCCAACTGACCCCTTCCCTGGACACATGGTCTCAGGTAAATAGGCGAGAATGCAAAAACGCCGTCCTGGAAGACCTACGAAGGTGGAAACCCCTCACTATCTCTTGGCTTGGTATGCTTAACGCTGTCAAAATGTTGATACTCCCTAAAATCTTATATCTATTCCAATGTCTCCCCACCCCTATACCACAACAACAGATATAGGGCCTTCAAAAAGATATCACTAACTTTATATAGGGTGGACGCCGACGCGCTTTTTCCACAAGATCCTCATGCTGCCAAGAGATAGGGAGCGACTAGCGTGTCCTGACCTTTTGGAATCCTACTGGGTCTCGCATCTTCTTATTGTGTCTGAATGGACAACCACTGAAAGCGAAAAGGTGTGGTTCCATATGGATAGGATGGTCATGGGCGTACTATTTAGGATCTTACCTGGCTTCACCGTACGGCGCGATCCCGTAGTGCTTATATTGCAGTACCTACTAAAACAGTACTAGATGTATGAGACAAAGTAGCTGTACGTAAGGAGCTGACGACTTTCCCTTCCCCTCACACTCCCGTAGCGGGCAACCCACTATTCCTCCCGGCCCTCCATTCACAAGCATTCGCCAAGTGGATTCAGGGAGGTTGCAGAGTCATAGGGGACCTGTTCGAGGGGGGACCTCGTATCAAAACTTTTATTCGATTGGCATTTAGCAGAATCATAAAAAGTGCATCATAAAATTACGGTACATAGTTAAAACACAGCGTTATAATTCAAGTAAAAACTGGATGTCATTAAAAACTTGTGGTAAAAACAATTATTACAAATTGTGTACATAATGGTATGAAATCAAGAAAACATTTGCTCAAACTTTACAACGGATTTTCAGACATGATTTTAGAAAGCAAGCTACACATTTAGCGACATTTTGTGAATCTAATAACTGCAGGGCCAAATAGGCTGGCCGACAGGTCCTCAAACCCATTGCTCGTAGAAGGGGGAGAATCCAGCGCTTGCGGGGTTGCTCGTAGTATCGGCAGAACAAAGTTACATGGATTGTAGACTGGGGTGATATTCCATCACAGGGACATTTAATCAGGTTGTGAGACCAGTTAGACTCAGTGGGGAAAGTAATAAGGCGAAAGAAAGAGTTAAATCGAAACCTGGTTAAAACAAATTTTTCCTGGTTGGATAAGAAAAAGGTTAAATATGGCTGGATACCAGGGGAGGTCTGGACCATTAGGATCTGCGCATTTGTTGGCTTAGTTACTTCTTGAGAAAGACGCAAATCTCTGAGGTGGTTTAGACAGAGATTTAAAAAGATATCACTAACTTTATTTAGGGTGGACACCGACGCGCTTTTCCCACAAGATCCTCATGCTGCCAAGAGATAGGGAGCGACTAGCGTGTCCTGACCTTTTGGAATACTACTGGGTCTCGCATCTTCTTATTGTGTCGGACTGGACAACCACTATTCCCCCCGGCCCTCCATTCACAAGCATTCGCCAAGTGGATTCAGGGGGGTTGCAGAGTCATTGGGGACCTGTTCGAGGGGGGACCTTAAAAACGTTTGCACAGTGCAGAGAAGAATTCCGTCTCCCATTAGAAGCGGGTCTACAGTATGCACAGTTGCAGCACTGGGTATCCTCACCAGAGATGCAGCAGGCGGCTACTCGACCGTACACCCACTTTGAGCGGGTGGCCCCTACTTTGATGACTCGAAAGGCCTTATATCCCGGACATACCAGATTCTACAACACCCTCCGGTGCTAACTATGCACCCGTATCGACCCCAATGGCAGCGGACGTATAGTGCTAAAATCACGCCCGCTCAGCGGAACCACCTTTGGTAGGACATCCCTAGGGTCTATTGTAGCATTCCACAGAGAGAAAACGCATACAGAATTATGACACAATGGTACTACACGCCCGCCGGGTTGCATAAAATGTTCCCTGCTCCGTCCCTTGTGTTGGAGGTGTTTGAATGCATCTGGCGACTTCATTCACATTTGGTGGGTGTGTCTGCTCCTGACCCTGCTCAGGAAGGAAGTCCTTAGTCAAAATAAAGAGGTACTGGGCTTCCGCCTGCCTGAATCTGCAGTCACAAACCTCCTGGGCCTTAAACCTGACAACTTAAAAGCGCTCACCCACAGCAACTGGACTATAGCACTTCACATGCTTGGGGCAGCTAAGCAACTCATAGCACTGTATTGGAAAAAGACGAAGGTGCCCCCGATTGCTGCTTGTTTCGTGCGCCTGTGGCACGTAATAACTATGGAACTGTTCACGGCAATCAGGAGACGCCCGCTTCACCACTGTCTGGCGCCCCTTAGTTCAGTACCTCTGTAAAATAGAACATGCGTGACATTTGCCCACCAAGCTTAGAGCGTTGCGACTCTTTGAGGATGCCATGCTCCCGCCGGACCCCAATAGGCTTCTTGCATAATTAGACTGGTCTTACCTGCCCGCCCCCTTTAACGATCATCCAGGTCCCCATGGCTATCCACGCCGGGCACCACCTGTCAAAATTATCCCCTATCATCCATCTAGATCACTCCGTTCCTCCAGTTCTTTTTTGGTGGTTATCTCTAAATTAACCCCTTCTCTGCGGCGGCTATTCCACCGCAGTGCTAATGGGGCGGGGCGGCCGAGGGCGGCCGCATGCTGGTGACGGAACCGCTCCGTCACCAGCGTCGGTTGAGCTGTGCTTGTGACGAAGTGGTTCCGTCATGGCCCGCCCCGCTCAATAGAACGCTCAGCGCAGGCGCGAAATTTGCGCCGCGCAGGCGCGCCATGACGGAACCGCTCCGTCATCAGCACAGCTCACCCGTAGCTGATGACGGAGCAGTTCCGTCATCAGCACTTAAGGGGTTAAGAAGGAAAAGTTGGGGTAGTGGCTCTCAGTCTTTCCTGGCTGTTAACAACCGAAATGTCCTCCCAAAACAGCTGCGGGCCACTGAGGACATCAAGTGCCTGCTCAGAACTTGGGTTTTCAGCTCTGCATTCTAAACTCCATGACACCAAGGAACAGTCCTTAATATACACCAGCACTCTCAGTGAGTAGCTGCTGCGCTCTACAATTCCTAGATATAGATATATATTTATTGTGAATGGCCTGGGGTAATCACATTGGTATTCCAGCACCTGAAATTAGAGATAAAGCTTGAATTGGTCATTCTGAGGTGAGGTGCTGAAATGTGTGCTGTCTCAAGAAATGGGAAATTAAGGAAGGAATCTGAATGCGCACAGATTCCTGAAGCAGTTCAACGTTTTAGGGTCCTAATGTTCCATATGTGTTGGCAGGTTTCAGACGGTGAAATAGAGGAGGACTTAGGGGTGTGCCATTACCACGAAAGCTGCAATTCTGATTCGGCTGAATTGCAGACTGAATTGGGGTTTACACCCACTCAGAATGTTGGCATTAGGGTACACTTACTGAACTAGTAACATGTGGACGCGGCTATACTTCCAGAGGACTAGCTGAGAAGTGCTATGTGTAGCCAGATCTGTACCAAATGCTGCACACACGCTTCAAATAGTTGGGGGAAAAACTTCGACAAATAACCTGTGATGTATTTTCTTTGACCAGGGTCAGACTAGCCAGTTAGTCCCCGATTGGCAGGTCTGACAGGTCAGTGTGTGTGTTGTTTTTTTGACTGTTTTGGGGCCTGTTTTATGCTCTGATAGGCAGGTTCAAATACATGCAGTTTTCCATACCTTGCAAAACACTTAAATAGTATGCCTTTACAAGTTAAAAACTGTGCCAATGTGTTTTTTTAGATATCTAATTCACTTTTATTTTGGTGCCCAGGCCTATTTTCAGATCCAGTCCCACTCTGTCCTTGACATATGGATGAATACAATTTGAATAAAACAAAGCAGGTTCAGCGGTGGAGTGTGTGTAGAAGGATACGGGTGCAGGGGCCAATAAGGTTATAGCAGCATGCCTGATTTTCAAACAGCAGGAACAGAAGTATACAATAGCACGGTCTGTTCCAGTAGGGCGACTCCAAGATGTGCTCCCCCAACCCTACATCCATACAGATCAATTACTGTAGTAACTAACACTTGTGGTCAACAGCTCGAAGAAGGGGAAACAGTTCCGACAGTGTGCCCTCTGTACTCCAAAAAACACAGATTTTCAGAAACAAGAGCTGCTTTTACGCGTTTTTTTTAGTTTCAACTTTGATACGGAAACCTAACATCCCAAAGGTAGCGGAAAGGATTGGAAAAAGAGCTATTCATGCGAGCTTTAACGCTTGGAAGAAAATATCGTCACGTGCACTCGTTCCGCCTCCAAGTTGGCGGGCTTCATGGCTCCGCTGTGGCCAGTTTAACAGAAGTCTAATGAGTCAGCAGCGCGCGCTCAGCCTCAGCCTGCTCCCAGAGTGCTCCAGGCTGCCCGGGCCGCTCCAGTGGCACTCGTTAAATATAACTTTTACTGAATGTCCCAACAGCAAGGCCGATCACAAGCGACCGAGGGAACTGTGCGACCCAAACATTTCCCTAAATACAGAGCTTTCTTTCACATCGACTGATAAATAATATCATGTATCATGATATATATATATATAATATCATCATCACCCTAATGTGAAGCGCTCTGACGCCTTCGGGTAAAGTCCGCGCTATATAAAAATGCATAAATAAAATAAATAAATAAATAATAAAAGTTCATACAACATTTCAAAGTACAGATTTAGGGTTTTGCTTTGTAAAATGATTTCAATAATATAAACAATTAATAAACTGATTAATACGATGAGAGATAAAGGAGGAACATGGGAAAAGTCCACATATGTTGAAGCCGCCATGCAGTGTGGTGCTAGGCTTTCATGACACTACAGGTGAGTTCGTATTGGTTACCTATCAGGCTAAGTAGTGTGGTTACACGTGTGTCAAAGTGGGAGTAACATGCTGGCGTTCAGTCGGCATTCCAGTTTGTGTGCAAATTCAGCACCAAGCCACGGGTTTTCCCCGCAAAGAAAGGTTTTCCAAGAAGGGAAGAGAGAAAAAACATGGTCTTATATCCAGTAAAACCGAAGCTGTATCTCACCCCCCATTCAGACCTGCAGGTAAGGTAAAACTGGCAGGCAGAAAAAACGCAGTGTGCAGACAGAAGTGACATCTGGGGTGACTGCGTGTACCGGTGTTCCTGTGGAGGTTGGAAAGAGGGCTTAATAAGGAGAAGGAAGCTCAGTTCATACCAGCACCAGGTCTAGGGGGCGCACTTAACACAAGTGCCAGAACTAGGGAGCTCACTTAACACGTGGGGCCAGATCTAGGGAGCTAATTTAAAACAGGCGTCAGATCTAGGGAGTGTGTATCAAGAGGGTGTGCAGTTCTTAACTGGAGGTGCGGGTAATGGGTGGTCTTTCTTCGTGATGCCCTCACACACCTCGGAGGATGTCATGCTTCATCATTGGACAATGCTCCTCGTCGGGCTGGCGCTCCAATGCCCGACGGGCTCCCGTCAACGGGGCTCTTTTGCAGAGATCTTTTGAAGAAGCCGTAGGATGCGTGCGGGTGTGAGGGCTGGGTAGTGCACCATAAGCGGATGTGATGTTCCTATAGGGCTGTCATCGTGTAGTGGGTCGACATGTTTCGTGCCCAATTTAGGGCACCCACACCTTTTAATTAGGCTTGAGCTACCTATATAATAAAAACAGACCAGAATAGGACTGGTCCAGATCTATTTTATCTCACACACCTGTGCACTACCCAGCCCTCATACTCACAAGCACGCTACGGTTTCTTCTAAAGATCTCGGCCAAAGAGCCCCGTTTACGGGAGCCCGTCGGGTATTGCAGCGCCAGCCCGACGAGGAGCATGGCCCAATGATGAAGCATGACATCCTCCGAGGTGTGTGAGGGTATCACGAAGAAAGACCTCCCTTTCCCCACACCTCCAGTTAGAAACTGCACACCCTCTTGATACACAGTTCTAGTTGGGAGCTAGTGTGCAGGACCTGTTTAAATACAGCTCCTGGTCCCTCCTTTTCTTGTCATATCTAGGGAGCTCATTTCACACAGGTGCCAGATCTAGAGAGCTCATTTAACACAGGCACCGGATCTAGGGAGCTCACTTACACAAGCGCCAGAGCTAGGAAGCTCACCTAACACAATCACAAGATCTAGGGAGCTCACTTAATACAGGTGCCAGATCTAGGGAGCTCACTTAAAACCAGCACCAGGTGTAGGAGGCACACTTGACACAAGTGCTATAGTTAGGAAACTCACCTAACACAATCACCAGATCCAGGGAGCTCACTTGACACAGGTGCCAGATCTGGGAACTCACCTAATCCCAGTACCAGGTCTAGGGGGCTCAATTAACACAGGTGTCAGATCTTGAGAGCTCACTTAATACCAGCACCAGCTCTAGAGAGATCACTTAATACATGCACCAGATCTAGGGAGCTCATCTAACAAAGGCACCAGATCTAGGGAGCTCACTTAACACAGGCGCCGGATCTGGGGAGCGCACTTAATACCAGCTCTAGGGAGCGCACTTAACACAAGCGCCAGATCCAGTGAGCTCATTTAATACAAGCGCCAGATCTAGGGAGCCACTTTAACACAAGCGCCAGATCTATGGAGATCACTTAACATAGGTGTCAGATCTAGGGAGCACACTTTACACAAGCACCAGATCTAGGAAGCTCACTTAACAAAGGCATCGGATCTAGGAATCTCACTTAACATAAGCGCCAGATCCAGGGAGCTCACTTAGCATAGGCGCTAGATCTAGGGAGCTCACATAACACATTCGCCAGATCTAGGTAGCACAATTAACACAAGCAACAGATCTAGGGCGCTTAACACAAGCGCAAGATCGAGGAAGCTTATTTAATACAGGTGCCAGATGTAGAGAGCTCCCTTAACATAGGCGTCAGATCTATGGAGCTCACTTAACACAGGCATCAGATCTAGGAAACTCACTTAACACAAGCGCCAGATCTAGGGAGCTCACTTAACATAGGCACCAGATCTAGTGAGCTCACTTAACACAATCATCAGATCTAGGGAGCTCAATCAACACAAGCGCCAGATCTAGGGAGCTCACTTAACACAAGCGCCAGATCTAGGGAGCTCACTTAACACAAGCGCCAGTTCTAGGGCGCATACTTAACACAAGCGCAAGATTGAAGAAGCTTATTTAATACAGATGTATGGAGCTCCCTTAACACAGGCGTCAGATCTAGGAAGCTCACTTAACACAAGCGCCAGATCCAGGGAGCTCACTTAACAGAAGGGCCAGATAAATGAAGTGCACTTAACAGAAGGGCCAGATTTTGGGAGCTCAATTAACACAAGCACCAGATCTAGGGAGCTCACTTAACACAGGCGCCAGATCTAGGGAGCTCACTTAACACAAGCGACAGATCTAGGGAGCTTACTTAACACAAGCGCAAGATCGAGGAAGCTTATTTAATACAGGTGCCAGATCTAGGGAGCTCACTTAACACAAGCGACAGATCTAGGGCGCTTACTTAACACAAGCGCAAGATCGAGGAAGCTTATTTAATACAGGTGCCAGATCTAGGGAGCTCACTTAACACAAGCGACAGATCTAGGGTGCTTACTTAACACAAGCGCAAGATCGAGGAAGCTTATTTAATACAGGCGTCAGATCTAGGGAGCTCACTTAACAAAGGCATCAGATCTAGGAAGCTCACTTAATACAAGTGCCAGATCTAGGGAGCTCACTTAACATAGGCACCAGATCTAGGAAGCTCACTTAACACAAGCGCCAGATCTAGGGAGCTCACTCAACAGAAGGGCCAGTTAAATGAAGTGCACTTAACAGAAGGGCCAGATTTTGGGAGCTCAATTAACACAAGCACCAGATCTAGGGATCTCACTTAACACAGGCGCCAGATCTAGGGAGCTCACTTAACACAAGCGACAGATCTAGGGCGCTTACTTAACACAAGCGCAAGATCGAGGAAGCTTATTTAATACAGGTGCCAGATCTAGGGAGCTCACTTAACACAAGCGACAGATCTAGGGCGCTTACTTAACACAAGCGCAAGATCGAGGAAGATTATTTAATACAGGCGTCAGATCTAGGTAGCTCACTTAACAAAGGCATCAGATCTAGTGAGCTCACTTAACACAATCATCAGATCTAGGGAGCTCAATCAACACAAGGCCAGATCTAGGGAGCTCACTTAACACAAGCGCCAGATCTAGGGAGCTCACTTAACAAAAGCGCCAGATCTAGGGAGCTCAAGTAACACAAGCACCAGATCTAGAAAGCTCAACCAACACAAGTGCCAAATCTAGGGAGCTCACTTAACACAAGCACCAGATCTAGAAAGCTCAACCAACACAAGTGCCAAATCTAGGGAGCTCACTTAACACAAGCACCAGATCGAGGGGGCTCATTTAACACAGGCGCCAGATCTAGGGAGCTCACTTAACAAAGGCGCCAGATAAGGGGAGCACACGTAATACCAGCTCTAAGAAGCGCACTTAATACAAGAGCAAGATCTAGGGAGCTCATTTAACACAAGCACCAGATCTAGGGAGATCACTTAACACAGACATCAGATCTAGAGAGCACACTTTACAGAGGAACCAGATGTAGGGAGCTCAATTAACACAAGCAATAGATCTAGGAAGCTCACTTAACACAGGTGCCAGATCTAAGGAGCTCACTCAACACAATCACCAGATCTAGGGAGTGCACTTAACACAAGCGCCAAATCTAGGGAGCTTAATTAACACAAGCGCCAGCTCTAGAGAACTCACTTAACACAAATGATATCTAGGTTGCTCATTTAACACACACGCCAGATCTAGGGTGCTCACGTAACACAAGTGCCAGATCTAGGGAGCGCACTTAACACAAGTGCCAGATCTAGGGAGCTCAATTAACACAAGTGCCACCTAGGGTGCTCACTTAACACAGGAGCCAGATCTAGGGTGCTCACTTAACACAAGCCCTAGATGTAGGGTGCTCCTTTAATACCAGCACCAGCTAGAGGTCGCACTTAACACAGGCGCCAGATCTAGAGAGCTGGCTTAACACAGTCGCCAGATCTAGGGAGATCACGTAACACAAGTGCCAGATCTAGAGAGCTCACTTAACACAGGTGTCAGATTTAGTGACACTAAACAATAGCACCAGATCTAGGGAGCTCACTTAACATAGGCGTCTGATCTAGGGAGCTCACTTACATAGGCGTCTGATCTAGGGAGCTCATTTAAAACGGGTGTCAGATTTAGAGAGCTCATTTAACACAGGTGCGTTGTCTAGGAAGCTCACTTAACACAGACACCATAATTAGAGATCTCATTTAACACAGACACCATATGTAGATGACACACTTAACACAGGTGCCAGACCTAGGGAGCTCACTTAACACAGGTGCCAGGTTTGGAGAACTCACTTAACACAGATGCCAAGTCGAAGGAGATTACTATACACAGTAATCAGTTCTAGGGAGCTCTCTTAACACACGTGTCAGGTTTAGAGAGATCACTCAAGACAGACACCAGGTCTTGGGTTTGTTTAACATAGTCCCCAGGTCTAGAGACCTCACGTAACAGAGGTGCCAGGTCGCGGAAGATCACTTACGCAGGCATCAGTGTCAAGTATCGGCTGCTACAAAAACACTTGAATGCTGACATAGGGAACCAAACCACTTTAATTGATGTAATGCGCATGCAGCTCCTTAGTTTGAAGCCCCACCTGCTTGCTCTATGACGTCTGAGAGAAATAGCACTGGTGCGTAAAAGGTTGTAAAGTCATTGTACCACTGTGGAGACATTTAATACTAGACTGATTGGCAAGTTGGTTCCTTTATACACCCTAAAATAGCCAGTTAGCCCCATGGTCCTTTTGGAGTCATAATGAGACCAGACTGCTCGGACATCTGACTTCACTAAATACCCATATGGTACACCAGTGCGCCCAGAGGTCTTTGGAATGGTTTGGTAAAATAAACTGCTTAGCAAACAAGTTCTACTACAAATCATAATCTTGCATGCAGGTCACTTAGCACAGAATCTTCTGTAAACTTTTTCCATGTAACACACAGCACTATAAAGGCAGGACTCTAACAAGCAGATGTCGCCATCTCAATTTTTAAATATGCTTTTCTCCACTCCTAAATAAGCATTGGCAAATCAAGTCTATCTTTAACGCGCCTTATCATGTAAGCAGAGGCATTCACAAACAATGTTTATCACAATAAATCTAGCCCTATTGGCTTTCCCAATTTGTGGAAAAAAGTTTCAAAAAGGAAAATGGCTGCTTTCTGGTAAAATGCATATAAGAAATAAAGCATTGAACATGACAAACAGGGTGACAAATGTGCTTACTTTTCTGATGTAAAATAGTCCCTCAGGCACTTATGTAGAGAGAACATGAGGTAAGAGAAATACTACTCTGGGTGGAGTCGAAGCCCACTCTGAGTATATTTTAAATACAGTGGCGGCTGCTCCATTGGGGCGTGGCCCCACTGCTTTCTCGCAGTGCGTGAAGCAGAATCGTGAAATGGTAAAACTACCATTTCATGTTTCTGCTTCTCGCATGGCGAGAACGCAGAAGAGCCTGGTTTGGGGAGCGTGGGTGGGCGTTCCTTCTTGATTGCAGGGAAGGCGTGGCTAGCCCCCTTTCTTCAGTGCTGACTGTTTGTTCGGCCCCAGGGCCGACTAAACCAGTCATGCGCAGTTGTGCACTCTCTCTTTTACTCTATGTAGGCTGCACAGCTTGAGTAAGCAGTGGGAGGAAGGTAAGGTTTCAATTTTATTTACATTACCGTCCTGCTGACCTCTCCCCCTCATCCCCGCCCCCCTGCGCGAGCGGCCCTCCCCGCAACTTATAAAGATGTTACCCATTACATACCGAGTGAAACCAATAGTCAACAGTTTCTACCATTGCGAACTGGAATGAGTAAAATACAATCTCAATGTGCATTTGGCACTATAGGTTACAAGAACCTTTGCCCCAACGGAGTTGCCTGGTCACAGGCACGCCTATGCAACTTTGAGCTACAGCTCCAAGTCCAGGGTACTAGCACCATTCCCTGAATAAAATAAAGGGTGAGGGGAAAAAAGGACATTCTACACCCGGAACTGACCCGGAACAGGGGTCGCTGAAAACGTGCGAACTGGTAAAGAAATGCCCAAAAGGCTACTAGTGTAACCTGTGGGCCACAGTTAACTATGTTCCCCACCCCCAAATTGCATGCTTACAAACACCCTGTGATCCTAGCCGGCACACATCGCAGGACGCAAGTCCCAGCGGGATCGGGTGAGTTAGCCCACTGGCCGCCACTCACTTCCCAGCTCCAAAGATCAGCCTCGGAACCGGACCCAACGGCCCGTACCCTGTGTCAATGCGGTTCGGACCCAGGATCATGCCGGTGAGTGCTGGCCTCAGCTGCGGCCTATGCTTGTTGTTGGTGGTCTACCTTAGCTGGGGTCCTGTCTGAGGTTACCCGTTTCTTGGCTCTTGCGAGAATCAAGCAGATTATTCTGAGGTTTATGTGTTGGGTGCTGGGAACGCATTGTGTAGTTACTTTTATCGCTTTGGACAGTCTTGCAACATGTTGGTGATCTGTCTGTTCGTTTCTTGCGTCAGGGCTGGCCGAGGACTCCTCCAGTTGGGACTAGATCTTGTTTTGTATGTATGGAGGGGGTTATTAGTCCGCAGATCAACATGAGTCATGCAGTTTATGGATTGTGCGAAAGATAGTTTATAAGCATGAATGCTGGGCTGTTTATATGGGCAATTTCTTGGGTGCTGTCGGGTGTGAATTTTCTTGATGGCGCTTTCTCAAATGGAATAGAGACAGTCACTTGACAGGCAATGAATTCGAGCTACCATGATAAATAAAGGAGGTATACACCTTAAGGGCTTCTCCTGTGAAGGCTCCTTGGCCATACTAGGCTAGTGTTTCCTATCCCCCTGGATGCTTGCTTTTTATGTGACTGCTTCCTATGCATGTGAATGCTCCCTATACCTGCAGGTTCTTCCTATACCTGTGAGTATTTGCTATGTATATGACTATTTCCTATGTCTGTCAATGTTTCCTATGCCTGTGACTACTGCCTGTCTCTTTGAGCTCTTCCTATGCCTGTGACTGCCAACCGTCTAAGAGAGTTCTTCTTATGCATGAGAATATTAGCTATGCCTGTGACCACTTCCTGTCCCTGAGAGCTCTTCCCATACCTGTGTCTGCTTCCTGTTCCTTAGAGCTCTTCCTATGGCTTTGACTGCTTTCTGTCCATTAGATCTCTTCCTATGCCTACGATCATACCAATGTCACTGGCTCCTCGGATGTAGAGGGAGAAAAGTGATCGATCGCCCGTCCTCTGTGTCGAAGATGCCCTCTGCCTACCAGCTATTTTACCCCATCCAAGTGCTGCCACCTGTTAAGGGTGGTGCTGGGTAAACTGTTAAACATTACTGAGGGCAGTGCCACCTTCAAAGACTGGTTTTGTGTACATGTTAAATGTTACTGCGGGTGGTGCCACCTGCCAGTAGTACTTGTCCTAAACCTCCTAGCCAGAGAAACGTCCACTGATCTGTGATGACACTCGCCACAGGTCACTCATCCTGAACTTTTACGCCCCTCCACTTTCAAACGTCACCACCACTTTTTAAAATAAAATAGTCGGTCATTATATGCCGACAGACAGCTCTACTGTCAAACCAAACCTAAAAAAGATATTCTATGTTGTTACAGAACTGCTGTGACAGACTGACACCGTTTTGAAGTTGTTAAAATGAATGAACTCAAAACTAACGCATTAGTTGTAAAGACACAAACAATGTGTGGTGATTGCTAACCTTTCCAGCTCTTTTAACTTCAGTGTTTATTATAACCATCCTTAATAGATAACTGTGTTCCTTCCCTCAGCCTGTAGTACGCCTAAGCAAAAGAAGACAATCCTGTTATTTAAAAACAAAAATAGAACTGGACCCATTCTTTCAGTGTTATGTTAACCTAAGTTCACTTTTCAAATTTGTCACCAAAAAGCTTGCTTATAGCCACGTTTCCAAAACTGTTTGATACATCTAATAGCACTAGTCCTGACAATGGCTCACACAGTTTCCTTGATGGATGGAATCACATTGACTTTTTCATTGTCAGAAAATGAACGTCAGTATGTGAACAAAAACACAAGAATCGAACAAAAAAAAGAGGACTTTAAGCAAAGTAAATAACATATCAATATGTTTAAACTATGTGCCAAGATCATTTTGAGAACACAGATGTTTTGTTACTTGAGGATGCAGCCTCAATCGCAATTATAATTCACCTAATTTCTTATTGGGTGTATTTAATTTGCTTACTGAAGAACTAGAAAAAGGAACAAGGACACGCTAACTCCTGGGCAACAAGTTAAAAATTGTGAGGCACAGTTTGACACACAGCTATCGTTTGGTCATGAAAGATATCCACAGAGCTACCTCTTACTACTGAAAAGAATCCCCCCACTACCTCTACAATCCACTGCGAGTTGCTCAAATTCTTGGTGTTGCTGTACGTAAAGTACATCAACATGCAGAAGCATCGAAGAAAGAAATCCAAAAATTCACAGACTTCACAACCTAGCACTCAGATTCCACATTAACTTAAAGAAATCCTGACTTAACACAACACAGTGACCCTCAAAGATATGGTTTTCAGTGACACAAACAATTCAACCTTCTCAGCATCATCTTTGAATGCCAGATAGGCCAAAATTATCTCCAGACCATGTTCCAAAATTATACTCTACTTGTATATCGATGTTCAGGAAGACAAATCTTCTTGCACAGGCCTCTCTCAACCACAAGACCCACAGAAGCACAACTATCCGCTGTCTATCCCCCCAGCTTGGAACGCCTTTTGTGTTAATATGATAAATCAACCCAATCCAGCAACCTGGAATTAAAAGCTGAAACAATGCATCTTTAAATAGGCCTTAGGAAGCATTATTAAAACTATGGGGACTGCTGCATCCCCATCAAATTAGATACATGGTTAGCGTGGGTGCTGTTTAACCCCAGCAAAGACTGTATTTGAAACTACGCTAGTATCCTATATCTTAGAAGAGTGCTTGTTAACCTGCCGTCTGGAGACCCGAAGGGGTCTGTGACGCCTATTCAGAGGTGCCACGCCTGCTTTAAAAATTAATAGGTTAATAAAGTGTACATAAATAAAGAAGCAAAATTAAAAAAGGTTTGTAAATGTAAAGGAATTCTAAATTGGGCTAAAAATTGAGCTAGTATCCTCAGATTGATTTGTGGGAGCAGTGCAACGGATTCAAACAGAATAAAACACAGATGGTAGGTTGCCTCGACTGAATTTAGAAAAGCTCCAACTTTTCCATTAAATTAAATTTAGATGTTTAATTTGTTAATTAAATACAATATTTCATCATTTGTGTATTTAATGAACTCTTCTGTCTGTATTTTTGTGTATTGTTTTGCAATTCAAATCACCTAATTGATTAGGCTGAGGTCCCCAAGTTCCTGTAATGACTTAGTGGGGTGCTCTCGGATTCCAATAACGATTCAGTGGGGATCCCTGGTTTCCAGTCAAGAGTAAGTGGGGGGGTCCCCAAAAGTCAAAAGGTTGAGCATCACTGGCTTAAAAATTATACACAACACAGAACGACGTTGGTTACCAATTCACTGCCGATAACACCGTTAGCAGTTATGAGGCAGCTTATTACAAACTACTTAAAATAACCAAATGTATGTATTATGAAATATGAAAACTAAATGGCAAACCAAAAATATACTACTCAATTAAAATTTTCGGGATAAAATGTCTGAAGTTATAGAAATAAAAATAGAATATTTTTCTATAAAATAGAACATCTTGTTACATTTTAAAGGCTTCATAAATAGCAATGCAATAAAGTTTTTATTGGGAAGCCATTTACTTAAACCGTCCCGTAGGAATACAGTGTTGCCCAATACTTTGTCTTTTTTTCCATATTTATGGGACGTTTTAGTAAAAAAAATGAACACAAGACTTTTCCCCAGGACATGGGAGAGGGTGGGAGATGGGTGTGGAGTGGGGAAGCTTTAAAGAGAAAGAGAACTATTATGAGAGAGTGGGAAAGAGACAATGAGAACCAGTGGACACTGGCAAGGTGACACTGGAGCTCATAACATCTATTAAAGATAATTAGCAGTACAGACACGGGAAAACACCGAACAATAACCAGTTCATTTAGGAAGCTGTAACTGGGAATCAAATCTTACTGCAGTTTTCAAGCAGCTGGCTTTCATTTGTTTTATTGTACTCAAGTTTTTTATTTAGTATGCCTGCCCAAAGAGAGGATTAGTACATACAGAGAACATAGTCTGGGGTTTAAGCGGGCACCCCTCGGATCCTGCATCCTCAACTTTGCAGCCAAAAAAGTCGATGGCTTTCTCAACAATGATTGTTAAAACACTTAAGGGTATCTATGACAGTGATGTCGTCCTTGCTGCATTTTACGTGTTGTTTTTCGCTAGTTCATTGGATCATGCAACATAATTCCTATATAGTGCATATTAAACGGGTACTCTGGATGTGCATGATTGAGAGCTCTGGAGTTTAGGCTGAAGGCAGTGCTAGTAGTGCTTAATTTGAGTTGGGGGTTTCCAGTGCTTGGCATAGACACATAATTATCAACACCGACACTTATGAAAGTCTGCCACATGGTGGAGCTGTTTATCCAATTTACAGATGAGTACAACAACAGCTGTTTATTATTACAATATACATTAGAAATTATTAATACCTGCCTCCAAGCTATTACCATAGCTTTGGGAGCCGTGAATATTCTGAATTGTCACACCTGTAGGAGTGTGATGGTTTGTAGTTGTGTTGGTACTGTCATTGGCAGCAATATCAGCCTGATGAAGGCCTTGGCACTTATTTTTGTTTCTACAAACTAAGCACTGAGTGCAAGTTTCTCATTGTGCCTGTCAATGAGTAATTACGGTATTGAAATTATAAGCTCATCTAATCCTTGCCCTCTCTACAGGGCACAGAGTGGTGATTGTAATTACCATTTTATGTGAACCTGTGTGAAAGGTATACACTGCTGAAATATTTCAGGTGCTAAATGAAAATAAATTGTGTTTACCAGTGCAGAGAGAGTGTGTATTTGTGTGAGAGCTAAAGCGAGGAGATTAAGTGGGGGTGATTCATGTAAATACGTACAGGATGAAGGACAGACTGATAAGACAGTGTTGGAGAGGAAGGAGATGCTGTGCAAGAGGCAGATGGATATATTCACAGAAAAAAGGTTGCCACTCATTTATCTGCTAATGCCACCAAGCATCGCCAAAGCCAATAGTCTGCCTAGAATTAAGTGCATGTTCATTGTTGAGTCATATGTCTGAATGCAATAACAGAAAACTCACAGAAAGGCATCCACATACTACACAGAGAGCATGCTTTGAAACCACAACATTTTAGTTCACGTTTTTAAACCGCGCCCATAATTACATAGGCCACAACTCTAAGAAGGATTCCTTCTTACGCTTCTTTGGCTAGGTCTTTTTAGAGACCATTTAGCAACATTTTCATCCCACTTAAAGCACTGATCGTAGTAATAATGTGAATATTGCTGCAGGGGTTGCCAATAAGGAAATTTCTATCACATAACAGAATCTCTAAAAACTTTCAGAACACTGTCACCAACTGGAGAAGAATCTTGTGTACATTTGGGACAGAGAGGAATTAATTTAAGAAGCTGGCTTTTGAGTGTTCCATAAAAGTGCGCAAGGTGAGTTTTTTTCTGAAGCCCATCAGTACAGAGTTCTGATTGTAGCTGCAGAGCTGTTAACTGAGGGGCATATGTATCAAATACCGTTATTGCGATTCTCAAATAGTGATTTTTAGAGAATCGCAAAACAGGATATAATAAAAAATGTGCAAATATGTTGCGATTTCTTGGCATTCCTTATTTGCGATTAGCAAATTGCGAATCGCAATGAAGGAATACCTTCCCATTCATTCCTGTGGGAATCCCATAGGAATGAATGAATGGGAAGACATTGTCAATTTGCGATTCGCAATTAGAGAATCGTATATTGAGAATGCAATTTCAAGGGTGCCAGGGTGTCAAAAGGACACCCTGTTGCACCCCTGAAATAAGTATATGTGCACATGTGGCGCACATACATGCCCTAATGGCACTTTGAAAAATGCAAAAAAGTGCATTTTTCTAAGAAATTGTAAATTACCACCAACTTGAAGTTGGTGGTAATTTGCGATTCCTTAAGGCCAAATCGCACTTTTTCTTTGCTTTATGCATTGCATTTAAGGAATCGCAATTTACGATTCCTTAAATGCAATCGCAAAATAGAGAATTGCAAATTTTGCGATTTTCTAATTTGCGATGCCCTTTTGTGATGATGAGGCCTTTTCCCGTTCACAAACGTGAAAAGGGCTTGATAATATATATGCCCCTGAATGTTTCTAGTCAAACGAGGTTTGAGTTTTGGTACTTCACGCTGTGAGGAATCAGGGCTTCGAGGTCCTCACTGACTGCCCAAAATTCAGAGTAGCTTGGATACATAAGAAGTCTTATTCTGCTGAAAGGGTTTGTAAGTGCACCAACATAATGTATGTTTATTTCTTCCACTTCTCCGACGAAAATGCAAATTACGGAGAATGGGGGATATATGATCACATTTAGTTGAGGAAGAAGTCTGGCCGTGCCAAATGCCCTCATCTCATGTCAGATCAACGCACTAAAGTAATTTCCGCTCCCTGACTGCAAGGATTAGAGATTATCATACAAATGCATAGTACTGCGTAGGGGTGACAAGACCTACTAATAGAAAGTGGGCCGTGTTTGGGCTGACTCTTCTTCAGCTGCTGGTGAGTCATGGGTCACTGTGTGATTGATCACACATAATCACTAACTTCCCTCTGTCCTCATTGGTCTGCACTACTGTGATTCTTTCTCCACTTCATGGAAAAGACATCAGTAGTACAGGAGGCCCAAATGCACTGGATTGCCCACCAACACACAATGATACCGGAGAATAACTCTCCAGAGGGAATGAGGAAGTACAGTAAAGAAAAGTGGAGCACTCTCTATACCCCCATCTTCATAACAAGGTGATCACCTTATCTTCAGATACCACGTAACGCCCGAGTTAAGACAGAGATGTCCAACCATTGTCATCCCATCCCGTTGAGAGACTTGCTCCTGCAAACTAGGTGAGAGCCCTACCATAGCGCGCCCTGTTGCTGCAACCACTTATGCCCTGCCATGATGCGCAGTCCTGGCACTAGGGTATGAGGTGGTCCAGCTGGCGGACATCATGAGAAAGGGATGCAGTGTTGCTCACAAGTGTGGATGTCCTGTCAGCCTTGGGCAAAGATCATAAGGACTATCTTGGGGTAGGCTCTTAATGTGCATTACAATATGTAGTCAATAGTGCATCTACTGCCTTGGAAACCAGTCCCCATGTCATGTAATGTCCAGAATAACTACCACAGGTTCATGAATTGCTTATAATCACTGATCCATATAATGCCTGGGGTCATAGTACTAACAAGGGGCATGTAAGAACATAGATTCGGGGATTATAGATTGAAGATTTACTTGCGACCTGTGTTCAGTATAATACCTGCGACTACAACAGTGCCTAGAACTACCAACGCATACAATGGTTGAGATGACAGATTTGTGAGATGTTTGGGACAAGGGATGCATATAATGTCTGGAGTCACAGTACTGCATATGGCCACCAAACAATATAATTTCTGAGGGTATAGATTCATGAGTTACTTCAGGCCACTGATGCTTATAATGCTTGGGGCCACTCAAGCATATAATATCTGGGTCCATACAGCTAGAGCCATAAACGGTTTGGAGCAACTGATGCATATAACTGCCAAAGCCACTATAATGCTTGAGGCATCATAGACCTGGTGTTAGAAATTGGATCTCTAGTTGGCAAAGGTATGCACCCTGTCCAAGTAGGGAACACAATCCTAGTCAGGGTAAGTCACAACACAACAAATCTGCCTGTGCTCTCCCTCTGTTAGCTTGGCACAGAGAAGGCAGGCTTAATCTAGAAGGCAATGAGTAATGTGTTTGTGCAATAACTGATACAGTAACACAGTGAAACATCACAAAAAGACTCAACAACAGTTTAAAACTAAACCAAAATAAGACCCAAACAAATAAAATCCAATATGCAGAAGTTGAGATATGATTTTTTAAAGAATAAAACTAGTTCTAGTGCTTTGAAACAAGTAGCGCTAAAAAGCTCACTTTAGGTAGCGATGGACCGAGGCAAAGTCAAAGTTTTGGCTGACCACGAAGGAGCACCAGCCGGTTACAGGACCCATGCAGGCCCTGGTCAACAAAGTGCCTTTCCTTGGCGTAAACAGCAAGATGTGTTGATGTTGAGGCCCACAGGTGCAGGATGTGTCCATCTTCTCCAAGCATTGAGGGCGATGTGCCAGTTCAAGTGACGGGTGCGGGAGTCGAAAGACATTGAGAGATGCGCCGGTTTCTGCCATGCAGTCTAGGGGATATTTCCATTTCACCAAGCTGCAGCAGCGATACAAAGTGTTGGTTTCGAGGCGATGCGCCGATTTTACTCCTTTAACCGGGTTGATGCGCCGGTTCTGTTACACGCAGACAGGAGATGCGTTGAAATCCATGTTGCAAGTATCTGGGCCACCTCCAGTGAGCCAGGCACAGGAGCAAGGGTAGAGACTTTGATATCCTTGAGCCTTAGGCAAAAATGCACCAGTACCACTTTCAGCCCATTTCAGTCTGCCAGGCTATCTGTGGGGGGTAATCAGTCCTGTGGTGTCAGACCACTAAGTCTTGATGTGTATTGTTAGTCCCTTCCTACCCAGAAATGGCCATCAGAACGCAGATGTATGTAGATGGGTACTCAGCCACACCTAGCCTTCATGTATTTGTGGCTGTCTGGAGGGAATGCACCAAGTATAACTGCCACCCAGCCAAGACATGTATTGGAGACAGGCTGCAAGGCACACAAAACAGTGTCTACCATATCAATATGTGCTTTTTGAGACAGAAAAATATTTTTGCTTTTAGTCATTGTTTATTTAGTTTTTGATTGATGAAGGCGAGGCAGCTTCCCTAACAATAAAGTTTTGCAAAAGTCATGACAAAACAATCATTTGCAAAGCCAAAAAGCCAAACAAATGGTGGCTAACACCATATCTATTGGCGTTGGCAATGCTTGTTGGCTTTTACGCTGATATCTTTTGCAAATTTAATGTGAACACCTTTGTATATTACCCATTTAATTACATTTTCTTAAGAGGAAGAGGAAGAAAATGTACATTTATTATGAGATATTTATAAAACAGCACAAAAATTAATTCAAAGAAATAAAAACTACAATCAAAATAGCATTAAATTCCCACTAAAATGGTATTTAAAATACAACATATTTGATCAACTATACATTAAAAGATACTAAGTTATAGTTATAAACTGACATATACATACATTAATCACATCACAAAAATTCATATTTGCTAAAAAATTTGTATCACAAGATGTCTTGTGTGAATCCCATTTTTTAACAATAGAGGTTTTCGAACCTGTTGCAGCAAGTTCACGAATATTGGACAATCAATAATTATATGACAAACTAAATATTTTTAATTTCAATTACATAAACACAGACAATTTATCTCCTTTAGAACTGCACAGAGCCGGACTGGGAACCGAAACTGGCCCTGGCAAAGAGCTCGGCCGGCTCGGGAGGGAGGCAGGGGAGGGGGTTAGGATGTGCTAGCAGAAAGCTTTGTGCCGCTTTTGTTGCTGGAGTGGATACTGCAGCTATGCTGCAAAACCAGCCCCCGGTAACAAAAATGGATCCTCAGAGGTCTAAAACCGGTCTCCACCCTGGGGGTCCACCAGGAAAACATCTCAATGAAAAGATAGCACCTCAGATCCATCAAGTGGCATTGGGGATGTTCTTTTTTCAGTAACCTTCATTAAAGGAAAAAGTGAGTAACCCCCATATCTGCGATTGAATAATACTAAATATCGGGAGGTTAATAATACTCTAGTCTTAACGTCTTTTAAATGATCTTTCCAGTTTTACCTTCTCCTGAATAACATGCCCAAATACCTATAAGACTCTACTTCTTCCAGACTGGTTTTATTTAAAACCCAAGAAATGCGTCATATTTCTTTTACTGAGAATCATTATATTCGTGTATCCACTATTTACAGTCATGACATTTGTTTTACAATATTCAGTTAAACAATTGAGTTTTCGTATAAAGCAAACAGAGTACATGAACCTCTCCCATTTTTGTTGAAAATTACATGGCTTCTCGCACTATCGGCCAGATTCATTAACGAAAATTCGGCTCGCAAAGGGCCAGATTCTGAGAATCTGGCCCTTTGCGAGCGCAATTTTTGCATTTGTGATTCATCATCCCAAATGCAAAATTTGCTATTATAGAATTCGCAAATTTGCGAGGAATTGCATTTAAGGAATCTCTATTTGAAATTCCTTAAATGCAATTCATGAAACATTTAAAAATTGCAAATTCGCAATTTTGGGCTGCTATTTACCGCGAAGTCAAACCTCGTGGTAAATAGCGGAAACTTAGAAAAATGCACTTAAGTGCATTTTTCCAAGTTGTTTGTTACACACACACATGTCCTTGGGACATGTGTGTGCGTAACACCAGCATTGTTGAAGAAATAACAAAGTCCCAATTCAGAGAACAAGTAAAATCTGTCCTATTTTAGTGTTGGTACTGCGAGTTATCATCTAAATGAGCATGTCGACAAATCGACGGGAAAGGCAAAGGTACAATGGAGTGTGATTAATTATCAATATATATCAGTTCCACACTATAATATCAGGGACAAACATAGGTTATGGCAAATTCGGTATAATTGTTTACAGTGCTTACAAGAAGATTATGACTTTAAATAAGACTTATAACAGTGTATGCTTGGTAACGTTATTTTCAAAATTTTATTCCACAAAAACAATTTACAATTCACAATTCACATAAAAACACCTTTAAAAACATTTGTAATGTGCATATCAATAAAAAATATTTTGCATAAATAAAAACGAAAAAGAATCACAAAGTCGACGCGGCGTTTCGGCTTTCTTTTGTACACCTTCCTCAGGACTGATTCTTATTAATCCAGATGGAATTATTGCCCATGTGGAGATTGTTATATTGGTGAAGGTCCTGTGTAGTATGGGACGATCAACTGGGCACACGATGTTCACATCTGTGTATAGTCCTGCCGGATTTTATTATTTTTAAATGCCGGATGACGGAAACGAGGACAGGCTGCCAGAAGACAGGAGCAGGGAGGCCGGAAAGAGTTACGAAGTGCACGACAACCCTGTGAGGTGAACCCCTAGCGTGTTGATCGTCCCTCTGTGAGACGCAGACCTAATTAAAAGAGGTTTCAGACTATAACGACCGATCCCCCGGGTCTTATGAAAGCAATTGTAACCCTGCAGGGAGAATTTCACCGATAATCTTCATAAAAACGGTGGCTCCTTCTGGCAGCTAAAATCCGGCAGGACTATACACAGATGTGAACAATGGATATATAAATAAACAGAAAACGAGACCAAAAGGAAATTGAATTTACTCCTTTGATATTAGACAGCACACTTTACAAATTGATGTTAACATCGTGTGCCCAGTTGATCGTCCCATACTACACAGGACCTTCACCAATATAACAATCTCCACATGGGAAATAATTCCATCTGGATTAATAAGAATCAGTCCTGAGGAAGGTGTACAAAAGAAAGCCGAAACGCCGCGTCGACTTTGTGATTCTTTTTCATTTTTATTTATGCAAAATATTTTTTATTGATATGCACATTACAAATGTTTTTAAAGGTGTTTTTATGTGAATTGTGAATTGTAAATTGTTTTTGTGGAATAAAATTTTGAAAATAACGTTACCAAGCATACACTGTTATAAGTCTTATTTAAAGTCATAATCTTCTTGTAAGCACTGTAAACAATTATACCGAATTTGCCATAACCTATGTTTGTCCCTGATATTATAGTGTGGAACTGATATATATTGATAATTAATCACACTCCATTGTACCTTTGCCTTTCCCGTCGATTTGTCGACATGCTCATTTAGGGGATAACTCGCAGTACTAACACTAAAATAGGACAGATTTTACTTGTCCTCTGAATTGGGACGTTGTTATTTCTTCAACACTGTTTTTCCCCCCGGTCCCTTATAACACTGTGTGGGGTCCTCCTTTTTCTTCAAAATCGTAACACCAGCATCCAATATCATTTCAGGGGTGCAACAGGGTGTCCTTTGGACACCCCTGCACCCTTGAAATCGCAAACTCAACATGCGAATCGCTAATAGCGATTCGCACATTGATATGTCTTCCCATTCATTCCTATGGGCCTTTATGCCCATAGGAATGAATGGGGAGTTATTCCTTATTTGCGATTAGCAATTAGCTAATCGCAAATAAGGTAGCTGTAGAAATCGCAATAAATATTGCGATTTCTACATGAATCCTGTTTTGCGAGTCTGTAATAGCTATTCCTTAATAATCGCTATTACAGACCCGCAAAACATGCCGATGATGAATCTATGTGATGATCCGGTAAATCCACCAAATAAACTTCCAAATATATGGACATGTTGCTGTAAAGCCTTAAACAATAAACTCCCAAATATATGGACATGTTGCTGTAAAACCTTAAACAATGCAGGGGATAAAATAAAATCATGGTTAACTCAAAAAATTATAGAACATCAGAAGGTGTGAGAAGTTGTGTAGCGGGTAGTAGGCCCTCAGCTTCCCAGACTATATTTATTAGCTTGAACAATGAGAGGGTAAACCCAGTTTCAAAACATTCTAGTGGATGCCAATCTCCCACTCACCTCGGCTACACACAACATACATACACTCCATAGTAACATTTCACTAGAATGTTTTAAAAATGGGTTTCCCCTCTCATTGTTCAAGCTCACTCAAAAGATTACCATTTTCCACATCTTCATTTGAATCGACCTTGAGAAAAATATTTTGTACAACATCTAGATGAGGGTTTATTTCTATACTCTTATTCAAATTATCTTGCAGCAAACCACTAGGTATAGAAAATTAAGGCAGTTGTTTAAGTGGATGTTTAAAATGTTTTATGATAGAGTTACTAATAGATTTAGCAATAGTAGAATGGTCAAGGCACTCCCTTTTGTCCTCTTCCAACAATAATTTATCACTAGTCTAACAACGTTTCCCCGCTTTTTGTCCTGACTAGAAAAACTACAGACTCTCCATGACATCGAAAAACTAGGAGATGAAGAGTTCTGCGCTTGTATATTTAAATGGATAAGAGTACTAGGAGGGAGCAGTAAACATATCTTAGTCAAATTTAGTTAATGATGGTGGAATAATATTAAATGATTAAAAGAAAAAAAATCTATTTATGATATATTCTATTGATAATTCAAATAAAACACATCATCCTCTGTAGTAATTCCCTTAGAGCTCCACTCTCCAATTACAAACAAAGTTTTATATTGTCTGTGTAATGGTCTTATCCAAGAAATCAAAGTTCACTAAATAGCTCTCACCACCAGAAACTCTGCACAGTCCAAACTAGTTGCAAAGAACAGCCACCAATCCCTTCAAATCTTAACAAGCATTTACAATGCAACGGTTTCGCCTTTGCAAAAGTTAGAGCTATTGGCATTGTAAATGACAATTTTTTTTATTTAGTTGTTGGTTTTGAAAACAGATAAATAAATGGCATTGTCATTTACATTGCCAATAGCTTAATCTATCGCAAATGTGAGACCTATTGTACCCTACTGGACGAGCTCAGCAGACAGCAATTACTACCACACACACACCCCGAGAGCCACACACACCCCGAGAGCCACACACACCCAGAGCCACACACACCCAGAGCCACACACACCCACCCAGAGCCACACACCCACCCAGGAGAGCAAGCACAGCGAGGGGGCAGGGAAGCAAGCACAGTGAGGGGGCAGGGAAGCAAGCACAGCGAGGGGGCATAAAGCAAGCACAGCGAGGGGGCATAAAGTAAGCACAGCGAGGGGGCAGGGAAGCAAGCACAGCAAGGGGGCAGGGAAGCAAGCACAGCGAGGGGGCAGGGAAGCAAGCACAGGCAGGGGGCAGGGAAGCAAGCACAGGCAGGGGGCAGGGGAGCAAGCACAGTGAGGGGGCAGGGAAGCAAGCACAGCGAGGGGGCAGGGAAGCAAGCACAGCAAGGGAAGCAAGCACAGCGAGGGGGCAGGGAAGCAAGCACAGCCAGGGGGCAGGGAAGCAAGCACAGCCAGGGGGCAGGGAAGCAAGCACAGCCAGGGGGCAGGGAAGCAAGCACAGCCAGGGTGGGGGGCTATTAAGGATGACTGCGGGACGTGCGTGCCACGCATCTGCATCAAGCACGGTTCAAAAATGAAGAGAAAAACGTGTAGTTCGTCGTGTGTAAAAGTCTGCAGTTTTCAAATAGATTTTCACTTTACATGTGCATAGAAGTAATAAATCAGTGAGCGTGGAGGGGAGTCGGAGAAGTGTTTAGAAATGCAGCAGGTGAACAGCAAAGCAATACCTCACGACAATAGGTCTCACGCAAATGTGAGACCTATTGTACCCTACTGGACGAGCTCAGCAGACAGAAATTACTACCACACACACACCCAGAGCCACACACACCCAGAGCCACACACACCCACCCAGAGCCACACACACACACCCAGGAGAGCAAGCACAGCGAGGGGGCAGGGAAGCAAGCACCGCGAGGGGGCATAAAGCAAGCACAGCGAGGGGGCAGGGAAGCAAGCACAGCGAGTGGGCAGGGAAGCAAGCACAGCCAGGGTGCAGGGAAGCAAGCACAGCGAGGGGGCAGGAAGCAAGCACAGCAAGGGGGCAGGGAAGCAAGCACAGGCAAGGGGCAGGGAAGCAAGCACAGGCAGGGGTCAGGGAAGCAAGCACAGCGAGGGGGTAGGGAAGCAAGCACAGCGAGAGAAGCAAGCACAGCGAGGGGGCAGGGAAGCAAGCACAGCGAGGGGGCAGGGAAGCAAGCACAGCCAGGGACGCAAGCACAGCCAGGGGGCAGGGAAGCAAGCACAGCCAGGGGGAAGGGAAGCAAGCACAGCCAGGGGGCAGGGAAGCAAGCACAGCCATGGGGCAGGTAAGCAAGCACAGCTAGGGGGCAAGGAAGCAAGCACAGCCAGGGGGCAGGGAAGCAAACACAGCCAGGCCACCGGAGGATTCTGGGACAGATTTAATACAGACTAAACGTATGGCTTGTCAGATCCAAGCAAACTATGTGCGTTATCTTCTCTCCGAGCCTTGAGAAGTAAGGACCCCTTGACAGGACAGCATGCCTCTGGGGACCTTTAGCTCTATTCCCCAGCCTCCCCCTAGAGGCCTGGAGCACTGCACCCACAGAAAAGGTGCAACTTGTCCCTCCTGAAAGGCACTCGAGAAATCTAAAACCGGACAGGATCAGCCTGTCCTTTGTGACCTATAAAGACGCGCCTCGGGACTACAGCTGCCGGACCCTTGTGGCTTCTTCCTTACGGGGGACTGGGGCTGTGAGTCTATAGCGCCACCTACAGTTCTAAAAACACTTAGGTTAGCTCCTTAAGACTTGACTTTATCCACCAGGACTGTGTTTCCGACCCGTGCCTTTCTGCTGTAAATCGTTATCAGAATCAAAACTACAGCACCCAAAATGCACTAGTACGATCGAAAATGACAGCACAATCTTCACATCTTACGGCCCTAGCCCATGAGTGCCGTGCTCAACTACATTATTTTATTTGGACTTTGATGTATGCAGTACTGCTTACGTCATATAGACTACCAATATACAGCTGGTGAATTCATTTTGCTCTCCTATGAAGTTTTTCAGGCACAAATTGCGTGACCCTGAGTACATTCAAAATGTATATGGAATTTGCCTACACGTTGCAGTCAAAAGGAATGGGTGGGATTTTATAAGAAAACTTTCATCTTCGGGTTTTTCACAGACATACAAATCTTGGTTTCATACATCTGTAGAACATGAAGCTTCCAACAGTTTGGCCTTTGCCCTGAATCTTTCTTGGGAGTGTTTATTTTTATTGCTTATATTGCGTGCATGCACTGCACACGATAATTGTTTGGCATAGTCGTCTCTGTGCCGGCGGTCCGAGGAGGCCACCTTATGTGAGAAAAACAGTGGTGAGTCTGTCGATATTTTATTTTTGCTTCATGTACAACGTCCTGCTGGTACGGTGGCTGTTTTAACCGTTATATGCTGTTTAAATATTGCACGTGCATCTTACCTCATGCATGAAGCCCCATGGACCACCTCGAGGATCCTCTGTGATGTGCGCCGTTCCACCGCGTCAGAACTGGCTGAGTGACACTGTTTGGCACATGCACGCACCTGGAGCCATCCGGCGCTGGCGTGTCCGAGTGCTGCCATCTTGAGATTTGTGGCAACATGCTAGCACAGGGGCTATGGAGTGTACTATTTGGTCCAGCCTGCTTTGGTTATCGTACGACCAGTCCTCGATCAGTGTGGTCGGTTTGTTCTTACTTCGACTCATGATGTCAAGCCCATATTTCAAATGTCTGGGTACTGTCTTCATGAATCTTCAGCAGTCCTTCATACAACTCGAACCTGACTGAGGTGGGACTTAATTTTTTGTGTCCTCTGACGTGTCTTTCCAAACAAGCTGCAGTATAGGGTATTTATAACTTTGATCAAGCCGCAGCACACTCCGCATTATACACCCGGAGCCGGATCTTCATGTGTACTCTTCTTTGGTGGGAGCTTGCAGCCGCACACTAGGCTGCACATTGTTTGATTAAGCGAATATGCTGCCTGCTGTCAAGTTCGTGGCTGTGCGTTTTCTGATGCACGGAGTCGGCTCGGAGTAGGGAGCGGGTCGGGTCTGCGTCCTCACAGGGAGAGCGATCCGGCTGGTGTGACGAAGGATGCCGGAAAAAAAATAAATAAATAACATCCGCCCACCGCCGTATGACGTTTGGAAAGCGAAAAATTCTACGTAACGCCCACGAATCTGCTCCGTGAATGACGGACAGATCTCTCTTCCAATGGCTATCCTCCATTTATGGAGGTAGCCAATGGAAGAGAGAGGCGGGACAAAGCCACATACTGGTAAACATAAGATTTCGCCTGTGCGAACGCTGCTGCACAGCGGACGCCAGGCGAAACCTAAAAAGGGAGCGGAGCAAGTACTTCTACCACTGGTCTTGCAGTCCAATAGCGGGAACAATATACAAGAAGACTAATAATAAAACACATCCAAGTAAGTCCAGGAAGCTTACAGAGGCTGACAAGAAGCTGTCACAAATAGCCCTGTTGGACTGCTCAAGGGCTGTTACAACAAACAGCAGAAAATAAGCGTAAATTTTAATTTCATCTGTTCACCTTTATCATCACTACTAGCACCATGCTTAGAGAAAATTAATGCAAACATGTCTCAAAAGCTTAGACGCTCGAGGGCTCCAGGTCTGTAAAGACCATAAAGGTCCATACGAGTCACAAGACCTGAGCCAAAACTACTAAGAGCTCAGCGGTAATACATTGGCATGGGCAGGGGTAGACTACACCAGGAAACACAGCTAATCTGGGCATCACTATGCAACCGTCTCACTGTAATTCATTAGGCATGAGTCTCCATGAATTCTCTTCCCCAGTATTGGCACCAGTAGGGGGGAGGGTCTAGCACTCGCCCACGGCCTACTGGCACCACTCAGCATCTACACCTCCCGCCAGTTGCTCACCACTTGCTAACCAAGCCGAACTTGAAATGCAGACACACCAACATGAAAATCCACAGATGTGGGAAGCGGGAGAAGCATAGACGCAGAAGTCCATTTTGCACACTGTTCCACCTTTATCCCAGCGACTTGAATTTGACTTGTTCTCCAACCTCATACCCACAAGGTGGGCCTGCAAGCCGTGCCGCAGCCGCCCTCACTTCAGAGTCCCACACAACCGCTCTTCTCCTGCGCTCACTACTAGCAATCTCTCCCCTCAAAAGTGTCCTCCCACTGGCAACCAGGGGACAGAGGAATTCAGCTGGTGGAACACAGATAGAAAATGGGATCCTGGGTTATGAGACACCTGCACGGAAGAGCTCCAGCTGCTTCTAGGAGCAAATAGTGTCAGTCCGTCAACCACGTGGAGTGTCAGATTCTAACGACACCACTAGCTGCATGTCAAAGAATGCTGGCTGAATCCTACCTCGGTAATATTTTATTTATTTAAGTGAAGTATTAGTGTGGTTTTACGGGTGTTACCACTTTCACCAATCTCAATGGAGTCATAAGTCATGTGATATCTATTCCTATCATGCAAATGATTACTTCTAAGAATAGGAAAAACAGACCAGCTCCGAACTCAGCTACACTGAGGAAAGTAGGCTGGCATCAGACAGGGTACACATTCAGGTATATAAGGTTACTTCATATTAGCTGTACATAGTTAATCTAATATTGTTTTACCCTATGAAACCCGGTACATCTACTATTCACACATAAACACAGAATTCGAGGCGCCTCAAATCAAAGAATAAAATAAGACTAAAGATATCTGCATTGGCCTGGCTTACATTTTCAACCACTCTCAACAGTGTGAAGTAAATACTGATAGCATAATGCCTCAAACCCTGAATATTCTACCAATATAGTGCTAATCTGATAATGTGCAACATGACACCATCTTACATTATAATAACAAGGATTGCCATAGCTGATAGGTTCACCTTTCAGACCTATTTTTTGCCGATACAGTACTACATAAGCAGAAAAAATAGAAAACATGCGTCATAGAGCTTGCATCATTTTGTAGGTGCATGTAAGTGTGATGGCCCATGCATGTGTCACCCTACATTTGCCTGCCTACTGAATGACATGGGCGCAGAGGCGGCTTCTCCGCTAAGTTGGAGGAGCTCCGACCCACTGCATTTTAAGCAGTGGAAAAAGTAAAAGTAAAATGATATTATCATTTTATTTTTCCGTTGTCAGGTAGGTTGGCAGGGCGGGCTTGGCTGTCCTCACAGCCAGCAAGGGGAGGAGTGGTGCGCACTTGAGTGCGCATGACGATTTGGCCGGCAAAACAGTCATGTGCACTTTGCATGTCCCCCACCAGGCTGTAATACACAGCCTGGTGAGGAACTTGCACAGGATCCCACTGCCTGGCTGCGCACCGAACCACGGCGCTCAGACTAATCACAGCGCTCCGTTGCAGCATTGTGATTGGCTTAGGGGTGTGTGTGGAGAAGATTTAAATGAAAGCAAAGTAGGGTTGAGGGGAAAAGGAGGCAAAAAGCAGCACATGAGGAACAGCAACACAGAGCATGGTGAGGTTCCGTGACGATCGTAAGTGGTGTTTTCGACTCGCACGAATATGGTCGAGTCTGGTATCTATGAACAGCAAATGACGAGTTTAGTGGGTGTACGCGTTTTCGCTGTGCTAACCTAAACCGTTCGTTTCATGGGTTTCTTCATCCGAGCCCACGGGTTCCATCTTAGATACGGCATCCATTTTGTTTCTTGCCCTCAAGTAGCCAGCGAACGGACGCTGTCCGCTTCGCGACCCTGGGATTCCCAAACTTTTGCGGGAGACACGTTTCCTTTGAAAGTGTCTTTATGATGAGGGGGATGATACTGTAAGGCAGATGGCCCCGCTCGAGGCTCATCTTGCCGTGCCGGTCTATTGTCTCAGTTGTGTATTCATTAGGCACGTCCCCTTTGATGCCTGCAGCTCGTGTTTCCCGATACCTCCCCTTTTACACCCTTTTCGATCTGCTCACTGTTTCTGTCTTCCTCTGCACCTGTTTCTGTCTCTTCCTCGATTTGTTTACTGCTGATTGGAATGTACTAATGGTGGGAAGATGTGCTTTTACAGTTGGGAACTACCAAACGTTACTGTACTTATGTTCCGGGCCCTGAATACATGAAAGCGACCCCTTATGGTCTTTACGATGTGAACCAAGTTGTAAACCTTTGTGTACTATGTTATCCTATGTACGAAAACTGTATAAGAGGAGCGATCCACAGATACAAGTTGAAGCAGACTCCTCGAACCTACACATGTTGTACTTCCTGTGACTTCTGTGTTTCCCTGCAGTAATAAACCTCGAATCTTTGACGCCGAAGGAAGTGTCCCGTGTCTCTGTCATTTGTACGCCGGAACAGGTTACCCACGAAGGTTTCAGGTGTTATCCCTGGCACCGCTGGGTCTTAGAAAAACCCAGTCCTTCAGTTGGCGCCCAACGTAGGGCTGCATCAGTGGTACCGGTCCAAAGCCCGACGATCGTGAGGAACTTCGTGTGAAATCTCCGAGGGAAGGTGCACCCCGCTTCATCGATCCTGTTGTCGAAACAAGTGGCCCGACGACTTTTCCCGCGAAGATCCCCGCCTCCTGACGGCTGCGACGGACTGCTGCCCTGACTGTAGACCTGTTTTGGCGCCTGGCGTAGACCTTGGTACAGCGAGACGATTGACGGGCCTTCCTGGTGACGCCATCGATCTTTGAGTTAAGTATTTGTGGGTCGCTCCCAGAGTCCTTAGTTGTGGGTGCTTAGTTGTTGCATGGTTCCATTGCATTTGTGGTTCTTAGTACTTTGTTCTTTGTTGTGATATTTGACGTCTGCAGTCGCCAAAAACCGAGGGTTTTTGCTCTTTGCAGGGACATTGTAAATCCTATAACCCTTGACGTTTGTGAAACTCGGTTAGTGTGCAAGATGCCTGGCCGTAGTACTTTGTTCAGTTGCTTTAGAAGTTGTGGTGCGGATTCCCGACTAGAGGACTCGTGTCCGATACCTCCGGTTGGAACTCCAACTTACGAGCTGTACAGTAAACACGGTTTGGGTCCAATTACATTCAATGAGTGTTGGGTTCGTTGTACTAAAAAAGACGGTGTCCTTAGTTGGCCACCTCATGGTAGTTTTGAGACCCCGATTTTAGATAATCTTGAAGCTAAATTGTTCCAAAGAAAAGCAAGGCCGGCCATGTTTGATTCCTTTCGGTTGTGGCGTAAAGAAGCCAAACAGAGAGAAATCAAACAGATTAAGTGTAATAAGAGAGAAGGAATTGTTACAACGGTAAGAAACGCAGAGCAGTTCCAGCGAGATAAGGAGGAAAAGGAAAAGAAAGTTTTCGATAGATTGCAGCGTATGACTATAGATAAGTGTTACCCCGCTTTACCGACGGGTACAGATAAGAAGGAGGAATCAGTAGACGACCCCTTGTTGTCCTATCTCTTGAAGTCACCACCTCCGTACGCACAGGGTACCGTAGTTCCTGTGGTTCCCCCTGTCCCTGTTCCTCCACCTGCTCCTGCTCCTGTTCCACAACCTGTCCCCGTTCTTCAACCCGTTCCTGCTCCTCTACCTGCTCCCGTCCCTACTGCTCCCCCGCTTGCACTTCCTCATACTCCTGCTCCCGCTGCTCCTACTGTTCTGGTTACTCCTGCTGTCTCTTCTGTTCCTGACACTTCTCTTGTTACCCCGTTGAGTTACTCTTCTTCTCCATCTGTTCGACGTCGTACCCCCTCTGTTGCTGCTAACTTCTTTAATTCTCTTGGACCCATTCTTGAGTCCGCTGTTTCGGATGGTCCTCAAAGACGAAGTCAGCTTCCCGGTAGTAGGGAACGTGACTCGCTGTATAACATGGCGATGGGTTGGATGAAATACCCCTTTAGAAATCCTCCACGTGTGGTGCTTGATACGTTTTGCCAATTCAACGTACCGACACAAAGGTTCGTGTTTGAAGAAATGTGCAAGCTTTTACGTGACCAAATATCGGCTGATGCATCTGACGATGTAATGACTGCTCTGACTAATCTTCAGCTCCAGTTTGCGAGCGGAATGTTGGTGGGTACTAATGTTCGACGTGCTGTCGAGCAGTTGTTGTCTTTTCGTCCTTCTATAATGCCTCGGGCATTGTTTTTAGAAGACATCGAGGGACCGCTTGCAGCGCCTGGTCAGTATCCCATGCGCGAAGTTCCACCAGTGTGGATGCCGGGTGATGCTACTCAAAATCCTGCAGTCTTGCCGCACTTTCAGAGAGTCTTCCGTGGAAGCGATCGGAAGTTTTGCAGGTAAAGCAATCTTTGCCCGACCCTCGCAAAAATCCTGCAGGGTAGTATAAGGAATTGTCGCAGCTCGTGGATGCTACGATAATGAATCTTGCCGATATCAATATGCTATTTGGCAATGTCGTGCCGCAACCGGTATGGGCAAAGATTCGTCAGGAAGACCATGCGGCGGAATTAGGCGGTGATTGGAATGCACTTCTTGCTGCGGATGCCTTGCAAGTTGGTGGGGCCAAGCCTGAACAGCTAATTACGGCTTTGCCCCAGAGAATTATCACTCTAATGAAAACGCTTATGCCAGCTATGAAGGTGAATTGGGACAAACTGTCCGCTTGCAAGCAGAAGAAGGATGAGAGTGTCTCTGATTTCTTTACGAGATTTGAGGAGGCATTCATTGATCATAGTGGTCAGGATATGGGTACTGAGGGAGGTCAGCGATTGTTTGTGGACAAGTTTGTTTCAAATTTGTTGCCGGACTTAAGCAACAAATTACGAAATTCAGAAAGTGCGTGGGCTGTTTCCACTTCTGCTCAAATATTGGCCACGGCCCAATATTATGAGAATAGAGAGAAAGAGGAAAGTGATCGTGCCGATAAAAAGACAAAAGAACTCAAAACTAAAGTGTTGTTGCAGCAAGCGTATCCTCCACGTTCGAATCAGAATGATTCGCAACAACGGAATCGATCGCAGTCTCAGTCAAATAGGTCGCAACCACGAAATGACTCCTCTTCGCAGAGATCTACCTTGGGGTACAATCAGTGTGCCTATTGTAGGGGAGAGGGTCATTTGAAATTTGATTGTCCAGTTTTGCGTGATCGAAATAATGGTAATTCATCTAGAGGAGGTCGTATTGGTCCTCAACAAGCATCACGTGGTAGAGGTCGTGGTGCTCAAAATGATCGTTCTAACAATTCTTCTGATTCTAATAATTGTTTTGATCAGCGCGGATCGTCGCAAGGAAGATCTGCGCAGTACAATGTGGACGATTATTACGTCGATCAGGATGCTGACGACGGTAATTACTAGGACAGCCATAGACAAGGAGAGGGAGTAGTATCAGTTCCGGTTGATCAGAGAGGGCCTTACGTCGCAGTTTCCACCTCGGGCGTCGTTGAGCCTTTTCTGTTGGACACTGGTGCAGCGAAAAGTTCCATCATGCATTCGAAACTCCCTGGCGCACCTTTGTCTGGCTTAACAAATGTTTCCGTTGGATTCTCTGGCGCCCCTGTTAGCAATCCGGTTTTGTGCCCTTTGCCTCTTACAATTGGGCCTCGTGAGCTGAAAGCTCCTTTGATTTTGACTACTGGTTGTGGTGAAAATCTTTTGGGCCTGGATTTGCTAAAACGTCTGTATGCGACTTTGTATTGTTCTCCTGCGGGAGTAAAGCTTACGTTGGGTGAGAGAGTTGTCTCTCCTATGTACTTATCCATCGATAAGCTTCCACCGGAATTGAGTTCTCTTCCTGCATCTTTGTGGGCAACAGGTCCCAATGACGTGGGCCTGCTTGACATCTCCCCTTATGTTGTTCACTTGAAATCTAATGTGCGATTGCCACGTATTCCCCAGTATCGTATCTCCCTTGATGGTGAGCGAGCGTTGTTAGCGATCATCTACGATTTGATTGAGAAAGATGTCATCGAGGAGACTCGGGGAAACGTGTGCAATAGCCCTGTGCTTCATATTCTAAAGCGCACTGATCCATCAAAGCCCCCTGTTTATCGTTTTGTTATCGATTTACGGGAGGTGAATAAAATTGTGATTCCTCAGTTCCCTGTGGTGCCTGACATTAGGGCTCTACTGACTCTGATTCCAGCCTCTGCATCCTGGTTCTCAGTGATCGATCTGAAGAATGCTTTCTTCAGCATTCCGATTGCTGAGGAAAGTAGGGACCTTTTCGGTTTCTCTCTTGGTGGTCGCAGCTTTAGGTTTAAACGCGCTCCTCAGGGCTACTGTGAGAGTCCATCGATATACAGCCAAGCCTTGAAGGGCCAACTTGATGCGTTTGTGTTGCCGGCCGGTGCGGCCTTGATCCAATATGTCGATGACTTATTGGTGGCTGCAGATACTCAGGACATTTGCAAACTTGCTACGGTGTCGTTGTTGCAGCATCTCTGTGACTTACATCACAAGGTGTCACCTTCTAAACTGCAATATTGTTGTCAAGAAGTAACCTATCTAGGTCACTTATTGTCAAAGGAGGGAAGAAGGTTGACCCCAGAGAGAATTGCAGCGATTGCTCGAATGACTGTGCCAACAACTCAGAGAGATGTGCGTGCCTTTTTAGGTATCACGTCATACTGCAGGCAATGGATTCCGAATTTTTCATTGCTAGCAAAACCATTGGTGGCTCTTACGTGCAAGGATGTTCCAACTCCTTTACCATGGACGGAAGAATGTCAGAAAAGTTTTTCTGAACTGCGTGACGCGTTGTGTTCGGCTCCTGTGTTAGGTACCCCTGACTACAGTAAGCCGTTTACACTATACGTTCACGAGAGGGAAGGTTGTGCGTTGAGTGTTTTGACTCAACAATTCGGCGGTAAGCAACGTCCATGTGCATATTTTTCCTCGACCTTGGACCCAGTAGCTAGAGCATTGCCGAGTTATTTGAGAGCAACGGCGGCAGCTGCGGTGTCCATCCGACAATCTGCAGGATTGGTCATGGATAATATGCTTACGGTGATGGTTCCGCATGCAGTTGACACTCTCTTGAATCGTACGAAAACTCAACACCTGACGAGTGCAAGGTTGTCTGGGTATGAGTTGACGCTTTTGGCAAGTCACATTCAAATAAAACGTTGCAACGTCCTGAACCCGGCGACTTTGTTGCCAATCAGTATGGAATCAGACGAAGTAGCACCTCATGACTGCTACTTACGAACGGAGGAAGAAACAAAAGGTCATGTAGACCTGAAAAATACTCCATTGGAAGATCCCGATGGGACCCTGTATGTGGATGGGTCGTGTTTTAAGTTGCCGAATGGCGATGTAACGACTGCGTATGCTGTGGTGACATTGAGTACTGTTGTGGAAACTGCGAGATTGAATCAGAATTCTGCTCAGGCGGCAGAGCTGATTGCTTTGACTAGAGTGTGTGTTTTGTCGAAAAGGGAAACGGGTGAATGTGTTTACTGACAGTCAGTATGCATTTGGTGTTGCGCATAGTTTTGGACGTTTGTGGAGAGAGAGAGGTTTTATGACATCGCATGGCACGAAGATTCAGCACGGACAGCTCGTGAATGATCTTTTGGATGCACTTACATTGCCCAAGCAGGTGGCGATCATTAAATGTAGTGCACACCGTAAGGTGACGGATGATGTTGGTCGTGGCAATGCGTTTGCTGATGAGATTGCTAAGGAGACTGCCCGGAATCTTAGCACTAAAATGTATGTGACGAGTTCGGTTAGGTGGCCTACAGAGACTGGTATGTGTGAGGACACTATCGAGAGTGTGAAAGCGATTCAGAACGAGGCCACTGAGTCTGAAAAGACGAAGTGGAAAGAGAGTACGGGAAAGTTGGATGCGAATGGCTGTTGGATTGATTTATCGGAGAATAAGAGGTGGATGTTGCCGGATGCGTATGTACTAGCTGTTGTGACGATGGCACACGGCTTGGCACATATTAGTGCGAAAGGTATCTGCAAGTTGTTGTCCCCTGTATGGAAGAATGATGGTATTGCTAAGTGTGCTGAGAGATTGGTTAAGAATTGTATGATATGTATGATGTACAATCCTGGTAAGGGAACTCCTACACCTCCTGGCCATTTTGCTCCCCCTTCATGTCCCTTTGAGGTGATTCAGCTAGACTTCATTCATATGGAGCGATGCAATAACCTGAAGTACGTTTTAGTTGTGGTTTGCGCATTCTCCCGATGGATTGAAGCCTACCCTCTCAAAGATAACACTGCTTTGTCCACTGCGAAAATCCTACTGAAGGAATACTTTCCTCGGTATGGAATGCCACGGATTGTATGGTCTGATAACGGAAGTGAGTTTGTGGGGAGTGTGATGAAGAGTGTGTGTAAGGGCGTTGGAATTACACAGAAATTCCACAGCGCCAATCATCCCCAGTCAGCAGGTTTGGTTGAAGGGTATAATGGCACCCTTAAATTGAAGTTAGCGAAGATTCAGGCTACGACTGGTCTCTCGTGGCCTGATGCTTTGCCTCTAGCTCTTCTGTCAACTAGGGCGACTGTACACTCCCGAGTAGGGCTTAGCCCCTACGAGATTGTGTTCGGCCGCCCTGCCAATGTTTGGGGGGTCCCTAGACCGAGTGTGTATTCTGATCTTGAGTATCCAATGTTGATCGATTATCTTCATGATCTGACTGCTAAACTGAGGTTAATTCACCAACAGGTTTTTGAAGTACTGCAGACGCAGACGGAGGGTACAGGCCACCAGCTCCAGCCTGGAGACTGGGTGGTGACACGAAACTTTGGACGGAAGCGCAACCTTGAGCCCCGTTTCATCGGACCCTACCAAGTGCTCCTTGCCACGAGGACTGCTGTTCGTTTGGAAGGACGCAAAAACTGGGTGCATGCCACCCATACCAAAAAGGTACCTATACCTTTACCAGCAGACTCGTGGGTGAGGAAGGGCATTGCCTCGTCTGAAACAGAAACTGTGCCGACCTTCGTTCCTTTTAGCGACGCTCAGCCTGTCGGAGAGACCTCAGTGCAGCAGAACGACATTGTTGAACATTTGTCATCGCAAAACTCAAGATCTGAACAATTGACTGATCAGCAGAACTCTGTCTCATCATCGGATCAGTTGTTTGACGAACAGACACGTCCTGGGAGAAGCCGATATTTTCTTCGATCCCATATCAAAGACTAATAAAATCTTTGCTTACTCCCCTGACATCCACGTTACCCCACTGCCACTATTCAGTCTGAACACACTCGTATAATTGTGATTTTTGTAATATTGAGTTTTTTTCCTATATATGTGTTTTGCTTCCACAGCTAGGAGATTTTGTACATATTTGTAAATTAAAGATACCTTACATCCGGGTGGACCGTAGGGCCGCGCGGGTACTTCCTTCTGGTTAGTAGGTCTTGACACTAGGTCAGAGACCGTCGATTCCTGGGAACTCCTGGGGATTGACTACTGCTACACAGAACGAAGTGCGTCAAGAACGTAGCGGACGGTTTTAGAGGATGGCTTTCTCAAAGCTGTTGGATTTGGAAAAAGCTCAGGCCCAAAGATTCAAGCTGCAACAAATTGCTCGTACAAAATGCTTCATGTTTCAGGTGTTCCTTCTGTTCTTAACTGTTTCTTCGTTATTGGTGGGTGGGGTGTATTACATGATACAGTCGTTCTTGCCTTCTGCCTCACCTACCCCTTCTTCTGAACCTAAACATACCTCCACTGTTTCTCCTCATTCCTTCCACATCCTACCCCAACACGAGCAGGTTAGACGTGCGGAATTTATGAACAATTCCTTCATTCAGCTCCTTCATCAGCATCAGTTGGTGGTGAATACTACCAATTGTTGGGTGTGTGGGTTAATGCCACATACCACCGATAAGGGAATTCCGTACTTGGTCCTTCCTTACAGTTCCCAGGGTTCAGCTCGAGCATTCCAAACAATGTTTCGAAGCGCACTAGATTCTTACCCCAATCGAGAGCCACGTTCTCCACACTTTGGTCCCGGTCCGTACCATAATCCTTTGGCAATAGCGATTGCTGATTTAGATAGGGATATCTATGAGCCGTCGCTCATCCCAGAGGAAGAGGTGCGAGCCTATAGGGATCTGAGTGAGGTTGAGTATAGTGCGCTCGTAGGCGAAAGACAGCTTAAAAGCTCGTCTCCAATATGGATCGTACCCCACCTTGGTAATTTCTGTCTAAAAGGTCGTGGCCGAAGCCCGAGAGCTCACCTTGGAGAGAGTGCTTGCTCTGAGACGTACGTCTTACCAATGCTCTCTTCCCCTGTTCTCCTGACTGCCAAGGGTACGTACTTTGTCTGTTATGACCGTGCATATACCTGGTTGCCCCTTGACTTTGCGGGCACATGTTATATTGCAAACTTGTTGCCACCGACTTTTACAGTCGCCTCCGATTACCACAAGACCAGAGTTGTGAGGGGCGTGATTAGCGAAGAGGACACTGCCGGTCAAGAGGCAGGAGACTTTTTCAAGGGTTTCTTTCCGTTTAGGGGACCTATGGTCAATAGTAGGAACCTGAGACAGTTGACTCGAGTGATGGAATCGACAGCTAATATCACTGCCAGTGCCCTTGGTAATATTACAGCAGAGCTTCAGGCGGATAGGCTTATGACGTTACAAAACCGTATGGTTTTAGACGTTGTTTTAGCAGATCGAGGTGGATTATGTAAGGTGATCCATTCGAGCTGTTGTATTTTCATTCCAGACAACGCTCCGACTGTCTATCAAGCCATCTCAAAGTTGCATAAGATCTCTGAGTCCATACACGTGGACGTAGGAGATTGGACGCTACTTGGGTGGTTTTGGGGCCTAATGTCGACTTGGGGTTGGAAAATTCTGATGATTATCGGGGCTGTTGTAGCATTCCTGTTCACGTGTTGTCTTTGTGTGCAGTGTGGTCCTGCCTTATGTGGCCTCTGTGCTACGACGTGTATAAGACAGCCGCCTGTTACCAAAGGAACTCTGATGGATAGAATTATGTTACAGCAGCATCTAGATGGTCTGATGAATATCGAGATCGATTATGATTCTGACTAGTGCTTGCCTACATGAGGGCAAAAGGAGCGTCTGAGGTTCCGTGACGATCGTAAGTGGTGTTTTCGACTCGCACGAATATGGTCGAGTCTTGTATCTATGAACCGCAAATGACGAGTTTAGTGGGTGTACGCGTTTTCGCTGTGCTAACCTAAACCGTTAGTTTGTTTCGTGGGTTTCTTCATCCGAGCCCACGGGTTCCATCTTAGATACGGCATCCATTTTGTTTCTTGCCCTCAAGTAGCCAGCGAACGGACTCTGTCCGCTTCGCGACCCTGGGATTCCCAAACTTTTGTGGAAGACACGTTTCCTTTGAAAGTGTCTTTATGATGAGGGGGATGATACTGTAAGGCAGATGGCCCCGCTCGAGGCTCATCTTGCCGTGCCGGTCTATTGTCTCAGTTGTGTATTCATTAGGCACGTCCACTTTGATGCCTGCAGCTCGTGTTTCCCGATACCTCCCCTTTTACACCCTTTTCGATCTGCTCACTGTTTCTGTCTTCCTCTGCACCTGTTTCTGTCTCTTCCTCGATTTGTTTACTGCTGATTGGAATGTACTAATGGTGGGAAGATGTGCTTTCACAGTTGGGAACTACCAAACGTTACTGTACTTATGTTCCGGGCCCTGAATACATGAAAGCGACCCCTTATGGTCTTTACTATGGGAACCAAGTTGTAAACCTTTGTGTACTATGTTATCCTATGCACGAAAACTGTATAAGAGGAGCGATCCACAGATACAAGTTGAAGCAGACTCCTCAAACCTACACATGTTGTACTTCCTGTGACTTCTGTGTTTCCCTGCAGTAATAAACCTCGAATTTTTGACGCCGAAGGAAGTGTCCCGTGTCTCTGTCATTTGTACGCCGGAACAGGTTACCCACGAAGGTTTCAGGTGTTATCCCTGGCACCGCTGGGTCTTAGAAAAACCCAGTCCTTCAATGGGCAGTGGGATATAATAGCATACCAGAGAGCAGCACAGGAGGGAGAGAGCAACACTGAGGGCAGAAGGCAGGTACTTGGAAGGGGGCAAGAAGAACATCGGGGCAAGAGCCAGAAAACATATACACTCTCATGGAGTGCTTATCGAAAAAGAAAAAAGTAGGTCCATAAAAGTGAGCAGTGGAAGGTCAACCAAAAGGTTGGTAAAGACGATATGCTCCAGGGGAGAGACAAACAGAAGAAGGGGAGGAATCCATCAAATGAAAAGCAAGCAAGTAAAAGTGATAACAAATGTAATCAATGGTAAGCCAAGGGTTGGGCCAAAGCTCCCTCTAGTTTTCTGGCATAGTCCAGAATAGGTTTTCGCCTACCAGACCCGCAGCTGGCAAGACTCAAAAGGGATGCAAGAAAATGCCAGTCTTTCGACCCCTGTAATGTGATCATAACGTGACTTCAATCACTGTGCCCTTTTTGAGTCAAAAACAGTGAGTAATTGAGTTAGGTATATGTAAGCACTAGGCCTCAGTTAGCTGCTGTTTATTTACCCACAACATCCTGTCCGCTTAGTTATAAATGAGCTGACTCCAGGCAGTCGCCTGTACTTTTGAACCGACGGTGCCCTAAACTCTGTCTCCGATGCTGTTTAATGAGCCATTGTTCCAAGGGTTTGTCAAACACAGTCAGGGGATTCACACTGTCGCCGAAAGCCTCTTCCTTCAGAAAAAAATGCTTTCATGTTCAAAAATTATATCTTTTATTTCCTATTCAGACGTAAAAATCGAGGGGGGAGGAAAGGAAGGATAAAGGAATGGGCGGAGAGCATGGTCTTTTATTAACTCGTTGAACTCACAAAGTTTTCTCATAAATTATTTCTATGTATTTATTAAACATCTAGATCAGGGATGTTAGGATGGCCACACAGATACATTTCTAAAGGAATAGGAAACAAGCATTTACAATGCAATAGGTCTCGGGTTAATTAAGTTTGAGCTATTGGCATTGCTAAATATTGCAACACCAACTGCAACAAAAGTCTATAAATTGTAGGCCAAAAAAATGTGTATTTATTTTTTTAGCAATGGTGGTATGCTGCGCTTTAGATGAATATGTTTAAAAGTAAAGTGCGCCATACTGCGATTGCTACAATACTTAATTGTGGATGTGTTAACAATTGATGTTTGCACTGATGCTGGTGGTGTGTATGCCTGTAGAAATTGTGCACTGATGGCTGGTGGTGTGTGTGCCTGGTGGAAGTGTGCACTGCCGGCTGGTGGTGTGTGTGCCTGGTGGAAGCATGCACTGACGGCTGGTGGTGTGTGTGCCTGGTAAAAGTGTGCACTGACGGCTGGTGGTGTGCCTGGTGAAAGCGTGCACTGACAGCTGGTGGTGTGTGTGTGCCTTGTGAAAGCGTGCACTGACGGCTGGTGGTGTGTGTGTGCCTGGTGAAAGCGTGCACTGACGGCTGGTGGTGTGTGTGTGCCTGGTGAAGTGTGCACTGCTGGCTGGTGGTGTGTGCCTGGTGAAAGCGTGCACTGACGGCTGGTGGTGTGCCTGGTGAAAGCGTGCACTGACGGCTGGTGGTGTGTGTGTGTGTGCCTTGTGAAAGAGTGCACTGACGGCTGGTGGTGTGTGTGTGCCTGGTGAAAGCGTGCACTGACAGCTGGTGGTGTGTGTGTGTGTGTCTGGTGAAAGCGGGCACTGACAGCTGGTGGTGTGTGTCTGATGAAAGCGTGCACTGACAGCTGGTGGTGTGTGAGTGTGCCTGGTGAAAGCATGCACTGACGTCTGGTGATTTGTGCCTGGTGGAAGCGTGCACTGACGGCTGTTGGTGTCTGTGCCTAGTGAAAGTGTGCACTGACGGTGTGGTTGTGTGTGTGTTTTTTTTGTTTTTTTTTGTCCTCATTCTCCACCCTGGTCGTTCAGTTAAATCTTAGAGGGAGCGACACACTGCCTCAGTACACTGGATAAATAGGTATTTGGAAAGGTGGCCTTCGCCTATCAGTGATGTCAGAACCTCTAAAGATTATTATTCGGAGACCTTAAGGGGGCCGCCTTACTGGGCATGTATCCTAGCTATCAGGAAGCAACCTGATATGTCAAGATATGGGCAGCGTAATCATTGGACAGGGGATAAAAAAACAAAAAAAAAACACCCATCCGTTACCTCACTGTTGACCCCACTTCAAAAGATTCCAAAAGGCTCTTTAATTTTGGTTGCCCGATCTCGTCTATAAACCTGCAAAACTGATGCCCACCAGTCAGGAAAGGAGGGTGGTATAGAGTCCTTCCACTTTTTGCAGATTTCTCTCCTGGCCAGGAGGATGGTATAAAAAAGAAGATGTTTAGCAGGACCTATAACACCATCCATCACACCAAATATAACTAGTGTGCGATTGATTGTAATGGGGCGGCCAATCGAAGATGACAATAGTCTGCTTATAGAGTCCCAAAAGGGAGACAGAGAAGGACATTCAAAAAACATATGTAAGTCCGAAGCAGCTATTGCCCCACACCTCATACATGATACTGGCGAGTCATTTGAGAATTTTGAGAGCCTTTGTGGTGAATAATAGGCCCCATGCAGGGTGAAAAGGTGATTCCTTCGGAGCCATGCTGGCTTGACAGTATCCCACAGTAGCTTAAAGGAATTAAGCCAGAGGCTTCCCACATCCTGGTCCAAGAAGGAGCTCTCCAAAGCTTATCGGCCAGCAGAAATTCGCCGCCAATCTCCTCAAAAATTGCATGGTACTAAAAAGAGATTTCCTTTTTTGCCGGGATTTTATTAAGAAGCTGAAACTCAAGGTGGTTGCCTCCCCCTACTGGGAATCTACACTTAGTGGTAGACTGTTACTGAGCCCAGCTAGCTATCTGTAGGTATTTAAACCTGGAAAGGTTTGAACCAACCCTATCTCTGAGGGATTCCCATGAAACAAGGACCCCCTCTACGAACAGGTCACACAAAACCTCCACCCCTGCCTCACTCAAGGGCAAGACCAGACTGTCTTTAAGCCATCCCGGGCCCCCAGGTAAACCCCACAGAGGTGCCATGCTAGAGAACTACACTAGCCTTACAGATATACGCAATTTGGCCCAAGAACTAGCTATGCCCTGTAAAACATTTAGTTTTTTTAATTTTTTTTATTTGGGATCCCCAAATTTAAACAGAAACCCTTCCTGTGATAGAAATGCCCCGCTAAGCATAGCCCTAAACATACAGCCAATCCCAGTGTTAGTGGGCATCTTCATTAGCATGCAAGAGTGGGTAAGTTGGAATGCCCATGCGTAAGTTGTGTGTGTGTTTGTATGTGTGGTTGTATGTGTGGTTGTGTTTGGTTGTATGTGTGGTTTTGTGTGTACTTGTGGTTGTGTGTGTAGTTGTGTTTGGTTGTAGTTGTGTGTGTGGTTTTGTGTAGTTGTGTGTGTGGTTGTGTGTAGTTTGTGGGGGTTGTGTGTGTGTGGTTGAGTGTGAGTGTGGTTGTGTGTGTGTGTGGTTTTGTGTGTGTGGTTGTGTGTGTGTGGTTGTCTGTGTGTGTGGCTGTGTGTATGTGGTTGTGTGTGTGGTTGTGGTTGTGTGTGTACGTGGTTGTGTGTGCCTGTGTGTGTTTGGCTGTGTGTGTGGTGTTGTGTGTGGTTTTGTGTGTGTGTGGTTGTGTGTGTGTGGTTGTGCGCCTCGAGATGGGAATCCTTTTAAATAAAAGGAGAGGCGCGTGCACTGGTGCAGCGTGCGCCTCTGGGTATGCACACAGACGCATACTCTCTTGAGCTCTCTCGCACACCCTAACACACACCCATACCAACACACTCTCACATCACATACAAACAAACACACGCACAGACTGTGCTGGGGCAGGGCACAGGACATGCCGCTCTCGCCTTGAGACTCCATACTGTTAGAGCGCATGTACCCCGGGAGGCACTCACAACACAGACGTGCATGTGCGCCTTGAGCTGGGAATGCTTTTAAATAAAAGGAGAGCCGTGTGCAGTGTGCGCCTCTGGGTATGCACACAGACACATACTCTTGCGCAGTGCTGTCAGCCTTCTCTTGCTGGAAGCTTCCCTGCTTAATTTGTGTCGGAGCTCAAGCATAGATTATTCAGGTTTCATCGGCTACAGTGGGCAGCAGCACAGAAGACACGCCTGCCCTCTCTGGGCACTAAAGATCGTGCAGGTCACACATAGCCTGGCATGAAAGGCACCGTACTACCCCACCCTGAATCCAGAAGTAGTGTCAGCCTGTGTGTAAACGCTGGTGCCGAGCCTTGGCTCCCACGTGGTGCAACGCCCTCGGTGGGCACAGGTGGCGCATTGAGTACCTGACAGCCCATTCCCATTTATAGCACTGATTGGGGGGTGGTAAAACGTGTGCTTGTGCAGTGCTGTCAGCTTGGTGCTGGAAGCTTCCCAGCTTAATTTGTGGCGGAGCTCAAATATGGATTATTCAGGTTTCATCGGCTGCGGTTGGCAGCAGCGCAAAAAGGACGCCTGCCCTCTCTGGGCACTAAAGATCGTGCAGGTCGGGACAGGTGCACGTTTCTCCACTTTTCACCCGTGAAAGGAAGGTTTAAAAGCAGCTTGTATCATTGCCCATTCAAACGCGCAGCAACTAAAAGTACGAACGCAGTTTGCTCCATTTTTTCACTAACAAAGGTGATCTGTGGATCAGGAATTTTGTTAAAAGAAAATATTGTAAATATAAAGCGATTTATTTATAAGTGAGAACTGTGATGCCGAATATTACCAATGGTTGACAATCTATTTCTTCCACTTTTGCCCACATGCAAGCGCTTTTATGGAGAAAACCTGCTGTGCTTCATTTCCTATAATCTAAACAAGCACAAATGGAGCAAAACGTGTCCATTTTGCACAGTAAAAAATGTATGTAATGTGCCTTGGCTCAGTAGTCCTTTCGTTGGTACGGAACAAAATGCAAACTCTGTGCAACTAACATGCACATGCACAAAACAGTATGAGTAACGGGGCGGGGCATCTAGGCAGGCTGGACACTCCACTCCAGACACACCCCGACATCTACGAGGGTTTCAGGGCGCCTGGACTAAATACAGCTAAAAAAATTAATTATTTCATGTAAAAACTAAAATATGCCTTGCTCAAGCTGGGGTTCGCCCTGTAGCATGTCTTAGAGGGGAAGCGGGTCGTATTAGCAAATGGAAGGTACCTTCTTGCACTAACTGCTCCCCATAGAACTTGGCTTGGACACCTCTCTCCCCCCCCCACCCTTATTATCACACGTACGCTCACCCTGTCCCCAGAGGCAACCATGTCTGTCGCAGTGGCGTAACGAAACTTGAGGGGGCCCCCCTGCAAACTACATGGAGGGGGCCCCCCTCCCATCCTCCGTGCCAGTCTAGAGCTCTCAGGCCAGCGACCCGCCATGCTGCGGGGGATGAGGGCTATTGTTACACCACTGTAACTAATCCAGCCGTTATAAGTAACACTGGATGGTGGAGTCAAAGGTTGGGCTTAGTCTGCCAGCAGGCTATCATAGGTGGTGGTTCATTCATTACAGGGGCCCTGCCATCAGTACGCCAGGGAAGTTTGCCCAATTCTAGGTGGGTTTCCTGATGCAGACTCCTGTCATGATATACAACATCGGGCCCACTCATCGTTCAGTTTTGACAAAAGTGCATCCACTGCTCCTTCTCGTTTCCGTTTTCAAACATTAGACAATGTGACAATGCAGTATTTCAAAAGCAGATGTAACTACAAAGAGCAAATTTTGATAATACATTTTTATTAGTAGACAATAGCAATCTTAAGAGGAATTGCATAGCTTCATACACACCGTGACCCCAATTCCATCACAGTCTCTCTCTCAGTGAGTCAGTCTCTCTCTCTCAGTCAGTCAGTCTCTCTCTCTCTCTCTCTCTCTCTCTCTCTCTCTGTCATTCAGTCTCTCAGTCAGTCAGTCAGTCTCTCTCAGTCAGTCAGTCTGTCAGTCAGTCAGTCAGCCAGTCTCTCTCTCTTTCTGTCAGTCTGTCAGTCAGTCTCTCTCTCTCTCTCTCAGTCAGTCAGTCTCTCTCTCACTCTTTCTCTCTCTGTCAGTTTCTCAGCCAGTCAGTCTCTCAGTCAGTCAGTCTTCAGTCTCTGAGTCAGTCAGTCTCTACTCTCTCTCCACTCTCTCTCTCTCCATTCTCTCTCTCGACTCTGTCAACTCTATCTCTACTCTCTCTCTCTCCACTGTCTCTCCACTGTCTCTCCACTTTCTCTCTCTCTATTCTCTCTCCTCACTCTCCCTCTCTCCCTCTCCACTCTCTCTCCACTGTCTCCCTCCACTCTCTCTCCACTCTCTATTCTCTCTCTCCACTGTCTCCCTCCACTCTATCTCTCCACTCTCTCTCCACTCTCTATTCACTCTCTCTCCCTCCACTCTCTCTCCACTGTCTCTCTCTACTCTCTCCACACTCTCTCCTCTCTCTCCCTCCACTCTCTTTCTACTCTCTCGCCACTCTCTCTACTCTCTCTCTACTCTCTCTCTTTCCACTCTCTCCCTCTCCACTCTCTCCACTCCCTCTCCACTCTCTCTCCACTGTATCTCTCTCCACTGTCTCTCTCACCATCTTTCTCTACTCTCTCTCTCTCTCCACTGTCTCTCTCCACTCTCTCTACACTCTATCTCTCTCCACTCTCTCTCAAATCTCTCTCTCACTCACTCCACTCTCTCTCCCACTCTCTCTCACAAAGTAGTGTGTGTTGCCATGGGCGTATGCAGAAATATTTCCGAGGGGGGGGGGGGGCACATTTCTAACTTCATCACCATCCCCCTTGCACCCTTCTCTCCTCTGCCTTGCACCCTTCTCCCCTTCCCCTTGCACCCTTCTCCCCCTCCGCCTTGAACCCTTTTATACCTTGCACCATTCTCCCCTCTGCCTTGCACCATTCTCCCCTCTGACATGCACCCCTCTCCCCTCTGCCTTGCACCCTTCTCCCCTCCGCATTGCACCCCTCTCCCCTCTGCCTTGTACCCTTCTCCCCTCCCCTTGCACTCTTCTCCCCTCTGCCTTGCACCCTTCTCATCTCTACCCTGCACCCTTCTCCCATCTGCCTTGCACCCATCTCCCATCTGCCTTGCACCCTTCTCCCCTCCACCTTGTGCCATTCTCCCCTCTGCCTTGCACCCTTCTCCCCTCTGCCTTGCACCCTGCTCCCCTCTGCCTTGCATCCTGCTCCCCTCTGCCTTGCACCCTGCTACCCTTCTCCCCTCTGCCTTGCACCTTTCTCCCCTCCGCTTTGCACCCTTCTCCTCTCTGCCTTACACCCTTCTCCCCTCTGATTTGCACCCATCTTCTCTCTGCCTTGCACCGTTCTCAGCTCTGCCTTGCACCCTTCTCCCCTCTACCTTGCACCCTTCTCCTCTCTGCCTTGCACCCTTCTCCCTTCTGCCTTGCACCCTTCTCCCCTCCCCCTTGCACCCTTCCCCCCTTCTCCCCTCCGCTTTGCACCCTACTCTCTGCCTTGCACCCTTCTCCCCTCTACCTTGCACGATCTCCTCTCTGCCTTGCACCGTTCTCCTCTCTGCCTTGCACCCTTCTCCCCTCTGCCTTGCACCCTTCTCTCCTCTGCCTTGCACTCTTCTCCCCTCCGCCTTGCACCCTTCTCCCCTCTGCCTTGCACCCTTCTCCCCTCCGCCTTGCACCGTTCTCCTCTCTGCCTTGCACCCTTCTCCCCTCCGCCTTGCACCGTTCTCCTCTCTGCCTTGCACCCTTCTCCCCTCTGCCTTGCACCCTTCTCTCCTCTGCCTTGCACCCTTCTCTCCTGTGCCTTGCACCCTTCTCTCCTCTGCCTTGCACCCTTCTCTCCTCTGCCTTGCACCCTTCTCACCTCCGCCTTGCACCCTTCTCCCCTTTGCCTTGAGCCCTTCTCCCCTCCCCCTTGCACTCTTCTCCCCTCTGCCTTGCATCCATCTCCTCTCTACCTTGCACCCTTCTCCCCTCTGCCTTGCACCCATCTCCTCTCCACCTTGCACCCATCTCCTCTCCGCCTTACACTCTTCTCCCCTCTGCCTTGCACCCTTCTCTCCTCTACCTCACCCTTCTCCTCTCTACCTTGCACCCTTCTCCCCTCCCCCTTGCACCCTTCTCACAAGACCTGGAACCCATCTCCTCTTTGCCTTGCACTCATCTCCTCTCTACCTTGCACCCTTCTCTGCCCCCCCCCCCCCCCTCTTGCCACCCCTGCGGATGCCCACATGGTGCTTCTAACAAGAGTGCTTACCTGAGGGCACCATTTTGCTGCCTCATTCCTTCTCATATGAGCTTTGCCCTGGAGAATGCTGACAGCCTGACTCTGGGGGGCCCCCACTCCCAAAGGGGATACGACTCAAGACATACTCCACCTTTCTCACAGTTTAAATTCTGAGAAACAATATACTGATGTTAGAGGCAAATTCACTAAAGAATCCAAACTTTCCACACCACCCTCACCAGAAAGCTCTAAAATATCCAACCCAAAGATTTCCTGTAGGAATCAAGCTATTGTTTAAAATACTTCACAGTGGAGAGCTGCAGCTAAATGTGCGGTGTTACATGACAACCAAAGTTGTGAAATAGTACTACAATATTTGACAACATTGAGAAGATAGGATCTTGAAACCATTATTTCAAAACATAGTCTTGCAAGTGTGTGGGACAGCGTGTTACTCGTCTGCCCATTCTCCCTTAGGAAATGGCAACCAGTTCATGAATAACATGCATATTTGCATCCATACTCTTGTCATGAGTGTGGTATGTCCTAATTGCTCTGTGCTGCCTCCTGCTCGGGCCCCCACCGACCCCATCCTCCTTCCGGGCCTTGCTAGCTCTGACTGAAGAGAAACATTGCAACTTGTTACTTTGTTTCTCTTCAGTCAGAGGGAGGGGGCAGGGGCTCAGAGCAGGCTGCAGACAGCCTGCACCTGCTTCAGAGGGAGAGAGGCTTGCTTCAGCGCAAGCCTCTCTCACAGCTCCCTGAAGAGCTGAGGGGCCCGGGGCCCCCTTCATTTACTGAAGAGAGTGGGGCCCCCCGCACTGCGGGGGCTGCGGGGGTGTTTGTTACGCTACTGGTTCCGCGGACCGCGAGATGCCAACACTGGCGCCAATTACTGACCACCACGCGCGCCCTCGGCCACACGTGCCCTGGGGCGGTGACAGGCTAAGCCTTAGCCACTAAGGCCACCGGAAAACACTGAATAAATAAGAAAGTGACAGAGACTAACGTGGGGCAGTGACACCAGAGTACTAACTACCAGTGAGTGCACTTAAGAGTGACAGCATGGAATTGATGCAGTGAGTAATTCTGAGCGCCAGGGAGACTGCTGACAGCGAAGACAGGCGTGCTGCAATAAATGCATCTCACTGACAGAGACAGACTCGTTCTAGTGAAAGACAGTAAAGTGTGATGGTTCGCCGCAGTGAGTGCACAACTGCGACAGGGACAGAAGAGACAGGTTCACTGCTGCCGCTGTGAAAGCGTCTGACAAACGGACAACAGACAGGCTCACTGTGATGAATGCACTTAGAACAGTGACATAAGAGCCAGGTAAATTGTAGTGAGTTCGCCTCATAAACAGAGTGCAGAGACAGGTTGACTGTAGTGCGTGCACCTGGCAGAGTTGTAAGAGACAGGCCTACTGTGGTAGCTACACCAGAGCGTGGCCGTAGACACACACCCACTGAGACGAATGAAACTTAGCAGCGCAGAGAAGCGCTATATTTAGCTACGCTTGAATGTGACAGCTACGCTTGAAGATAGAGCCCCTCAGAGAGAGGCTTGCTCTAGTGACTGCACATGATAGAGCGACAACACATGCCCAGGATCTAAACACCGCTTGCGGAGGCCAAGTAAGACCTCTAAAGTGGTATGAGAGTCCAAAATCCATTTTATAACGAGGCATCACACTATAAAACCAGCCTGGACCCAGAAAATTCGTCTCCACATATAACAAAGAAGGTCGCCCTCTTCATTGTCTCACCCTATGTTTACATTTAAGTTTGCTTGTTTTGAGAGATTGATTGCACCATGGGCAGGAAGGTTTAGTCAGACGCAGCGGGTTTTGTCTTTCTGGGGCCAGAGCTTGAATGATGACTCAATCCAACTATCAATAAGACGAACATCCTGGTTGACCTTGCCAGAGAAAGAAGGCTTTCCCACTTCCAACCTACTGCAGAGGGCTTCAGATTGGACTTTATGAAAGGCTCTTACCTTACTGTAAAAGTCGCCTTTATTTGAAGGTGAACTCTTTAGCCTAGCCCATCTGAACCTGAGCATATAGTGGTCTGACCATATCAGAGGAATAGGAGCGTCAACGTTAAGAGGCAGAGAGGTAAAGATTTGGTTTAAAGTGTGACCAGCAAGATGAGTGTGAGCGAAAATTGACTGTGTCAGGTCCATAATGCCAAATTCTATAGGAGAACGGATGTTTCTCTCGCATTCTAACACTCCATATGTAGATGAAAGTCTCCCAGCAGGATGAGGTGGGCACATTTAAGAGTAAAAGGAACCAGAGCATCACATAGTGAGGATATAAATCCTCCTGTGTGACTAGGGGGCCTATTTATTAGTGCTACGGATAAAGATTGATTGGGGAGATAGAGGCTAAAACTTGTAGCCTCTGCTCCCTCAAGATCAGTTAAGGGTAAGGAGACAAGGGTGTAACATTTCTTATAAATAATCACAAGCCCTCCCCCTCTACCCTTTTCAACATCCTTCCTAAAAATTAAAAACCTTTGGGGACTGCTGTCCAGATTTCAGGACTGGATAAGTCTCTGTGGCAAGATTCTCTGATACATAAAGCATCAAGGTCCTCATCATCATAAAGTAAGTCGTGGACATTATGTGCATGTTTCGAAAGGGACCGTGAATTGTTCAGAGATTCTACAAAGGTGGAGCTCAGCCCTGGCTGTTTTGTGGTGTTCTGGTCCCTAAGATTAATGTGGAAACCACATGAGGTGCAAATGATCTCTATAGGATCTGAGGTATTAAGACTAAGGGGTGAGCAGGAGGGGGTTGAGACCATATCCCAAAGTTGAGAGGTGCTATAAGAGAGATGTGACACAGGCATAGTGGCTGGCGCTGGACGCTTCAGGTATGCGGACAAATGCAGATGAGCTTGCCTTTGGCACGCTGCAGGCGCGTCTGCACTGTGCTCCTCTTTAAATGCATCAGGGGATAAGGTAAGCTAGAGCACGCACTCACTCAAAATAGCCGCTCTAGCTGTCCCTTTTGGAGTAAAAATGGCCACAGTGCGTGGTCACACTAAAACATACAGCCCTGCAGGATTTTTGCTGCTCCCCCACCCCCCGCTGTGCCAATGATTGTAACTGACTGACTAAAACATGTCAGGTCAGATTCAAAACAGTCTAGCGATACATCAATTTCATAACAATAAAATCAGCGTTAAAACAAGTAATAATTAATTATTATAGCCCTCGGTTTATCCTTGCTGCAGTCGCGTCCTTGCTGCGCCCCTGTTTAAATGCATCAGGGGATTAGGTAATTTAGAGCACGCACTCACTCAAAATGGCCGCTCAAGCTGTCCCTCTAGGAGAAAAAATAGCTGCAGTGCCTGGTCACACTGAAACAAACAGCCCTGCAGGATTTTAGCTGCTCCCTCCTCCCGTTGTGTCAATGATTGAAAAAAGACCGACTAAAACAGTTTAGGTCAGATTCAAAACAGTCTTGCAACACATCAATTTCATAACAATAAAATCAGCGTTAAAATAAGTGATGATACGTAATTAATATAGCCCTCGGTTTAACCTTGCTGCAGTATAGGACCTTCTATAGTATAGTTCTTTAGATCAGGGGTATCCATCCTTTTCTGTAACAAGAGCTTCTAATGTTAAACGAAAATGATCCCAACTTACTAGTATTATCAGTGTTGTAATAGTGACCATATCAGACAAGCAGCCACGATATGCAAGATTACCATCAGTGCATCAGGCAGGGCTGCTACCAGTAATGTAAAATAGGTTCTGTCAATTTGGAATGCATTTACATAGGTAATACTTAACAGCAATACCAGCAATGATCGTGGCACCAAGGTGATCTTAGTAATAAGTCTCCCGAGCGCCACATGATTTATCTTTCAAATATCAGTTTAAAAAATAATTTGAAATCCAACTATTGTTCTCCAAACACTATCTTATGAGTTGTGAAAAAATTGTATTTCAGCCATGAAATCACACTTTGCAATTTTGGTTTAAATATATTCTACCAATCAAAAGCTTCTAATTTAGTAGGCTGGGCTACACACCGGAGGCACTCTCACAGGTAGTTGGAGCTTGCAAGCTACTCGTTGGTGAATCTTCCTTTAGATATTCTGGGCTAATTTCAGTTTTTGCTTTTAGCCGCCATGCCTCTCCTAGGAAACAGTCCATGCAAAGAATAACGTTCTCATACATCTTGATCAGAAGGTAGATCATTGCTTGTCTAGAAATCCGAGGACCAGATTTCTATACTAGAGGCCACATTGTGCGTTTTTACACTTTATGGAGATTTATGCATAGCTGAATGAATTGGATTAATGATTTATTTTCGTAGCCCCAGCATTGGCGTCTCTTGGTCTGGAGTTCATTGAGGGGCAGAATGTTATTGTGGTCTGTTAGAAACAGGTTCTTTCCGTTATAAATTGATGGTTAAGCCTCGGTAGGTGGCCCTGTGTGTGTGTGTGCGTGCAAATTGCAGACGGTTGGGCAAAATATACTTTTTTTTAATTCCGTGGTCCACTGAAATCTGTGAGCTCCCTCTTCCTTGAGTCACTGTTTCCGCAGTTTTTAGGTCTCGTCCTATTAGTCGCGCAAGCGATAATAGGACGAGAGTATAGAGGCTAAACCAAGGTCTGAAACCATCGCGGATTTCGTCGGGTGCATGTGCTCGTGCACGCGCTTGCCATTTGCTCCCGCCTGCCTCCGAGAGCTTCACTTCAAAGGGATCCGCTCCCCCGCCCACTGCTTCACACTTTTCACGGCCGCGAGGCCATGTCTCACATTTTTCCTCCCTCCCTCCCTCCCTCCCCACAGCAATGCCAAGAGCTTGTTTTGTGTTGTTTGTCAACACGACGCCCGACAAGCTTCTTATTTTAACATCCTCTTATAACTTGTATTAGTATTTGTTAACTTGACCCTAAGGCAAGCACAAAGCCGAGCCATGGAATAAAAAATGTTCCTGTCACTTCAAAAAAGCTGGGTCTATTATACAAATACCGGCAGTTTCCCTTTCACAAACGCTAGGACATTATGTTCAACTGTAAGGGCGGTTGTGGTGAAGTGAGATCCGCTCCATTGTAGTTTTACTTCACAACACTCAGTCACCTTCTGCCCCGCCCTCCCACTCTTCCTGACACACAGCAATCTTTTGGCATATAAATACTCAAACATGGACCCGATTAAACACAAAACGATCACGCACTCTTTTCAAAAGCCTTGTTGATACACACTTGTCTGACGGCAAAGAAGTTGCTTGGTTGGGCGATTCAGGCTTTCGAGTTAAATGTTTTTTGGGTCTTCAGTCACTAAAGGTGAACTTTTTAAATTAATCTTTCCGTATATTACGTAGACTACCACGTCCTGCCTTCCTAGCCATGACTCATGATGACCAATTCTATAGCAAGAGCAAAGGGTCAAAACAAGGAGCCATGGCGGGAATGTAAACACTGCTTTGTGATGCAAGGCTGTGCCAAGAGCTTCATACCTTTGGAAGTAAGAATGAATAAGAAAGAATGTATCATTTTTTTTAGACTTAAGCCGATTGAGTATGTAATGTGGTGTGGTTGATCACATTTAAAAGGCGTTTATTGAGCTGGTGACACGGAGGCTTGTTTATTTTAATTGATTATAAGGTGCCTCCTTTCAAGGCATAGTCTAAAGGCTGCATTTGTATTCTAAACACAGCTTTGAGATCCATTTTGTCAAAGACGATCTCTCTACTGAAAACTGTTATGACCTCCGATTACGGGTTATTCCGCAGGTTTTCATAGGGGGGGCTTCTGGGTTCGATGACTACGTCTTTTCTAAGACCTTTTTGAGAGGAAAGGCAGTCATAATATAAGACGACAGTTCTTAAAATCATCCTCGTCCACCGAGGTTTTTTAGGTCTCCTCTACAGATAGCGTTTAGGTTTCTCACAAGCTTAATTTTTTCAAACACATTCATATTTTATGCTTTCGGCCAGCATCGTCATTCTTTGGCATGCAGCTGCTAACGTGTCATTCATATTTCAGTTTGCTTCCTCCCAACACATAATGGAGCTGTGGTCCAATACAATGACAGGTTTCACATTGAGTTGTGCACTTCTACTAGCAATTGCAACACTGTAGTGCAAGGGCTGATGGGCAGTCCCTTTACTTTCATGTTTTGTTAAAAAAAATATGCACTTGTGATGGGCTATGTTTTTAAAACATATTCATGCCATGTTTAGCCAGCACCACTTTTATTTTTGCAAAGATATATACAAAATATGCATATCTACAATGAAGGCTTGACAAGGACAGAACTATCAGCTTTGCCAATGCTTGTTGTGCCTTTCTGCCCTCTGCATCACCACATCATCACTCAGCGCCACCACATTATCACTCAGCACCACCACATTATCACTCAGCACCACCACAGCACCACCACAACATCACCCAGCAGCACCACTCAGCACCACCACATTATCACTCAGCACCACCACATTATCACTCAGCACCACCACATTAGCAACAACCACAGCATAACTCAGCACCACCACAGCACCACCACAGCATCACTCAGCGCAACCACAGCATCACTCAGTGCAACCACAGCATCACTCAGCACAACCACAGCATCACTCAGCACAACCACAGCATCACTCAGCACAACCACAGCATCACTCAGCACAACCACAGCATCACTCAGCGCAACCACAGCATCACTCAGCGCAACCACAGCATCACTCAGCGCAACCACAGCATCACTCAGTGCAACAACAGTATTACTCAGCATCACCACAGCAACACTCAGCACCACCACATTATCACTCAGCACCACCACATTATCACTCAGCACCACCACTTTATCCCTCAGCACCACCACAGCACCACTCAGCACCACCACAGCACCATACAGCACCACCACAGCACCACTCGGCACCACTCGGCGCCACCACAGCACCACTCAGCATGACCACGGCATCTCAGCACCACTCAGAACCACCACAGCACCACTCAGCACCACCACAGCATCACTCAGCACCACAACAGCACCACTCGGCACCACCACAGCACCACTCAGCACGACCACAGCACCACTCAGCACCACCACAGCACCACTCAGCACCACCACAGCACCACTAAGCACCACCACAGCATCACTCAGCACCACCACAGCACCACTCAGCAGCACCACAGCATCACTCAGCACCACCACAGCATCACTCAGCATAACCATAGCATCACTCAGCGTAACCACAGCATCACTCAGCGCAACAACAGCATCACTCAACCCAACCACAGCATCACTCAGTGCAACCACAGCATCACTCAGCACCACCACAGCATCACTCAGCACTACCACAGCATCACTGGTTCAAAGATGTTCTCTCAATGTTTCAAGCTTTATTACAAATGTCACAATTTTTAAAAAATATTTCACTTCTGTTCTTGGATTTTCGTCACAATAAAATACACTGAACATAATCTTCACAAAAGTTATTTACAAAAGTTTAAGCTATTGCCATTATAAATTACAATCACTTTTATTTAAGTATTAATTATTTAAAAAAATTAAAAGCCATTATTTGTAATATCAATACATCTAAATCACGTAAATACAAAACATGTTGCATTACAAATGCTATAGGTGTCACATTTGCGAAAGTTATAACTGTTGGCATTGTAAATGACAAAGCTATTCATTTAGCTATTTTTCAAAAACAATATATACATACAATTGTCATTTACAAGATCAATAGCTCAAACTTTCCTAATGCAAGACCTATTGCATTGCAAATGCTTGTTTATTGTGGCATTTCCTGAAGTTGGTAGCGGATGAGGAGTTAAGTATCTGGCCCACATCGGAGTTTGTCTGCGGTTTGTGCAACTGTAGCATAATGGCATTCTTGGACTGGAGTGCTTACTTCCAAGCATAGGTAGTTGCAAATTCTGAGCTTTCTTCTGAAGGCATAATGCAGTGGGGCACTTGCACTTCTGTCTTCAATGAAGGCCTATCCCACGTCTGTTTCCAGCATGACTGTGGTAGTTGATCAAGGAAAGCGGAGCGTTTTTTCCCATATGATTCTCTCTAGTCGACCTGTGGCTGACAATTAACATTGGGCTCTCAAAATCCCAACACAGTACCAAAGGATAGCACAAACATTGGTTTGTAGTCATGTACTTCCTCTAGGTTTTTAGGTTTCACATTACTGTGTTTTATTCAAGAACAGCATTATACCTTCAACCACGCCATGTGCATTTGCTAGGGTGTCATCCAGGTGGTTTTTCCAAGAGAGCGGGCTGGACATTGTCAGCAAAAGGTACTTGATGTTGTTTGCTGCTTTAATGGACTGGTTTCCTTTGGTTAGAGACTTCGCAAGAGTTTTCTTTGATTTGGGTCCTCAAGCATAACCTTGGATTTTGAGGGGTTGATTTTCTAGTTGTTTTCTGCAGCAGGAAGCTTTGATAAGAACCGGTTGGAGTTATTAGGTGTTTACTAAAAGGATAGAGTCATTGATATAAAGAAGCAGTAGAGTCTGTTTTTCTTTTAATCTCCAGACATCTGTAGGGGACTACTACATTTTTTTGTAGGTAGCGTTTGTGTAGAAAGTGAATAGGTTAGTGGGTCGCCGATACAGCCTTACTTTGCTCCTCTGTTGGTGCTGAAGGGTCTGCTTCGGACTCCATTTAAGAGTACCAGGACTTAGGCTTTGGTGCGTGTGTAAAGGCTGATAATAACTGATAACAGGGCTGGGGGAATTACTACATTTTTCAGTTTGGTCCAGAGTAGTGGTCTACCTGTCAGGTCAATGGCCTGCCAGGAGTCCAGAAAATTGCAAACAGATGCATTCTCCATTTGGTTGATAATTCTTAACCGCATCGCTGCTGCGGCGATTTTTGCGCTGTGCGGCTTTTTTCATTTTACCGCGTTACATGACGAGCTCAGCTCGTCATCAGCACACGCCACCCGTGGCTGATGACGAGCTGAGCTCGTTATCAGCAGCGAAGGGGTTAAACTATGTTTTGGAAGTAGGAAATTTGGTTTATGGTAGAAAGACAGCACCAAAAGCGGCACATTTGTCCACATGTTCCAGCATAATTTTGGTAAATATTTTTTCTTCACTGTCAATCAGGCTTGTTGGTTTTTAGGTTTTCAGTGAGGATGTCTTGCCCGTTTTGCATAGTGATACGATTAGGCTTGATGTCCATGGCTTAGAGAAACGTTTGTGGCGAAGAACCTGTAGGCTTTGGAGGAGAGTGATGACCATCTTTATTCGCTTTCATCAAAAGTGAACAGCCCAGCCAACACATTTCATCCTGTCAAGGACTTCATCAGGATAACTTGTACAAGTAATTATCCAAAATAGGTCTGCCTTTGGAAATGTAACAGCAATCAGTTATTTCCTAGCGGTATTTTGCAATGTGTGCATACATTATTCCAAAATATTCAAGTCCTCATGAGTTAAAAACGATCATGAGGACTTGAGTTAAAAACAATTCCCCACACAGATAATGTGGTGCTGGCGTTACTGCAGGCTTTTTGGACCGGACTCGATTGAGCCCACTAGGGAGACTGATCGTTTTTAACTCATGATGACTTGTCTGTTTTGGACTACTGTATGCAGTAGGCAGTTTCCGAGCAGTGGGACTGCAAGAGGTGGAACACCATTTTTTGACATTGCAGAAACTAGTACCAGCGCGATTGTCCTAAAGTTAACACTGCATTTCTTTTTTGTGTTTGCATTTGTTTTTTTTACAGCATGTGTACTGCGTCATTGACTTTGTCACGAGTGAACCAGTTAATTTGTTTGTCCATGTTTCTGGTGGTGGGCCCAATTTCATTGCTTTGTGGGGGGCTGTCCAAGTAGAATATGTTTTGGAAGTAAGCCATCTATTTTTCTGCTAGGATATTACCATTAATATTCACTTGCAAGGAGCATGTGCCCTTTGCGACCAGAAGCAAGAGATCGTTTACATAATTTGTTGTGGCATCTCCTATGAGTAAAGACCACTGTTTCAAAATGTGACCTTTTGCTTGGTTCAGGTTCGTTTTTTGTAACCATCGCTTTGTGCTATGATGTTTGCTGAGTTGCTATTTGTTAGGGTTTGATATATCTCAGTTTTTGCTTTTTTACAATGAACGATGAGAGACCATTTTGTGGAAACTGTACTTTCCCCCATACCCTTGCACTAGTCATTGCTAATATGGAACTGTTCCGTTGCTGGGGAAATCGAGGCTTGGTGGCAGGGCTCCACTCTGGGTTTTGGTGAGTATGGTGCTTGTGGATTGGCTTTGGCCACTGCTAGCAGCTTCATTGCTAATTATGCAAGTTTGTGTCTTATGTATTAATTTATTTTTTGGCCCAAATCATTTTGCCTACATTCATTTGTCATGCATATAACTTTGCTTCTGTGTGATTTTATGAGATGAGTTTGATTTTTCCAGATATGTTTGACATTTCTGTTCCTAGGTTGCGGGGCTCTGTCACAGAAAGTGGTTTTCTGGTGGTCTAGGTCTTGTACGGTGTGTAAGCATGAATCACCTACCAGTCTTCTCTTGTGTCATGTTTTAGAAGTGTCTTTATTATTTGTGAGTTGTTAATCAAGTGATTTCTTGTTTGATAACTGTAATTCTCCAACTTGTTTGTGGTTTGGGTATACTGTGCTTGAAGGGATTACTCTGGATTCCGATGTTGGGCTAGTAAGAGGTTGTGTCTGCTTTATGTAGTTGATTAAAGAATTGGACCCTAGTCCCGTCACAAACTGTTCTTTCTTTTTTAGCTGTGTTTAAGTTCAACGGCCCTTTGTACCCAGTGCCGGTCCTAGGCCTTCTGAGGCCCCGGGCGAAAGGGAAGATGTGAGGCCCCTCTAATTGCATATTGCGTCACAAGAAGTGACATGACAGAAAGTGACTTCGCAGCACTATTGATCTTATTTGGCATCACTGAAGCAAACTAATGTGGATATCAGTAACCTGGACAAAAAGTAGAGGGGATGGAAAACAGGTGAGCAAATATCCATGAGTGTAACACTTGCCTGCTGCTTTAATGATTAGTTGGACTTGCAGCAATGTTTGTAGTAATATCAGATAAATTAACAATAAAAACCAGCTCACCAGCCAATAAAATCAGTTCGCAAATAGCCAAAAAACCACAGACAAGTATTGTCACAGCCCACCAGCAAATAAAATCGGCCTACAAACAGCCCAAAAAAAAACAACCAATGCACTGACCTGTCGGGCCTGGTTCACCTGTCACCATTCCCACCCAACTGACCTCTCGAGTGCGGTCCTATTAAATGGCATCACTCCCACCAAGTATATCTGGTTTAATAGTCCAAAATATCATAAGGTTCCACATTTAACAATTGTATTTCTAGCCATATACAAGTGTGCATTACAAACAGACATACTTTGCTTGCTCATGGCAGTGTTGTTAGTTAGATGGAATGGAAAGTTAGTTATGTTAAGGGGCTGATCGTGGAAAACAGCAGTTGCCCATATGATCATACGTCCACCATTTATAAACTTGTTCAAGAAATTAGCCGCTTGCTAACACAAATGGACCAGAGTTGAGCAGTGGCTTTTTTCCCCCTCCTTTTAGCTCTTGCAAAGCCCAACCTTTATTGAACAGTGTGAAACTACAACTCCCAGTATGCATATTTGCCACATAATACATCATCTGCTGCATAATCTGATGATTTTTACTAATACATTGTTTATAGCTCAAACGGATCAAAAGTTACTAAAAATGTTTCAGTTATGAAATAGTAGGGCTGGGAAAGAACTATAACGAGTCTCTGTGAAGTTACATCAAAGGCAATAATGGGTGGTACTGCTGCAGAGGTAAGATGTATTTTTTTCATGGTGAGTGCAAAAAGGGAGACCCGTCTTGGCACCTGCATATAAGAACTGCCATTGCTATGCACTGGCAAGACCTGGTCCACTGAAAACCCTGCATATAAGTCCCCATTATGTTCTGTTTGTAAGCCAAGGAACATGGTCTCCTTCTCAGTTAAATTACCCTACCAAATAGGTGTCCTGTTCAAGAATAGGAACAGAAACACGTTTGGCCCAGAGGGCTGCTCTTCGGGCAAAGATAAAGTAAAGTTTGTCTGGGATACCTGCACGCCAGATTGCAACCAACTCTCTGCTTCGGAACAGAGATGCAAGGAACATATGCATGTCTATCCTTTAAGCATTACAGCACAACTATAAGGCAGAGGGCATAGCTGCCGAAAACTGCGCAGTTACACACTGTCCAACATGCGTGAGTGTGAGTAGCTGAGAGCTGTCACTGATGAATGGCTTCATCAGTGTTAGATCATGTGCCTTCTTTCAGGCACAACAGGGAACAGAGGGGCATGGGGTGGATATACATACAGACATGTGGGGCACAAGGAGATGCTTTTTGATTGAATGATGGGGAGGGCTTAGCAAATAATATGGCCTGTGTCCTTCGTCACTGGGTTTTACGTATGGCAAACTGGAGTATTGGTTATAATATGCAGGCATTCTTGGTTCGGGTATAAAGGTACATACAAGTGATATTGTGCCTGGATCAAGCTACAGTCTTGGTACTTAGGATTGAATGTACTTTCGGCCATTTGAACCGGAAACTAAAATATAGAGTTATATAATTGCATGTTACCTTTTTCAGCTCCCTATCTATCGGAGCCACCATAGCGAAACTTGTGCCTTTCAACTCAAAGAACAATAGCACCCATCGGACACACAACTGCCTACTGCGTACCTCATCTGTGACATGCATGCAAAGTGATGTCTTACGGATAGTTGCCAAGATTTAAAATTGCTATGTGTGACATTTTCATAATTTCAGTGTAATTATGAGTGACATTTCAATGACTATGAGTGACAGTTTCTCGCGAGCAAAATGAAGCAATGAAGAAAGGGAAACAAAAATATCTGAAATTATACAGATTTGAGCAACAAGAAACTCCAACAAAATGTTAAAACTACAGCAAAGCACCAGAAATCATTGCCAGCCTATGGCCCCCTATCTGCCAGCAATCAATCAGGAGAACATCAGGACTCCAGGGCCTCTCTCTGTCCATGTAACATGGGACCCCCGGCCTAACAGGAAGGATGTGTGAGGCTTCAACATGAAGAAGACAAGTTACACAGGGATCCAGGTATCTCAGCTGCCTGTCACACAGTGTCAGTCAGCTGACTCGCAGGCAGACAGGCTGAGCACCATTTTCCATTATCCTCACAGGCTGAGGCCGGCTCAATAATCACCCATACAACATAGCCAAAATTGTCAGAACCTGTTAAAATTACCCTCATGTAGTTTTGAGACAGAAACTTAAGGTGGCCAGAATGTAAACACACACGCTTGTCACAGCCTGGGCCTCTACCAGGAGCCACGCCTGCAGCCATGCCAATGCAGAACTTCTGAGTCATGATCGGACTGTCACCCCACTGGCTGCAGGCAGCTGCCGATCACGGGCCTGCCATATGGAGAGTAAATTAACATATAATGTGCCCGAGCCATGAAAAAAATGGCAGAAATGCAAATGGACTACGCTTCAGCATTATCTTAATAACAAAGTGTAGTTGCTCTGCAAACCCTATTTTTCAAAGTCAAATGTTAGCACCCATTTGTCAGAATTATTCTCTGCACTGTGACTGCAGACAAGCTGTATTAGTTTGTTTTCTATAGCCAGATGTGGGGTTGGGCGCAGAGAATCTAATTGTCAGGCTGAACAGCTGACTCTGTCCCAGTCTTTTAGTATTGGTCTTTCAGAAGCACAACACAAGGCCGAAGTGTTACATAGGGTCTTCACAACACGTGATTTCACTCCACTGACTCGGTCTCTGTCACTTGAAAAAATAGCAGAAATGCAAACAGGCGACGCTTCAGCAGGCAAGGAGTTACATGCACAGTAGTCTCTCCACACTAGTGACTGATTTAATGCAATAGTTGTTTACCACCTGCATGCAGGTGGTGAGAAATGTGTAAAATAAACTGCCTCCTTTCTTAAGTCATTGAAAACAACTGCATTTGTTTTCACATTTATGTCCCAATTAATTCCAACAAACAACGTTTTAAACAGATCTGCAAACAAACATATGGCGATTGCTTTTCAGGAATATGTATTTCTATATATTTACCAACGCGTTAGACCGCACGACATACACAGGGGCACAGTTGCAGTGCTGGGAGGTGCTTACAACCTGGGTCGTCGTCGAACAGCCTCTTCCATGCGTGCGCACCATTTAATTTATGAAGTGCCTCTGAAGCCCAGCTGGGGCCCAGGCGTGCGTGCGCACCATTTAATATATTGTAAGGGGCAGAGTGGCGGACGTGCACACAATTGAATTCATAATGAATAGTAAAAGAGGCTTGCTGAGTGAGGGGGCCCTGGAGCGCGGGGGCCCCTCTCCTGCCTCGGACAGACTCACTCACCTGACCTGAGGGCTGGCCAGCAGCTTCAGACTGAGAGGCAGGAGCGAGCGGGCAGCACAAAAGGCAGGGCAAAGAAGCTAGCAGGGCAGCAGGGGCTAGCAGGGCACAAGTCCTGAAAAAAGAAGTGGGGGGATGCTGTCACCGGAAGTGACGTCACGACATGAAGTGACGTCACGAAAGGTGGCTTGCAAAATTGAGCTCATTGCCTCTCCGTGTGTTTCCAAACCCGATAGAACCACTCCCTCCCCACACCGCCCCACCTCACGCCAATGAGCCCAGCCATGCTGTGCGAGTGATCGCATGAACATAGGGAGGGGGGGATGTCACATCCCTAACTTAAAAGCCCTCCGTCCCTTCCCCCAGAACACCTTGGCATCTTCCTCGCACTGAAGAAAACGGGACTCTGCCATTCCCCCGTTTTCTGTTTCTGGCTCCCCTAACCCTAGTCCGTCCCCCCCCCCCCCCTCGTATTTCCCCACCCCCACCTTCCCCCTCCGCTTCTCTCTATTCTTCTAACTTCTCCAGTCCTGCATCTGTTGCTCAGCCGGCGGCTTCTTGCGTCCTCTGTCCACCGATCTCACAGCCCCCTCGATTGTCCACAATGTGCAGTTCTTATACACCGCCCCACCTCCCTTCAAATGCCCATCTGCTCGTGGAATGTGCCCACCTTACCGCTGCGTCCTCTCTGGGACGAGATTGGTCCGATCTCGTCCCAGAGAGACCAAACATTGAAGACCAGCTGTTTAGCAGGGGGGACGGCGTCCCCCCCACTCCTCCCTGTAAAATAAGTGGGGGGATGCCGTCCACCCACGTGGTACCCCGACTCGAGCCCTGGGGGCTAGTAAGAATTTAAATTAATTCCCGGGCCGGTGATGGTCCTTTTCAGTCTCTGGTGGTAGGCGTGGCGTGGCTGGGTCCTGGATGCCTCCCTCACCTCAGGCTCACAAGTCTAAGCGCACTTTTAATTGCAATGCGCATGTCTGACAAATTCAAATGACATCGGTCATCAGCCCCTGCCTCACCCTGAAGACTGAGCAGACAAATGGGCGCCCCCACCCACCACAGTGTAAAATTAATTAATAAAGAGCCTCAGTCAGCGGCCTGGCCGGGGCCTGTGCACCATTTCGTGTATGTGTGGACCTTTCTTGAGCAAATCACTTCATTGCCCGCCCGCCCCCACCAGTTCACTATTTACACATCACGCAGGATAACGTGTGAAGAGTTGGCGTGTAACACAAACACATTTTTCAATATAAATAATATTATTAAAACAAAGGCACAGATATATTGCAGGTTGTCTTGTTGCCACCCTTAGTCACTGGATAAGTCATTATGGCCCTAAAGATTCAGAGGCCCGACCCCTCCCCCCCCCCCTCCCTCCCACTGCTTGCGTGTGCAACTGCGACCATTTAATTAATTAAGAGCTGGAGCCCTCTGTGGCTTGCGGAGTAGTGTGAGGGGGGCCCCTTGAGCGAGGTAGACCTGGAGCGGGGCCCCCGAGGAGTGAATGCACACCATTATATTATGAGGCCATTTAATTCATGAGGCTTGCCGAGTGTGATGGGGCCCCTGGCGCCCCCCCCCCCCTCGCCCCTCGAGGAGTGCGTGCGCACCATTATGTTAAGAGGCCGCCAGTCGGCCATTTAATTCGTGAAGAGGCTTGCCAGGGGAGCGTGAGCGGCCCCCAGGAGAGCTAGGCCCCCTGCACTGAGGGGGCTGCGGGGGCCTTTGTTACGCCCCTGTTCATGTCGGCGGCCGGCGGCCCTGTGACTTTTCACTGCGGTCTGCGGGGGCCCCCCTGAGCGCGAGGCCCTGGGCAGCTGCCCATACCGCCCATGCCTAGGACCGGCCCTGTTTGTACCATTTCTAGATCTTTCCTACGGGCTGAGCTTTCACCAAGTTGCATGTTTTTCCAGTTATATTCCTTATTTCATAAGGATTTCATGATTTCTGTGGATGTTTTTCATACATTGGTGAGGATAAACTTTGTTGGATTATTGTTGTTATGTCTCTTTATAGTGGCTGAAGAGTTGGTAAATTCTTCTCATGTCATTAGTAATCCAAAGTCTTCTGGGGATTCCTCCTAGTTACATTTCTGTTCTGGTCAGTATCATCTATGAATAAGCAATAAATGCATGGATTATAGATTCTTAGTTCCGGTCTTTGATTCTTTCTTCTCCCATAGGGTACTGTTTTCTTCGTTGGTTGATTGACCCAACTGGTATCTCTCTTTGTGGATCCTAGGGTGGTTTTGACTACAGCATGTGGATCTTTAGTTTGTAAGTTTGCCTCAAGCGCCTCTAGGCTGAGGTGTTTAAGAGATCTGCATGTTTTCTTATTTGAGTTGTGTTTCTTTTGTTTCCAAATGCCCTCTACCTTTTGAGCAGTTGATAGGTAAATGACAGAGGGTTCAAGACCATGTCTTGAGTTGTAGTGGTATGTCTGAGTTAAGCTTTGCGATTATTTTCAGGTTGGTCAGATCCTTATTAATGGAATAATGTATTTTTAATGTCCTGTATTGAGGGCTGTGGTGGGGAGAGGGTCCACTGAGTGTGTGCTTAGCAGGAATTCTTTCTACTATGGTCGGGAGCCCTCGTGTGAACATGAGACTGGCATTCGGGGCAGTATGGGACCCAAGGTTGGCAACCTGCTTTTTGCTTTTATCTAGGGTTGCAGGTGGGAGGGTTTTTAATGGTACTCATCTGACAGACAGTCATCTTGTTAAAGTCCGATGTGTCTGCCAGGTCTAGTTGTTCTTGAGTGCATATTTCTTCTGTGATGAAGTGGGGCCATGCGTTTTCAGTGGTAGTACCGACTGTTGAGGATTGATAGGGATTAAAGGCCATGGGTTATATTGTTATTGCTGAATTGAATGATCTCTGAATAATTTATTTTTTCCTGGATTTCTTGGGGAGTTGGAGAGTTTTCTTGGACCACATTTGTGATGAGCAGTACTCTCGCTTGGGTCAGTTCTGTTTAGTTCATTCTTGTTCATTTTGCCTCTTGAGTAATGCGCCTCGTCATGTAAATGTCTTGATTCGATTCTCGTTCTGTAGGACCTATAGGATTTATGTTGTCCAAGTTTCTTTTTTATGATCATTCAACCCTTGTGCTTGATGAGCTCATAAAAGTCTGATTTCTTTTTCCTTATTGCTTTGGTGCAAATGTTCTGTATGGGGAAGGTCTGTTTGTGAGCGATTTCACATTACTCTCAGTGCCCTAAACTTGTTGATTAATTTTGCCTTAATGGTGCAAGCTTGTTAGCTTGAATTTTCATGTTTTCTCCGCCTGGAGCTGCTATCTATTATCTACAGCCGTTTGCTGCTGGACAGTGAAGTGTGTTGCACTTACTGTTGGCATCCATATGTGATCTTTCATTTTCATCTTGGATCCCTCAGAGCACCTTTCTGGGCATGTTGATATGTGTAAGTTTGCTTCATAATCCACCATCAATGTGGTTATTTATTTTACCATCTAAGCTTTTGTTCTCTGTTACTGTTGTATCTGGCGCTAATTCCTGGGTGCTAAATTGTGTGTTCACTTGAGCTCTTGAGCTATCCTGTACTGGTCTATAACTTCCCACCCTGTCATTTTCCTTGGACTTGCTGATTGAAGTTCTTTTGCTATTACCGCCTTGGGCAGGCTGGCTGAGTCCTCACTCAACGATGGCATGAATGTTGTTGCTACTGTGGCTTCTCTTTCCTAAGCCAAGTGCGAATTGACTACTATGCTCCTGGGTATATCTTTTGGTTTGTCTTTGGGTGCACCCTGCCACTGACTAGGTATCTTATTATGCTGGATTGCCTGGACACTTGTTCTAGTGTATCAATTTGGGAATATTGTTGGTATTTTGTACTGCATTTGTGTATTTTGGCTTTTGCCCTAGCTTTGTTTCCAATTACGTTTGTCTCGCCGCATTCAGCAAAGGGTATCTTTGTAGAAAGGGGGAGATTGAGTGTGGCATGCTTGATTTGTCAGAGAGAGGTGGGAGACTTACAAATCTTATCAGTATTCTGTTGATGCGTGCACTCCCAAGTCATACGGGGGACACTGCCTGAGATGGAGGCGAGTCGGATTGTTTTTGTTCTGTTCTTTCAATCTCCTTGTGGGTCTGTTTATATAACATCTCCTTTTAAAGGTTGTTCAGCTCGATCAATTCTTCCAGATTGCTTCAGATTTGCTTGTTGTAATCATGCTTGCCATTCACCAAGGTAGTTGTCTATTTAGGGTCTATTGTGTTCCATATTCATTGTTTATTGGCCATACACCTCATCGATCCCTTTGTCTCTATTGGCTATTACTTGGGCTTGCTGAAGAAAAGCAAAAAATGATAAGCTGGCTGAGCATTGGGGTTTATAACTGGTGCTTGCACCCCTCCCACCAACCTCTGCTCCTTCTGTATTATTGCCTGTACCTATCAAACCTTGCTTGGAGCAGTGCCACCCAGGATGTCATCGGCACTGTGTAACTACAGTCATGCCACCCAGGATTGTGGTAATCACGTGTGCAATCCCGTAGTTGCTCACCTCATCATCACCACTGAGCACAATCCTGTGTTAAAAACACCTATTACCATATGCCCTATCTGAATGTCATGCTAGAGCGGGAGTCAAGTATCTACAGCAGGATTTGACGCTTCATCACAGGATTTGAGTATCTACTTCAGCAACTGAGGATGCCGTAGTCTAAAAACAAATCACCCCTAGGATGGAATGAGGTGCTTGCCTTTCCTCACTCTCCTTGTTGAGCCGCAAACCATCCCTACACTCGTAATCTCCAAGCTGATGATAACTTATACATTTTAAATTCACACAATGCATATTTATTATGAGGGTTGTCCATCAGTAACCCTGTGCAGCCAAAAAACAAACATCACCAAATGAGCAGACATGGAATACCTGAAGAGATCTGAAACCCATTATTAGACATTTTTGGATGACTTTAATACAGTCCATTCGCGGAAGACCCAAAATATCTATACAATCTGACAGTTTCTTTACATCCCACATAGACACTCAGATATCGGATGATAGAAATGCCCATCCCACAAATCCCTCCACTTTTCTCTCCCTTCTACCATGCCAGCTCAGAACTACAACTATACACAAAATCTCAGATTTTTTTGCCATCAGCATATTAGTCACTGTTGCGAAAGAAGACGAATGGTGGGTTCCTTGTTCCTGCAGCAACATTCAGATGTACAGGCTAGTGGTGACCTGTGTCTGACACCAAGGTAGTATTTAGCTGTTCTACTGGTCAGATTTTCTATTTTGCAGTTTAATTAGAAATTTGCATTGATGCTCGGAAACTTTGGTGCTTAGGTGTTTAATTCATTCAACAAACTGAGATGTGCTGGGTAGGATAGAATAGGGTGGGTGGTTTCCCTGATGCCTCCAGGCAGGCCTGTCCCTGAATGTTCTGTAGATCACTTGGTATTCACCTGTATTAGTGGCTTATTTGTTCTTCTCCATCTTGGCCCATCTTCTTGCACTTCGAGTCCCTCGTGCCATTCCCACCGCTTCCAGCCTGCCACCTGCCAACTCTGCCTTGAAGACTCAATAGGATTTGGCAGAGTGACAGTGCTGAGATGAGAACTGAGGCAAGTGGGTGTTTAGCTGCTAAGCTTTTGGCAATCAGACTTTTGTGTCGTTAGGCAGGTAGCGCTTTGGTGATTTGATGCCTGCCAGTTAGGTGGTTGGGCAAAACAACTGCTACATATGAATGCCGTATAGGCAGCAGCATAGGTGCCATGAATCACATGCTCACATGGTGTCTCACAGGATGTCAAATTTCCTCAGCTTTCAAGCACGTAGAGCTGCTTTAGTGGTGTTTTTGACTTCTCAACTGTATTTCCATTGAACTTTCAACTAGTCTCTATTATCTTATTATTTCCTTCATTGTTTCTTGCTCATTGCCTGCTTGTGTTCCCCCATCCTATGTCATTTTGCCTCCCCTCCACCTGTTCAGCCTGGGATTTTCTGCTCAAATCGCATGAGTCACACTACTTTCCCCCTCTGCCCCCCCAAGTATCTAGGTCTTGGTACTTTGATGAATACTTTCACATTGCATTTACTGTTGCTTTCTGCTGTCTTGTGCTAAGCCAGCAAGCACAATTGCCTGATAGCCAGCATACTCCTGCTGAACCTGAATGTGAAGTAGCATGGCACTTTTGGAGTTGATATTTTTCTTCCGCAACTTCTATGGGAGATGCGGGTGGTGACGTGGAGCACAGGTGACTGGCTGGATGTGGTGGTGCTGCGATGCTGCTGGGGTTATGAAATGGTTGTATGAAGGTAAAGGGTATGAGGAGAGGGGTCAGGTGAGGTGCGTGACAGGCAACAGGTGAGGTTGGGCCACAACAATGAAGCGCGGTAAAGCAAGAGATTATTTGGGAAGGTATCTGGAGCGATCTGGAAGAGCAAACCACATGGCTACTATGCTTATGATCGAACTGATGTGCATTTCACTTAATTGTGTTGAGTAGGTTACCCACTTGAGCAGCACAGTTTTGGAGTGTTGGGAGAGATATGTTCGAAAGACCAGAGTGTAGGATATTGCCCAAATAGGGCATGAATGATCACTTCCAGCATTAGGGATACTTACAGATCACCTTTTAACATACGATAGGTGGTGGAATGCTGATTTGGACGCTGCATTCCTTTTAGGGGTAAACTGCAGACCACATTTAAAGAACTCTTCAAATTGTGCACTTTACGCACCAGGATTTGGGGAGCGCCCTGTTGCTCTGTCTGGGTAGAGGTGAAGACGCAGAATTTCATTAACCAATCTCTCCCCTGTAAAAAGCAGAAATACATACTGGAAACGTTGCCTGGTTTGTCTTCAAGCTTGAGATGTGAAAAGACGCTGCATACACCATAGGTATGTGTACATATCCTTCTTTTTATTTAACCCTCGGTTTCTAAAATGGCAGGCATGGAGGACTACTCCAACAGCCCTCGTCCATTTCAAAACCAAACATTCCCACAACCTTTATACATTTTCAATACCTCTTACATCATACAATGCTAATCCCATACAAGCTAAACCCAACAAGATGGAGACGAGTGTGGTCCACATGCATGACATCAAATCCTGTAGGTGTCTAAGCTGTTAGCAATGGGCCACATAACCATTGAAAAGTGCTGGGTGACAGAGCACAAATACTCTGCATTTTGTGTCCGATATACTGCAGAGGAAAGCATCCAAATGGATTTGATATGTGCATGTTTTGTAGAGATTAATGAAACCAATACAACCCCGCTCTACTATAGCCAACCAAAGCAGACAGTCTTTCGATAAGCCTTTGATGCTTAAAAGCAGCCCAAATGACTAAACAAATCACTGCATAGGTCTGAGTCCAGGATTTTCAGCAGGTGTGGACCTACGCTCCGATATAGTTTGAAGACCAATTGAAAATCAAGAGGGAAGACAGTTGTGAGGTGGCACCTGTTTCAAGTGCCTTTGCCACCAAAGGAAGATAATTTGATAGGTTGTCAAGGTCCACTCTGGATTTCTTGAGTGAAGGTGTGATGATTGCGTATTTCAGAGGCACGAGGATGACTCCACAGAATAGGTGGGCAATGATTAGGCGAGTGATGATCAGCATCAGAGGAGTGTGGTCCATGTAGGTGACTTTGGTATGACTGATGTCCAAAGAATTAAGACCTTTTTTAAAGACACTAAGATGTAACTTTTAGCAGATTTCGAGACAGGTACAAACTCACAGAGGTGTGGGGGACTAAGGGTAGGGCTCTGAGTCAGGTCGCGCAGTAGAGGCAATTCGGGCCGGTATAGTGTCAGCCTTATTAGTAAAGAACGGCAGACAGTTACACAGGTTTATGGATTGAGCCGGCACGCTAGAAGATTTGCTGGGGGGCATCAAGTGCTTATTGATGCAGACCAGCTTTTGGATTGTGTTTGATGAATTTAGCATTACGTTGTCCATGTACACATACACACACACTTGCAGACATTCTGTAAGCACTCAACAGACAAAGGGAAACACTTACTCAGCTAAGACAAATGAAGTATCACACACAGCCACTCACTATATACAAACACGACACCATATACAGGTACACATAGTTGAACAGAGGATTAACAAATAGACGGATGTATATACAGACAGCCTGACAAAGATAGCGTACCTTTGGAAATGCACATAGACACACATCATGAAACACACAAAAGGTGACGGGAGGCTGCTTGCAATAAGTCTAACCACTGGCAATAGCTTGGGCTAGCACACCAACTCATCATTCTTTTGCTCAGCATGCCACTTCAGTTTGGACCCAACCATATGCAAATCAGTCTTGACCCTGTTCCTCCTGGGAACTGTCCAGTCCGAACTGCCAAGCCCGGTCTTTCTTGAACTGGAGCACAAGCAACACAGGACTGGTATCGCCCTAGTTATGGGCTCATCAGCCAGGTACAGTTTGGTACCAGTGACACAGTGAGGATGAGACCCAGATCTGGGCATACCCATGCCACTTAGGGCAGTACATTAAATACACAATAGGATGATGGGAGGAATGCTTGCAATAAGTCTAACTACTTAAAATAGATCGGATAGCACTCCAACCCATCTTTCTTTTGCTCACCATGCAACCTCACACATACATCCTCGTAGAAACAGTCAAACACACATCAACACAACTATAGAGTCCCGTATACATGGACCAATAGACATATATGCAAAGTTAAAAAGCTAGAATGACAGTTACAGAGGAGCCTGCCACAGTGAGGTAAACAACTTCCTCAGTCGCCTTAGAGCGCTTTCTGGGGGGTCCATGTAGGTAGTCAAAAGGAGGTGTTATTTTTCAAGGAACTTAGATTCAGTCTCTGGGTGTGGAATCAAAAGGTCTGTCAGAACTCTCAAGTGGAGAGGCTGTTTTCGTTAAAGGTCACTTCTTTCCCAGGCAGGGATCACTGTTCACAGCGTCCAATCAGCTCCTGGATGGATACAAAAGATGGTATATGAATGGGGGAAAAGCCAGAGACACTTGTAGGAATGAGGTAATCTTTTGTCTCCTCAACAGGCCAATTGTGCATACTGTTTACACACCAACATCCCATGGCAGTGAGAAAAAAGTGGCACACCCAGGGCAAATTCTATTTTTGTATATTTTTCTGTATAAAGCATGGAATTTATGTGTATGCAAAAAAATGAGCAGCTTTAAGAAAAAAAATTTAAGTTGTAAGTCATAAACCCACAACTGGTCAAGTTTTCTTTCCTAACAAGGTCCACACTGTCTAGTTAGATAAATATTATTGACCACGATATACGTTCCATAATCTACAAAAAACATAGCATAAGGGTACAGAAGTGTAAACAATGTGTACGTGATTTAAGTTGTATCTGATAGGCTTGATAGCCTCCGAGTTTTCCTCCTGTTTTCAACTACCCTGCCCCACACACTTCATTTCTTTAACAGTGATAAACTGTGTTTTTTCCAACAATGATATGCGGCCCACAGCTTTGGGTCTTTTGTTTTAGGAGAACAAAAAATCAACTTCAGAGGCTCACTACATAAACATTACAAGCCGGCGGCCCCTGCTCCGGCTAGGATTTAGTTCCTAGACATAAAGTACAGTACTCAGCACATTCACAGTAGAAAATACTGCTGTAAAAAAAACTATTAAAGTGAATAATTATGGGCAAGATTCTTGGATATCTGGATTTGATCAGAGTTTGGAAAACATCTCGCTGACCCAGCTCTCACAGGAAACAATAAATAACTCTGCATTAATTGCAATCTGTTCAAACTGGAGAAGTGTTCACTCCCAGATTCGAGATCCAAGGGACCTCTATAGCATCTCGTACCTTTAGGAGCCATTGCGGCTTACATTGCCTGCAGTAACCCAGCTTGAAATGGTCAGCATGGGGCGTGGTTCCCCTGGCTTTGTTTTGAAATGATGTCAGTTACACACACTGTGTAAGTGTCCCATTCCTAACTAAACAACTTTTCAGAGCTCTAGGTCTTTTCTTGCTTTTATGAAACTGTGTTTATGTCTGGATAAGTACAGTATATCTTTAGCCAGACCTGGAACGTTTCTCAAACACATTTGAAAATCTGCAATGGAGCACCATCTCACGTGCAGAAATATTATTTTCTGAATTCGCAAACTTTCACTAGCTTTTATCTGGAATAGCTGCAGAAGTCACAGGAGTATTCCTGGACACGGTTTGTGAATTCCTAATGATGTCTGTGTGGAAGCTATTCCATCTCTGGACTAGTACATTGTGTACAGTTCTGGATGCAAGAATGCTTATTCTCTACATCGAAAATTCTTTAAATGTGATGGAACCCCTTCCTGCAAACCCACAGGTTTGGGGAGTTTTTCTTTCCCATTCCCACACGAGAAACAGATTCACTACTACCTTTTTTTTAAAAAAAAAAAACGTTTTATTGATTTTCAGGTTGTCTTTGCATCATACAGCAACAGAAAATCACATACATGCATATTCTACAGTTTGCAACATTGTGTAACGGGCATACTCCACCAGTGTCCCTATTTCTTATTATACAAGCCAACTTTCTGGCGTCCTAAGCATTATCCTTATCTCTTAGCTACTCTGTGATTGAACTATTGCTGAGTCAATGCAGGAGTACAGTGGCGTTTTGACATCTTATCCATAACTGCACTAAGCACTTGCATACATTTCCATTACTGTCTCATCGAAACCCATATTACATACCCCACAACTGCACTTCACCCTCCCCCACCCACTGGTCCTGAATATGTACAAGAAGACTCCCTCCAGGTTCGGGCGTTGACACTGGCATAATCATTGTCTACATCACGCTCAGTACACTTCTGCTGACGTCCAGGGCCATGTCGGTTTAATCTATGGGTTTAGTCACCACCTTGTGAATCGCTAATATTGCTGGTAAAGGCTATGTCCAGAGATCTACATGCTTCCAGCATGATTTCCCAGTCCATCGCAATCGGGGTCTTCCACAACCCTCTAGCTTCTTCCTGCCTCAATGCAGCGCTCTCTGCCTCGCCCCATCGCAGCAGTTCACTATGCCATGTGTGAATAGTGGGTGGTGTCTTCGACTTCCACCGCATGGTGATCGCTCGCACTGCCAATAGGAGCGCCCGGTTTTCAAATCTCTACTGCACCTTACACTTAGAAGTTCCCCTCCGCAGTCCCAGAATATAGCTCCCAATTGTGGTATCTATTTCCCTTTTCGTGATTTCCGACGTGTACCCTCTGATCAAGGCCCAATATCCTCCGATCCGTGGGCAGGACCATATCATATGCACTAGGTCTGCTCCCTCTAGTTGACATCTAGGACAGTGGTGACACGCTGCCGGGTACATCTTGTCCAATTTACGTGGTGTAAGGTACGACCTATGTAGGACCATAGTTTGGATGTATTTAAAGCGCGTGTTCGTGATACCCTTTTAGGGTGCTCCAGCACTCTCTCCCATTCCCTATCCGCAAGGGCCCTGTCCATGTCCTCCTCCCAGGCGTTGCGCAGCAGCGCTAGGTCAACTTGTGTGTGGGATCGCAGCCCTACATAAAACCATCAAATGAGGTGACGGCCTCTCCCCATGTAGTACAACGTTTTGACTAGGTCATTAGTGGGGGGGCTCCTGTCTCTGTGGGGCCCACTACTTTCAGACATACCGTAGCAGTGCCGCATGTAAGAGGTACAAGTGATCTGGAGCGCCCGTTTCTCAGAAAAAGTTGTCATGGTCCAGTAACACCCCCTCACCGAATAGGTCTGCAACCATAGTGACCGCCACATCCACCGAGGGTGCCAGCCCGTGCATCGATAAGCATCGCAACTGAACAGTAATGTATATGGCGGCTCTACTATTGCTAATCTGTTTGTTATCCAGGCATTGAATTCCTTGCTATTAAGACCCGGGGGGCATTTGTATATCATGGTAACAAAAGGGTGTGTAGTGCCCTCTGTCTTACATCCCGATCAGTCATCCCTATCTCCTGCAAGTTACGTCCTGCCGTCCAAAAGGACAGCCTTTATAGTTGGCAGGCGTTAAAATACGCCCTAAGATCAGGCACCGCTAAGTCCCCTCCAGACGTGCTGTGCTGCAATTTCTTTAGGCTAATCCTCCGCCTACCCGACTCCCAAATAAGTTCAGCTAGTAATGTATTCATTAGTTTAAAGGTGGTGCTCGGGAGCATAAGTGGTATGTTTGTAAAATAATAGACAGCCGTGGAAGGACCACCATTTTGGCGATTGCTGCCCTGCCCGCTACCAACAGTGGTAGGGTTGTCCAGAAATTAATGCTGGACCGTAAGGCTCTCAGAGCTCTGTTCAAGTTACCCTCTAACATATCTGCCTGAGTCCTATATACTTGGATGCCTAAGTATTTAAATGTGTGAGACGCAACCTTAAATTGCATTGAGCCAAATAGAAAGTCCAGCAGAGGCGCCTGTTCTTTAAAGAAGAATACTGTTGACTTTGCCGGGTTAATAGCGAGCCCTGACAGTCTTTCAAATGTTACGAACTGCGCAGCCATAGCGTCCATAGGGGCGCGGAGGTCGCACAGGTATAGAATAATATCATCGTCATACGCCAATAGCAAATGTGCGGTGCCTCCCACCGTTTTCCCCATGCCGGTCAGTTCCGCTCTGATCTTTAATGCCAAGGGTTCAAGCGCCAATATAAAAAGAAGCGACGAGAACAAGCTGCAGTTACTCCTCCACAATTGTGACTCTGATTGCTTCGAGTCCCCTGTTGTTGATCGCTCTTCGAGTGTGTCAACCAAAAAGGAGTAATTTATATATCCATTATTGTCAACTACGACTGTAAGTCTCCCAGTCCACCACCGGTACTTAGGATCTCTTTCCTTCTCCATAGTAGCGTTATTGAAGCCCCAATTTCTTATTGAATACGACGGAATGGTCCTCCGTTACCTCTACATACGTAGGTATTCTTACCTCAGCCTTTGGCAGCACACACATATTTGTAAATATTTACTTCACATATCGCTTGTCCCCCTCAGGTGCTCGTACAGTCCTGATGAAGACCCCACCTCAAGGTCCATAACCATCCTGAAATCTAGGGCGTCGAAACGTCGACTACAATCCTAGTACAGACTCTAGGGACACAACATATGACTGAACTTTGGTTCAATTGGAGACATGTACTGTTTTGGGAACAGTTCTATCATGTATGGAAATGTACATAGGAATGTATATTGATCTATTTATGTCACTTCTTTCCATGTCCCCTCTCCCACACTAATACACTCTATTTCAATCTTTCCAATTTTCTTACCACCGAGAGCACTGTGAATATTATTACACTTTTGTATAACTGTGCAGATACAAAGTTCATTTCTGTGCAATACTATAATTTGTTTTATTCCAGATATTACATGGTCAATATAAAATGAATTTTGAATAGTGGATATCAACCGCATACTCACTTGTGTTATTTGTTTTGATCTGTGCTGCTATGATCTTTGTTTAGATTAATTGTTCCACTGCCAAGACCACAATTTTTTGATACTGTAAGTAGAGGTAGTAGCTTTTCCCCAGGTGAAATGAGCCCAACAGTGCATGGCAGATCTTAATGCAAACAACATTCCATGGGGAGATGGTCCTTTTTTGTACTGCTTTGCCATTCTTTGCTCCGGAAGACCCTATAAAGAGCTGATTGCCCAGTCAATGTTCCTTGGTACGATCGATACAGAAACTCAGTAAATGCTCTTTTAGGATCCAAACAATGGAATCTCTCTTCCTGTTTAGAGGGATGAAGTGGAGCAAAGAACGCAAGAAGGTCGATAGACTAACTAACAAAAAAGGAGGGACTACTTTAGGTAGGAATGAAGGCCGGATCCTTAGAGCCAACTTATCAGGAAAGAAGGTGGTATAAGGAAGTTTGACTCAAGGAAACAGAAGTTTGCTCACACTTCGAGCAGAAGGTATGGCACCCAGAAAGACAGCCTTTAATGTCAGAAGTCTCAAGGGACAATTGTGCAGTGGTTCAAATGTAGTGCACATCAAAAAAATTAGGAATAAATTAATGTCCCATTGGGGCATCACAAAGGGTTTTTGGAGGAAACAAACGTTGTAAATCTTTCAAAAACCTCATCACAATGGGTGATTGGCTTAAGGAAGGATGACCCAGAAACGGCAGGAAGGCAAACAATTAGTCTTTAACAGTGCCCAAGGCAAGCACTTGCTGGGCTATGGACAGAACAAACAATAAAACTCCAGACAACTTTGCCTGTTAAGGGTCAAGCTTTTGGGAACTGCACCAATCCACCCGAGGACAACTGATGAAGCTAAAGGGGAGCACTGGTAACTGAAAATGCTCCTCGCCCACCATAAACCACAGGTAATGCCTATGGTCTTGCATGCCTGCGCCTCCTGCATTAACATGGGCAGATGGTCCTCTATCAGTTACCCTAAGGGCAGTGGAAGATGCAATGGAGTATAAAGGAATGGAAGGGTATAGGGTGCAATAGCCAATTTGGTGGACCCATTTGTCTTTCGTATTGGCCTGCCACCCTGGGAGGAAATATTGGATCCTGCCTCCAACAGATTGCTTTGTACCGGCAAGGACACACAAAAGCAGTTTTAGGGTTGTGGGTCAGGGAAGACTAAACCGCACATTTTTGCTGTTATCTTTGAGTGTCACAAACTCTGTGATGAAAGCCCTAAAAAGGATGTTGTACTGGTGGAGGAATCTGGCATTTATGGATGGAATAATCACTCCCGCAGCCACAGAGAGAACACAATTGTTGGTGGAATTGCCTTGTGGAAGCAGAAAGGCCCAAGGAATGGGCCATGGCTCTGCTATCATTGAAACACTCCAAAGCTGATCTGCTTCGCATCATTAAGGTGGAAGAGGCACTTTCCTCTGTAGCAGGACCTGGGGCAGACACAAGGTCAGTATCAGATGAAGTGTCAAACCACTGGCATACTAAAGCCTTTCATACCAGTTGTCCTCACCATATTGGGCAACATAATTCTCTCCATTACCATAGATGTCATTGTCAGGATCTGTGCCAAAACGTCTGGACCCTGCTATGAGGTAAAGGCAAGGTATCAAAATCAGAGGGATTGCCAAGAGACTGCACACTGGTTCCGACTTTGGTCAAGGTCATGGCAGATTCAGTTTGGATAGCATAATAGGCTGTAAATCCTCATCTGGCATTAATGGCACTGGCGTTGATGCGAGCGGTACTGGCACAGGAGCAAAAGTAGGTACCAGAGTTGGTGCTGAATCTGATACAGATTCAGAAAAGGGGGTGGTGATGGACAGAGTATCTGAATTAAGCAGAATACTACTACCCAGTCAACAGATCAGGACTTGATCCATCACCGTTTTTTAGCTCACTGCACCATCCCAGCTCAGAACCTGGCTACATGCAAATTAGTCTGTCCCTGGCCCAGTGCATCATGGGAACAGGGCAGACCAAACTACCAAGCCAATTCTTTTACTGGAAAGGAAACAAGCTTCCGGGGACCGGTTTCTGGCATTACAGCCGGCTTCGGCCCGGCTTGCTTGAATCCTGATGATGCAGTGAGCAAGGGACTCACATCTGAGCATACCCTTCCACGCTTGTGGTGGACAAAACGATTCAGAAAAAGGGGTGGTGATGGACAGAGTATCTGAATTAAGCAGAATACTACTACCCAGTCAACAGATCAGGGCTTGATCCATCACCGTTTTTTAGCTCACTGCACCATTCCAGCTCAGAACCTGCTACATGCAAATTAGTCTGTCCCTGGCCCAGTGCATCATGGGAACAGGGCAGACCAAACTACCAAGCCAATTCTTTTACTGGAAAGGAAACAAGCTTCCGGGGACCGGTTTCTGGCATTACAGCCGTCTTCGGCCCGGCTTCCTTGAATCCTGATGATGCAGTGAGCAAGGGACTCACATCTGAGCATACCCTTCCACGCTTGTGGTGGACAAAACGATTCAGAAAAGGGGGTGGTGATGGACAGAGTATCTGAATTAAGCAGAATACTACTACCCAGTCAACAGATCAGGGCTTGATCCATCACCGTTTTTTAGCTCACTGCACCATCCCAGCTCAGAACCTGGCTACATGCAAATTAGTCTGTCCCTGGCCCAGTGCATCATGGGAACAGGGCAGATCAAACTACTAAAATAATTCTTTTACTGGAAAGGAAACAAGCTTCCGGGGACCGGTTTCTGGCATTATAGCCGTCTTCGGCCCGGCTTGCTTGAATCCTGATGATGCAGTGAGCAAGGGACTCACATACCCTTCCACGCTTGTGGTGGACAAAACGATTCAGAAAAGGGGGTGGTGATGGACAGAGTATCTGAATTAAGCAGAATACTACTACCCAGTCAACAGATCAGGGCTTGATCCATCACCTTTTTTTAGCTCACTGCACCATCCCAGCTCAGAACCTGGCTACATGCAAATTAGTCTGTCCCTGGCCCAGTGCATTATGGGAATAGGGCAGACCAAACTACCAAGCCAATTCTTTTACTGGAAAGGAAACAAGCTTCCGGGGACCGGTTTCTGGCATTACAGCCGTCTTCGGCCCGGCTTGCTTGAATCCTGATGATGCAGTGAGCAAGGGACTCACATCTGAGCATACCCTTCAACGCTTGTGGTGGACAAAACGATTCAGAAAAGGGGGTGGTGATGGACAGAGTATCTGAATTAAGCAGAATACTACTACCCAGTCAACAGATCAGGGCTTGATGCATCACCGTTTTTTAGCTCACTGCACCATCCCAGCTCAGAACCTGGCTACATGCCGAAGACGGCTATAATGCCAGAAACCGGTCCCCGGAAGCTTGTTTCCTTTCCAGTAAAAGAATTGGCTTGGTAGTTTGGTCTGCCCTGTTCCCATGATGCACTGGGCCAGGGACAGACTAATTTGCATGTAGCCAGGTTCTGAGCTGGGATGGTGCAGTGAGCTAAAAAACGTTGATGGATCAAGCCCTGATCTGTTGACTGGGTAGGAGTGTTCTGCTTAATCCAGATACTCTGTCCATCACCACCCCCTTTTCTGAATCGTTTTGTCCACCATAAGCGTGGAAGGGTATGCTCAGACATGAGTATCTTGCTCACTGAACCATCAGGATTCAAGCAAGCCGGGCCGAAGACGGCTGTAATGCCAGAAACCGGTCCCCGGAAGCTTGTTTCCTTTCCAGTAAAAGAATTGGCTTGGTAGTTTGGTCTGCCCTGTTCCCATGATGCACTGGGCCAGGGTCAGACTAATTTGCATGTAGCCAGGTTCTGAGCTGGGATGGTGCAGTGAGCTAAAAAACGGTGATGGATCAAGCCCGGATCTGTTGACTGGGTAGGAGTGTTCTGCTTAATTCAGATACTCTGTCCATCACCACTCCTTTTCTGAATCGTTTTGTCCACCATAAGCGTGGAAGGGTATGCTCAGACATGAGTCCCTTGCTCACTGCACCATCAGGATTCAAGCAAGCCGGGCCGAAGACGGCTGTAATGCCAGAAACCGGTCCCTGGAAGCGTGTTTCCTTTCCAGTAAAAGAATTGGCTTGGTAGTTTGGTCTGCCCTGTTCCCATGATGCACTGGGCCAGGGACAGACTAATTTGCATGTAGCCAGGTTCTGAGCTGGGATGGTGCAGTGAGCTAAAAAACGGTGATGGATCAAGCCCTGATCTGTTGACTGGGTAGGAGTGTTCTGCTTATTTCAGATACTCTGTCCATCACCACCCCGTTTTCTGAATCGAATCTGATACAGGTCCACAAGGCACAGACAGCGTAGAGGGTAGACCTGACGGCAGAAGTCCGATTGGAGGCCCCTGTGGATCCTTAGTGCAAGAGGGAACCGGTAAGGTGTCAAATATACGCAGTACTGTCTTCCTGAGGGCCTCTACTTGAAGCAACATCACCAACCGACATGAAAACTCAGGGTGCATTTCGGCCAGACCCTGAATCGGCTCCAATAGAGATAGGGAGCAATACTGTGAGGCATGTTGACACTCTTGTGCCCTCTCCGGAGTTCAAGAGTGCCGGGAAAGGGCCATCATCCACTTGGAATTTTTGTGTTTTTTCTGCAAAGTATCCGAAGACGATTGACCTATCGTGGGAATGCAATCTTCCTTTTGTCTTCAACCAGTCATGGCTCAGAGTCTTCTTGTGTTTGGTGACCAATTTTGGCTTCACATTCCTGTACGGCCTTCGGATTTTTCTAGGTGCTGTTGCCACAGGTATTGGACTGGTGGTCCGACTCCAGTAACCACAAAATGACTTCATGCGGGTCCATCACAGACATCCGTTTGAGACAGTCCCTGCGTGGATGAAACACTGGTTTTAAATGGTGACATTTCCCTTGCACACGGGATAAAATTTTGTCTAAAAATATGGTCAAAGACAAGAGAGAAGCTCCAGATCAGCGTCTGAAGGTGAGGAAATAAAGCAACTGACTCAGTGCGCATGGGCGGTGCTTAAGCGAGGTTCCGCCTGCCACATCTGGAGCAGAATTACCTCAGTGAAGAGTGGCTTGACACCACCTAGTGGTGCGCCAGAGAACTGCTCTGAACGTTTTCAGATCCAGTCTGGCACCTGGGGACCTATTCACTAGGTGAGAAATCTGCAGTTAGAAGATTCATCAGAGATGCACCACTACTGTGTGCCAATTTGAGTACAGTATGCTACGAAATAGGAGAACCAAATGACCTTGTACAGGGTTTATCCAGAAGAACAGAATGCTCACAGATACCACAAGGGTTTACTAAATATCAAAGACCATAGGCATTTGTGGCCACAATGGAAAGACACTTTACTAATAGTTCATTATAACAACACTATAGAGGTCTTTATCTGGATCAAACTCATCTTAGTTTCACATTACCCAACCCAAACTTAGACATTTACCAAATCTCTAATACCAAAGCACTAAACAGCATTATGTAACATGCTGAAGGAAAATCCCAGAACCATATGAAAAGGGTTACTTAGATCTGGAAAGTGCTACAGTAACATAATAATTAATTCAAAACGAAACATATCACCACAAGCATTACATTTAAAACAGAAAATGAAGAAATGTATATAATGAGGAAAGATGACACCCTTGCACACAGAAAAAAAGATTGAGCTCGACTAAATTTACACAAATAAAGGAATGAAGGTGAGAATATCAAGGCCCAACCAACAATGGAAATGTCTTCAATAGCTACTTGTCATTCTCACAAACAAGTGCCAGTGTTAAATCCTTTTGTTTCATTTTAACTTGACAACTGCAAAAGTGGCAGTGGTAAGGGTGTCATCTGTCCTATCGCCATTGTCTAACCCAGGGTGGTGTGGAGTGCAAAAAAACGATGGATTTGGGCCCAGATCTTTTGACTGGGTTGAATGTGTGACATTGATCCACATTCGGTCCATCACCTGTTTTGTTTGCAATCTGTCCTAAAGAAAGCATGAAAAAGGCCCCTACCCTCGCAGTTGGGTAGTAAAAGCCATAAACACAATAAAGTGGGCCCAGGTGCCGCAGCTCCAGCTTCAATAGTTATAGCTATATCCATGGTCTATCTAAAACCTGTCTCCAGTAAGACTGAGGAGGCGTTCAAACTTCAGAGAATATTGCTGTTACTAAATTTGAGACAGAATCATGTTTACCTACGAGTACTAGCTTCAGGGTGAGGAGAGAGTATTTATAATAGACACATAACATGCACAGGATACTCTGAGCCCTTAACAAAGGGCGTTAGCATATTCTTCATATTGAATGTATACAGCTCGGATGAAGAACATTGTTATTCCAGGCCTCCCAATTGCGAAGTATGTCCCTCGTTTATTCCTGAAACTTGCAATATTATCTCAGGTTTAGAAGCGTAAGACTATCTGTGAAGACATGGTTTTCTCCCTAAGACATACATCTTAAAAGCTAGGGTATAAGGACATGGGGGCATATTATCAAGGGGGTTTATCTCCGCTTTTTTGGCTTTAAAAGCCAAGAAAGCGGAGATAAAATTATCTCCCTATTACCAAGCTGTCGCTAACACCAGTTAGTGACAGCTAAAAGGAGATAACGACCATCTTGGGCCCCGCTTTGCATGTCAGTGATATTTATCACTAATGACATGCAAAGTGGGCGTGCCAAGATGTTAGCGACTGGAAACAGTCCCTAACATCGCTATCTCCTATTACCAACTTTTGGAGATATTCGCGCTAAGCGCGAATATCTCCAAAAGCTAACACCTGCCCTGAGCAGTTCTTAGCCATGTTATCCAATGGGAGGTGGATAACATGGCTAAGAGCATTTGCTCGATAATGCATGAATATCGCTGACTTTTCAGCGATATTCATGCATTGCGGCCGTTTTTTATCGCATTTGCGATAAACCTTGCTAATAGCAAGATTTATCTGCGATAAAAATCGCCAATGTGCGGCGATAATTTTTGTCTCTAAACAAGTTAGAGACAAAAATTATCGCTAGTTGTTGGTAATATGCCCCATGGTTCTCTTCCTAAGACGAGAATCTTAAAAGCCACACTTAGGCCTTAAGGTGCATTCACGTATTTTTATTTTTTGCCAGATACTCTTTATTGAATTTTAACCAGGAAAAAAAGCACTGGATAGTTGCTGAAGAGTTTACAACAAGCTTTGGTAGCTCCTTTTCATAGAGTAACTTTAAGAAAAGTGCGAATTATAGCCACTCTCTTGCCAAACAACAGGTACATGTATAGTATGGTATCTAAAGACAAATAAACGGAAATACATTCACTCATCTTTCAGCTCTGCATAGCCTTCTGGAGCTGGTCACACTTGGAACAGAAGGTAGGATCGCTCTGTCTTGATCCATGCATTGTACCTCACCTCACTAATGGCAGCATTTTGTTAGAACAACGGAATTACTCCCAGCTTTGATGGGTAAAAACAAAGGTGCTGTAACTTAAGTACTGCCTCGATAAAGGCGTATCATGCTGTGAATTGGAGTCTAAATGGGAGGGTTTTATTTGATGTTACTTGATCCGTAGCCAATATATTCAAGGGTCTACTGACTTACAAAAGAAGCTCCCTTGCTGTGCCCAGAATGTGAAAGATCAATTCTAAATATGGGCGGATTTCACGGATCCACGATCCGCGAATTTGCGGATTTGCGGATCCGCAAAATCTGCGATTTTGCGGATTCGCGGATTATGTGGATTTTTTCAATGGGGGGGGGGTCTTCTGTGCGAGTTCAAGTGCCTCTTGTGTGTATAAATGGTCAGAGACCGATCAGAGCAGCAGATGAAGAGAAAGAAGCTCCTGGTCACAGGAACAGCACGAGGATTGCGCTCGTGAAAGTCAAGGATACAAAGGCCTCTATCCAGCATCACAGCTGATTTTCGACGGTAGATTTGGGAAAAAGGCACACCTGCCCAGCCTCGACGACGCTCACGATTGTTTTTGGGCTGATGAATGAGTCACTGAATTTGAGCTTTAACTAGTTCCAGCGGCCATGTGTGTGTTACTATGCACACCGATGTGCGCTGGGGTCCCTTGAGTGAGCTGTCCATCCATCATCCTGTAACTATTTTAGGATGGCGCCGGCAAGCTGCCAGCGCCATCCTAAAATAGTTACTAAATTAGCTTCATCAGGAAGCACTAATAGATAAAATAAAGCAGGTGCTCGAGCACCTGCTTTATTTTATCTATTAGTGCTTCCTGTTGAAGCTAACTTAGTAACTATTTTAGGATGGCGCTGGCAGCTTGCCGGCGCCATCCTAAAATAGTTACAACAACTTCAAGCTTGAAGGCTTGAACTTTTGCCCCCCGAATCCGCCACTCGCGGATTTACGGATTTTCAGTAAATTCGCGGGAGTTCGCGGATAGCGGATTTACCGAAAATCCGCGAGCGGAACCGATTTTGCGCTCACGCTTAATCAATTCCCGGTTCTTCAAATTAAATCCCTCCAGAAGCAAATTGCTAGTCTCTGGGTCTGCTGGGATTGACATTTTCAACATCCCCCTGGATGTGGCCACCAAACATGGAGAAAGGTTAATCTGATATCTCAGCACAACCAAAAACATTTTGACTGGGGACTTGGCCACGAGGCCCAGGTGGCGGACATCTCTCCTTGACCTCCCTGCTCCCCAGACTAAAAAACTGCGGTCATCCTCTTGCTGGAGAATGAATATGCCAGGAGAGGTCAGGCAGGCCGTGGCGCACCTCCCAGACAGACAACACGGGCCAGGTTGTGGCCGTGAGTAGGCGGCATGCAGCTGCAGGTGAATGGGGCAATGAAGATCGCAGCATGGCCCAGCACTGCTGCGGGAGGTCTTGGGGGTAGTCCGAGATCATCCATTAGGTTAAATCATATTTTTGTGAGACCCTAGAAGCAGCATGAGTATAGGCATCCGGGTAACGGATGCTGTGGACCCACTTGCCCCCTTTGTGCCAGAACTCTGACAGGGCAAAGAAACTTAGGGCACGTCCCCGCAGACATAGCAGAGACAAGGGCCTGGGCGGGAAAAGTAATCACTCCAGAAGACCCTTGGGATCCGCGCGGTCAGAGGCAGGCTGCCTGGCCCGAAGCACGGTACGGGGAGCCATGATCCTGTCACTATTTTGATGGCGTACAAGGAGTATTCAATTGCCTCACTAGCTGATGGACAATTGAGATCTGAGTTGAAGCCTAACTAGGCATTCGGGGCACCAGGGAGTGTCATGGTGCCCCATAACTCTTAGCCCGTACTTATTGGGCTTGATGCGCCAGCAACACAAAAGCCTACTGCACTATGGCAGACTCTGGGGAGTCAGTGGGGAAGTTACCCAACCCTGTTACAACTCTTGTTGGGTAGTGTTGATGTTCAGGGAGACAGATGCTTATGAGGTGGAAGTGGGGGTACCTAAGGGGTCAATTTGTTTTGGCCCAGTTGGCTGTTAATTAAAAAACAATCTATGAGATATTATGTACAACGTTGCCATGTTATGTTACCTATTTTTAACAACAACGGTCCCTAGAGAAGTTCAAAATAGGAAACCAAGCAATAAATATACTCAATAGTTGCTATATTAAGTGGACATGTCCAGCCGGACAGAGGTCTAATATTTACTTATAAATAAATAAACAGTGGTTGAACATTAATACATAAAATGGGATACAAGCCTGTGTCCTACTTAACCAAACAGGTACAGAACAAGGAACGAAAGAACAACAGGAGGCTCAGGCAAAGCTCGTGGTTTGCTACATAGGAAAAATTTCACAGTGTCTGAGAACAAATCAGAATGTTTACAAACTGTAATATATGCAATGTTGTATATGCAATTTTTTGCCCATACAATAAAATATATATTGCAGGGCTCGACAAATCTAAAAAATCTTACTTGACCTGCAGGTCGAGTGAGTAGACTTTTCTACGCGACCTAACAGCAATGCGCTCGACCCACAAACTGATCGCATATGATTTTTTTTCAAAACATTTGCAGCGCCAACAACCAAAAAAAACGTTGTCCAACCAAATTAACAGCAAATTTTAATAATTTAGCACCCAGTTACCTTCCTATGTGTGTATCAAAGTGCTGTGGTGAACGTTTCTGCCAACATACATGGCAAAAAAACCCCATAAACTTTAACATGTCATCTGCTACTCATAAGTTGCTTTGTGCAAGCTCACTCCTCTCAGTTAAGTCACGGTTATAGAAATTTCCCAGCCCTCACAACAAAACTCACTCAGACTGCCCTCAGAATTTACTTGCACAAATAATACTGCATTTGCTCCTCAGGTGCACTTGTGCCATTTTAACAGTTTGCTCTCTCATATGGGACGACTTTCATTTTGGCACTGGACTAAGGACAAACCAGTTGTTCCTAATTCTAAAGACAGGATCAAGGTGGACTTACATCACAGCAATGCACCAACAAGACTAACAAAAGAAAAGGAAGCAAGGACCAAAATGAGAAATGTGTATTGGACAGACCACCCAAAAAATCCATTTGCGAATTTCCTAGCATCACAGCAGAATCAGGGGCAAAACACCGAATGCCCCCTTGGTTGATCATTTTATGCAGAATGGACCCTCTGAAGGTGACATCCGCTGGACTATTATTACTGTGGTTAAACTACAACCCAGAGGTGGTGACAATTCCAAGTTACGGAGTCGTGAAGACGTGTAAGTCATGATTTGAGCAGGGTGACATGCCCCTAGCCCCGGTTGGCCGCGGACGGGCGCAGACGGGCTTGCCTTAGGCGCGCCTTCGGCGCACAATCGACGCGCCCGCTGCGCTCGTCCGCTGCGCGTCCGAAATCTACACATGATTTATGGATCTGTAAGAGGGGGCTGGGAAGGAAGGGGCGTGGCCTCGAAAAGGGGCGTGGTCACGGCAAGCGCCGGAAATGGCGCCAAGAGTGTCCCGGTACCAACAACCGTGGCAACGCTAGATCCGCTGCACGGCTGGTCAGGGCGAATGAGGTCAGCGTATACAATTATGCGGATGACCTCCAACTTGTTTTCAATCTGTCTTCTTCCCCTGCTTCCATCTCAAACTTCCAGTCTATTATGATTTTTATCCAGGACTGGATGAACTACAACCACCTGAAACTTAACCCAGATAAGACCGAGCTGGTGTTGACGGGTGGTTGCTCCAGTCCCTGGTTCTCACTTTTTTGGCCCCCTTCCCTAGGTTCCCCCCTGTCCCCTCTACCTCAGTCAAAACTTTAGGTATCAAACTCAATTCTCAGCTCACTCTTCACTCCCAGGTTAGTTCTGTGGTGTCCTCCTCCTTCCTGTCACTACGCACCATCCGCAAGGTATACCGTTTTTTTTCCTTCGATGCCTTGAAACTGATCATCTTGGCGATGGTCATCTCCCGCCTGGATTATGGCAACGCCCTATATGCAGGTATCCCTGCATATAGTTTACGGCGTTTGCAGCTGATCCAGAACCAGGCGGCACGGTTGGCGTTCAATCTCCCAAAATCCCATCATGTAACTCCCCTTCTCAAATCCTTACACTGGCTTCCTGTCCGTGAACGCGTCCAGTTTAAGCTTGCTTCAATCACCTTTCAAGCACGACTGGGCGCGGCTCCGGCCTTTATAACTTCTGAGATCGTTCCCTCTGTCCCAACTAGGGAACTGCGCTCCGCCACGCAATCCCTGTTGTCAGTCCCCCGTTTTCAGAGAAAGAAATGGGGAGGATCAAAGTTTGCAACCCTTGCCCCACTCCTGTGGAATTCCCTTCCTTTGGAGCTCAGATCTCTAACTCTGTACCCTCAATTTCGGAAAAAACTTAAAGCCCATTTATTTACCAAATCTTTTAACTAAACCACTTGTTGTTTCTGCTCTTTCCTATCCTTTTCTTACTACTCCTACTCTGGAGATCTGTCTGTTGCAGCGCCATGAAACCGCTGGTGAAAGTGCGCTATATAAATAATTTTAAACTCAAACTCAAACTTAAACTCAAACTCAAACTTACTAAACAAAGAAGAACTAAAATGGATCCTGAAAACCAACAGCCTTAACACAGGTTTGAATCGTCTTGAAGACTGGACCACACTCATATAGACTAATGATTCTTCTGTATGCATGTGATTAACTTGTTTTTTAATTCTGTTCTCTTGTTTCTCTCCAATTGAAATTGTCATTATAACACTATTGCCAATTCATTTTCACCACTTTTGAACTTCTCTATGGACTGTTGTTAAAAATAATTGATTCCCAAGGTCCCTGGTTGACTTATCTTGGGCCCCCTTGTTGATTTATAATAGGATGGCCAAGTGGGTGAGTGTGGGCTAGGGCGACTAAATGCATGGTGGTTCCTGGATGGCGAGTGCCAGCATCATATGCACACTACAATCACCTCAGCTCAATGACCGCCTCCTCAGCAACTACACTATGGGAGGCCTTTAAGACAGTCCTCTGAGGGCAGACTTTCTTACCTCTTGGGAAGACTATGACCAGGGAATGTGAGTTGACTAGCCTTGATAATGGCATGGCAGGCGTCCCCCGAACTAGGCGCATAGCACAAACTGGATCAGGCTTGATTTGCCCTTCATACTGCTCATCTTAGAGTGATGCATTCCCTGGTTAGGATGTTTGAGGGGGGAAAAAGTGGGCCAATTGCTTTATTAGCTCACAACCTCTAAATTGGTGACTGAACTACGTACCCAGACTAGAACTATAATTTGGGGGATGGATCTTATAGGGAGAGAGTTTGCCTCATATTTTACAGCTCTGCATGCCCAGAGGGCTCCTACTCCTGCCGAGTAAGATAACCCCATCATTAAAAACTTGACCCTGAGATGTCTCTTGATCGTCAAGAGCAGAGAATTAGAGAATTGGACCTCCCCATCTAGGTGGAAGAAATCCAGCTTGCAATCTCATCCATGCCCTCCGGTAAGACCTTGGGCTTGAATGGGTTCTCCCTCAAGCTCTATAATATATACTCCTCCCTCTTGATTCCACATCTCCTGCAAATGTATCATGATGCATTTGAGAAGAGGGCCATGCCCCGGATTCTCCCTAGAACCTCTATGACAGTCCTTTTGAAATCTAACAAACCCCCACAACAGTGCGGCTCCTATCGTCCATTTCCCTTATCGACTTTAAAGTGAAAATACTTGCCAAGGTTCTGGCCACCCACCTCAGCAGGGTGGTGCGTTTAGTGAATCACACAGATCAGAACGGCATCATGCCCAATTGGCGCACCAGACCCTGCCTTCGCTTTCCGCGTCTTGCCCTGGAATGGATTGACGTATTATCGAAGGAGGTCGCACTCCTCTTAATTGACATAGAGAGAGCATTTGACACAGTACACTGGCCCTAACTGCAAACAGTCTTCCACGAAATGCAATTCTGACCAGGTTTCAGGCAATGGATGTCTCTTCTACATACAGAGCTCTGAACCCAGGTCCGTGTGAATGGAATACTATAGTCGGCTTTTCCCATAAAGAAGTGCACCCGACAGGGCTTTGCTATTAGCACTGGTAATGGAACCCCTTGAGGAACGTATCAGGATCTATCCCTGTCTCTCAGTCGCTTTAGGGTGGGAGGGGAATGCAAGGATTGCATTTTCCTTTATGTTGATTACATGCTCCTATTTGTGCAGAGACCGCAAGACTCGATCCTGCGCCATATAGAAATCCTGGCAATCTATGGAGTCGCATCGGAGCTCAAAGTAAATTGAGCAAAATCAACTCTAGAACAAAGGTGGAGGGGTATGAAAAGGGGGTGTTCAGCCCTAGGCTACGGGTCGCCGGGGACAGCTTTCTCTATTTAGACATGACAGTGAATTTGACAAACCAAGGTATTGGGAGCAGAAAATGACTCAACTGCTGGCTAAGGCATGGAGTGACATGATGGAGTGGTCTGTGCTCCCACTTTCTATGGCAGGTAGTTGCGCACTATTCAAGATGGTGGCCCTCCCCCATTTCCTTTACATCCTACAATATTACCCATATCCACTTCCACCCAGATTTTGCTCAGACCTGCAGGCGGAGATCACTAGCTTTCTTTGGACTGTGAAAAGTCTCATTCTCTTTTATAACACACTGCTTTTCATCATATGTGGCAGGACTGGGTTGGGCGGATGTACGGCTGTATTACTGGGCCTCCCATCTGGTTAAACGATTGGGTTAGGGCAGAAGGGGCGACCCTGCTCAAAGGCTTGAATTAGAATTGATTAGTCCGCACAGTGTTCAGTATAGTAAATCCCCTCCTTGCTCCCTCCATCCAGTTATACATATTCTCATCAACTGCTGGTACACTACCCTCTATCATATGCAGTGGTTTGGCAAAGTCACCAGAGCAACCCCATGCGGTGCGGGATGTGGCTGTCTAAGAAGGCTAGCTAACAGGAATTCCATGGTTGGGATGCTGTCGGAATTTCTACACTGGGAAGACGTTTGGGGAGATAGGCATATGAAATCCTTCCAGGAGTTGGGGGTCTGAGTTCCACCTTCATTCCTCTCGTTCTACCGTTACCTTCAAGTTAGACATACCCTGGAGGGTTTTAAGGAACGGTTATGTACACTTCCAGAGTGAAATCCTTTGGAATGTACATTAATAACAGATGATTTGGGGCAGGGAGGCATCTCACATCTCTACATATCATTAATCACCAATACCTCTGATCCCCTAGCGGGCTTGAGGTCGAGGTGGGAGGCGGATGTGGGTGTTCTTGATGACGAAGAGTGGGCGAAGATAGCTTCCAGACAGTTAGCAATCGCTATGCGTTTTTGCCTAATACAATCCGAGTACTTCCACTGAATGTATTATTCTCATACTTGGATGTGGTGCATGGGAAGAGCTCGAGCCTTGAGTGTCTTGGGTGCTGCTTAGGTCCGGGCTCCTTTTATCACGTGATCTGGGAATGGCCAGCAGCTCAGGCTTATTGGGGCGAGGTCAATGAACAAGTTGGGAATGTCCCAGAAAGGCACTCGGACCCCCAGCTCAGACTGTTAGGTATTATGGACTCTCTGGGGGGGTTCCCAAGCCTCTCAATCGTTCACACCAATGGCCTTCATGGTTGCCGAGAGTGATCTGACAGGGCCCTAAGGGTAGGAGCGCATATCTTCACTCTGTGAATTGATGCAGGGATGGACCAGTGTGCAGTGATTGAGAAATTGGTCTATAAGGCCCGAGGAATTCCACAGCAATACATAAAGAGCTGGACCCCTTGGACTCTGTTTGCAGGGAACCTGCCCTGATGGCAGTTGTGAATGGATTGGAAAGGCATGAACGCTGACGAAGAAGGTACTATTTCTGTACACATCTGTGAATTGTATATCATTGTATGGTTCGCGCTAACTACTGAGCATTTGATTATAAGGCATCTCATGCTTCATGAAGCTGTGTATGTTCTGTATCACTGTAAAAATCCACTAAGATTTTTTATATATAAAAAAAACATTAAGACATAGTTGGGTGGGTAAATTCAAAGAAGGAGTATTTAGTACTCCCTGTGGAAGATGCTTCTGTACGCCTTAGGACTGTCTCACTAGTCTCTGTCAGAGCATTATTTTTTGCTGGTTGCTCTCCTATGTTCCTAACTATGCTCTTAAGACTACTTCCTCTTTAAAATATTTCTAATGTCCTCCACACACTGGTGAGGAGCCTTTTGGATTCCGCTTAGGACTGCTCAAGCTTCTCAAATTGGGTCAGGTCAGATATTTAGCGGGGTGGGAGGGAGAGCCCAATGTTTGAGTTGGCAGAATTGTAGCCTTTCGGTATCTTGAATGTCATATTTTCCGTACCGTAAGTACTGTTTTCACTGGATATTGGGGGTGCTGCACCTTTTTCAACCAAGTTAGATATCACTGGAAGTGCTCCACCAGCGCTCAACCAACAAAGTCAAAGAGCTATTTTCCTTGGTCTCTCTCTCTCTAACCGACTGAGTAGGAGTGATTGAAACAACTACAGGACTCGCAGTAGTATATCAATTTTGAGTAGATTTATGCGCACCCAGCCAGGAGATTAAGTGAAGACGTCAGTGTCGCAGGTCCTCATTTATTTGTTTCTGGTGGTTGGGCCTAATGGTTCTCCTCAGGTCTAGAAATGTAGACCCAAACCTCTGACTGACCGGTATCCCACCTCATGGGACAGAATAGCTGTAGGCTGTACATAATTCTGGCAGAACCGTCAGTTAGAATCACCAACATTGGCACCTTAATTTTAAACCCATATGCATTCTCAAATGGGTTAAATACCTCAAGCTTTGCAGGTAGAGAAGCACTGATCAATATTTGGGCCACGGTGTTTAGGGCCAGCGGTGCTACCAGTGGGCACACAGTAGTGGAGAGAGTGGGCTATCCCGCTTTATATCCATATACAGCGGAAAACAGGGAGCTCTCCAGCCATTCATTTTAATGGATGCTGTGAGGTCCTTAGAGCCTGCATGGATCCGGTTTTTCATCCTAACTCCAACTCTTACTTTCTTAAATTATGTACCTGCTTGCACTATTTATAAGTGGGGATTAAATCCATAAATAAACAATTCTCAATTACAATTCTATATTATATTTACAATCAATATTCAAACTACAGATTTACAGAAAAAGAAACAAAGTGCCCAGACCTTAAAAGAAAGCTTTGATGGAACAAAGTCCAATTGTTATAAATAAATGTCCATGCAATGCTTCAGGCCAGAACAGCCAACGTAATTCACGATGATAAGATTCTTTCTCAGGGTTTCAAAAGTAAATGAGAGCGAAAACTTTGTTTAAATACAGCACCAAACACATTTTCATTTAGCTACAATTAAAGTGCCAGGGGGAAGAGTACTTTTCATTAGCTCTTTAAAATATCAATTATTAAAGGAAAAATTGTCAAACATTTACTCCTAACTTTAAAATAGAACCCAAAAGTGCTTTGGTTCAGAAAAAACGTGGGGATAGCCCTGGTGCAAGAGAACGGTTTGTGGGTACTATCAAATTTAGCGTGCAGTGGCCCACCTGAGAGCAATCTCTGTAGGAAACCAGACAAGATAGACTCTTGTCAGGTATTCGGGGTGTAAAGATTCTAGTTCTAGTGGCAGCCAACAAAGGGTGGTGGGAACGTGGTGGGGGGCTCATGCGGGGGGCGTTAGTAATAATAAATATATTTTGTTTAAAAGGAACTCACCTGAAGCCGCCTGCCACCTCCTATCCTCTTCCTGGTCCCAGCAGCCCCTGGGACAGACTCCCATCCAATACCTGCCCTGCAGAACAGTGCAGGGATTGGCCTGAGCAGGCTGTAAAGATGCTCCGCTCAGACCAGGGAGTCTGTGGGGTTTCTCTAGCCCCTCTGCTCAATGCAGCCGGGCTGGAGAAATCTAAGTGCGCATGTGAGTTTTGGTCGGCCTGAGACGGTCGGCCAAACACAGCTATGTTATGGTATGTTATACTATTTATAGAGCGCATGGCTGCCACAGCCAAGGGGCGTCCCAGCGCTAAGCTCAGACAGAAGATAGGTGACAGGGCTGAAAACACAGCAAACGATTATTTAGGGAACAGATGAGTTTTTATGGCCTTGCGGAAGGCAGCATGATTTTGAATGCTTCTAATGCTCACCGGAAGGGAATTCCAGAGTTTGGGAGCCAAAGCTCGCGAAGAGAGTCCTCCAGCTCTGGCTCTCTTAACACCATCAATGCTGATGGTATTCACCTCCTGTGCTGGCCCTGATTTATTACCATTGTTCATGACAAGCTCAGCTCGTCATTAGTGTGTAGGAGAGGTGTACCTCATGACGAGCTGAGCTCGTCATGAGCATCGAAGGTGCTATCCCACGGGGTTAAGAGAACCATAGCACTCCTTCCTCCCCCTCCCTTGCCTCGGCCTGCCCCTCGCTGCAGCACTGGCTCAGAGCCGGCAAATGAAAAATAAAACAATGCTAGAACATCATTGTATTTTGCATTTGCTGACTCTGAGCCAGGCAGTGGGGTGACGGTCCTCCGCCACTGCAGAATAGCTTCCGATGAAAGATTCAAAACTTTATGACTGTGGTGGATTGTCTGTTGTCTGATTTTGCGACTGTCCCCATCTGTTTTGATGCTGGATCCCATCACCCCCAATGTGCCTCTAACAGAGGATTGCAACCCCTGCTTTTTTCTAACATATTTTATTAAGTTTTGAAGAGTACATCAGAGCTGCATAAATTTCACAATGCAGACATGTCACTGTATGGGTGGGTCCACCATAGGTTAGGGTTGAGAGAATACATGTGCTACAAGCTTTGGCTCTACAGATTGGACAACATGGTTGCATCAGTACCACAGTGCAAATTACTGGTTCTAAAGAAAGAACAGGCTCTGTTAATCGTAACTACCCTAACAGTGTTGAATTTCTAACTTCCCCTCCCCTCAATGTCCTGTATCCCTGTGGTGTTTTGTGTTCATTAATAGTATGGAGAGAGGGAAGTATGAGTGTAGGAGGGCTCGGCTCAGAGTTCGTCCAACAGGGATCAGGGACATCTGTGTATGGCAATAGTTTAGATTCTCGATTGGTTAAGTGACAGCGGGGAGGTCTGAGACCCGATGCCTAGGGATTATGGTCTCGAACTGTAGGGGTGCAGTTCACGGGGAGGATATAATTCTCAGTTAGAGCTTCTTTAGTTGCCTCTACCAAGTTCTCCCAAGCTTTGGCGAAGTCCAGCAATCCTCTGTTTCTCTGAGCCGCTTGGAGGATCGCTCCCCCCTCCCATTCCATCCTTTTTAGAAGGTCTGTCTTCCATTTGTCTATTTCTATGCCTTGTGGCTGCCTTCCATCGCACAGGCCAGAATCAGAGCCAAGTCTATATATCGGGATGTGAGTTTTTATTTAAGAGGACGGGGTAGCTCTCCAGTATGCAAGCCATAGGTGTTGAGTCAATGTTACAGTCTGTGATAAATAAACGGAGTAGCTCCAACCAGTAATTGGCTAATAGGGGCATCCCCACATCATGTGCAGCATACCCACTCACTCTTTGGTCATCTGGGGCAGGTATGTACTGTGTTAAGGAAGTAGGTGCTAAGTCTGCTGGGAAAGAGCTATGCCTTTTATAGTGTGTAATACTGGATTCATTTTAACCTAGCACAAGTTGAATCTAGTCACCTTTGGAGATAGTGCTACCCATGTTGTCTTCCCATTTTTCTTTAAGTTGTGTGAGTGATTGTACCATATCCACCCTCAATGTTTGGTATAGTCCAGAGAGTAGTCTATGTGTGGACTCAGTGGAGCATATGCATGAGCAGGCTTGGCGTGTCAGAGGTTTCGCCTCCCCCAGTGTTATTTCATGGTGGATAGAAGGGGCCATGTACCATGAAATGTCCTGCAAATCATCGAACGGAATCAGTTCCCCCCACAAGGCAGGTTTTGCGCTATTTCTACTAGTACATTATTATCCAGTGCCCGCAGTGGGAGTTCAGATATGTGGCAAAGGTGTTGGAGCTCTGAAGGTCGCGTCTCAAGCAATATCTGACCGCTCTTAGGTCATGATGATTCCCTGGAGCTAGGTGCTTGGGGATTAGTAGTATGGATCACAACAAGTTTGCAGCAGGGCATCTGGTGATGGGGGTTTTTCCAGTCTATCTTGCGTCTCCCAGAGTCAACGCAGGAGCAGTTGTAGTTGGGCTGCCAGATAATAGATTTCAAAGTCAGGGACCCAGGCCCCCATCTGTTGTTGAAATGGCCAAACATATGGTGTTAATTCACATATTACTGATCCTACTGGTGGATCTTTGTGAGACAGAATAGACACAACACTTGTTTTTTTTCAAGAACAAATTCAATTTATATTGCAAGATTGTTCGATACTACATAATACATTCAGAAATTTAATGCGGTTGCTCAAGGAAAGTGCATAACAAGTGTCAATTGAAAGTGGTCTTGTGCAAATTGATGTAGAGGGAAAAAAATGATCAATGAAAACATGGATTTATACTTTCTTCAAAAATGGATAATGGCTCAGGAGGTTCCAAAAAACCAAAGTAGAGGGGCCTGTTTGAATGATAATTTGTCTAGAGTTATAGTTCATGATTTAAGGATGGGCGTTCAATGAATCCGGACACATCAATCAAATGGATTTAAAGTATTCAATCAAGGCCAGGAAAATAATGTTGGTGTTTTGACCCAACTAATGCCTAGTGTATTGTCCAACTTGGCATTCAGGTTTTCATCAGACAAACATAGGACCATAGGTGAAAAGGCAATCTGAAGTAGTGTGAGCAGAAAGAATACTGGTGGGGTTACTCATTAATTTAACCCCACAGGGGGTATTTCTCCTAAAAGACACATTGTACAATGCGACCAAGCCTTACACATAGGTCAGCGCACCGTCAAAAGACCACAAAGGGTCTCTAGAAAAATAGGAACCAAATGAGTGCGAGTGTGCAGAGCAATCAAGGCTTCTGACCACAACAACAACTGCTTCCTAGTGGTCAGATGCCAAACCCTTATCCACAGAGAATCGCGTTGGATCTCTGTAGGGAATAGCTGCTCTGTCAGCAATTCAATATTCGGATCAGCACCTGATCCACCGAAAAATCGTGGCGGGTCTCTGGACAACAAAAAAAATAAAAAAACAAAGGGGGAAGCGTAGACAAACCTCAATGGAACAGCAAAACCTTGTCTTTGTATTTCTAGACACACACAGACAAGTTTTGGGTCTCCCATTTTTTTTTTAAAACAAGTGTTGTCTTCTCTCTCTCGCAAAGATTCACCTGTAGGATCAGTAATTCGTGAACTAACAGGATATGTTTGGCCATTAGGACCCTTTTGTTGTTTGTATCATACTATATCATGCCCTGTTGCTCACCTTGGGTTGCCCCATTAGTTTGTAATGGCTCATCTGGTGTTGAGCACATCAGTTTAGTTAGAGCAATTCATTGCAGCTCCCTAACCCATACTAGGTCCGTTAGAATCGTGTCCGGGTATGAGTACTGGCAGGGAATTAAATTAGTAGAGCAGGCGACGCAACACCACCATTTTAGCTATGAGTAAACAGCCGGTGTCCGAGATGGGGAGAGTTTCCCGGAAGCCTACATTGGTCCAAAGGGCTCTGGACTCTGACCACTAGATATTGTATCAAATCAAGTCTCTCCGAGCACTCTAAATTATATCAGTTCAAGTCTTGTCACAATCCAATCGAGTGGCAAATGTCACTATTCAATCCATGTATAAAAATCCAAGTCTTCAAATTCTTAGTTCATCTGGTTTTATTTTCATTTTCTTTACACGTCATGGGTTCTCAGTACATCAGCCAACACGTGTTTTGTCGTGCAGCTATCTAAAACTTTGACTTTCTCAGGGCTATAAGTATTAAATCTGGCTCCCATATGTTCAAAACCTAGAGTCGATCCTTTTTTTCAATTCCCGTCCATATATCATTCCAGGTACAGGAGGGTGAAATCTTCAAATCAGTTCCTTCTATCGCTTAGATTCCTGCTTTAACGTAATCCAGGGTACTGGATGGCCATCGGAGAATTGGAGGGATCTACTGCTTGATAAGAGCGGATTTGCTAAGCGGTAGAAAAACGTTATCTCGGGAGCTGATCTCCTCTAATAATGACTGATGTATTTTTTTTTAATTATTTATTTTATTATTAAAAAAATATATTTTTATTTGCATTTTATCAGGTAACAACATTACAATCACGTCATCATAGGTCAACACACCCCGCTTTCCAGCCCTCCACCCCCACAGCCACATCTTTAAAATTACAACACCGTTCTTCATTCCAGTCCAGTTCACTGGCGCTGTCCACATGCAGATCTGTAGCGCCGTACCATGGTGCCCTTGTAGCCCTCCATTCCACGGACGTGTCCTATCTCAGCTTACCGGCTCACAGTCCCCCATCAAGCCCATGGTATTTCCTCCATTAAATTTATTTATTTAATGTGATTTTATATAGCGTGAACTTTACACAAAGGTGTCAGAGCGCTTTACATAGGAACCAGTTGCAAAACATAAGGACTGAGGATTACATGCATTACATAAAAGATACAAACAGAAAAAATTGCAAATGTACAAGATGTAAAGTCACACAAGGAAGAGATAGTAAAGTCACTCAAGGAAGAGATACGAATGGATATACTCTAAGAGTCACATAGGAATGGTAGAGAGTACCAAGGTCAACTGCATATACTAGTGATTCGAGTTATCTCTATATATAAAAGGAATGGGTTATGAATGGATATACTCTAAGAGTCACATAGGAATGGTAAAGAGTACAAAGATCTACTGCATATACTAGTGATTAGAGTTATCTCTATATACATAAGGAAGGGATACGAATGGATATACTCTAAGAGTCACATAGGAATGGTAGAGATTACAAAGGTATACTGCATATACTGGTAATTAGAGTTGTCTCTATATACAGAAAGCAGAGTTTCATTAAGTGGGGTCGGAGGGGGGATGCAGTCACAGCACCAAGGGAGGGTGGGAGGGATACACAGGTATGAAGAAACATTTGAGGCAAGGTGGAAACCAAGGAAAAGGGTTAAAGGACTAGGGAACAGGCAAGATGGCAGGTCAGGGTCCAGAGAAAAGCGGCCGAGAGCAGCAGCAAAATGGCGGCCAGGACAAAAGAAAAAGTCCCTTCACGATAACCTTAAATGCCTCCCATTCAATCAGCATTGAGGAAGTGGCACCTTCACTTTATGCAAAGTATTGTGGGATTTTTTTCACCTATTGTGGCCCTAATAATTTATTTTATTTTCAAGGTTTTATATAGCGCTGGCTAGACCCAGAGGTATCAGAGCGCTTTACATGAGCATCAGATCATAGTTACAGGTTACATTGTTACAAACGTTACACAGTTATTAGAGCATGGCAACATAGTTTATTGTAAGGTCGAGATAAAACAATAAGCACAAATACGTAAGGGGAAAAGCAGGCAAGGGGGAAGATTCAGGGAAGGGATAATGAGGGGGAAAGAGAAGAGGAGGGTGACGGACACAACATGGAGAGAGATGGGGAAGGGCGACGGGGACACAAACCGGTAGACGAGTCAAAGCAACGTCCAAAGTCCAGTAAGCTGTGATCCCAGGGGAAGTGGTTTCACTTCTCTATCTCTGTTGCGGGAGGTTCCCTTTACACAGTGGACTCTCTCAGAGGGGTCTCTGAGACTCCAAGGCCTACAGACTGCATCCTTCCCCAAAAAGGGGAGAGGGAGTGCTTTGGCAAGGGGTGACATACCATACCTCAGCTGTGAGTGGCTCCCTTGGCGCAGTGGACTCTCTCAACGGGTTTGCTGAGACTCAAGAGTATAAATATTGGATCTTTCCCCAACAAGGGGAGAAGGAGTGCTTAGTCAGAGGGCACAAGGGACAGGGGGCTATGCAGACTAGCAGGCAAGGTAAGAGATTCAGGGGAGAGGGGATAGGAGCTAGGGAAGTAGACAAAGAGAGAAAGAGTACTAAATGGAAACACATTTAAATTAATTAGTTATTATATAGCGCTGGCTAGACCCAAAGGAAACAAATCGCTTTACATGAGGAACAATAATGTTGCAATTTACATCAGTTAAAAAATTACATAAGTATCAAGAAAAGCATTTAAAGAACATAGGGGACAAGGTGAATGGCGCAAGGAAGGGTAAGGGGATAGGGTAAAGGGGTAGGAGGAAGATAGGCATAGAGATGAGGGGAAAATTCGCCCAAGGTCCGGCTGGGTAGGTGATGGCAGCGGGGGAGTCCACAACCCATCTCCTCTTTAGCTATATGGTAGCTCCACCGGGGATCAGCCTAATCGCTTGGTCTCTACATTCTGGGGTAAGTTCCACAGGTTCCAAGTCCTGATGTGTAAACAGATTAGGGGATAGGTTCAAGGTCTGATAAATGTCCAAATGTTGTCCCTTGGAAGTAAAACAACGAGGAGGCGACCACTATGGAAGCCATCTTGGGGCCAGGCAGGGGACTGTACTGTACACTGGTGGCCATCTTAAGGTCAGGTGTCTGGCAGTTAGAGTCAATTACCAGGACAGTGGCTGCCAAAGAGTAACAAATCCAGCGTGCACACACCATCACACGCACAGACATGCACAAGCACATACAAATGTGGGCACACACTCTCATATGCGCACATACGCACAAACACAAGCACATAGACAGAGACATCCAAAAACACAAGTACACATAAAATCCCATGCTCTAGTACAAAAACACCCAAGTACACGCACATGCAAACACCATCACATGCACAGACATGCACAAGCAGACACAAATGAGCTCACACTCTCATACAAGCACAGACGTACACACACAAAAGCACACATACAGAAACTACCAAAAACACAAGCACACATACAATCACAAGCTCCAGAACAAAAATACCCAAGGAGGTACACACAGGTACATGCACACACACACATCACACGCACAGACATATACAAGCACACACAAATGTGCGCACACACTCATACGTTAACAGAGGGAGCACACAAACATGCATACAGAAGCATCCACATGCACAAGCACACATACAATTCCATGCTCTAGTACAGTGTTTCCCAAACTGTGGTCCGCGGACTCCCAGGGGTCCGTGGCGCATTCCCAGGGGGTCCCCAGGCAGCAGTTTGAAAAGCACTGTAAAGTTCCTGGTATAATTAGCAGTTTTCGAGCAACAATAAAAGTGTCATGAAAATGCCAGTGATTAATGTATCTGCTGGAGAGAGTTGAGAGTTTTGTCCAGAGGCAGCTTTGACTTATCTAATGTAGCACAAAGGGTTAATATGCCTACTGCAAAGAACGTGTACCATGCATTTAAAAAAACTGTATTTTATGTGCATAGGTCAGTGGGTTTCTGCTTTTGTCACAGAGATTCTTTTGTTACTGTGCAGTTCATAAGGAACAATCGTAATCTAGCACAGTGACCTATACACTCTCATCAAAGAGCTGCTTGCAAACTGCATGGTACAAGTTAGTAACTTATGTTTTTTCCCCAGTCTATAATTATCCGGATGCTGTTAAAAAGGTTTATTTGGGTGGAAATACATTTTTAATGTTAGTCAATGCTAACCACTGTGTTATGTTCTGAATCCTGAGTTTGTGCTTCACCAAACCAAACACTCTATAGAAATGCCTAGAAGTATGAATGATATGTGAATCCTACACTTTGTAGTCCCCTTTGCCTTATGTAACATTTTCTATACACTGATTTTCACGTATGGTTCATTGTCTCTATATGTGTGTGATGTAAAGTGCTTTGACATCCTATAATGGTATGAGAGAGATGCTATAAAACAAGTGAAATACATGTGACAGAGGGTGAGATGAGAGGCCCTGTTGGAGGGTGATAATAAGGGAATCATTGAAGAACCCCAACAAAGATTGTCGTATCCTGGTGCATAGTTAGGTCTTCATTTACTATTCTTTAAAAGCATACAATTCATTATATAATGATAATTGTTTTTTAGACTGCACCACTGTTTCTTACATTTTTTGGGGAGGCAAGCCTCCCAAAGCCCCTTTTGTAGTGGTCAGGCTCAGTCACTGCACTTGGTGTTCACCACATAAGGACTGGTCTGAGAACATTTGCCAGGGCTTCTTTAGGTTTTCAGTCTTGCCCCGGCAGGAGCCTCATACCGCGAAATAAAATCAACCATTCAAAAGTTAGTCTTGGAGATGCAGCACCAACCTTTCCGTTGTGATATGGGCTTGCAAATATGCCCCTAAAATCTTTAGTAATTTGAGTATTTGTTATATGTGCACACGTGTGTTCTTCTTTTTTTTAATCGAATTACTGTTATAATGTTTGAAAATTAAATCCTACAATTGCTTGGGGTCCCCGGCTTCTAGTGGTGACTAAATGGGGGACCTCCGGAATCAAAAGTTTGGGAACCACTGCTCTAGTACAAAAACACTCAAGTACATGCACACTCCATCACACGCACAGCCATGCACAAGCACACAATCCCCATGGGACACTTGTGCACGTCGCTGGCTTGATTTTGGGCCTACTCGCAAGCGTGATGGCACCAGGGTAGCGCTACCCTGCCTGCGGGTGTCAATGTGAGTTATGAGGATTGCAACCCCTGCTGTTGTCTTCATATCTGTGGAAGTCCAGAAGTGGTAAGGGTTGAGCAGGCAGAATTTACTGCTTTGCAGCAGAATGTCTAATTTTCTCATATAACTCCCAAACTGTTGTCTTTTCTTTGGGAAATGTAACCCTTTTATATTCAAGGATAAGAGCTTGAATAACATATAAAACATAACGTGTATTTGTGAAGTGCACATTTACCCAAATGTGTATCTTGGAGCTAAATAAGAGATGTTTATTGTTATCCAACTCAACACATTTTATCGACCTCAGAAGTATGAAAGGCTGACTGGCCCCACCAGGATTCGAACCTGTGATCATAATGCCAAACACAGGCCACTACATTACATTAGTCCAATAAGCCACCAGACCTGGCTTGACATGTTGTTAGTGAAGCTTGTGCCTATTCACTTCTTTTTCACTCAGCCTCTAGTACTAACCAGCAGTAAACTGATTGATTAAACTGACAGTACTAACATTCCGTAATGTGAATTCAGCAGGTGGAAATCCTCCTGCTGTCAGAAATTTAAAAAAATTGCATCAAGCATATGTTCCAAAAAACTCTCATAGCATTTGTTTAATATCTAGGTACGGTTACTCTACCCTACACCCAACTGCAAAGGACCCTCAACCCCCAACAAAATATTAAACCCAGTGTCCCAGATGCGTTTCCACTAATGAGTCAAGCGTTCACAGCATTTTCCAGCAGTAGCGTTTGGGACGGCAGGGCGGGTGGGCAGGGGTGGTGATGAGGGGGAATGGTGGTCGCAACGTAGGGGGCAAAATAAAAAACAATTTTATTTTTAATTACCTTCAGCCAGCAGCGTGCCCAGGTCCTCTGCTTTAGACAGGCACAGGCTCCCAGAATTCCCTGCAGCCAATCCTGAAGCATCTCTCACATGAGAGAAGCTTCACGATTGGCCTGAGCACCCTTTATTGGTGCGCCAGGACACCATGGGAGTCTGAGCCTGCTCTCTCCAACCCCTGCACTGCAGCTGGGGTTGGAGAGACATTCACTGTGCATGATGCTGTAGCCGGCCTGAAACGGCCGGCCAAACCATCATGTGCAGTGAAGGGAGTGCACTACCATTCGCCTCAGTGCTGTCACTTCTCAGGCCCCGCCTGCAAGACTCTGTCGGAAAGGAGATATAAAATGTCGTTTTTTTTCTTTTATGCAGTTTTTTGAGGGGTGACACTCCTCCACTGTAGCAGAGGAGCCGCCGCTGCTAAACCGTGGCCCTCCGCTTAGTCCAACATCTGTAGCTCTTCTTTTTGGTTATCCCTATGTACTTCAAATTCTGTAGCAGCGTTCCCTTCACGTCAACCATGGCAGCCATAAAGATCCCTCTAGCATCCCTGTGGCGTCGAATTGCCTGCCAGGTTATGTTATGCAGATATGTACAGCACACTATCACCCAGGAGGGTAACCTGGCGATAGGCAAGTGTGAGTCTAGCCATGCCCAGGGCCTAGAGGGACTACTCGAAAAGCCAGGTCTTCAGCTTCTTGTGGAATACAAGAAGTGAGGATAAGGCTCTTATGTGTAGTGGCAGGTGGTTTCAAGCTTTTGAAGTTATGTAGGAGAAGGCTTGATCACTGGATCTAGTCGTGGGATGTGTGCAAGTCGGAGTCCAGATGAGCAGAGTTTTCTGGAAGGTTTGTGTAGATGAATGTTAGAGTATGCTGGGCCAGTGTTTATGCAGTGTCTTGAAAGTGTGGTTAAGCAGTTTGAATTGTCCTCGTTTGTTTATAGGGAGCCAGAGAAGGTCCTTCAGATGTGGAATGATGTGAGTGTGGTGTGGGAGGTTGTGATATGTTATGCAAATAGACCTATGCTATTTTTGATACAGGGGTCCAAAGTAACTTCCTATTCCTCTTCATCATCCTTCACCACTAGGATATCTTTTGTAACTTTTTGGGAATGCTCTTTTCCCTGCTAATCTCCCTTCCATGGGAACAGTATGTGGAAATAGCTTCATTGATAGATTTGAGAAAGGCTGTGACTGGGCAAAAATCTCAAAGCTTTTGTAGCCTGGCTCCTGGAAGGGCCGGGAACAGATGGAGTTGTGCCCCTTATAGATAACAATGTCCTTTGACCTAACAAAGAAGAAGCCCAGACATTTCTGTGTGATACTAAGTGGCAGTGGTCTTTATTTTGTTCCCTTTCAGGAGTTACTCAGCATTTTCTGATTTGTGGTGTCCTCCCACACCTTTTTAACTAAAGGGTCCCTCTTGCACCAAGCACTCAACATGTCCCTCTGTAGGAGTACTTATTCTTCCTGATCTCATACTTGTTCGCTGTTCTCTATGTTGGAGTTAGAGATCACTCTCTGAGGCACCAGGCATGTCTCTTGTTATCTTGTCAGTGTTGAGCACCTCAATTGTGTTTCAGTCAGGGCTGGCATCCAACCACCTCACCCTTTATTTAATAAAGTCTGGAATCTTAGGACCTATGGCCATTTTTCTGCGCATGTATGGCAAGGCTCTTTCAGGTTGTGGAAGTTCCCCATATCAGGTTTTTGTTTATCTGGCTGTCCCATCATGGTGTCTCATGGAATGGAAAATGCCTAACTTTTGTCCTTACAGAGATTTTTATGGCCACAGACCTTCCGCCCTTGCCGACTGCTCGATCTCTTTTGCTGCCTTTCTCGACCACAAGGTTGCTTGCAGTGGCAGCTGGTTTCCCTTGAAAATGGTGAGACATACATAGAAAACATTTTTCACGTCACAAGGCTATTAAAAGCATCCGGCTGATACACACGTCTTGTTTTTTCAATGGTATTTGCATAGCACAAACTTGATCTCTCACAGTATTGGGGCACTTAACATGCGCACAAGTTACATTTATAGTACACAGATGTAAATTAAACTAGTGCTCATGTTAAGTGCTCCCATCAGCGGCAGCTCCTCCGCTCAGGCAGAGGAACGTCATCTCACTGCTCTCCAGGCAGTGCAAAGGAAAAATAAAATGATAATAACTGAATGGTACTTTCATTTTATTTTTAGTGTGGAGCTTGCAGCCCGATTGGGGTGGGTGGGGCTGGACTCTTGTGACGTCAGAGGGAGGAGGAGTGGTTGGTGCACCATATGTGCACATGAAGGTTTGGCCGGTCATTTTGGGCCGGCGAAACCGTCATGCAAAGGTAGCTTGTTCTCCACCAGGTTGCATTGCACAGCCTGGTTGGAGAGCATGCACAGGCTCCCACTCCCTGTCTGAGCATTGAACCACAGTGCTCAGACCAATCACAACGCTGCTGTCATACTGGTGACAAAAGCGTTGTGATTGGCTAGGGGAGTCTGTGAGCCTGGGTGCTGCCAGGAGCCAGGAAAACAGCGAGGACAGAGGCGAGGCGGCGGCTGATAACCTGCAGATAAGTCTTCTTCTTTTGCTTTTTTCCTTTTTTAATCCTCCCCCTTTGCCCCTACCCCCACCCACCAGCATTCCCTACCAGCTGCCCCTGGCTCCCATACTGTGAGAGATCGAGTCTGCGCTATGTAAATACCTGGGAAAAACAATAGACGTGTGGCAGCTGCGTAATGCTTCAAATAGTCTTGTGATGGATGTCACGATGCTATTAGAAGCATGCGGCTGCAACACTGTTAAGAATGAAGGCAGGAAACTTGCGTAGGTTGAAGCTTATGTATTTATTTTAAGCTTATTTCCAGAATAAAAGCACCCACATCCAGAGCCGTCCAGTCGTGAGGAAGCCAACGTCCAATCTGACGTGCAAGGAATCCTCACGACTGAAGAACTGGATTCCAGAATCATTAAAGAGAACTCTCGTGCTAGCAAGCACGAGAGAGCAGAGAAAGAAGAGTAAACTCTGAATATAACATCTTCCCCACTAAGAAGGGAAACAATGCAAACATACAAAAACTAAGATGAGAAAAGGCAAAAATAAACATAAGCAAGTACAGGGTTAAGCAATGTTATTCTAAAACATAATCTCTCAACCTGCAGGATAGTTGTTTCAAACGAAATGCCCTTTTTGTTGCCACTTCAGAAGTTTCTTGAGTAGAGGAAACGAGTGGAAGGGAAATCTCCTCGGAGGCAGAGGATGGTGGCAAAGCGGAGGTGGAGGGAAGAGCATCAGGGGAAAGGGATGAGAGGGCAGGAGCGGTGTCCGTTGAGGACGTGGGGATTACAGAAACTGGTTTGTAGGAATGTGGTTGGGAGTAAAGAAAGTCAAACCAATCACAATGCTCAGAATCTGAAGTGGCATGTTCCTTGATGACATTGGCTTGAAGTGGAGAGATCTTGACAAGAGCTCGCTTGTTCCACCATCCACTGTCATCAAGAAGGGCTGAGGTTTTACTAACTTGTGTGACCAAATTTGGAGAAGAAAATTTAGACATCCCCTTAGAAACTCTTTTGAGATTTTTGATAAGAACCATATCTCCTTTTTGTAATGGCTGATCAACAGAATGTTTACCTTGATCAAAACGTGATTTCATAGACAATTGTTTAGCAGACACACGATCTTGAACAGAAAAGGAGGAGTCAGATAAACCAAAATTCTTATGCAACCAACTGGGATTGAGAACAGAATGAACTTTTCTTTTTCTGAGTAAGCTAAAGGGTGAGACCCCAGTGGTCGAATGTGGGGAAGTATTGTAGGCCCACACTTTGTCATGAACGAAAGGTAGAGGGTCAAGCCGAGAAGAAATGGCGGTTTGAACACCCTCCTTAATAATGCGATTGCATCTCTCAACAAGGCCATTTGAAGAGGGGGAGTACAAAGCAGCTTTGTGATGAAAGATATCGTTACGTTTGAGAAAAGAGCACATTTTTTGGGAGACAAAATGAGTTCCATTGTCAGTAACGATGGACTTGGGAAGACCTTCAATGTCAAAAACAGACTGTAAGAAATTAATGGCATTGTCAGTAGAAGCAGAACTGCAAAAAGAATAATAGAGCCATTTGGAGTAATAATCAACCAGGAGTATGAGAATCTTGTGTTCAGAGGGTAAAATATCATAGGGACCAGAAAAGTCCAAGGCTACTTTGTCCCACGGACCAGCCGGTAGAGAGACAGGACATAAAGGTGTGGAAAGGGTCTTCCAATGTTTATCAGAAAGGATGCATTGGGTGCAATTGTCAATCATCTTCCTAATGTGAGAGTCCATAGAAGGCCACCAGTAAAATTGTTTGATGCGTTGACAGGTCTTAAAGATGCCGAGGTGACCCTGATGAGCAGAGCGAATGATATGATCACGAACAGACTGAGGGGGAACAAATAGATCATTGCGCATGACCATATCATTGACCAAAGAAAGTTCTTCTGAAACATTAGCAAAACCTTTAAGATCAGTGGATAGGGTTCTACGTTCAGGCCATTTGTTGACAATGAAATCCTTAACTTTACAGAGAACAAGATCATTGGCATAAGCTGTATTCCATTCTGCTTCAGAAATGGGTTGACACTCGGCAACTGCATCAACGGTGGCAACAACACACTCAATATCATCATTTACAATTGAATCATCAGTTAGAGACATTCTAGACAGGCAATCGGCCCTGAAATTTTTACCTCCGGGAATGTGTTTGATGACAAAGTGAAATTCGTGAAGCTTAGAAAGGAGACGAACAAGTCTAGCGGAAGCCCTATTGGAGGCACTGTCAGAGAGCATATGCATAAGTGGCTTGTGGTCTGTGTAAATTTTGAACTCACGACCCCAAATGTAGGATTTGAACTTTTGAATAGCCCAGACGCAAGCCAGGGCTTCTCTTTCAATTGTGCTGTACCTGGTTGCAGCAGGAAGAAGGGTTCTGGATGCAAAGGCAACCGTGTGTTCTTTGCCCTCAACCCACTGACCCAGGACAGCGCCCAAACCGGTAAGACTGGCGTCTACAGTGATAAAACACATAGAGCCGTCGCAAAAGGGATTCAAAGCAGGTGAATCTTCGATGATCTTTTTGACTTGGTCAAAAACGTTTTGCAAGTCTTGGGACCAAACAAATTTTACACCTTTTCTTAAGAGTGTTCTTAAAGGTTCAACAATTTGTGCGTAACCATGAACGAACCTTGCGTAGTATTCAGACAAACCAAGGAAGGAGCGAAGAGCATCACGATCCTTGGGGGGTTTAGCATCACGAATGGCTTTAATTAACGAGAATTTGGGTTTGATACCATTGGGAGAAAGGAAGTGACCCAAGTAATCCAGCTCTTGGACACCAAATTTACACTTATTGTGTCTAACAGTCATGCCGGCTTTTTCCAGGACTTGTAAAACGGTATTGAGAGTGTGATTGTGCTGAAAAGAGTCGTTGGCATAGACCAAGATGTCGTCTTGGTATGCTTGTACGCCAGGAATGTCTTGAAATAGGTTGTCCATAAGTTTTTGGAAAATGCTGGCTGCAGAGGCCAAGCCAAAGGGAAGTTTAAGGTACTTGAAAGCACCAAAGGGAGTGATAAATGTAGTTAACTCTTGAGACCTGAGGGACAAGGGAATTTGGTGATAAGCAGACCAAAGGTCAAGGAGGGAAAAGAATTTAGCCCCACCCAGATTAGCCAATAGGTCGTGAATTTTGGGAAGGGGGTGACAATCAACAATGATATTATTATTAAGGGAGCGTAAATCGGCACACAACCTGACCTCTCCAGTCTTCTTGCGAACTAGGACAATGGGGGAAACCCATTCAGATGAATCACAGGGAGCAATGATTCCTTCATCACAAAGGTTTTTAAGATCGCTTTTAAGTTCATCTCTAGCGCTCAAGGGAAGAGAACGAACTTTGTGGACAACAGGTTGAGCATTGGGTTTGAGTCGAATTTCATGTTTAAAACCAAGTACGGTGCCAACCTTGTTTTTAAATAAGTTTGGGAAAGAACTCAGCAAGGAGTCTATTTTGATTATGGGGAAGGAGAGATCGGAAATGTCAAAGTTCCCAGAATCATGACTAGTATAATAGTCATGAGGGATGTCGCCTAAGGCAATGGGTTGGTCAGAACCAGGTTTGAGAATCAAGCCCATTCTGGCTAGGTCAAACCAACCTACAACATCCCTGCCTTTAAGGGCAACATAAACTTTGGTGAAAGTGTATCTGCCTAGACAAGCAATGTTGGAATAAAAGAAGCCCAACATATCAATGTCTTTTTCACCAAATGCTTTGAGATGGAGATCAGATTTGGAAAGAACAACTTTAGACCAATTTGCATAAAACGTGAGGTCAGACAAAATGGTGATGGGAGAACCGGAATCGGCTTTAACCTGGATAGTAATTGTACCGACCAACAATTCACACAAAGGACTCTTAATTTTGGTAAATTCAAGGGAATCACATTCGATTGATAACATAACATCATTGAGTCTGGAGGAACAAGACTCTACATTTTCTTGAATTTCAATATTATTAGCTCTAGTGAATCTCTTGCGACCCCTGCAAACAGAAGGAAAATGACCAATTTTCTTGCAGGAGGAGCACTTTTTGCCAGAGGCAGGACACGAAGGAGAATTGCCAAGATGGTTCCTGGAACCGCATCTGTAGCAAATTAGAGGTTTTCTATTTGGTTGTCTTGAAGAACTGTTAACAAGGTCAATGGAAGTGAAACCAGAGGATTGTTCAACTAGATGAACAGAAGGTTGAGTAATGCTTTCTTGTAAAATCTTAGAAGAATAAGTTGCACGCTCAATCCCCTTGGCAATATCAATTGTTTCAGTTAAAGAAGGATTTTTGCAACTTAAGAGACGCTCCTGGATTTTTTTTGAATAACAAGCAAATATAAATTGATCTCTGATAGAGGCATCTGTACTAGCACCAAAGTCACAGGTAGAAGCTAAGATTCTAAGCTGAGCGATGTAGTCCTCTACAGATTCATCAATACTTTGTCTTCGTTTGAAAAAATTATGGCGTTCTAATACAATGCTAGGTTCATCGTCATATTGTTTATTGAGACGAGCAATGGCTTCTTGGAAAACATCCCAGTTGTCACCGGATTCACCAGCGGGAGAAGCAACAAGGGGTAAGTTTTCAAAAACTTGTTGAGCAGCAACTCCCAGACAACCATAGAGAATGGCAACCTTGCGAGGAGGATCATACTGATAGAATTCACTTTTCGATGCCCTAATTACCCTATGATGATGTGCGAGTTAGCATCATATGACTAACTAATGCAGTTCGTATATGCACTTATGCTGAATTTATATTCTCACTCATTGCTTATATTCAAATGTATGTGTGACCATATTAGTTTCTTAGCTTAGCCTGTGTGCCACCATTTTGTGTAACTCTCTGTGCCTGCGGGCTCTGCTCGCTCATGCCCCTCCCGCAGGAATACAGAAATATACTAAGACAGCAGTTTTCGTTTCTCGGCTCACTGTGGCCGAAACTAACACGTCTCGTTATCAGTAATGTTCTCATGCCCAGAGACGCCGAAGCCTAGCTACATGGCCTTGAGCAGAGATAATAATGTATCCCTTGCAGGTGCAGATGCCTGCTGTATGAGGGCATTGTCCACTGGTCTGAGGCTCGGTAACTTTCAACAAGGGGCGTACCCCTCGTTACTGTATTGCATTATAATGTATTGCTGTGATGCAGAGAGTCAGTCCTCTCGTTCGCACTCCTAGGAGTGAGGTCGGACAGGGCCCTCTCATATGAGTGTTGTTGGCCTAATAAAGACTTTTGTTTATTCTTCTCCACTGTCCGGCTGACTTCCTATATGGTAACTATAGGTGAGTGCGGTAAGTCACTCCAGTGGATTTGAGCCACGCTTATCAGATGGCGCCCGAATAGGGACCCCGCGATAAGGATCTTTCTCACCCGTAAGTGGGTAGCAGAAGACCGGGGACCCGCTGGTCGGCACGGTGGGCCCGGGATCCCATCTGATGCTGAGCTTGGTTCTCGCAGCGCTGCCCCACCCTGCTGATCGGGAGAGGTCCCGGTTCGGATCTTACGCCGGGGTCCAGAAGGCGGAACTTGAAGTTGACCGTGTTGGTCCTGGCAGCCGGAGGTGGAGAACGGTAGAGGTCGGTGCCGCCTACGGAAGGTGAGTGGTCCACCTGTGATTGCTGCAAGAACGGGAGTGTTCCAGGAGACTAGAGTGTCTCCGATGGTTTGAGGAGCCGGTGTGCTCCTGGGGCTAGTGTGCTCCGGGGAACTCAGAGTACGAGTTGGTGCTCTGACAGACTTGACGGGGTTGGGGACGTATGTCGAGGTAATTGTTTGTAGCGATCCGACCGAATGGTACTGTGGTGAAGGCGTGGCTCATTGTGGGTAGACTCTGGTGCGCTTACCCTGAACTCCTAGTGTGGTGATTCAGTGGAGGTGTGATCCGGGTTTCCCGCGGTAAAGTGCGCAGCGATCCATAGTGCCGCACGGGTGGCGGATCTGTTCCCCGTCCTCAGAACAGTTAGCGTACTGTTCGGTCTGCGGTAGAGTCCAGGTTCCCCAGGACTTGGTCGACGGGCCTTGTCCCATTTGGTAACACGTGTTTGGAGATATTGTATGTGTGTACGTGGTTCTCTGATGTCCGTCTATATGTTTGTGTGTGAATGAACTCGAGTTGTGATTCAAGGTAGAAGTAGTCAGTGGAGAAGTGCTACTTTTACATTAAAGTAAAGATGCCGTGTTTTAGTAAGTTACGATGTTTTGGATGCTGTTGTCGACCCTCAGATACTAGACTGGCTGAGAGCCAACCTGCACCCCCTGAAGGGACACCGAGTTTTGATATGTATGTTAAACATGGACTGGTCCCGATCTTGTTTGGTACTTTGTGGCATCGGTACACTGTTGATAATGTGGATTTACAATGGCCTTTGACGGGTTCTTTTGATGAAGCTAAGTTGGATTATTTGCAAGACAAACTGTTTGCTAGGCGTAGCCGCCAGAGTATGTTCGACTCTTTGCGAGTGTGGCAGAAAGAGGCCAGGAAACGTAAGATGCGAGAGGAGAAAGAGGAGTATAAAAAGTCCACCCAGACTATGGCGCAGAAAGAAAAGGAACAGGTGGGGAATGAGAATGCACTACGTATGGAGCGCGCAGATAGACTTTGTAGGTTGAAGGAAAATAAAAGTTATGTAGTGCGAGAGGACGACCCAGATGAGATGGAGGACATTTTGAATGCCCGACCCCCTCCCCCTTATGCCCCACAGCCCTTGTACCCCTCCTTGCCACTTTCGGCCCCTAGTAGTGCCGTTCCAGGTCCTTCAGCGAGTGCCCCCCAACCATCCCTGCCCTCGACACCCCTCGTTTCTCTACTCCAGACCACTTCACCTGCCCCCTCACCATTTTCTTTAGCACTCCCTACTGTTTCAGCTAGTACCACCCCCAGTCAGGAGATGCTAACACCGAGTCGCGGCGCAGGTAGCGGATTGTTTTCACAGGTACGGAAGCTGCTTACACGCTCTACAGTTGGTTTAGATGAAAAAAGTATGGTGGCTAATCAGGCATGCCAATGGGCCAGGAATAATATTTATTCGTTCGAAGATATTTGGTCCACCATGAAAGATTTTGAGCCCTTGATGCAGCAGCACGCTTTGTGGCACATGTCTAATGTATTGATACCGCTATGGGAGCAGGGATATGGAGGTGTGGCTCCGGCGGTTTTACGGGATATACAGGCTGGAGCGTACAGAACGAACACGGGGGTGAAGGAAGTGATGAGTAGTCTGCGCGCGCTATTGCAATACAGGAATGAATTACCCTCTGTTGGTACACCCCACTTCCCAGGTCTCCACCCAATGCGAGAGGTGCACCCTATTTTCCATCCCGAGGTCCCCGAGTTGTTAGACCCGGTCACGAGGGCTGTTACAAGGAACAGAATTGATGCGCATTTTCAGGAGCAATGGGTGTATACGCCATGGAAGAGAAGTGAGGTGTTGTCATTGAAGGCTCAGCTGCCGGATTCCAGAAAGAATCCGACCGCCTATTACAAAGAGCTTACGGAAGCGGCGTCTTCTACGGTGATGACGTTAGCCGATGTTGAATTGTTTTTCGGGCTTTTGGTCCCGGTTGATGTGTGGCGGCAGGTGAAAGGTACGGATCATAGGGAGGAACTGGGAGGTACATGGCAGGAGTTACAGGATTGGGATAAGGAGCGTAAGCCAGGGGAGAAGCCGAAGGCTGAGATATTAGCTTTGCCAGGGCGCATTATAAAGTATATGCATTCTCTCATTCCCCCGAAAAAGGTAGATTGGGACAAATTAACGGCTTGTAAGCAGAAAAAGGATGAAGCGGTCTCAGATTTCTTTACGAGGTTTGAGGAAACGTTCATGGATTTTAGTGGACAGGATGTGTCACAGGATGGAGGGTTACAACTCTTTGTTAACAGGTTTGTCACAAATTTATTACCTGAAATATCAGCTAGACTGCAAGCGTCGGAGAGCACGTGGACGACGTCCTCTCCTTCGGGAATACTAAGTATGGCGCAATATTACGAACACAGGGAAAATGAGAACAAGGACAAGCAGGAAAAGAAGGCTAAGGATTTAAAGACGAGGGTTTTGTTGCAGCAGGTGGCAAGAGGCAGGGCGAGAGGTGCGGTGCTGAGTCGCGGAGGTGGTTTTGGGAGAGGTGAAAGTAGGGAAAGGCTGGGACCGAACCAGTGCGCCAAGTGTAAGCAGGAAGGGCATTGGTGGCGAGATTGCCCACTGCTCCAGTTAGGTACCGGTCCAGGCAGAGGACGAGGACGAGGTAGTAGTGATTTTGGGAGACAGGCTGCGCGATCAGAAGGAGGCGGGAGACCGGGAGGCAATTACTTTGACAACGGGGCAGATAGACAACAGTCGCAGAGGAGCGGGGGCCAGTATTACAACGATGATTACTCGGTGGACGATTTGACAGGGTTCTCCCACAACTAGGACAGCGTAGGACAGAGCATGGGACCAGTACTTATGGAAGTTGATCAGAGGGGACCTTATGTCAAAGGTGACTTAATGGGGTCTCAACAGAAATTTCTAGTGGATACGGGTGCAATGAAAAGTTCAGTGGCTCGTTCTCGGGTCCCAGGGGCGGCTCTGTCTGGCAAGAATAACATATCCGTGGGTTTCGCAGGAACTCCGGTGATTAGCCCCATTTCTAAACCTCTCACGTTAACGATTGGTCCTTTTACTGTTGATTCAACATTCTTATTGACGTCAAATTGTGGAGAAAATTTGTTGGGTTTAGATTTATTGAAGAGATTGCATGCCACCATTTATTGTTCTCCGGATGGTGTGTACCTTACTCTAGGCCCGAATGTTGCCCGCCCACTACAGTGCTTTTCAAAAGACGACCCGCTGCCACCCGAGTTCCGAGGCATACCCGACAGCTTGTGGGCTGTCAGTGATAATGATGTAGGGAAAATGGATATTGCCCCGGTGACAATAAGAGTGAAGGTGGGAGCCAAATTGCCCAGAGTTCCACAATACAGAATACCTAGGGAGGGAGAGAAGGCCTTGTTACAAATAATACAAGATTTAATACAGTCTGGAGTAGTGGAAGAGACGGATTCGAATATATGTAACAGTCCTATTTTGCCTATACTTAAAAGACGGTCACCTGATGCTACTGATAATACTCCTGATGTTTATAGATTTGTGATTGATTTGCGGCAAGTAAATAGAGTAGTGGAGCCACAATATCCGGTGGTCTCGGACATCACTACAATATTGACTATGATTCCACCTTCGGCCAAATATTTCTCTGTCCTAGACTTGAAAAATGCTTTCTTCAGTATTCCAGTACATGAGGAAAGCCGTTATCTCTTCGGATTCTCATTGGCTGGCCGAAGCTTCCGCTTCAAGAGAATTCCTCAGGGGTACACTGAGAGTCCGAGTATATACAGTCAGGCTCTAAAGGCACAATTGGATGACCTGGAACTTCCACCTGGCAACGTCATGTTGCAATATGTGGATGATATCCTAATAGCATCGGATGATGAGCAGGGTTGTCGGGATGCTACTGTAAAATTGTTACACCATTTGGCAAACAGGGGGCATAAAGTGTCCCTTCCGAAATTTCAATACTGTCGAACGGAGGTCACCTACCTCGGTCACCTCCTTTCGAAAGTGGGGAGGAGATTGACGCCGGAGCGCATAAAAGCGATCACTAACATGCAAGTACCTAACACGCAGCGAGAGGTGCGCGCGTTCTTAGGCATAACATCGTATTGTCGTCAGTGGATACCTAACTATGCGTTACTAACAAAACCCCTATTGTATCTGACTACCAAAGAAGTGCGCGAACCCCTACCTTGGACCCCCGCATGTCAGGAAGCGTTTGAGTCACTAAAAACGTCTTTGTGTTCTGCGCCAGTTCTTGGAACACCTGATTACCAGAAGCCTTTTGTTCTTTACGTGCACGAGGCGGAAGGTTGCGCGTTGTCTGTCTTAACTCAGTGTTTTGGGGGGAAGCAGAGACCGTGTGCGTACTTCTCTGCAATGCTCGATAATGTGGCAAGAGCGCTGCCGAGCTGTCTGAGAGCCACGGCGGCTGCTGCGGTCTCTATAAGACAATCGGCAGGGCTCGTGCTGGGATCAGACCTCACAGTAATGGTACCGCATGCTGTGGACATTTTACTGAACAGGACACAGACGCAGCATTTAACAAGCGCTCGTCTGACGGGTTACGAGATGACTCTTTTTGCACCCCATGTAACAATTAAAAGGTGTGCCACATTGAACCCCGCCACCTTGTTACCTATCCCCACAGATACTGACACAAATGATGATGACATACATGACTGTCTGTATAGGACTGAAGAAGAGACAAAGGGGAGGGTGGATCTGACAGACAGGCCCATGGAAGAACCAGACGGGGAATTGTATGTCGATGGATCCTGTTTTAAGTTACCAGACGGTACATCGACAGCAGCATATGCAATAACAACATTACAGACGGTGGTAGAGACTTCTAGAATACCTTACAATTCTGCCCAGGCTGCCGAGATTATTGCCTTACTGAGAGCATGTGAGTTGAGTGAGGGGTTGGATGTGAACATTTATACTGACAGCCAATACGCCTTTGGCGTGGCTCATAATTATGGGCGACTTTGGGCAGAACGGGGATTCCTGACCTCTCATGGACAACGCATCCAACATGGCCCCCTGATATTACGACTGTTAACGGCCCTGACATTACCCAAAAGATTGGCTGTGATAAAATGTAGCGCACACAAGACAATAGTGGACGATGTAGGGCGAGGCAACGCTTTCGCCGATGAAACAGCAAAAGAGACTGCTAGAGAAAAATTACCACAAATGTTTGTGGCAGGACCAGCAAGATGGGTCCCAGATGTTCATATGTTCGCAGACACGGTACAGAGTATCAAGAACATACAAGGCAAAGCGACGGATGAGGAAATGAGAGCATGGAAGGATGGGCAGGGACGACTGGATGCGGATGAATGTTGGACAGATGTGACAGACAAGAGACGATGGATGTTACCGAATGCGTATGTCCTTCCAGTAGTGACGATGGCACATGGGCCTGCCCATGTGAGTGCCAAGGGTATTTGCAAATTGTTAGACCCGGTTTGGAGCAATAAAAATATCTCTAAGATGGCCACCAATTTGGTTCGTCAGTGTATGGTGTGTTTGAGACACAATCCTGGAAAGGGTACTCCTGTCCCAACTGGAAACTTTGCACCCCCTTCTTTCCCTTTCGAGGTGATCCAGATGGACTACATCGAAATGGAAAGGGTCAATAATTTGAAATATGTCCTTGTAGTCGTATGTGCTTTTAGTAGGTGGGTGGAGGCATATGCTACGAAGGATTGTACAGCAATGTCTACTGCTAAAATGTTGATCAAAGAGTATTTTTCCCGTTTCGGATTACCTAGGGTGATCTGGAGTGATAATGGCACATCCTTTAATGCTGAATTAGTGAAAAATATATGCAAAGGTCTACACATCACCCAGAAGTTCCACTCAGCCTTGCATCCCCAGGCGGCAGGACTGGTGGAACGGTTTAACGGCACACTCAAGTTGAAAATGGCCAAAATATGTGAGAGTACAGGTCTCCGTTGGCCAGACGCACTCCCCTTAGCTTTGCTCTCCACGAGAGTCACTGTAAATGCAAAAATGGGTGTCTCCCCGCACGAGGTGGTATTTGGCCGCCCGGCCAATATCTGGGGAGTGCCCCGACCTAAATGTTTTACAGAGATTCCTTACCCTTTGTTGACAGATTATCTGTATGCTTTGACTAAAGATCTTCGTTCTATTCATCAGCAGGTAGCAGACACTCTGAAGCCGTTGCCGGAGGGGCCTGGACACACCATCCACCCAGGGGACTGGGTTGTGGTGCGACGATACCAGCGGAAGTCTTGTCTGGAACCGAGGTGGTCGGAGCCGCGCCAGGTGCTTCTCACCACGCGTACTGCACTTCGGGTCGACGGAAGGAAGGCGTGGACCCATGCCTCACATGTGAAGAGGGTCCCGCTCCCGTTGCCCTATGATCAATGGGTAAAGGATGGCATTGCTGATGAAGAACATGAACATATCCCGAGGTATGTTCCTTTCTCGGATGCTTCACTGATTGGAGAAGAGCGAAGCGGAATTGAGAATACTGTGAGCTCTACCACTCCCCTTGTTGCTAGTGAAGAGACACCAGAAAGTCCAGCATCTGCCACTGATACACCTGCTTTGTTTACTGATCCCGAAGTGCCAGGGAGCACTCGCTATAATTTAAGGCCCCGAAGAAAATAAGAAATAGTGCTGAAACGTGATGGACTAAACACTGGAAGAAGGGCTTAGTGGACATTCTGAATAAGGAAGATTTAGTGGCAGGGATGGACTTGTAAGAGCCCTGGTGTTTAGCCGAAGATTGTGTTCTTTGAGACTATAGAGTGGCGCGGGGCCCGAATTAAGTGCTTCCCTTGTTTCTACATTGTTGAATGCCGTCGATGGAAATAGGTATGGACGGTAAAAGCCTGCCTGTGAGGCTTTGAAGGACACAGGGAGAAGATCCCTTTTTAAAGGGTTGAAGAACCCCTCTGGCCGGTTGAGGATTGTCTGGGACTATTTTTCTAGTGATAGTGTGATTTTTATTTTTTTTTGATTTTTGATATTTTTGAACGATTATTCGAAATGTATCCCTTTGGGCGTCCCATTCCTGATGAGGAGCAGCCCTTTGCAGCTCCACCGAGACCTGAGCCTGATTCCCCCTGGTTGGCCCTTCCCCGAAAGGGGAAAATAGTGGTTATAATTGTCATTTTGATTGCCTTTCTAGTGACTCTTGGAATACTGTTTTTTCTAGATAAACATTATCCCGTACATGTTTTTGCACCCACACCCACCGCTGTTCCAGAACATAATATGGTCACTGTTGATTATGGTGAAAGAATGATGAGGAAGAATTATAAGGACAATGTTTTCATTAAGACTTTGCACCATGCACACGCCACTACCAACTTGACAGACTGTTGGGTTTGCGGGCTTTTACCCTCTGCTGCCTATAAAAAAGATAGGTTCCTCGCTCTCCCTTTAACGCCAGTGAATAGTTGTGTGGGGTGGTATACTCTTATAGGTCTTGTTAAATATTTCCAGCAGCCAGATTCTCTGACTCCACGCCTGCAGAATAGGGGGTGGACAATGACAATGCGAGTGCGGCCTTTGCCTTCAGCTTCCCTTGGACGAATATATACTGACGGACGTTTTGACCAGACTTTTATAGAGACATGTGAGAAAAAGTTGGGTCGATTCTTGACACCTAATGATACTGACCGACTTAGAGATAGTTTCATGAAATTGAACGCCACTTTGTCTTATAGGCATCCCCCAAAGAGTAACGACAGCTCCAAGTCTTTGATATCCCTGGCTGTGGTGGGTCCTTCTCAATTCTTCTGTATAGAGGGAAGGGGTCCCATAAAAGTTGGTAATAGCTCTTGTAATGTGACTGCTTCAATACGCCTGCTCGTTAGCCCCTCTTTGATTGCCCCACCCAGTGTCTATTTTGTTTGCGGTGAAAATGGATACTTATGGTTGCCCGAGGGTTGGGGTGGGGTGTGCTACCTGGCCTATATGATTCCTCCTGTGTATGTGGCTCCCTCTGATTACCACAGAACTCATCGACGATTCCCCAGTCCTCAGGAACAGCCGCTAGAGCAGCGTAAAAGGAGGGAACTACAGGTAGATGACGTGGATCAGACGGACACCTCATACCAACAATGGACTGATTTTTCGAAGGGTTTGCTTCCTTTCTGGGGCCCTATATTCAACAGTAGAGCTATTAGACGACTGTCTAGGGTAATGGAAAAAGTGGTTCTGACTGAGGCTGACATTACGACTAACATATCTGTTGAGATTCAGGCTATGAGATTATTCACGATCCAGAACAGGATGGTCCTTGACGTCATACTAGCTGATAGGGGCGGGGCCTGTCGCGTCATCGGGACTTCTTGCTGTGTTTATATCCCTGACTCCGCCCCGACTGTTAACTTGGCAGTACAAAAATTGCATAGATTAGCGACTGAACTACACCAAGATAATGGGACATGGTCTCTACAAGGGTGGCTCTGGGGTGCCTTTTCTTCCTGGGGTTGGAAAATATTGATGGGTTTGGTTGGAGTGGTGAGTGTAATTCTGTCTTGCTGCCTTTGCATATATTGCCTCCCTCCATGTTGTTCAATGTGTGCTGCAAATATACGTCCGAAAAGGAAGTTACATGGTCAATATGCCACTTCTATGATTACTGAAATTCCTGCTGATGCAAGTTGGTTGATGTTTTTTGCAGAAGATGTTCTAGACTGAAGAAATACAGTCCTGCCCCTAGAATGGATGTCGGCACTACCTTTTGCAAATAAATGAGGCTATAGTTAGCCAATGATGCTAAAAGGAGGGTCTGATAGAATTCACTTTTCGATGCCCTAATTACCCTATGATGATGTGCGAGTTAGCATCATATGACTAACTAATGCAGTTCGTATATGCACTTATGCTGAATTTATATTCTCACTCATTGCTTATATTCAAATGTATGTGTGACCATATTAGTTTCTTAGCTTAGCCTGTGTGCCACCATTTTGTGTAACTCTCTGTGCCTGCGGGCTCTGCTCGCTCATGCCCCTCCCGCAGGAATACAGAAATATACTAAGACAGCAGTTTTCGTTTCTCGGCTCACTGTGGCCGAAACTAACACGTCTCGTTATCAGTAATGTTCTCATGCCCAGAGACGCCGAAGCCTAGCTCCATGGCCTTGAGCAGAGATAATAATGTATCCCTTGCAGGTGCAGATGCCTGCTGTATGAGGGCATTGTCCACTGGTCTGAGGCTCGGTAACTTTCCACAAGGGGCGTACCCCTCGTTACTGTATTGCATTATAATGTATTGCTGTGATGCAGAGAGTCAGTCCTCTCGTTCGCACTCCTAGGAGTGAGGTCGGACAGGGCCCTCTCATATGAGTGTTGTTGGCCTAATAAAGACTTTTGTTTATTCTTCTCCACTGTCCGGCTGACTTCCTATATGGTAACTATAGGTGAGTGCGGTAAGTCACTCCAGTGGATTTGAGCCACGCTTATCAATACTTAGTGGCATCAATGGCTACTAAATAGTTTTCAAAACCTTTTAGCCAATTGCGCCAAGCAAGAGTAGGTTTCCCAGGAGTTTGTAGGAAAGGAGCTGGTGTTTAAAACTGTTGAGAAGAAGCCATTGTATTGGTAAAATGAAAGGAAAGCGTTAAACAATGTTGTAAAATGAGAGGTTGAAATAGGTGGTAGGCAGGAAGCGTGCCTATCGCTGATGACTTGAATAAGAAATGAAAAGGTCAAATAAACATGGTAGGCAATGAAGCGTGCCTATCGCTGAGGATACTTGAAGATTTGTGAAATAAATGAAAATTCACATGAACATGGTAGGCAGTAAAGCGTGCCTATCGCTGTGGTTGAAAAATGACTTCAAACGTGAAAAAAGAAGTTAAATAAACGTGGTAGGCAATGAGCGTGCCTATCGCTGTGAAGGAACTTGAAAATGTCAATAAAGCGATGAAATCGCTGATGAAAAGCTTGTAAAACGCAGCGCGGTGCGTGAAAAACGCAGCGCGATGAAAAAGAGGCTTGAAAGGTCGCTGAAAATGGCCGCCGGCGTCGTCGTTAAGGAAACAGGGAGACGTGGGTCTCTAAAGGCGGTGGAGCTTGTTCTGTGATTGAAGCGTGGCGCGCGTGTGGTAGCGCGAGCAGGAAGTCAGAACGTTGCGCGCATGGCTGAGCGCGAGACAGTAACCCCCAGAGACACGTAGCGCCAGGGAAAGGCGATGAAATTGGGCAATTTTACGCCGGGAGCCAGGAAATGGACAGGGAAATTGTCCGGGAAGCATACGACCTGGTGTGGAAGGAGACGGACTGGAGGCAGGCTCAGCTGAAGAAAGACGAAGAGAAGTGGTCGAGTTCAGGTGAGTTGACTGGCGTGGGTGCAGCAAAATCCCGATCGTCGCCAAATATGTTAAGAATGAAGGCAGGAAACTTGCGTAGGTTGAAGCTTATGTATTTATTTTAAGCTTATTTCCAGAATAAAAGCACCCACATCCAGAGCCGTCCAGTCGTGAGGAAGCCAACGTCCAATCTGACGTGCAAGGAATCCTCACGACTGAAGAACTGGATTCCAGAATCATTAAAGAGAACTCTCGTGCTAGCAAGCACGAGAGAGCAGAGAAAGAAGAGTAAACTCTGAATATAACAAACCCATCCTTTATTTTTTCCGCCGGTATTTACGTAGCGTAAACTCGATCTCTCACAGTATGGGAGCACTTAACATGAGCACTAGTTACATTTACACTACACAGGACTCAAACTATAAAAAAACACATTTTAAAATCACTTTGCCTTATTTTCTTTTCGGCTCTGTGGGCCGACTCTTTAAAATCCTTGCCCTGTCTGCTGCACTGAAGATCTCAGCATGTTGTGCATGGGGAAACTATCACCATGCACCTCAACCAATGAGAGCAGTGCTCTCATGCTGTTGTTAGAGGTTAACAGTTCAGTTCAGTTCAGTAATAACTTTATTTCGGTCACTTTGACCTTAAAAGTACATCTAAAATTGCATACAATTCACTTGCATTGAGAACGATAAGGATAAAAAGAGATAGAACAAGATTGGATACTTACAATAAAAACAGTTAAATAAAACATACAGAGGTTTGGCCATGCACGAATATGAAGTATGGTGCGAACTATTCAGGCAGCTCAACCAGTGAGGGAATAAGATCATATGAGGCAATAAATTAATCAAAGATGGAAACAGTACTGGCAATTCAAAGGTCATGTGCTATATACGCAGGTGACCGGTCCAAATATGATAGGTCAAAACTTGATCTTAGCCACTAGATACACAATCACGAGAGCAACAAACCATTATAACAGTAAATTCAAAATGTAGGTAAATTGCATTAATACAAACGATCTCCATTGAACAATGAAGGAGGAAGACCCTTTAAAATTCTTCATTTCATTTATGCGAAACTGTTGACCTTATTTGTTACGTTTATTTTAAAATTACTCTGAGAGCGCACCACATGAGAATAGAAAACCTGCCACCGAGTATTCTATCGGGAGACTAGAATCGTGTTTCAATATCCTAAAAGCCTCGCAACAGCTCCTGGTACCTAGATTTCTACAGTACTGGACCAGCCACCGTTTTCTTGCTTTGTGGTAACCGGGGCAGCTAAAAAACACATGAAGGTCTGATTCTGTGGGGCAGTCACATGCCAGGCACCCCAAAAGTTGCAAACCCACCCACTTGTTTGTAAACGAGGGGAGTTGCAGGACCCAATGTCTGAACTTCAAATAAAGCTTTCTTGCGGTCGCCGGCTTGATGTTGTTCAGTGCCCGCTCTAGGCTATACCTGTTCTTGGTTTCTAGGAAGACTGCAGTCAGCTTACCTGCTAAAGGGTTGCTTTGGAGTTGGGCCAGTTTAAACTCCCCATAGCAGTTCTTTAGCATTTTCCTAGAAATTGAGGCACAAGCAACCTCCGGGTCACCCCAAAGGTTGCCCCGTCCCAGACTCACTAACGTGTGTCGAACATAAGAAAACCAGGGTAATTTGCCCGCCCCCAGTAGACTCATCACCTCTCTTAATTCGTCCCTGTATTCAGTAAGTTCTGGGGTAACCCACAAACGCCGCCAGAATAGAAGGGGTCTGAGGTTAGATTCTTCGGCGATGGCCCTTACCCTTCGGTCCAGTCGGAGCAGCTTGAGAGGGGTACTCCGTGGGAGGCTAAACAGTTGCCTGAGAAAGGTGTTTTCTTTCTCTGCGAGACTCTCAGAACTGCAGTGACCCCAAAATTCTACTCCATACAGTGCCCCTCCCCTGGCTTGGACCTGGTATATTTCTATGGCAGGACTCACAGGTTTATGGATAGATATTTGGAAAACCTTTATTAAGCCCCCTGAGGATTGTAACAATTTCAGGGTTTGTTTTTTTAATTTTGGCAGACTTCAACGCCATGAATTTAGTTTATTGAAGGTTAATTTCAAGCCCTCTTTCCCTGCAAAACGCAACAAATCTATTTAGTACTACCTGTATCCCCATGGGCGATTTAGGTACTAGTACAGTATAGTCGGAAAACATCATAGCTGGGATTTTGCGTAATGCCAACTTAGGGACGTCCAGGTCTTTTTCGCTGAGCAAAAAGTTGACTAGCCCATTTATATAAGGCCTAAAAAGGGGCGGGTGAGTACACATCCCTGACAAACACCTCTATTTACGGGAATGGGGGCCGTAAGTTTTCCTACCTTGCCATATCTAATTTGGGCATAGTTTCCCTTCTGCAACCTCTTCATGACTTGGCACAGGTAAGGCGGAACCCCCAACTCACGTAGAACTGCCCAGAGCTTCTTCCTTGGGACCAGGTGGAACGCTGACCTCAGGTCTACAAATATTAAGTAGAGGTTGCCATCCTCCAAACACGCGATCTTCCAGTATAGAAGAAGAAGAAACCTGTCCTCGGAAGCTTGTTTCCGGTCCAGGGAAGACATGGCTTGGCAGTTCGGGCTGGACTGTTCCCAAGAGGCACAGGGTCGGACTGGTTTGCATATAGCCATGTCTGAACTGGGGTGGCAGAGTGGGCTAAAGAACGGTGATGGATTAAACCCAGATCTTTTGACTGGGTGTGCGTGTTTGATTGATTCAGATGCTCCGTCCATCACCACCCCCTTTTGTACCGCTTTTGGCCGCCATAAGTGTGGCAGGGTATGCTCAGACGTGAGTCCCTTGCTCACTTTGCCACTGGATTCAAGCAAGCCTGGCTGAAGACGGCTGGAATGCCAGAAACCGGTCCTCCAAAGCTTGTTTCCGGTCCAGGGGAAACATGGCTTGGCAGTTCGGGCTGGACTGTTCCCATGAGGCACAGGGTCAGACTGATTTGCATATAGCCATGTCTGAACTGGGGTGGCAGAGTGGGCTAAAGAGCGGTGATGGATTAAACCCAGATATTTTGACTGGGTGTGAGTGTTTGATTGATTCAGATGCTCCGTCCATCACCACCCCCTTTTGTACCGCTTTTGGCCGCCATAAGTTATTGTGGTTTTATCTAGGAACCTGAATCAATATTGCTATTCTATGCCCTTGTACGGCTATAATCAATAATATCTCTAGAATGGCATAAGAATCAGATCAATTTTTCAGTAAATCGCCCTTGCAGATTCCCAGAAAGCACAACGAGTTCTTTCAACACACCAAACCTCCAGCAACCTGGGAAATCCCCACTTGCTTTGTTTTGATTTGTAATAGAACTCCTGCGAGCACTGTAAGAACGGCCAGTTCTTTCTGACATCTTTATTGACGTCTTATGTCCAAACCTTATGTCAAACTCGGCACCTTTCAGGTATAAATATACCAATGTTGCCTTAAGCAAACACACGGTGGTGGTTTTGGAGCAGAGCAGTTATCTACTTTCAGAGAGCCCAGCTGATGCGAAAAGCCCGCGGACGCTGCCCCTCCTCTTTGACGCGCTGAGAAAGACGCTGTCTTTTCTCCTGCCGAGAAAATCCAGCTCCGGCGTTTCCAGCCTACCCTTGCGGGTGACTGGGATATCGAGTCCTGAGAGAGAGATACCAGACCTCCTACATTCTATTCCCAAGGTACAGTGCTGACTAAACCCTTAGAGAGAATTATTGTATTAGATTCTTGGCAAAACCAACTTAACTTAAACTGCTACTTACTTACTCCTTCCCACGTATTAGGCTTAGGTCAGGTACACCGGGGTAGACGTATTTTAGAAGCATCAGTTGAGCACGTTAGTCAATGTATATATGTATGTATATATTTTATCCATTTTAAAGTGTCTTATGGCTAAGAAACCATACCAATGCTTTTACAGTATTATTTCATAATACTCCTTTTACTATACGTACTTTACTTTATACTAAGTATTGCAATTGTGGCAATTCATTTCTCTTGCATGAGAAGGAAGACTGCTCAATAAATAATATATTTTATTGAAAACGACCGTCTCTCTCTTCTCTGCACTCTGGTGAAACTAAGAACGCACTTCTGACTGAGTGAAATAGCTGTCTATTGTTTTCACACAACTCTAGAGATTTACTCTTATTCTGGGGGAGCAAAGTTGTCATGTTATATGGTTGTCGGAAGCTGAATCCCTTCTTGTCTGAGCCAGGGAAGCTTATCCCTTCCTATTCATTCAAGAAAGTTTCCAGTGACCTCTGAGCTAGCTGGCGCAAACCTAAATTAAGTTTAACATAGTCAGTAGAGACCTAGAAGACCTCAGTCCTACGTCTACACTGCTGTTTATGTTATTCCAATGCGCAGAGCCTATTGGGAAAATAGGAACTACACTACAAAGTGTGGCAAGGTATGCTCAGATGTGAGTCCCTTGCTCACTTTGCCACTGGATTCAAGCAAGCCAGGCTGAAGACGGCTGGAATGCCAGAAACCGGTCCTCGGAAGCTTGTTTCCAGTCCAGGGAAGACATGGCTTGGCAGTTCGGGCTGGACTGTTCCCATGAGGACAGGGTCAGACTGATTTGCATATTGCCATGTCTGAACTGGGGTGGCAGAGTGGGCTAAAGAACGGTGATGGATTAAACCCAGATCTTTTGACTGGGTGTGAGTGTTTGATTGATTCAGATGCTCCGTCCATCACCACCCCCTTTTGTACCGCTTTTGGCCGCCATAAGTGTGGCAGGGTATGCTCAGACGTGAGTCCCTTGCTTACTTTGCCACTGGATTCAAGCAATCCGGGCTGAAGACCGCTGGAATGCCAGAAACCGGTCCTCCGAAGCTTGTTTCCGGTCCAGGGAAGACATGGCTTGGCAGTTCGGGCTGGACTGTTCCCATGAGGCACAGGGTCAGACTGATTTGCATATAGCCATGTCTGAACTGGGGTGGCAGAGTGGGCTAAAGACCGGTGATGGAATAAACCCAGATCTTTTGACTGGGTGTGAGTGTTTGATTGATTCAGATGCTCCGTCCATCACCACCCCCTTCTGTACCGCACTGAAGACCTCAGCATGTTGTGCATGGGGAATCTAGCGCCATGCACCTCAGCCAATGAGAGCAGTGCTCTCATGCTGTTGTTAGAGGTTAACAGCATAAGAGCACTGCGAGGATTTGCTGGGAGATACGAACACAGCGCTCCATTCGAGACCAATGGGTCTGTGTCTGGTTCCCTATCTCACAGGCAGTGATGACTGGGCCAACCTGACATGTGCGGTTCAGATACATAGCTCCATCTGGTCACACCAGTAAATCACGCCTCCAACATTACACCTCCTGTCTGCCGACATATTGTGTGCAATAGAATTGCTGGTAGGCTGGGGGTCAACGCCCCCTTGCATTTATGGAGATAACGCACCTTGTTGCTTCTCCCTTGAGATCACCACTCTTGACCGGGGCCTCCACTCAATGGTCCAGTGGATTTCTCTCTGTTTTCAGTTTTCAGTTATCTGACAGGCCAGGTCTGCGCCACAGCCCACCTCAGTCAGCTTAGGGATTTTTCATGGACTGCAGTCTCCCACATTTTCTCCTGCCCCCTTCGGCAGGCAGGTGCATCTGGTCTCGCTGATACCTTAACAACCTTCTCTGGGGTCTTTGGAGAGGGATTCCCGGGCTGTGCTCTCTACACACAAAATGGCACTTGGCTTGCAGGTCGCGTCCACCCTACACTCCCGCTCTCATGGCTAAAAAGTCCTCAGTTGCCCAGAGGGGTGTCCCAGGTCTTCCCTCTTGGAACACTGTTGCTGGGCCTTCCCAACTGTCCACTCCTACTGATTCAGGGTAGCTGTGAAAGGCTACGCTGGATAGGCGATCATGGCTCCCACAACTTACTGCATGTTAGGCCAAGTCACCCCTCTTCGTGTAAGTTTTTAACAGGCTGAAACAAAACAAAGCAAATCAGAATCTAGCCAGCCACTGTCTAATACAATTAACCCCAAAAAAATACACTAGTCTACTCTAACCTTGGCAAACACTCTCCGACATAACTGAAACCCAAAAGAATATAGTGTAGACAGATCACTAAGAATTAGGTAGGAGACGTGGCCTAACTTCCTTTTAAACGAAGGAACCATGTTTGAGTGGTGAAAAAAAAGCTTGGCCTTCTGTAATCTAAACCGGTGCTCGTGTAAAACGCTCGAATACCCCTGGGTCACGTTTGTGCTGTATAGAACTGTAAAAATAAATAAAAAATAAACAAACTCTGGTCAACGACTATTCCGGGAAATAAAGGAACACCCTGATGACAGAAAGAGCGAGGGAAAAACAAAGAAAGAAGGTGAAGAAAGCTAGGAAAGAAGTTTGGCACTACTCTGGTCTGCCAACAGTTAGAGCTGTGCAAGCAAATATCTTTGACACATCCTGTATCTACACACCAGTCAGACCTGAACCCTTCAACAGAGCTTTCTACCGAGCAGCACCCATATTCAAAGCCCTGCAATACGCAGAGGAAGGAAGCAAAACATTTTTTGCCTGCTCAGTTGCTGCTCTCATCTTCGTAAAAACAAACATATTCACTATCACCAGAAAAGTTTAAAAAAAGATTCCTAGTGGCATTTCGTTGCAGAAAACTATAGATCTGTGGGATTATATCTTCTAGCGTGCACCAAAAACCAAAGACCTAACACTTTTTTTTTATTTCAGTAATTTTTTATTGAAAATTATAATTACATGGTGCAGAGGATAAACATGGGAGGTATCTGAAAAAAACACAGACAAAAGAAAACAGGGAAAATGCGCCCCGGGGGGGGGGTGGAGGGGTAGCTAAGTGTTGGCTCGCGGCTACTTGTCCATTATTCACATTCAATCATGTTCTTTCTTCTTGTAGTTTCTTCCGGCTTTCCCCCATTCCCCCCTTGGACTGCCTGATTGTCTTTTCGCACCCCTGGTGGTATGGAGAGAGAGAGATATAGAGATATAGAGAGTATAGAGGGTAGAGAAGCACAGGGTGTTTCAGGATAGGCGGTCTGTGTAGAGCTGCGGTGTCTGGGTTCCCTAGCGTTCAGGGTGGCTTGTGTGAGGACAGGTAGTTGTCCAGCGAGAGCCACATTTCGCTTTTCTTTCGTGAGTTCGGTAGGCTGTTGGTCGTTATGGTGTCAGCTCCCCGCAGGAATATGACCCAATTGAACCAGGCTTTGAAGGTGGCTTTCGCTGTGTCTTTCCAGTTATTCAATACCGTCTTGACCGCCGCTGTGAGCAGGAGGTCAATCAGGTCCCTGTCTTCTTCTGATGAAACATATATTTGTATTCACTTTGCCACTACTTTTACTGCAGGTACTGGAAAATGTTGACTTTAGACACGATAAAATGGTGTGCATCAAAGCATGGGTGGTCTCCTAGATGCCCAGGATAAAGCCCGTTCAGTGACGTTATACTGAAGCCAGCTCTTGCCTAATTGGAAACTAGTGATTCTGAGGAAACCAACTTGCATTTCTGTAAAACATGAGCAAAATATTCATTGTGAGCAGTATAAAGATCACAATGAATAAATTGTTTTTCAACAATATTTTTATTTCAGGAGTACCAGTAACCATAATTACAGGCTTGTCATCAATGTTCGGAAAATATATTCAGACAGGCGACTTGAAGAATGATGTCCTTGACAGTGGCGTAGCAAGGTCAGTTGGCACCCGGTGTGGAACATTTCTTGTCAACTCCAGCTTGACAAAATGGCAAAAATATGTGTCTAAAACACATATTTTTGCCATTGTTTCACTCTCCTCAGTGATGACACCTGGTGTGGCCCGAACCCACCGCACCCCACTTCCTCGCCACTGGTCCTTGATGCTTTGTTGCCTGTTAGGGCCTCGTGCTATGCCTCTAGTTACAAGAGCCTCTGTACATGGCGCATTTCACATGTAAATGCAGGCAGGACCTTGGCTGTCTGTGTCTGACCAGAAGTTGTGAGAGTGCAGAAGGACACTTGTGGGTGAGTGACTTGCCTTAGAATGGGTGTATTTCATCAGATGGAGCAACAGAGTGTTGCTGGCAGTCGATCTAAGGCTCTCTGCAGCAAGTAGGTAGAGATGGAGCAGAAGAGACATCAGGAAGTTTTACAGAGCGGCAGGTGGGAAAATAGAAGCGAAAGAGGGAGAAGAAGTTGAAGAAGTTGTAGGAGGGAAGAAAATAGTGATGGGCTAGGTGGGTTGAAATTAAGAGCAACCATATTATCATACGAAATTATGATTGCTAGTAGGCTTGTAGAGAGAGAGCACCAAAGGAAGCTGAAGACTGCTTTCCACCAGCAGAAGCTAAAGTCTAAAATCTGCCCTTTAATGCTGCCTCACACTAAATGATTTTGGGCCATATGTAGGTAATACGTGTTTTGCGATTCTATAATTGTGATTTTTAGGGAATCGCAATTAGAGAATCACAAAACGCAATGTAGGTAGGATTAGCAAAATATTTTGCGAATCCCACCTATTCCTTATTTGCGAATCGCAAATTGAGATTCACAAATAAGGAATACCGTCCCATTCATTCATATGGGCTAGAAGGCCCATAGGAATGAATGGAAAGACATTCTCAATTTGCGATTCTCAATTAGAGAATTGCAAATTGAGAATGCAATTTCAAGGTTGCAAGGATGTCAATAGGACACGCTTTGCACCCCTGAAATAAATATGTGTGCACATGTGGCACAGAAACATACGCTAAGGGTATGCATGTGCGCCACTTGGCACTTTGAAAAATACAAAAAAGTGCATTATTCTAAGAAATCATGAATTACCATCAACCTGAAGTTGGTGTTAATTTACGATTCCTTAAGCCAAAATCGCATAACTTGGGTGCTTCCTTCATTGCATTTAGGGAATCGCAATTTAGGATTCATTAAATGCCTTTGCAAAATAAGGAATCGCAAATGTTATGATTCCTTAATTTGCGTGTGAGTTTTTGTGTGCTACATAGCACACTGCCAAAATTGCGATTGGAAATGCCGAAATTCTACGAATTTCTGCATTTGTGATGTCAATTGGGCTACCTACATATGGCCCATAGTCACCTGCGGTTCTACTTGGTGCTTAACATTTCTGTGAGACTGCTTTCAAGCACTTTAATGTAGACAAAAACAATTCCCAACTGGTATCAGGTCCTAGACCACACAGCCTGAATCATATGACGCATCCCGCGCTTAAAGCTCCGACAAGGAATAATTGTTCTTCCAAGTGACTGTAACTTGTGTTGTGGAGTTTTACCTGATGTATATACTTTGTTTAATGCGTCGTCTATGCTGTTTTTAAAAGCACTTGCACACTCACCTCACTAAACTGTATATAGCACCTTGCACCAAGTGCCACCGGGTTGTTATAAGATCTGATCTTTACAGTGCTGTTCCTAACTGTAATTTCATATGAAAGAAAAATTTGTTTTCTTGGTGAATAATACCACTTTTTCCTGAATCATTTGACTCCTTGTTTCTGTTCTTTGTAATGCCCATGGCATACACAATTGAAACTGTCTCTACATGATACCAGTTGGGAATTGTTTTTGTCTACATGATACACCCATCCCAACGTGGTATATGGGTTTTCTCCTGTCATTCCTATAACCTTCAAGCACTTTAAGGCACAGGAGCTAAAAGGAGGCACAGAAGTGAGGATAGAGGATATTAAGGAGATAGAGCATGATGTAACGTCATATAGCATTCTTGTATGGTACCTACTCCAGAGTGTGTGTGTGTGTGTGTGTGTGTGTGTGTGTGTGTTGTGTGCGTGTGTGTTGTGTGCGCATGTTTATGTGTGTGTGTGCATGAGAGTAGTGTGTGTGTGCGCGTGTGTGTGTGTGAGAGAGTGTGCATGAGAGTAGTGTGTATGTGTGTGTGTCCATCACCAAAGCACATTTAGATGTATTTTCTCTTTGGCCTTCTTACTTCATTGATTTCACATTTTGTTTAGCTAAGTTGACTATTCCTCACAAAAAACTATTATTTTATTTCTTCATTGTTATAGTATGACCTTTAAACAATACAATGGAGCTTTTCAAAATTAAAAAAGATTGAAATTCTCAGATCCATAAACCTACACAGCTCAATAGAATAAAATACCTGGACATGTACTTCTTATGGGTCTCTCGAACACTTGGTATGCTAGGTCCACAGATACGTGACATAGTTACAAAGGATAGGATATTATACTAGTTACCACTCCACATATGTGAAGAGAGCCTAAAAACATTACCATATTCGGGTTCTTGCTCAACCGAAGAAAATGAACCAAAATAATTTGTCACTGAGAAGAAAGAAAATTCAGAGTGCAATGCGTCTGTCGGATCGGTAACGTAAATTTAACACCCCTTTAATATTAATATGATCCATTGTACTGTGAAGCTGAACCCTTTCCCACTGCTGTAGTGCAGCCCGGTGGGCTCTTACATCATTTTGCTAGGATTTAAAAACAGGATACTGCTGACACTTGATATACTGCAGAGCAAAGTGTTGCCAGACACTCCCAAATCTTCCTCATCCTGTTCACCTCCCACCCATCATCCTCCCCCACCTCTGCTCAATATCCATTTCGAAGGGACTATTAATGAGCTATGGTAGAGCAACGGGAATCAAGTCAGGATGGAAGGAACCCAAAAATATACATGGGTGAGGTATACAGTCACTTATTAACACATTAATAAGAAATATTACTTTACATAGTAAAAAACGCTGCCCCGCAAATTAGTTTATGTTTAACGTTGGCCTCTGCTTTTCATCTCATTTTGGACAATTTTCAACTACCGAAACCTGTTCCGTTCTAAGATGGCCGCCCAGGCCAAGAACACTGGAGCCTGTTTCTTGTCCTGCTTTCTTCCCAGAGCACCTTGATAGATTGTTTAACAGCTCTTGACAATGCTCTGCAACTCCCGCTCCAAGACATAAGACTCAACTTTGCTTCAACTTTCACCTCACACCGCTAATTTTCAGACGTTTCGAGGTCTTCTTCTGCCTCCTACATCTCAAATGCGAGCAGGCTGAGTTGGCTTCGAGGGCTTGCAAACATTTACAATGTGTCACACTTTGTTCATCTGTTCTGCGTCTCCACTTTTATCGGGAGATGTAATGTACTGATATCAGACCTCAGATTTCCTGTAGCTCTAGTTAATGCCTCTCTATAGGAATATATTGCTATAACCAGTAGCAACTTTTCGGTAGTTTGCCAAGTCCCAGACGGAAAAAGGAAGAATTGCTTGGGTTGTAAAATTAAATGTACGACGACCACTGTTTTTAATTTGAGTGTAGCCATTTTTAATGCTGCTTGACAGTAGGGATGAGGGCAGCATGACTTTGTAATGCTATTACTCCAACCCGTGAGATTCACGCCAATGCAATCTAGAACAGTCTATATTTATGCCACAACTCAGCCTTCAAAATACCATTAGCATCACACAGTGGGTTAAGCGGCATGGTTTGACGCTACACCACATGAGCAGCAGCACTCAGATTTAATATTTTTACGCCGCTTTTTAGTCACTTTTCTAATATTGCTCATTTATAGTTAATTCCATCTCTAACAAAGAGGCCTTCACTACACAAGAATGATTAACTACTGTTAAGTGGTCGTAAATATCTCACTTGCTACTGCTGTTGAACCTCATTTGTGGTTTTATGAACGGCTGTGATTAACAGTATTAGGGCAGATTCACAAAGATGGACACATACATGTGCAACTTTGAGATGGTTGATGGTTCTCCAGTCAGACGATACGGCATCCCTGCTGGTACATAATGACTGTAAAAATATTGGACCTTGGTCACTCTGGACTAAAATCACTTACTCACCTGCGAAGTTGTCTTTATTATTACCTACTTTTTGCTCTATTTAATTGTCATGTTATGTTAAGTATATTATGTGAGGTATGTTTTAATGTATGTTATGTAAGGTATGTTATGTATGTCGTGTATGTTATGTAAGTTATGTAAGGTAGGTTATGTAAGGTAAGGTATGTTATGTCATCTAAGGTATGTTATGTTATGAATGTTATTTGAGGTATCTTATTAAATACAATGGTTAGTGAAAACACTAAGCCCCCCCCCCACCCGCCCCCCACCACTACCCAGTTACAACTGCAGGGCCAAGTCCTTATCAGTTGCAAACTCCTGTTTACTTCTGAAACTATGCCATTGTCCCATGAGCCAGAGTCATTACCTCTCTCAGTCAATGATGTGTACTCCAGCTCTGGAGGTGTCATGAGTGGCAGAAATTGCTTGAAGCCATCCTAAAGTACATTTTTACAAAGTTATTTTCCAGCTTAAGGTATAATAATCTGATTTCACCATTAAGTCAAATAAAAAAAAACTAGGCAGGAAATCACGGAAGCATTTTTAGCACTTTTTTTAAGTGGAGGCCTAGCATACATAGTGAAATAGCTCTAGTTTGTACTTTACTGCGAGAAGGCACACTAACGCCAGTATAGAGAGTGACCTATTTTATTTATTAGCACCATGACCTATGGAAGTAGAAGGCCCCCTTTTCAGGGCTGACTTATGAATACATAAAAATAAGTTTTTCCTGCATGGCAAAGGTATTTTAGCTGTCATGTGTCACTGCAGTGCATTCAAGCTGCAGCAGAGCCACAGCACAGTGGTGCCCCTAGCAAAAATATTTTGACATAATTGTGGGGGGTGTGAATACACATTGTTGCCCACATATGACATGCAACTTTCCAGGCCATAGGCCAAATAGGTAGTACCAATGTACAGCACACATTTTAGAGGGGGTCGCAGAGGCGCTTTACTACTGTTTGGCAGTGGTAAAGTGCAGAGAGTCCTAAAATCAGCAGAAATAGGGTCCAGAAAAAGGCAAACAATCTTGGAAGATCATGTAGAAAAGGTGAATTTGTTAAAGTGATTTTCTGCTTTTACACAATGAAAGAAAATCTTTCATTGCAAAAACCAAAAGCAAAAAAGACATATAATTTCACTAGAAACATATATTTTTGCAGGCCTATAAATTCAGGAATGAAATGTAATCCTTGAGGCACCACGAGTCAGGACGCATAGTCGCCGACCAGAAAGACGGAACTAATACGAGAGCATATCCACAGCTTGCATTCAATATCTATAATACCGAGAGCATTCATCTCCCACTTTATGCGTATACTATATAAGAAGTTTATATCCGAGAGAGAGTGAAGAGATTGATCTTTTAAATAAGAAAGATTGGAATCACAAGTTTCAAATAAACTACTGGCTCGCCAATGTTGGATAATTTAAATCCACAATAATAGTGAACCCTTTGCTTGGGGGGGGGGAAAACATGGCGGCCGCTGGTTAAGCGGTCGCGGTGCTCCGGAACGGGCTCCTGGAAGAGATCGCCACACCGTAATTGAGTAATGCCTTAAAAACGAGCGTGACATCTGCAAAGCTGGGGGAACTATTTTTGACCTTAAAACCTCTACAACGGTAAACTTTTAGGGATGCAGAGCCGCTTCTCGGCTCTCGACGAGACGTGTTCGGCAGTCCGCTTTCTGCTTGCATGCGGAGCTGCGGCGGAGGGCGGAGAGAGTGCTGGATGCTGCCGGGCAGGTCGGTGTTGTTTGTTTGCCTTCCCTGAACATTGCCACGATCCTGGCTCTGGCTGGTTAATAAGCAGTGGAGCTAGACGGCCGTGGACTTCGGTCTGCCCCCCACGTTTGCTGCAGTGGCCGCTGTGCGAGGTGGATTTAACTCTCGAGCGGGAGGAGGAAGGTTTTGACGGTGCGGCCAGCCTTGGCAGGGCTGGGATTAAAGAGGAGGTTCTGCATTACATTCAACAGAGGATCCCTGATTATTACGCTGATTTTAGCTTGCAGGGATTTCCGCAGGAAACAACAACAGAGAAGAAACAATCACCACAACCACGTCTTTGGTCAGCCGCGCTGGAGTTGAGGAGAGGGAGGGTATTGCAAAGTCTGGGGCAGCCATATCACGCAGTTTCTTCCATTACAATTTCGCGCAGTGCCCCAGGGAATACAAATTCACAGGTAAAACAAGCCCACTCTCTCGCATCAACATTAACAGCTGTGGCGGATACAGTGGAGGGGTCATCACCTGGAAAGAGAGGTAAGGAGCCTCTTACTATAACACTGTCAGGGCAAGAGGGGACAATAGAGACGTAGTTGCCCCTGAGATAACAGGAAAGGGGCCACCCACCCTCAGCAAGAGTTACAGTAAGAGAGGGTGGAAGAAGAAAGGTGCTCTGCTAGAGGGAAAGGGTGGTGTGTTGGGTTTGCCTAGTGGGGCGGCCGACTTTGCAGCTGAAGTGGTAGATAAAAAAAATCCTCCTCTTATTTAAGTACAGAGGTTAAATGCAGAGGCACTAAACACAGAACGAAATCTAAGACAAAAACTAAAACCCAGAAAATTGCACTAGAGAAAGGCTCTAAGATTACTCCCTCCTTACGTTCTTACTTCAAAGTTGTTCCCCAGATATTACATCTCTCAGGGGATCAAGCCATGCCATCTGAATCTGAATTGGAAGCCTCTCCCCCAACAGATATGGTTTCTCCACTTCTGGGACAGGCTGTTGAGGCGGAAGAAGAAGGAACCGAAGAAGGGGTCATGGAACATTAAGCCCTTACGTTGGGTCTTGGAGGTGGGGATAACGAAAAAGGATCAGGATCACAGTCTTCTCTCGCTCAGGTGGAGTTAAAGCGGGGAACATCATCAGTCACCCCTTTAGGAGACCCAGAGGTCCTGGTTGTTACTGAGGCTGCTGCTAGTGGAACCAATGAAGGATCCAGGGCAGTCGGGGGAGATCTTACTGACCAGACTGAATGTCCCACTGAATCTCTCACGGATCAATCTAAATCCGAGGCTAAAGATGACATAACTCCAGCTTCTATACTAGGTATGTTTTCTGCTCTCACGATGGAAATAAGAAAGGGTTTTGCGGAGTCTTCTGCAAATCAAGCTGAAATAAGAAGTTATTGTGAGTCCCTTGACAATAAAATCGATGCACTTACTATACGAACTGGAGTTCTTGAAGAGACAACAGCATCATTATCTGTCTACTTGGACCAGGCGAAAGTTGATATTCAAAAGCTTTCCAGAGAGGAGCAAGCACTTAGTGAAAGGATGGAGTCATTAGAAAACAACGCTAGGAGGGGGAATCTCCGCATCTTGAACGTACCAGAAGGCTCAGAGGGCTCTGACATAAAGCAATTTATAACAGGTTTGTTAAAAGAGTCCCTGAATTTAGACCTGTCGCTGGAAGAGCTCGCATTGGATATCCAAAGAGTTCACAGGGATCCATTTAAACGTAACCCCCAGAGATCTAAGCCTCGCAAAATCTTAGTGAACTTTCATACATATGTATTGAAAGAGCAAATCCTTAATCTGGCGCTAAAGAAAAAATCTTTGGCTGGAAAAAGGTTTTCTTTCTTAATAAGGTCAGATCTCTCAAGAATTACCTTGGAGAAACAATGGGAGTTCAGGAGGCGCCTGGAAGCTTTCCGAGCACTGGGAGCCTCAGCTCAACTAACGTTCCCTGCTGCCATGAAAATTATGTACAATAATAAGATAATTAATATTAGGTCAGTGCAGGCAGCCGATGAACTCCTGATGCAGATGGGAAGCAAAAAGAAAGTATGAAAGGTAGCTTAGACAGCTGAATAAAGAGTGGTTTTAACTCTGGGGTTTAGTAATAAGCACTGGTGCTAAACGCTATCTTATCATTTACCTAAGGTCTCATGTAGCTAGAGTATCGTAATGTTAAAACCCTAGGATATAAAGGGAAAAAGCAATAATTGTGTGTCACTATCTGATTCATTTCTTTCACGTATAAAGGGTGCCATACTTCTCCGGGAGTTCGCGGAGGGGCGCTATCAACCGGACATCGCTCCGGTTAGATATCGCAAGGGTTTTCCAGGGGTTGGGAGGTGGGAGGGCGGGAGGCACGTTGCCAGGGTAGGTGGTGGGGGGTGGAAAAAATGGAAAAAAGTCCTCAGTAAGCCAAGATATGGTAGAAAGAAAGGGGGTTCGCAATTTCTTGGAAAGAGATTTAGACTACAATGGGTCGGTCTAGTTTCATCTGCTTGTCTCTCTTTTTTGTTGGTCATCTATGATAAAGATGGTTAATATAAAATACTTCTCCTGGAATATTAATGGCCTGCGTGCCAAACCAAGGGCAAATAAAATCATGCAATACCTACGGGATCTGGATGCGCAGGTCATTATTCTCCAGGAGACTCATTTAACATATTTGGAGATGCTAGATTTGATCAAGAGAAATAGGTGGATAGACTTTGCAGTTTCAACTACTCAGACTACTAATACTAGAGGGGTTTCTATAATCTTCAAAAAGGGGGCTAAAGCCAGGCTGCTATCTCAACTGGTGGACCCAGGTGGCAGATGGGCCATCGCATCTGTGGTAATAGCAGGCTCTCAAACCACAGTCTTGGGCTATTATGGGCCGAATCAGGATGACCCATCTACATTGGAGGTTATGTTTTCTCATCTGCTTTCCTTTCCAGAGCAAACAATCATAGCGGGCGATTTTAATATTGTTCTGGACCCAGTCTTGGATAAATCACACAACAGTCGATCCTTAGTCTTGTCAAAATCTAGGTTAGCGTTACAGTCTGCTATGAAAATATATGGCTACCTAGACAAATGGAGAGAAAGGTCCGGGCGCCAGCAAGGAGTGTCTCTCCGGAACTATAAATATAAACACCAGTCAAGGATTGATTTTATTTTAATTAGTCTGAGGCTGGCTGAGTATGTAAGATCCATTGAATATCTACCACTACATCTCTCAGATAACTCGGCAGTAGTAATGGATCTAGCTCAAGGAACGAAGAGATCGCTCTCTAGATGGTCCTTTGATCGATCACTTCTTTCTTCTCCTGATGACATCACATATCTCAATTTAGAGTCACACAATTTTTTTTGGATTAACAATGACTCAGCAACTACGAGGATCATTTGGGACTCGTTCAAAGCATTTTTGAGGGGACTCATAACAGGGAAAGTATCATACAAAAGGAAGCAATATAAGGCGCAAATCTCGTCCATTGAGGAAAGGATAATCAATCTCCCAAGTCTCATCGACAGTAGTATTGGGGTAGATGAGTCCATCAAAGATAGTCAAAGAAAGGAAATGGCGACCCTGAAATCCAATCTAGGTTCAGTATTGAATCTTAGATTGCAGCAGAGATGGGAGGCAAGCAAGCTGGCCCATTTTGAGTATAGCGAAGGCGCAGGCAAAATGCTTGCTTGGAAGACCAAAACAGACCAGGTCCGGAACAACATAGCCATCATTAATGTGGGCAATGATTCCTTCACATCAGACGTTGAAATCAGGAAGGCTTTCAAGGAATTCTTTGAATCCATCTATAAGGAGGACATTGGAACTCGGCCTGAGGAGGTTGACGACTGGCTAAGGCACATGGATCTCCCCAGCCTTACGTATGAACAGTCCCAATTCTAGGATAGTGCCATAACTGAAGGAGAAGTAAGGGCCGCTATAAAAAGAAGCAAGAAGGGAAAGGCTGCAGGGGGTGATGGGCTACCCGCAGAAATCTACAGAATTCTAGAGGCTGAGATAGCCCCCTTTCTCACTAAGCTGTTCAACCAGATTCTTCTTGAAGGTCATACTCCCCCTTCATCATGGGACAATGCATCGATTACGCTTATGTTGAAACCTGTGAAACCTAAAGATGCCTGTGAATCATACAGGCCGATATCAATTTTAAATGTGGACTATAAGATTTCACCACAGTATTGGCCTCTAGGTTGGCCCTGGTAGCCCCGTCAGTCCTTCATGTAGATCAAAAAGGCTTCGTTAAGGGGAGGCAGTTATACGAATTGACATACGACTTAATAGGGGCAATAGATATTGCGGTGTCACAGAACTTGCCCTTGACTGCTCTCACGCTGGACGCAACTAAGGCCTTCGAAAGGGTTAATTGGGTTTACCTGTCGGGGGCCTTGGCCAAGTTCGGAGTGGGAGAGGGATTTCGTCGAGCAGTTAGTCTACTGTATGCTAGCCCAGTGGCGAGCCTATTGATTAACGGTGAGCTATTAGACCCTTTCTATATAACCAGAGGGACACGGCAGGGTTGCCCGCTATCCCCCCTACTGTTTGACTTCTATATTGAGCCTCTCGCGCAACAACTAAGGAGAGAGATTGCCATCAGTCCTTTTTGTCACAGAGGGTGGGAGAGGAAGGTAGCTCTATATGCCGATGACCTGCTTATCCTCACATCAGAGGTAACCAGGGCACTCCCTGTAATATTTGAAATTGCTCGGGAGTTTGGTCGGATATCAGAGTACCAGACCAATACATCAAAGACAGAGATGTTGGTCTGGAACGATGATGTGAGTACATTGGAAGCACAGGCGGGTGAATCAATGCGCTATTTAGGCTTAAACATCATAAAGGATCTTAACAAACTTGCTATAGTAAACCTCACAGCAATTGCTAAAGAATGTAGAAAGCTAATGCAGTCATGGTCCCACCTTCAACTATCCTTGATTGGGAGAGTTAATTTGATTAAAATGTCCATTCTGCCCAAAATCTAATTTCTCTTCAATACCTTTCCCCTTCATTTTGATCAGACTCATATAACTAAATTACAGTCAGATATCACTTCTTTTATCTGGAACAAAAAATTACCAAGAATAGCCTGGAAGAAGCTTAGAAGGCGATGGGAGAGGGGGGCTTAGCCGCCCCAGTTTTAAAACTATACGCGTGGGCGTTTCAGCTATCACATACTCGAGTGCTCTTAAAAAGACCTACTGACCATGGGGTTGGTTTAATGTTTTCAGCCATGTTGGATGGGGAAGGTCTCAGCCAGTTGGGGTACCTATTTAAATTTGGCAACCCAAAATTCTTTAAAAAGATCAAACTGAAGGTCCTACACGGATTGGCGAAAATGTGGTGTGAGGTAACTAACTCAATTAAACAGGGGTATTTTTGCGATAAAACACCGCTTTGGGGGTTACCTGAAAGCCCAGCTTGGCTAGAAGATACCCTAGCCATTCCTTTGAAAGAGGCAGGCCTTAAAGTATGGGGGGATCTCTTCTATGACCTGCTTTCTTGGGAGCACTTACAGAATAGAATAGGTCCAACCATTTCGAGGTTTAAATACCTACAAATGAGCAGTTGGACACAGGCTTATAAAATCCCACCTACAAAAAGAAACAGGTTTCCTCTTGGAGGGCATAGTGAATAAATAACTAACTTAGTGAGTATTGGTCCAACTAAAAGTGAGATCTCACAATGGTATAAAGTCCTACTCGAGGAATCTGATGGGGAATTTAAGCTACCAGTTCAACTGTGGGGTGTCTTAACAACGGGATAAGATGTACAAGAACTTTGGTCCACCTCATTTGAGCTCTTAAAGAGTTTAGTAAAGCCTTCATGGCTTCGCAGAAACCATCTTTATACCCTTCATAGGGCGTATTACTCTCCCCAGAGATTATCTAAATTTGCCATAGGAAATTCAGTGGCATGTGCAAGGTGTGGGCTGATTGCAGCTTCAGACATTCACATGTTTTTTGAATGCCCTCGGATTGCTGCATTTTGGGATGCTATTGGTAAGACTCTTACAGCATCGTTGGGTTTCCCAATTATCATTGATCTACCTTTAGTGATTTTTGGAATCCTGACAGGATCACAAAATACAGCTAGAAGCCTAGTGTTTTATACGGTCCTCTTGGCAAGGAGGGAGATCTGTAGGAGGTGGAAGGACCCCCTTCCTCCTTCCCACGGGGACTGGCTGACATCCAGTCTACAGACGGCACGAATGGACCTAGCCAGACCAGGAAATCAAAGGAAAAGAGCTTTTTGGCACATGCTTGTTTGGGCACAATAAAGATCCGGGTTTTTTTTGGGGGGGTTTTTTTCCCCCGGGTCCAATGATTACACTACTATGGTGCCATAAACCAGCGGATATCCGGTCGTAGCCCGGCCCAGGCCTTGCTGTAGGCTTCCCCAATGGTAGCCAAGAATGACATTAAGGTAGTGACAGCTGAGGGATGCGTGGTCCCCCCACTCCAAATGATCCCATCCAGTTATAACACTGTGGCAGCTGTACCAAGGCTTATTTTAGATGGCTTTCTTAAACCATGGTGGATATGAGGACACAAAAAAAAATAGTGAACCCTTGTCCGCAAGTATCCTCTATTGTATTCGATTTTTATTACAGTTCTATCTTCTGATGTAGAGAATAAAGGTTCTACAAGTTAAAGATTGGCCTTTCTGACGATGACGCTGTTTGCGTCGAAACGCGCGTCGAAGACTACTATTAATTGCTTGCCACAAGAAACGCTATATTTTATTGGAATTGTTTTTATGTAATGTATGAAGAATTTACTATGCTGTGAAAATATGTACATGAGATAGAAATAGACATTGATATATTGTTAGGTCATTTTATTATGTTTGAATTTTAATAAATTTATGTTTTTAATCTGATTTGAATTGTGTTTATGGTTATACTTCAGCTGTCCAACTAATAGTTCATGCATTTATAAGAAGCAGCAAGATATATGGATCTACGACCTATATATATATGTAAAATTGCCATCCATTTACATCACTGCAGTTATGAACTAAAAGTAAATATATCTGCAAAAAATCCTCTATGCTGGCAAAATAAACAACACGTGAAAGTACAAGCTGGAATGAGGTTTTAAGTTGGGATGAACATGTAAAAGAGTTTATTTGTAACTCATTTCTACTTAACTTGGCTATTTCTTATAACAAAGACAAGAGCAGGCGTTTATTTGAAAATGTTTGCAACGAATTCCCAGGTATCTCTACAAAAGAGAGAAGAAAGAAGGGGTTGGGACGACACCATGTTATGGTATGTAAGTATGTAAAGTGTACAAGTTATATAGGTTATTTAAAGTATGTTACGTATATATGTTATGAAAGGTATGTATCTTATGTATGTGAGTTATGTATCTTATATAATGATTGTTATGTAAGGTATGTCATCTATGTTATGTCATCTGCGGCGTCCCCCAAGGATCATCTCTGAGCCCCACCCTCTTCAACGTCTACATGAGCCCCCTCGCGGCCATCGTACGCAAACACAACCTCAGCATAATCTCCTACGCTGACGACACCCAGCTGATCCTCTCCCTGACCAACGACCCCGCCGCCGCCAGAGCCAACCTGCACGAAGGGATGAAAGAGGTAGCCGAGTGGATGACGACCAGCCGCCTGAAACTGAACTCGGACAAGACGGAGGTCCTCATCCTGGGCTCCTCACCCTCCGCCTGGGACGACTCCTGGTGGCCTCCCGCCCTGGGCACCGCACCCAAACCGACAGACCATGCACGAAACCTGGGCGTCATCCTGGACTCCTCCCTCTCCATGACCAGGCAAGTCAACAACGTCTCCTCGGCGTGCTTCAACATCCTACGCATGCTACGGAAGATCTTCTGGTGGATCCCCACCGAGACCAGAAAGACCGTCACCCAGGCCCTCGTCACCAGCCGGCTGGACTACGGCAACGCCCTCTACGCCGGCACCACCGCCAAGCTCCAGAAGAGACTCCAGCGGATCCAGAACGCCTCAGCCAGACTCATCCTCGACATCCCACGAACCAGCCACATCTCCGGACATCTGAGAGACCTTCACTGGCTCCCCGTCAACAAAAGAATCACCTTCCGCCTCCTCACCCACGCACACAAAGCCCTACACGACCAAGGCCCGAGCTACCTCAACAGCCGAGTCAACTTCTACGCTCCCAAACGCCACCTCCGATCAGCCAACCACGCCCTCGCCGCCGTCCCCCGCATCTGAAGAGCGACTACAGGAGGAAGGTCCTTCTCCTACCTGGCCGCCAAGACCTGGAACTCCCTCCCGACCGACCTGCGCCTGACCCAAGACCACCTCTCCTTCAGGAAGAAGCTGAAGACCTGGCTGTTCAAGCAGTAGCGGCACCCCCCCCCCCCAGCGCCTTGAGACCCTACGGGTATGTAGCGCGCTTTATAAGTGTCACTGATTGATTGATTGATGTAAGTTATGTAAGGTATGTTATGTTATCTATGTTATGTTTATGTATGTTATGTGTGGTATGTAAGTTATGTGTGTTATGTAAGGTATTCTATGTATGTTGTATACGTTATGTATGTTGTGTAAGGTATGTTATGTTTGTAGTGTAAGGTATGTTATGGTATGTATGTTATGTATGTTATGTGAGATATGTTATGTATGTATGTTAAGTACGATTTGTATGTTATGCATCTTATGTTAGGTATGGTATGTATTTATGTTATGCAAGTTATGTAAGGTATCTATATTATGTAAGTTATGTTATGTTATGTATGTAATATATGTTATGTAAGCTATGTTATGTGATGTATGTTATGTACATTATGTAAGTTATGTAACATGTGTTATGCATGTTACATATGCTATGTAAGGTATGGTATGTATGTTATGTATGTTATTTACGTTATGTACGTTATGTAAAGTATGGTATGTTATGTAAGGTATGTTATGTTGTGTAAGGTATATTATGTGTGTTATGTAAGGCATGTTATGTATGTGTGTTATGTTATGTAGGGTATGTAATTTATGTATAGTATGTATGTTATGTATGTTACATAAGTTATGTAAGGTATGTTATGTATATTATGTAAGTTATGCATGTTATGTGATGTATGTTATGTAAGTTATGTATTTTATGCATGGTATGTCACTTATGTTTTGTATGTTAAGTATGCTATGATTGTTATGTAATATATGTATGTTATGTAAGGTTTCCTACGTCATGTATGTTATGTAAGTAAGGCATGTTATGTATGTAAGAAATATACAGGAGCAGATGTGTGTGATACATTGTAACAACAGTATGTTATCATGGTGGCCTATTGGAGATATGTACCACGATTTTACGAAGTTTACAACTTGAATGCCTCCAATGAGACTGAGACTTGAACTTTTTAAAATCATGAATTCTGTGTGCCAGCAATGCTTTAATTGAATAGAATGGATGAAAGCATAATAGGCTAAACCTGTCTGCTGGAATTAAAATAAACATTGGCTTATCCCGTGAGTGTTCCACAATTTATTTGAAGAAGCATTTGGTCTGTGAGTCCTACATCTCACTTCACTGCAACACCCACTGTGAGTACGGTACAAGTGGTGGGTTTTTGGAGCAACAGTTTAAATACAAATACCGGAGCCACCGCACTGGAATGATCCCTTGGCTCTGAGGCCGTGAGCTATTAAGCTCAAGGAAGTCCAGTTATTCAAACAGGCTCCTGTTGGCATTATTCCTTTAAAATGCAGCAAGGGGGGGGCGGAGCCACGATGGCGGCGTCAGCGGACGCTTTCTTCCGAGCTCCCACCGCTGGTCTTTTCTAGCACGGGCTCCATTGTCTGGAGCCCGCCTTTAGCCACCTCAATCTTTTTTCCGGCACCCCAGGGGGCCCCTGGCATAGACAGGAGCCGCGACGCGCATCGAGGGTCGTCCTGCGGCGGGGACCGCGGAGCCGCAGCAAAGGCCTAAGCAGAGACCTGGACGCACGGAGCAACAAGGGGACAGAGCCAGAGTCGAGTCCGGGGGCTGCCGGGCTTGGTGGAGGCGACCCGGGGGAGCATTACGCGAGACCCGGGAGATATTGGAGGGTCCGGCCCACGCTGGCATATAGCGCGAGGCGCCGGGAGCGGCGTTTCCCGGTAGCTGCTGCGGACCTACTGTTCGCTGCGAGACCTGTGCGGTACGAGCCCCACCACCGGCCCAGGAGGGGAGCAGCGACTGTGGCAGCAGGCAGAGAGAGGGTCTTTTCCAACCCGAGGGAGTTTACTCTGCAGTGAGGTGCATGGTCTTGGCGGCCCCATAGCGCCAGAGAGAGTGGAGGCCCAAGAAGCAAAACTGCAGACCAGAGGTGAGAGGCGGAGTGGCGACCCCAGAGACGGAAGTTAACGGCACGACCCCGGGAGTGGGAAACGTCTGGTGGTCGTGACTAGCGATGGAGTGCGCACGGCGGGGGCCATCTGACGCGGATCCCGGCGGACTGTATGTAGCTGGAGGACACAGGGGGTCGGCGCGGAGACTGCTTGCGCCACAGCGCCCTCGTGCTCGAGAGTGCCCTCCAACACAGGACCAGTGCCCGTGCCGGGGTTGGACGGACAGCGGACGGTAGCGACGGCTGGGGGCCCATCCAGACAGGAGCCCGGACGAGCATTTCTAAGCACAGCAGCAACAGGGAGCAATAAAGGGGCTACTGAGGCCCGCTCCGGAGGCCTGAGCTCGACCTCGAGAGATAGCTAGGGAGGGAGCCTGTGAGACCAGACGGCTGGACTACCCGCGGTGGCGGGCGACTGCAGGGCGCGGCCAGAAACGGGCGGAGCGCTGAGGGACGGCGGGGGTTGCAATATGCCCGAAGCATAAGGGGAACCACAGGAACACACACCCCCAATAGCAGAGCTGCCGGGCTGCTGGCGTGGCCCAATCCACGCCTTCGAGGCAGGCCTACCAAGCCACTGCGAGCCTGGGGGAGACCCGGGACTGCGAGACATCCTCGGAGACGGAGCGCTCAGGCCCACGTCGAAAGCATCATGTCAAGAGAGAGGGTCCACAAGGAGAAAACGGTAAAGGAGATGTTTACGAAGGCCCAACCGTCCCCGCCGCCTAAAGTCAAACCGATGACTGAGGTCCACCAGACCGAGACCGCTGCAGGGTTTGCAGAACCCATTACAAAAGCCTTCTTAGAATCTCTCTTTACGGCTTTGAGGGATGACATCCACACCCTCAAGAAGGAATTCTCAGAGGAGATCCGGGAAGTACGCAGGGACATGGACGGCATTGGGGAACGTGTAATGGAGCTCGAAACCAAACAGGAGGGTCGAGACGCTGAGATCGAGGCATTGCAACAGGAGATCATTCGGATACATGATCAACAGGTGGACTTACAAACCCATCTAGAGGACCTGGAAAACCGCTCCCGGCGGTACAATGTACGAATCGGAGGAGTGATGCTGTTGGAGGACACAAAGGACCTGTTTAAATTCACCAGAGAGCTCTTCAATCACGTCCTGGGACGACCACTGGAGACGGAACTGAGACTGGACAGGGCACATAGGGTGGGTACCCAGCGGGCTGCGTCGGGTCCCCCCTCAGACTTTCTGGTCTGTATTCAAGACTTCCGAACAAAGGAGGAAATTCTCCAGAAAGCAAGGCAGTTGCACCCTATCTCGTTTAAGACTCAATCACCGACCCTGTTTCAGGACCTATCAGCACTGACGTTACAGAAGCGGCGTCTCTTTAAACCCGCCACCAGATATCTCCAACAGCATAACATCTCCTATAGCTGGGGTCATCCCTTCCGTATTATGTTTAAGTTGGACAACAAGCTGTACCAATTTCGCTCCCTGAAGGAAGCATGTCACCAGTTGGGTATTGATCCTCCAGTGGAGGAGGAGGATTTGACACCCTGTCCCGGGGACTCAGGAAGCACAACATCCCAATGGCGGCAGCAGGGCAGGCGACGACACGTCAGGAAACCCCCGAAAGTGGAGATTGAGGACGGCCAGCGGGCAGCCGTGGAAGCTGTGGCATCGGATTTAGCCTCTTCTCACCCAAGCTGAATACTCTGGCCATACTGAAAGTGGCTAGTTGTTCCTACGAGGTCGGTGGCGGGAGGGAGGGGGGGGGGGGATTGCTTAGATTGCATTACCCGTGCTATCTTATTACCAATCACCTGGAAAGTTATGGACTATGGTCTGGTTAACTTAACTTTATTCACTGTTGGGGGTTTTCTGGTTGGGGGTGGGAAACATGGGGGTTTTGGGGGGAGGGGAAGTGGACTTATGGGGGGGAGGGGGGATGTCCAGTGCTTCGCTTCAGTTTTCACGCCCCGGCACAACCACCCGGGCAGGTTGGCAGGGCCAGCCTAGGAGGGCCGACGCCCTTACATCTGTCACGCCCCACTTGGCCTAAGACCTTAGCATGATCGATACTTCTACACACTATGCCCCCCACCACCCTTAAGATCCAGACCCTTAATGTGAGGGGTCTCAAAAACCCTGTTAAAAGACGGGCTATCTTGTCCCATCTGGAGATTGCGCAGGCGGTCATCTGTCTTTTGCAGGAGACCCACCTATTGGCTCGATATTGCCACGGGCAACGCTCCCGCAAATTCCCAACACCGTTTTTCTCTTCTAACAACACCAAGACAGCAGGGGTGGCGATTCTGGTGGCGCAACACTTTAAAGGGGAGGTCCTCCATAAGAGCGCAGAGATACGTGGGAGACTGCTTGCCTATAACATTGCCCTGGGGGGGGCCTTACCTTTACAGTTGGGTCCCTTTACAGTCCCAACGAAGGTCAGGAACAGTTCCTACACTCAGCTCTCACTGACGCTACAGCCACATCAGATAGGCATGTCATACTGGGGGGGACCTGAACATGCTCTTTGACACTGTCTTGGATAGATCAGGCCAGCGCACTCACCAGGCGGGGGCGCTCTCGCCTGGCAGCATAGAACGACTGAAGGACCTTGATATCTATGATCTCTGGCGAAGAAGTCACCCGCACGACAAAGAATACTCCTACTGCTCACACTCACGTCAAACATATGCTAGACTGGACCACCTCTTGGCCTCCGGGCCGGTATGCTCTCTTTCTACCTCAACGGAGATAGGGGTTATCTCATTGTCGGATCATGCACCAGTCACCACTACGCTCACCCTGCCACCTGCATCATACCCACCTAGAGTATGGCGCCTCAGAGACACATTATTGCATAGGAAGGATGTAGATGTAGTGAAACATATTCACACTGCCATCCAAGTCTATCTTTCCCACAATGCTAACCCCGACACCACCCTCGCGACACAGTGGGCGGCTCTGAAGGCGGTTATCCATGGGGAGTTGATAACCCTCTCCTCCGCTGAAAACCGGGATCGACAACACAAATGGGACCAACTCACACAGCGCGTCCACGAATTAGAGCAAATGCACCAACGCACTGGGGCCCCGAGAATTTGGAAGCAACTTAAAGTGGCGCAACAACTTTTGGCGGCTCTAGATTTGGACCGAGCGGAATTTGCGGCGCTGAGTCTACAGCACGCCTACTACACTGGAGGTGACAGATGTGGCCGCTTTCTGGCAAACAGGTTGCGGGTTGTTCGGCAACAGCAGAAGGTCAAAGAGATCTCCCGCCTTGACGGGACTAAGGTTTCGGACGATGCCCAGATTGCGGATACCTTCCGCAACTTTTATGCTACCCTCTATACGGGCAGCCCACCGAACGGCCCGGCGACTGAGGCATTTTTAGACTCAGTCACGCTTCCGTCCCTCTCTCCAGCCCAAACGGAATATCTTGAGAGAGACATCCGCATTGAGGAGGTAGTCGCCGCCATAGCTAGGCTCAAACTGACATCCGCATTGAGGAGGTAGTCGCCGCCATAGCTAGGCTCAAACTGGGGAAGGCCCCGGGGCCGGATGGCTTTTCCGCTGTCTTTTATAAGACATTTTTCACTACGCTCGCCCCAATCCTTACCCGACTCTTTAATACCTTTGTCGAACCCGGTGCTAAACCGCCTGATCTTCACCATGCTTCGCTAACTGTCATCCCCAAGCCGGGGAAAGATAAGACTAAATGTGGAGCTTACAGACAGATCTCATTACTGAACGTGGACCTCAAATTATATATGGGCATCCTTGCAGAGCGACTTGCCCCCCACTTGCCGGGCCTCATGGACCCGGACCAGGCAGGCTTCATTCCTGAGCGCCAGACGGTAGATAATACCAAACGCGTCATCCACTTGATAGAAAAGGCTTCCCGGACGCAGGGGGAGAGAATGCTGCTAGCAGTAAATGCCGAAAAGGCATTCGACCGGGTTCATTGACCCTCTCTGGAGAGGGTCCTGGCAAAGGTAGGGATAGGAGAGAGGTTCCGTAACTTGATCTTTAATTGTTATAAGCCCCCCACCGCCGTAGTCCGGGTTAATGGCTATAGTTCAACCAGTTTCGAGATTGAGAGAGGCACAAGGCAGGGGTGCCCGCTGTCGCCTCTTTTATTTGCCTTATACATGGAACCACTTGCTCAGAGAATCCGACAGAACCGAGAGGCAACAGGAAAACCGTTTGGCGGCTTCACACACACCATCAGTCTCTATGCGGACGACATATTGATCTCTTTAGACAACCCACGTTCCGCCCTACCAGCCTGTATAGCAGAGTTAGACGCCTTTGCTATGGTGGCTGGGTTCAATATGAATACCGACAAATCGATCGCCCTGGATCTGTCCCTATCCCCCACCACACAAGCCTACTTACAGGGCCTGTTCCCCATTAGGTGGGCGTCTGACACGGTCCCCTACCTGGGGATACAATTGGCGCCTACGCTCACGACCATGACTGTAGCGAACAATTCGGTTCTCAGAGGGAGGATCCAGGAAGAGCTTGGTTGTTGGAAACATTTCCCAATTTCTTGGCTAGGCCGAATTGCAGCGGTCAAAATGACCATCCTACCCCAAATTCTCTATCTTTTCCGGGCCCTGCCACTGCGGCCGCCCGCAGGATGGATCCGGGCAAACACAGGCTGATCTCACCCAATTCATCTGGCAGGGCCGGAAACCCCGCCTGAAGAGAACGTTAGGCATGCTGACCCCGGAGGCAGGGGGCTTGGGGATCCCCAACCTGCATAAATACTACCAGGCGGCGCCGTTGCGCTACCTGGTGGAGTGGAGCAGATGGGAGTCAGAAAAGCACTGGCTCTTTCAGGACCAGGCAGTAGCTAGACGCCCGTTGCAGGAAATCCCCTTTCATCCGAAGCCCCATAGACCGGCCAACCTTTATGCCTCGTACGCTACACGGGTTCCCTTCGAGGCCTGGGATGCCACCAGTGTCGCCTACGATCTTTCTACCTCCCCCTCACCACTCCCACCGATAGTGGGTAATCCTGACTTCACTCCGGGTACGGCCCGGCGGGATGCCGCAGCCTGTGCCACATATATGGCCCGAAGGGGGTACTCCCCTTTACACTTTTTAAACAATAATATGGCTTCCCCGAGAGAGAACGGATGCGATACCTTCAAGTCCGACACTGGGCACTCCAGCCGCAGGTGAGAGAGACAGCAGATAGACGGCTCTGGCCATATGAACAGTGGCCGCTAACCCGCACTTCAGACGCCAAACTTGTCTCTGACCTCTACAAGATGCTGCAGATGCCGCCAACACATATTCACAACCCGGGTAGGGAACGCTGGGAGAGGGAACTAGGTAGAGCCCTGAGTCACAAAGAATGGGAGCAGATATCATACAGAGCGTGCCACTCCGCATATCACACTGGGCTCACAGAGACATTCACAAAAATAACCACGTATTGATATTATACTCCAGAGCGGCTACATGAGATGGACCGCAGTAAAGATAAGTTCTGCTGGAGAGGCTGTGGCCAAGTGTACAACCTAACACACCTACTATGGGACTGTGTCCATCTCCAATCATACTGGAAACAAGTGTTTGACGATGTGGACAAACACTTCCAAACAGAATTGTCACGTTTCCCCACATGTGGGAATTGTCTTGATTTCTTATGCAATGTTTCTCAATAAAAAAGATTTAAACCTAAAGTGCAGCAAGGGAGTGATTAATGGCAGGCAACAATATGTAGCAGGACGGAGCTGATTTAGCCACTTATGGTAGTGCAAGCCCCTGAGTGGTTTAATGCCTACTGAGGAGCGATCGTATATGAAGGCATTTAATCTTTAATGGCGAAGATATAAGAAGCATACAGGAGCCGCTATGTGTGATATATTATCATGGCGGCTGAATTAAAGATATTTACAATGATATGGGACTGTCCTTTGATAATGGCAATGAGAGTGAGACATGAACTTTTTTAAATCATGAATTCTGTGTGCCAGCAATGTTTTAATTGCATAGGAAGGATGAAGGCATAATAGCTGAAACGTGTCTACTGGAATTAAAATGAACATGTGCCTCATCCTGTGAGTGCTCCGTAATTTCTTTGGGGAAGCATGTTATGTAAGGTATATTATGTATGTGTTCTATGTTATGTATGTTATTCATGGTATGTTATGTAAGTTGTGTGTGTTATATCAGGTATGTTATGTTAAATGTTATGTACGGTGTGTTATTTAACTCCTCCCACGCTGGTGACAGAACCGTTCCATCACGCCCCTCGGGTGGCCTGCGCGGCGCTGATTTCGCGCCTGAGCGGCACGTTTTATTGAGCGGGCGGGGCCGTGACAGAACCGTTCCGTCACAAGCACAGCTCACCCGAGGGGCGTGACGGAGCGGTTCCGTCACCAGCGTCGAAGCGCCGCGCGGCCGCAGCGAAAGGGTTAAGTTATGGTATGTATGATATGTAAGGTATGTTATGTATGATATGTAAGGTATGTTATGCATGTTTGTCATGTATGTTATGTATATTATGTAAGGTATGTTATGTTAGGTATGTTATGTCTTCGTATTTTATGTATGTTTGTTATGCATGTGAGATATGTATCTATGTATGTATGTTATGTAATGTACGTGTGTAATGTAAGTTCTGGATGTTATGTAAGGTATTTTATGTATGTTATGTAAGTATGTTATGGAAGGTATGTAAGTTACATATGTTATGTAAGGTGTTATGTATGTTATGTAAGGTATGTTATGTAAGTATGATTATGTAAGGTATGTTATGTATGCTATGTAAGGTATGTTATATATGCTTATGTATGATATGTTATGTAAAGGATGTTATGTTATGTATGTTGTGTAAGGCACATTATGTGTATTGTGTGTGTATGGTAATGTAAGGTATGCTATGTATGTATGTTATGAAAGTTATGTTATGTAAGGTATTTTAGGTATGTATGTTATCTATGTCATACGTTATGTATGTTATGCAAGGTATGTTATGTTATGTATGTTATGAAAGGTATGTTATGTAAGTTATGTTATGTAAGGTATTTTTAAGTTATGTAAGGTATGTATGTATGGTGATGTATGTTATGTGTGTGTGTGATGTAAGGAACGTTATGTATGGTATGTATTGTATGTAAGTTATGTAGGTTAAGTAAAACATGTTATGTATGCTATGTAAGGTATGTACAGTATATTATGTAAGGTATAGTATGTTATGTAAGGTATGTATAGTATGTACAGCATTTTATGAAAGGTATGGTTATGTATGTTATGTATAAAAGGTATGAATGTTATGTAAGATATGTTATGTAAATTATGTAAGGTATATGTCATGTAAGGTATGTTATGTACGTTATGTTAGGTATGTTATGTAAGTTATGTATGGTATGTAGGCTATGTAAGGTATGTATGCTATGTAAGTTATGTATGCTATGTAAGTTATGTAAGGTATGTTATGTACGCATGGTTATGTATGTTATGTATCTGTGTTATGTAAGGTATATTATGTAAGTTATGCATGTTATGTAAGTAATGTATGTTAGGCTATGCATGTAATAAAAGGTATGTCAATGTTTTGTACGGTATGTTTTGTAAGGTATGTTATTGTTAAGTAAATTATGTATGTTATGTAAGGTAAGGTATGTTGTGAATATATGTATGTTATGTACGTTATGTATCTTATGTAAGATACATTATGTGTGTTATGCAAGGTATGTTACGTCATGTAATGTATGTTATGTATGCATAGCTATATATGTTATATATGTATGTTATGTAAGATATGATATGTAAGTTATGTAAGGTATGTTATGTAAGGGATGTTGAACAAGTTACTTACCTTCGATAACAATATATCTGTAAGAGACATATCTTAGTTATGAATTCCTTACCTTAGAATTACCCCCAGGCATCAGACTGGATCCGGAGAATTTTTCTTCAGCAGTACCCCATCTTATGAACATTTTAGACATTTTCTGGACTTTTTGCCTACATTCATAACATCTTTGGAACTTGAGCATTATTCCTCTGTAAGGCATAAACACAGACCGGTCCAGATGCACCACATGTGCAAGGTCTATTACCTCAAGGAAATTTGATAGCAGGCCTGTTATGCCCCACCCTTTTCACCCCTTTCCCTGTCAACCCTCTCATTATGCACCATAGGGAGGTCCCCTTACCCTCCACACACAACATTATACTGGAATGCAACTGTAACAGTAAGGATCCTATGTCTTGTGGTGTGATTGACTGTGTCTTTGGTGGAACATATGTAGATCACAAGTTCAGTGTCATTCCATTCCAATGCCCAGTCTGGGCCACATATCGCCCCAGTGAGTCTGTCCACACTTTCCATGTTATGTACAGGATCACCAGCTTAACGCTTTGCCTGCTCATGACGGAACCACGCCGTCATGAGCCATGGGTGCTGTGTGCTCATGACGGCGTGGTTCCGTCATGAGCAGGCTGCTCCACCCACGTGGCACTGATTCCCCGCCTGTGGGGGTGAATTAGAGAGCGGGCGGGGCCATGACAGAACCACGTCGTCATGAGTACACACTGCCCTTGGCTCATGACGGCGTGGTTCCATCACGAGCATGGCGGCGCCGGGCTCACCCCACACCCACCCAGCGCTGCAGTGGAATTGACGCCGCAGCCAAGGGGTTAATCAGGAGACCCATCCCAGTCTGTTACCTCCTAAATTAACTTCTTTTAGTATAACTATGTCAGGGCCATGCCTTTTTAAATACTGAAGGACTGGGTTATTTAAGACCCAGCGGTGCCAGGGGACAACACCTGAAACCTTTGTGGGTAACCTGCTCCGGCGTACGAATGACAGAGACACGGGACACTTCCTTCGGCGTCAAAGATTCGAGGTTTATTTACTGCAGGGAACACAGAAGTCACAGGAAGTACAACCAGTGTAAGTTCGAGGAGACTGCTTCAAATTGCTACTGTGGATCGCTCCTTTTATATAGATTTCTCCCATAGGGTTACATAGTACACAAAGGTTTACAACTCGGTTCCCATAATTATCCCCGAGAGGGGTCACTTTGGTCACTTTGATACATTCAAGTTCCAGGGCATAAGTGCGGAAACATTTGTTGGCTCCCAACTGTAAAAACCCATCTTCCCACCATTAGTACATTCCAATCGACAGTAAAACAGATTGAAGAAGGAACAAGGACAGGTGCAGAGGAAGATGGAAACAGTGGGGAGATCGAAAAGGGTGTAAAAGGGGAGGTATCGGGAAACACGAGCTACAGGCATCAAAGGGACGTGCCTAATGAGATGCACGGCTGAGACAATAGACCGGCACGGCAAGATGAGCCTCGAGCGGGGCCATCTGCCTTACAGTATCATCCCCCTCGTCATAAAGACACTTTCAAGGGACATGTGTCTTCCGCGGATGTCTTGGGAATCCCAGGGTCGCGAAACGGACAACGTCCGTTCGCTGGCTACTTGAGGGCAAGAAACAAAATGGATGCCGTATCTAAGATGGAACCCGTGGGTACAAATGAAAAACCCACGTAACAAACGAACGGTTTAGGTTAGCACAGCGAAACTGCGCACACCCACTAAACTCGTCATTTGCGGTTCGTAGATACCAGACTCGACCATATTCGTGCGAGTCGAAAACACCACTTACAATTGTCACGGAACCTCAGACGCTCCTTTTGCCCTCATGTAGGCAAGCACTAGTCGGAATCGTACTCGATATTCATCAGACCATCTAGATGTTGCTGCAACATAGCTCTGTCCAACCGAGTCCCCTTGGTAACAGGTGGCTGTCTTATACACGTTGTAGACCGGAGGCCACATAAGGCAGGACCACACTGCACACAAAGGCAACACGTGAACAGGAATGCCACAACAACTCCGATAATCATCAGAATCTTCCAACCCCAAGTCGACATCAGGCCCCAAAACCACCCAAGTAGCGTCCAATCCCCTACGTCCACGTGTATGGACTCAGAGATCTTATGCAACTTTGAGATGGCTTGATAGACGGTCGGAGCGTAATCTGGAATGAAAATACAGCAGCTCGAATGGATCACCTTACATACCCCACCTCGATCTGCTAAAATCACGTCTAAAACCATACGGTTTTGTAACGTCATAAGCCTATCCGCCTGAAGTTCTGTGGTGATATTACCAAGGGCACTGGCAGTAATATTAGCTGTCGATTCCACCACTCGAGTCAACTGTCTCAGGTTCCTACTATTAACCATAGGCCCCCAAAACGGGAGGAAACCCTTGAAAAAGTCTCCTGCCTCTTGACCGGCAGTGTCCTCTTCGCTGATTACGCCTCTCACAACTCTAGTCTTGTGATAGTCTGCGTCTACAGTGAACGTCGGAGGCAACAGGTTTGCGATAAAACATGAGCCCACAAAGTCGGAGGGCAACCATGCATACGCACGATCATGGCAGACAAAGTATGTACCCTTGGCATCCAGAAACACAGGGGACGAGACCATCGGCAGAATGTAATTCTCGGTGCAAGCACTCTCTCCAAGTCGGGCTTTCGATCTTCGGCCACGACCCATTAGACAAAAATTACCAATGTGGGGTACGACCCATATCGGAAGCGAGCTTTTAAGCTGTTTTTCACTCGTGAGCGCACTATACTCGACCTTACTCAGGACCCTATAGGCTTGTACCTCTTCCTCTGGGATGAGCGACGGCTCATTGATATCTCTATCTAAATCTTCTATCGCTATAGACAAAGGCTTATGATACGAGCCAGAGCCAAAGTAGGGAGAACGTGGCTCTCGACTGGGGTAAGAATCTAGTGCGCTTCGAAACATTGTTTGGAATGCTCGAGCTGAACCCTGGGAACTATACGGTAAGACCAGATATGGAATTCCCTTATCCGTGGTATGTGGCATCAGCCCACATACCCAACAATTAGTAGTATTAACCACTAACTGGTGCTGATGAAGGAGCTGAATAAAGGAATTATTTCGGAATTCTGCACGTCTAGCCTGCTCGTGTTCGGGTAGGATATGGAAAGAATGAGGGGATGCAGTGGAGGTAAGTTTAGGGTCAGAAGTAGGAGTAGGTATGGCAGAAGGTAAGAAGTACGACATCATGTAATACACCCCACCCGCCAATAGTGCAGAAACAGTCAAAAGCAATACGAACATTTGAAACATAAAACATTTGGTACGAATAAGTTGTTGCAGTTTGAATCTTTGCGCCTGAGCTTCTTCCAAATCCATCAGCTTTGAAAACGCCATCCCCTATGACCGTCCGCAACGTTTCTTGACGCACTTCGTTCTGTGTAGCAGTAGTCAATCCCTAGGAGTTCCCAGGAACCGACGGTCTTTAACCTAGCGTCAAGACCTACTAACCAGAAGGAAGTACACGCGCTGCCCTACGGCCTTTATTCACAATGTATATGCAAAATGTCTCTCAGCTGTGGAAGCAAAAATACATATGGAACGAAACTCAATATATACAAAATAATTACAATGATACGGGTGTTCAGACTGGTCGTGGAAAACGGGAAATGCAATTGTCAAGGGACAAAACAAAATCTTTTTATTTGTCCTTAGTGCTGGATCGCAAAAAGTATCGAGTTTTCCCAGGACGTATATGTTCATCAAACAAAGGATCCGATGAGGGAACAGAGTCCTGCTGATCAGTCGAATGTTCCGGTCTTGAGTCTTTTGGTGGCAAATGTTCATCAATGTCTTTCTGCTGCACTGAGGATTCTCCGACAGGTTGTGCGTCGCTAAAAGGTACAAAAGCCGGCAATCCTTCGGATTCAGCTGAAGCAATGCCCCTCCTCACCCACGAGTCTGCCGGTAAGGGTATAGGAACTTTCTTCGTATGGGTGGCATGCACCCAAATTTTTCGGCCTTCTAAACGGACGGCAGTTCTCGTGGCAAGGAGGACCTGGTAGGTTCCAGTGAAACGGGGTTCCAAATTCTTCTTACGGGCAAAGTTGCGTGTTACCACCCAGTCTCCGGGCTGGAGCTGGTGGCCTGGACCCTCCGTCTGCGTCGGCAATGCTTCGTAAACCTGTTGGTGAATTAACCTCAGTTTAGCAGTCAGATCATGAAGATAGTCAATCAACATTGGATACTCAAGACTAGAGAACACACCCGGTCTAGGGACCCCCAAGACATTCGCAGGACGACCGAACACTATTTCATAGGGACTGAGCCCTACTCGGGAGTGTACGTTTGCCCTAGTTGACAGTAAAGCTAAGGGTAAAGCGTCAGGCCACGAAAGACCAGTCGTAGCCTGGATCTTCGATAGCTTTAGTTTAAGAGTACCGTTATACCCTTCAACCAAACCAGCTGACTGGGGATGATTGGCGCTATGGAATTTTTGATTAATTCCAAGGCCCTTACACACACTCTTCATCACACTCCCCACAAACTCACTTCCGTTATCAGACCATACAATCCGAGGCATTCCATACCGAGGAAAGTATTCCTTCAGTAGGATTTTCGCAGTCGACAGGGTAGTATTGTCTTTGAGAGGGTAGGCTTCAATCCATCGGGAGAACGCGCAAACCACAACTAAAACATATTTCAGGTTGTTGCATCGCTCCACATGGATGAAGTCTAATTGAATCACCTCAAAAGGACATGAAGGGGGAGCAAAATGGCCAGGAGGTGTTGGGGTTCCCTTACCAGGATTGTACAACATACATACCATACAATTCTTAACCAACCGTTCAGCACATTTCGTGATACCATCATTCTTCCACACATGGGACAGCAACTTACAAATACCTTTCACACTAATATGTGCTAACCCATGCGCCATTGTCACAACAGCTAGCACATACGCATCCGGCAACATCCATCTCTTGTGTTCCGACAAATCAACCCAACAACCATTCGCATCCAACTTTCCCGTACATTCTTTCCACTTCGTCTTTTCAGTCTCGGTGGCCTCATCTTGAATCGCTTTCACGCTCTCGATAGTATCCTCACACATACTAGTCTCTGTAGGCCACCTAACCGAACTCGTCACATACATTCTAGTGCTAAGGTTCCGGGCAGTCTCCTTAGCAATCTCATCCGCAAATGCATTACCACGACCAACATCATCCGTCACCTTACGATGTGCACTACATTTAACAATCGCTACCTGCTTAGGCAACGTGAGTGCATCCAAAAGATCATTCACAAGCTGTCCATGCTGAATCTTCGTACCATGCGACGTCATGAAACCTCTCTCTCTCCACAACCGTCCAAAGCTATGGGCGACGCCAAATGCATATTGGCTGTCGGTAAACACATTCACACGTTTCCCTTTCGCTAACACACACGCTCTAGTGAGAGCAATCAGTTCTGCAGCCTGGGCAGAGTTCTGATTCAATCTCGCAGTTTCCACGACAGTATTCAATGTTACAACAGCATACGCAGTAGTCACATCACCATTCGGCAATTTAAAACATGAACCATCCACATACAAGGTCCCATCGGGATCTTCCAAAGGGGTGTTTTTAAGGTCCACTCGACCTTTTGTTTCCTCTTCAGTCCTCAAATAGCAGTCATGGGCTGCTATTTCATCTGACTCTGTACTAATTGGTAACAAAGTCGCCGGGTTCAGAACATTGCAACGTTTTATCTGAATATGACTTGCCAACAGCGTCAACTCGTACCCAGACAACCTCGCACTCGTCAAGTGCTGAGTTTTCGTACGATTCAAAAGAGTGTCGACCGCATGCGGAACCATCACCGTAAGCATATTATCCATGACCAATCCTGCTGATTGTCGGATGGACACCGCAGCTGCCGCTGTTGCTCTCAAGCAACTCGGCAATGCTCTAGCTACCGGGTCCAAGGTCGAGGAAAAATATGCACATGGACGTTGCTTACCACCAAAAGGTTGCGTTAAGACACTCAAGGCACAACCTTCCCTCTCGTGAACATATAATGTAAACGGCTTACTGTAGTCAGGGGTACCTAACACAGGAGCCGAACACAATGAATCACGCAATTCAGAAAAACTCTTCTGACATTCTTCCGTCCATGGTAAAGGAGTTGAAACATCCTTGCACGTAAGAGCCACCAATGGTTTCGCTAGCAATGAAAAATTTGGAATCCATTGCCTGCAATACGACGTGATACCTAGAAAGGCACGCACATCTCTTTGGGTTGTTGGCACAGTCATTCGCGCAATTGCTGCAATTCTCTCTGGGGTCAACCGCCTTCCCTCCTTTGACAATAAGTGACCTAGATAGGTTACTTCTTGACAACAATACTGGAGCTTAGAAGGTGACACCTTGTGATGTAAGTCACAGAGATGTTGCAGCAACGATACCGTAGCAATTTTGCAAATGTCCTGAGTATCTGCAGCCACCAATAAGTCATCGACATATTGGATTAAGGCCGCACCAGCCGGCAACGAAAACGCATCCAGTTGACCCTTCAAGGCTTGACTGTAAATCGATGGACTCTCACAGTAGCCCTGAGGAGCACGTTTAAACCGGAAGCTGCGACCACCAAGAGAGAAACCGAAAAGGTCTCTGCTTTCTTCGGCAATCGGAATGCTAAAGAAAGCATTCTTCAAATCGATCACCGAAAACCAAGATGCAGAAGCTGGAATCAGAGTCAGTAGCGCCGTGATGTCAGGCACAACAGGGAACTGAGGAATCACAATTTTATTCACCTCCCGTAAATCGATAACAAAACGATAAACAGGCGGTTTTGAAGGGTCAGTACGTTTTAGAATGGGCAGTACAGGGCTGTTGCACACGTTTCCCCGCGTTTCTTCAATAACATCTTTCTCGATCAGATCATAGATGATCGCTAACAGTGCTCGTTCACCATCAAGAGAGATCCGATACTGGGGAATACGTGGCAATCGTACATTAGATTTCAGCTGAACAACATAAGGGGAGATGTCAAGCAGACCCACACCATTGGGACCTGTGGCCCACAAAGTTGCAGGAAGAGAACTCAATTCCGGTGGAAGCTTATCGAGAGACAAGTACATAGGGGAGACAACCCTCCCACCTAATGTAAGCTTTACACCCGCAGGAGAACAATACAGAGTTGCAAACAAACGTTTTAGCAAATCCAGGCCCAAAAGATTTTCACCACACCCAGTAGTTAGAATCAGCGGAGCTTGAAGCTCACGAGGCCCAATTGTAAGGGGCAAAGGGCGCGAAACTGGATTGCTAACGGGGGCGCCAGAGAATCCAACAGAAACATTTGTTAAGCCAGACAAAGGTGCGCCAGGGAGTTTCGAATGCATTATGGAACTTTTCGCTGCACCAGTGTCCAACAGAAAAGGCTCAACGACGCCCGATGTAGCAACTGCGACGTAAGGCCCTCTCTGATCAACCGGAACTGATACCACTCCCTCTCCTTGTCTATGGCTGTCCTAGTAAGTACTGTCGTCAGTTCCCTGATCGACGTAATAATCATCAACATTGTACTGCGCAGATCGTCCTTGCGATGATCCACGTTGGTCAAAACAGTTATTGGAATTTGATGAGTGATCTGAACGATCATTTTGAACACCACGGCCCCTACCACGTGATGTCTGCTGAGAACCACCACGACCTCCTCTAGATGGGTTACCACTGTTACGATCGTTTAGAACAGGACAGTTGAATTTTAAATGACCCTCCTGTCTACAATAGGCACACTGATTGTACCCTAACGAAGATCTTTGGGAAGAGGAGTCATTTCGAGATTGCGACCTATTCGATTGCGACTGCGATCTATTTTGCTGAGGAGCATTCTGATTCGAACGCGGAGGATAGACCTGCTGCAACAACACTTTGGTTTTAAGTTCTTTCGTCTTTTTATCAGCGCGGTCGTTCTCTTCTTTTTCTCTGTTTTCGTAATACTGTGCTGTAGCCAATATTTGAGCAGATGTAGAGACGGCCCACACACTCTCAGAATTTTTTAATTTATTGCTCAAGTCGGGCAATAAGTTAGAGACAAATTTATCCACAAACAACCGTTGACCACCCTCCGTACCCATATCTTGACCACTATGGTCGATGAATGCCTCCTCAAATCTCGTAAAGAAATCAGAGACACTCTCGTCCTTCTTCTGTTCACAGGCTGACAATTTGTCCCAGTTCACCCGCATAGCTGGCATAAGTGTTTTCATTAGTGTGATTATTCTTTGAGGGAGATCAGCAATCAACTGCTCGGGTTTAGCACCACCAGTTTGCAACCCATCCGCCGCTACAAGGGCAGCCCAATCACCACCTAATTCGTTTGGATGATTTTCCTGACGAATCTTAGCCCATACCGGTTGAGGTACGACATTGCCGAACAGCATATCGATATCAGCAAGATTCATTATCGTAGCGTCTACGAGCTGCGACAATTCCTTATAGTACCCTGCAGGATTTTTGCGAGGGTCAGGCAAAGATTGTTTTACCTGCAACACTTCCGATCGTTTCCATGGGAGATGTATCCACACTCTCTGGAAGTGTGCCACTACCGGAGGTTGAGCCCCAGGAATAGCTGGCATCCATACGGGAGGGACTTCACGCATGGGAAACTGACCAGACGCATCTAACTGTCTCTCAACGTCCTCAACGAACAAGGCCTGAGGTATCGGAGAGGGACGGAAAGATAACAACCGCTCAACAGCGCGTCGAACGTTGGTATCCACTATCATTCCGCTCGAGAACTGAAGCTGTAGATCAGACAAAGCGGTCAACACATCGTCAGATGCATCGGCCGATATCTGATCGCGCAGAACCTTGCACATTTCTTCGAACACGTACCTCTGTGTCGGTACATTAAATTGACAGAACGTATCAAGTACAGCACGTGGAGGATTTCTAAGAGGGTGCGTCATCCAACCCATCGCCATGTTATATAACGCAGCACGTTCCCTGTTACCGGGAAGCTGACTACGTCTTTGAGGACCGTCCGAACCAGCGGACCCAAGAACAGGGCCAAGAGAATTGAAGAAGCTAGCCGCAACCGGAGGGGTACGACATCGAGTAGAGGGAGAAGTATAGCATAAGGGATTAACAAGAGAAGAGGAAGAAGCAGAAGAAGCAACAGGAGTAAGTAGGGTAGGAGCAGTAGCGGGAGCAGGAGTATGTGGAAGCGGAGGAGCAGTAGGAACAGCAGTAGGCAAAGGAGCAGGAACAGCCGGAAGAACAGGTAGAGGAGCAGGTACAGGAGCAGGGACAGGGGGAACCACAGGAGCTGCGGTACCCTGTGCGTACGGAGGTGGTGATTTCATAAGATAGGACATTAAAGGATCCTCAACTAATTCTTCCTTTTTATCCGACTCCGTTGGCAAAGCAGGATAGCATTTATCTATGGACATACGCTGTAGCCTATCAAAAACTTCCTTTTCCTTATCCTCCTTATCACGCTGAAACTGCTCTGCTTTCTTTACAATAGTAGCAACACCATCTCTCTGATTACGTTTAGTCTGTCTGATCTCTTTCTGTCGGGCTTCTTTACGCCACAACCGAAAGGCATCAAACATGGCCGGCCTTGACTTTTTCTCAAACAATTTAGCCTCAAGATTATCTAAGATCGTGGTCTCAAAACTACCATGAGGTGGCCAACTAAGGGCACCATCTTTTTTGGTGTAACAAATCCAATATTCATTAAAAGTAATCGGGCCTAACCCGTGCTTACTGTAGAGCTCATAAGTGGGAGTTCCAACCGGAGGTATCGGACAAGAGTCCTCCAGTCGGGAATCCGTACCACAACGTCTGAAACAACTAAACAAAGTACTGCGACCAGGCATCTTGCACACTAGCCGAGTTCCACAAACGTCAAGGGTTACGGGATTTACCAAGTCCCTGCAAAGAGCAACAACCCTCGGTCTTTGGCGGCTGCAGTCGTCAAATATCACAACAAAGTACCAAGAACCACAAATGCAATGGAACCATGCAACAACTAAGCAACCACAACCAAGAACTCTGGGAGCGACCCACAAATACTTAACTCAAAGATCGATGGCGTCACCAGGAAGGCCCGTCAATCGTCTCGCTATACCAAGGTCTACGCCAGGCGCCAAAACAGGTCTACAGTCAGGGCAGCAGTCCGTCGCAGCCGTCAGGAGGCGGGAATCTTCGCGGGAAAAGTCTTCGGGCCACTTATTTCAACAACAGGATCGATGAAGCAGAGTGCACCTTCCCTCGGAGATTTCACACGAAGTTCCTCACGATCGTCGGGCTTGGACCGGTACCACTGATGCAGCCCCACGTTGGGCGCCAAATGAAGGACTGGGTTATTTAAGACCCAGCGGTGCCAGGGGACAACACCTGAAACCTTCGTGGGTAACCTGCTCCGGCGTACGAATGACAGAGACACGGGACACTTCCTTCGGCGTCAAAGATTCGAGGTTTATTTACTGCAGGGAACACAGAAGTCACAGGAAGTACAACCAGTGTAAGTTCGAGGAGACTGCTTCAAATTGCTACTGTGGATCGCTCCTTTTATACAGATTTCTCCCATAGGGTTACATAGTACACAAAGGTTTACAACTCGGTTCCCATAATTATCCCCGAGAGGGGTCACTTTGGTCACTTTGATACATTCAAGGTCCAGGGCATAAGTGCGGAAACATTTGTTGGCTCCCAACTGTAAAAACCCATCTTCCCACCATTAGTACATTCCAATCGACAGTAAAACAGATTGAAGAAGGAACAAGGACAGGTGCAGAGGAAGATGGAAACAGTGGGGAGATCGAAAAGGGTGTAAAAGGGGAGGTATCGGGAAACACGAGCTACAGGCATCAAAGGGACATGCCTAATGAGATGCACGGCTGAGACAATAGACCGGCACGGCAAGATGAGCCTCGAGCGGGGCCATCTGCCTTACAGTATCATCCCCCTCGTCATAAAGACACTTTCAAGGGACATGTGTCTTCCGCGGATGTCTTGGGAATCCCAGGGTCGCGAAACGGACAACGTCCGTTCGCTGGCTACTTGAGGGCAAGAAACAAAATGGATGCCGTATCTAAGATGGAACCCGTGGGTACAAATGAAAAACCCACGTAACAAACGAACGGTTTAGGTTAGCACAGCGAAACTGCGCACACCCACTAAACTCGTCATTTGCGGTTCGTAGATACCAGACTCGACCATATTCGTGCGAGTCGAAAACACCACTTACAATTGTCACGGAACCTCAATACTGGATGACAATTCCTCGTTTTATTTTATTACCTGAACCATTTACTTTCCAAGTCAATGCTGTTATTGGAACATCATAGCTGACCACTGTGATTTCTGTGGTGTAGCGTCTCGAACCAGGCTAGCAAGGTATTGCTCTTTAATCAATACCTCATATTGTACAATCGTCTCTCTTTTGTCTTCTTAGCCCTCACTCGTACATGCAACAACTGTGGTAACCAATGATCTCAACTTCCTCTCTCCCCCATGTCCAAATCCCCCTCCCTACGGCCCTGCTACGCAGGCTTTAAACTACCTGCTTTCCCAACTTGCTAAGTGCCTGTCGCCCTAAGATTGGTGCATGCATTACCAGACTGGACCAGACTGGCCGTACCGGGCATCAGAAATTTACCCGGGAAGCTGGAAAGGCAGTGGCCAGTTTTGTTACTGGATGCTGGTTTTACAGCAGTGCTGAAATATCGGCCCCCAATAACAAAAGTAGCAGTGCTTCACACTTGCATCTCCACACCCCCCTCCCGGGGCTGGTCCAACAAAACTGCCAGGGCTGCTTTGAGTACCCAGTCCTGCCCTGTGCATTACCAACATTAAACAGTTTCTCTAGTATGCCTCACTCCAGTGCAGGCGGGCCACTAGAGCCAAATTTCGGGGCCTGAAAAATATTTTGGGGGGGCTAATTCTACCAACCATAGACAGAGTGGCTGTAAGATGGGGTGAAAAGACAACAAAAGCCTCATTTACAAGTAAATGGTCTTTTAAAGACATGTTAAGTACTCTAGTGCGGCTGCAATTAGATGCTCACCAGCCCGCAAAGCTGTCTCCGCCCGGGCTAACACGTACGACGGGGGGCTGAAGCCCTGTGAGCCCAATGGTTACTGCGCGCCTGCTCCAGTGTATATACTCTCATCCTCAATGTACTGTCTATACGCCATCTCTGATCTGGCTGTGAAGCATGTTTGTCCTTCAATCCCACTCCTCAGAGGTCCCTTTGGATACAGTTTCGTCTGTAAGGCTCTCCCCAAGTGGGGCAATAATGTTTGAGCAATATGTGGTAGAGAATGAATTTGATGCAGATATTCTGGGATTATTTACAGGATCTGTCCTAGGCGGCAGCCATCTTCGCCGGCGCTTCCGCATTCCCTCAAGAAGTAATCAGAATTGACAGCCTGATACCTCAGAAGATTCTGTCTAAGACACAGTGTGACATCATTGAACCAAAACAGCAAGATGATAATCTAACCTCCAACACCAAAGCAATCTTTAGGCTACGCAGATCTGGAAGGTTGAAACTCCTGCACAGCAGTTACTGCCCAACTCCTAAAACCCTCTCACTGAACAGTCAAACAGCAAGCAACACAGAATGCACTGCCCTGACCGAGGGTGAGTGGGAATGTAAGCATGAACAATAGTGAGGGGTGATGTGTGAGGAAAGAGGTTGCACATAGATTAGTGTGTGCATGTATAGGGTGCTTAGTTATATATGAAAATAATGATGTAAGTGTGTGGTGCTGTGAAAGACTGATGGTGAGTGAAAGTTGTGAGCAATTGGTTTAGTTAAGGGTGAGTGCTGGTGTAAGCATGTGGGTGAGTGGTGTTGCTGAACTAATCAGTGCACTATGGGAGTTGTAGTGTTGGTACACTTTCAATTAACCTGTTTGCAAAGGAGTCCCATCATTTTGAGTTGTTTGAATTAAGGAAAGCGCCAGATTAACATTTCTGTGGTGATTTGCCTCAGGCGCAATAGGGACTACCTTACAGTGTACTACGCTGAATTAAGAGTGAACACTCTGATTGTTTTGTTCTCAGTAGGGGAATTACTTATTGATTCATTTGTTTATGATATTTGTATGGTTTTGATATATGTTGTATATATTGTATATATGTAGTGTATCATATACATGACTGTGATTCAAATGTTTTTGTAATGAATGTGTATGTTTTGTATATATGAAGTTGATATATATATTTGTTTGTTTTGATTATATTGGGCTTTGCCCCGTCATCTGACATGTATACAAGTTGAAATAGTGGAAATGAATTTGCCATAAATAAGAATTGGGACAATCAGGGTAATTAATTGTACTTTGGTCGAAAATAAATGTTTTGATTGATCCTTCAATACCGTCTTTTCTTTGGATCCACATCGTTGATGTTTGTTTGCTCAGGTATATGAGGGTGATTTGAGTATAACCCATATTGTGTATGTACCCGTTGCACTAAATAGCCTCACAACAATAATTTAAAAAAAAGAAATGCTACAACTAAAAATATAGGGCCTCATTACGACAGTGGTGGTTGAACAGCGACAGGCTCTGAGTGGCGGTCTGACTGCTGTATTCTGATACTGGCGGTTGGACCGTAAGCTGTTGGAAGCAAGACCACCGGCTCTGCCAAAATCATAGATCCCGATGGGGTGGTGGTTGAAGCAGGGTCCCTAAATGGTGGCAGTGCCAAGGCAGGCATTACAATATCCCTTTCTGACAGCCTTTTCATGGTTGGAATCCCGACATTAAAAGGTTATTGGAAAGGGATATGGGGGGATGGGGGGAGGGGGGCGACAAACAGCCCAAACATTGAAAAGTTGCCCTGGGGCACATGTAGTGCACTCACTCACCTCCGTGCACCATGCACAGCATGGTGCGTAGCACTCAGTGTACTGTGCATGAGGTGGTGCCCGGCGTCACCATGTGCTGAAACCCTTTCCCATGACTGCAGCATGCCCCCGTCCTGTTTCCAACCGCCAGCCCGGCGGTTGCATCGTAATATGGTAGCCGGACAGTCCCCATGCTTTTCGCTGGTCTCCTGACTGCCGCCATTGTAATCAACCTCATGGGTCTGTAAACACAGGTCCAGCATTCAACCTTGGTGACCTGTCACAGTGTTTAACCAGAAAAATACATTTAAATAAAATGCAAATTTAAAGCGGTGGTTCCATACTATCCGAACTTCATGGCTTTGATAGGAAGAAAAGTATGTAGTTCAACTGAGTAGAGCCACGTCCATTGCAATCTGTGTGCTAGTCTGCCTCTGAATAGAATCTGCACAACTGTAGTGTTTGTAATGTATCAGTGGCGCGTGTGAGTCCAGCTGCTACAGTGTGAATGAGTGGCCTGTGTCTAAGTGTGGACTGTGCAGAAACAGATCATCTGCAAATGTGTAGTACATTTCAGTGCGTCTGCCTAACAGTGGAATACGTCTGGGGGCTTTAGTAAGTATCTGTTTGGAACTGTTTGTAGGTGATGCACTGAGCAAAGTTTCTTTCCTTTAAGTTGGCTTATGTTTGATTGGATAGGTTTGAAGGAGAGCATTCCCTTTAAGATGTTCTTACTTTTTTGCCCAAGTGTTCATAATTCTCACACTTTGCATTAAAAACCCCCACTCAGGTAGGGACAGGTACACAGGACTCTGGTATTTGTACTGGGGGTTGTGATGGACAAGGCCTGTGATGGAATTACTGACGTACAATGAAAGGCTTGTACTTCCAACTCTGACACATGTACTGGGGTCTGGGGGGGGGGGGGGGATAATGGGAGGGATGAGGCATGTACACAGGACGGTGGGACTTGTACTGGGGCTGTGGTAGTTGTGCTGGTGGTTGCGGGTCACATACAGTAAATTTATACGAATCATGAGAGGGTTATAATTTGAGTGTTTGTGCGTGCAATTGTGCCAGTGTATGTGCTGGCGACTGATAGATGTATGTCTGTACTAGGATTGGTGATTTATATACTGAGACTGAAATATGCTTGAGTTTTTTGTTTTGTTTTGGGAGTATAATTAAGGCTCCGGTTTTATGGTATTTGTTTTTTAACATTGCGGTCTGTATGCATCCATATTTATGTTTGGGCCATTTTATCAGTATTTATCCATATTTATTGTATATTCCGTGAACAAATGTGGTTGTAAAATTGCATGCTTCCACATTTATTTAACTGATAAACCTGCACGCATACTTCGATGCCTGATGTGTTTTAAAAAAATGAAGCAGCCGAACATTACAATAGCCCCTCAGGTAAATATTGCCATTATGCTACAAATGTATGCTGACATACACCATTATGCAAGGAAATCTCATTTGCGTTTTTAACTCCCTATTCTGTCTATCTACTTAGCTATTGACTTGCAACTAATGAAAGACAGCATGGAAAGTCAAGCAAGCAAAGGGGCCTACATTTTTTGTATTTTTTGAAAATAAATGTAGGCATTAAAAATGCAGTAGGACTCGGCTTTCATTAAGGTAAAGTATGCTATACAATACCATTAGCAATGCAAATGGCTTTAACCTAATCAAAGGCGAGACCTATTGCATTTTCAATGGTTGTTCAAACTGCTACACCTCTCCATTAACTGAGATCGCACTGGCCTGCATTTCTGTCTCCACACTCACAGCTGCAGTTGATCCCTTTGCTGGAGGATGTGGGTTGGGGGTGGGAGGGGTCGACACAAAAAGTGTTCAGTTTTTAAGTTAGATTTGTTTTTTCATACAATGGAATCTTTACATTACTATTGTGACGATGCGCTATTTTGGGGAAACTTTTGAAGACTCATATAAAAGCCTGACTGATTTGTTGAACACAGAACGATTGCTTACTCAATCCCAGTTATTTGTTGAAGGAAATAATTGTTGGCTATACAATATTATTTCCATGTACTGTGTTGACAACTTATGAGTCTAAACCTCCTGCCTTGTCTTTATGTATGATGTCAACAGAACTTATGAATGACAAAATGCAAACAAAAAGATTCAAACAAAAAAAATAAGTTCCATGTCAGTAGCATTGCTGAAATTGAGTAGACGTGCACTCGGCACAGTACCTTAGGGGATATGAATGGGTGCTTGAATTATAGTTTTCTTCTGACTTATGGTCACTACAAATGGCCTTTGACTTTGCAATGGCTTGGAAGCAGCCCATGTGCACACTTTTGTTTTTAATGGCTTTAGAGGTGGTATCGGAGACAGTTCATTATATTTTTCTGCTGGCATGATATTGATCGATGTACGACTCTCTATAATAAAAGTTGTAGAGCAGCCATTCACCTTGAGCATGATTTTGAGGCACTGTCTAAATTAGCTTGGTCGCGTCATGTGGCGATCTCTCTTTGACTTGTGTTTTTCTTTGCAAGCAGCCAATCCTACATGTGCATGTCTTTCTGCGGTCGACATCACCATTGCACATCCAATTATCTTCACTGTTGCTTGATAGTGACGTTGAAGAGCCTTTGGAAGATAAATTTGAGGATGATGGACTTTGTTTACTCTACTTGCCTCAATTCATGTTGTCATTTTGACTTACGGGCAAGGCTATAATGCTTCTGGAACTTTCTGGTGTCCATTTTTCTTCTCACCATGACGCACTTAGTTTCTGCCTTGCTTTATGGACCGTTATTGAATGCTTTTCTTTCCCACAGCCTTTGCATATCTACCCAATGGCAGGACATTTACCTTTGTGTGGAAATGAGAATCCACATCAGAGACACAATTTCTTTTTCTTATGAGACATTGTCTTATGGGCCTCCACTGTGTGTTTCTGCTTACTTTTCATTATCAACTCTGATTCGTTCTGGGCTGTTCCAGCTTCCTTATCAGGAGCCTGTCGATCTGCATGTTCCTCAACTCTTGCAGCTTTGATTACTTTTTCTAGACAGAGTGTCTATCTCAGGATCCGTTATCTGAACGAATCGGAAAGGCAATCTTCAATGACTCTGAGACGCATGGCTTCTTCGTCACCTAATTCATTGAACTTGCAGTGCTTGATGAGGGTATCAAGACTTTCGACAAACTCATCTATAGTTTCACCAACTTGCTGTCTTGCCTGGTTGATAATGGACCTTTCATAGTCGACAAACGGCATTGGATTGAACTTGGCTTCTAATGTTTCTTTGATTTCCTGGTACAATATTTCATCAGCTTGTGATATTTTCTTTATCACTTCTTCCACTTCCTCACCGGCAGTGTTCTTTAAGTATTTGATTATCTTTTTGTCATCTACTTCTTCTAGAGCATTGAGGAAATCATTGAATGTTTTGATCCATGCAGTCCATTTGGCGCCAATATTCTGCTTTTTGGCGATGTCAAATGGAGGTGGTGCATTAAAAAAAACAGCAGCATCCTAACTTGTATTGGGACTTACAGACGTTGAGAGTATTTGCTGTCCTGATGATGGTCGCTGCTCACCTGGACATGCACATTCTGTAAGCATAAGCTGTGTGCTTACATATGGGTGTACCGCTATAGCTGATGTAGTGCGGTGCTATCTTGTTTCTTAACGCTGAGTAATGGTGTAGTCTCTTATACATGTTCACCACCAGTCTCAACTTATCGCACCTAGTTGTTGTTGCCCTTATTGCTTCTTTGTGCCTGGTCGTCTCTGCCTGCTGTGGCACAGTATCTCTTCTTGCAGCCTTACCAGTAGGCTTCTGGTGGGCTTTCTGACTGTGCTTCTCTGCGTGGCCTTCACCTGCTTTGAGGGCCATGTAAGAAAAAGAGCAGAGTTTGACTCCACATACGCCAATCGCAGACTGCTTCTTGGGGAGCACGTGGCACGCACAAGCAGTTTGTGAGACCTCAGCAAACTCTCAGGAAGAGCGGTCTTGTTCCTTCGGGGCAATAATCCCCTATTCGTCACCAGTTGTCGCATCCTCCCCAGCTCTGGAACATGCAAATGCCCACACCACACAAGGAGCTCTGTAACGCAGGTCTTTATTCTTCAGCATGTAACCGTTAACTGAACACATTATGTCATAGACTTCATTGACCACACCCAGATACCTCCCAACGGATTCTGTAACTTTATAAAGATTCTCCCAAGGACCACAAGGGTCTTACTGCACATGATCACACAACACTACGCCGATGAAATTAGGCTGGAGATGGATGAGGAAGCATGGCTGTCCTGGTCCTTCATGACTTGTCAGCAGCATTCAACACTCCTGTATCATTTCATATAAAGATTCTCCCAAGGACCACAAGGGTCCTACAGCACATGATCACACAACACTACGCCGATGAAATTAGGCTGGTGATGGATAAGGAAGCATGGCTGTCCTGGTCCTTCATGACTTGTCAGCAGCATTCAACACTCCTGTATCATTTCATATAAAGATTCTCCCAAGGACCACAAGGGTCCTACAGCACATGATCACACAACACTACGCCGATGAAATTAGGCTGGTGATGGATGAGGAAGCATGGCTGTCCTGGTCCTTCATGACTTGTCAGCAGCATTCAACACTCCTGTATCATTTCATATTCTTTTACCAGCCTTTACAAACACTTTGCTCATCTTCCTTGATGCCTCTTGAGATCCCAAAGATACACAAGGTTTGTATGGTTGGTAGGTTCTCTTCTTTCCTTGTTTCTAAGAGTGGAACATACAACATCATAACTTTTTTGCTGATTCTGCCCTGCTTACTTCCCCTTCCATTTCAATGCCCGACTGTTTACTTCTCAGTCCTGACTCAGCCTCTTACCTTTTCTTGCTGGGTCTTACCTCGTACATCCACCTTTCTCTACCCTTTTTCTGCTCCCAGTCTCTTACCTTTTCTTGCAAGTTCTAACATTCTTATTCCCCCCTCTGCCCGTGATGCTCTAAAACTAACCGGTCACCTCTCCTTCAGCCCTTTACCCTTTCTTGCCGGTCCTACCCTCTTATATCCACTTTTCACATTCCCTTTCACTCTCTTCCAGCCTCTTACATTCTCTCACTAGTTCAACCCATCCTAAAGTCACCACTCTCCCGCTCCTCCAGCTTTTTAAGTTCTCTTGTTATTTGTGGGCCATTTCTTCTACCTCGCTGTTTCTGCATCTGTTATGACATTGCCTCCGCATTCAATGCTCTACTCATCTCTGCCTCGGCCTCTGACTTCTTTTCATTAGTTCTGTCCCTTGACATTTACTTCTCTACTTCATGCTGTACTCTCCTTGTAGGGCTGGCACCTGGACAGTTTTACTGTCAAGATCAGATTTGTAAACAAAGGGCAATAAAAAAGACGTGGAAACTCAGTAAAACTGATATTATTTCCAGTTTGAAAAATGATGTTAGAATAGTAAACAAAAGCATACATCACTTCATATACACTGTCAAGCTATATATATATAATTTCCAAATTATTATTAAAGCTAACACTAACAAAGGCAGAATCATAAAAAGGATTATGGCAGAGTGTATCAAAATATCTTTTCAATCGCTAGCATGCATGTAAAGAATCTGAAAACTTCAACAAAACTTGGAACTCATGTCTGCTTTTCCAGAAAAGGTGTCATCTCTACATGTCCCCTCTAATCAATGTAAGATTTCTGGTGCACAAGAAAGGCGGTGCCATCTAAAATGTCCTCCTTTGCAAAAACCATTGCCCTTAACAAATCTTGCAGCAGATGCGTGGCCTCCTTGCAGCAATCGTCAAGGGACACGCGCGCCTGGCACACATGGCGCGTGCATCTGAGCGAACGTTGACATGACCGGGGTTTGTGACTGTAAACGAATATTAGATCTGTTGATATATTTCGATAAATAAGCACGACAATTCAATCCGGATGGTGCCTCTCTGACCACAGCTATAATAGGAACAGTGTGACCCTCTTCGAGGTTCTGAAATGCATTTGCAGCTTAATAGCGCATTGCAAAGTAATCTGATGGTGACAGAGGGGCACAAGGAACAGGTTTAGCAGAATTATGACCTGCAGCTGTTTTCTTATTCCAGGCAAACATCTGGAGCTTGAAGAAGCATCCCTTCTAACATTACCCCACCCAGAGCATTATCCAATATCAGATTTATTCGCGCTCTGCGGCGGAAGGCTTTTCTGACCCCAAATCAGAGGGCAGGAAGGGGTTCTTCCTACCATAAAAGACACATACATTTAAAGTTACAACCAATATAAAGCTGTGCAGAAAAGTCTTAGCAGCTGACCGAGCTGCAGCATAGAGCGCAGTGCATAACTAGAGAACAACCTCTGTGCCTTGTCGTCGAGCGACTGCAGTAAGACGACTGACTGTCCGAAACACTGACGGAGCATCTTGCACGGTCTTGTAGAACAACCACACTTCACCATCTGCAACTGTTTTTATTTTACTTCAAAGCGCACAGATTGTTTGCAGGGAATCATGATACTTCCAAAAAGTAGCAATGGCAGAATCAGTTACTAGCAAAGATATGTTGGTAAGTATATGCAAAGGTGTCTGTTTATTGCATCACCACAGGCCTAACGACCCGTTCGTCAGTTTCCAGCAGCTATCATCACACAGCGCCCAATTTACAAAGCCATTTGCAGGTGTAGGTTTAACTTACACGTTGAAATGATCTGATTTATGAGACAATATATTCACGTAAACGTGCTGGAAAACAGATGTATTCAAGCACAATATTACTATACGGTGTCATATCACAGTGAGTACATTCGGCTCCCCAGCTAGGGAATGGACAAACCTGGAGACGGCCTAAAAATGTTAGGAAAAGGCGAGTTTGTTGGCATTCACAGACGTTTTTGTGACCTCCTGTAAAGGTTGTTGAGTTAATCTTTCCAAAGGGGAGGAGTAAATTCCTTTCCATTATGGGAATGGGAAGGGAACACACCCAAAATTGCTTGGTGCACAGAGGAAGGAGCAAGAATAAACAAGCACTGGCATAGCCAATAGGTCTCGCCTTTGGGACCTTATAAGTATTTAGTTATGTAGCACAATATCCTTACTGCAACAACAATAACTGTTGCATGGCTAAACACTTATAAGGTCCCAAAGGCGAGACCTATTGGCTATACCAATGCTTGTTAATAAACTCTTCAGAATTCCACAGAGTGAAATTCTGCGAGTTCCGCCCATCCTTACCCTCAAACCCTGTGGGCAGCGAGCAAAGCTTATATGCAACGAAAAGTCAAGAAAGAATCTGCTCTCCAACGTGGACAATACTCAGAAACAAGACACAAGTTAGAACAATGCATCAACAGTTTGATGGCTACCTACCAAAAAGCACTAGGTTGGATTAAGCATCCAGTTTTCAGAAAAGACTGGATGCCTTCTTGGCCAACAATTGAAACAAGAAGAGCCTCACTGTTCCATTCCAGCTCTTGAGGCACAACAGGGCCTGCTCACTAACCCTACTCAGATAACAAAATAATTTGCATCCTTCTTTGAGTGGTTGTATTCACCAACAGCTGGCAATAAACTATCGAAGATAGACTTGGCATTCTTTGATTGCCTTACTCCTACCAGTCTCATGCCTGTATCAGCCGCTAAATTGGAGACATTTTTCACCAAAGACAAGGTCCAAAATGCTATCAAAGGAATAGGACACTTTACTACATGCGCGTTTACAAAGCGTGCCATTACCCTGCATTTTTTACTCCGCAAAATCTTTTACAATGCAGGGCTTTACTATGCAATCCATTACAACGCATTCCCCATTACAAAACAATTTAGTATTCTAACTACACCCGAGCATTGCTTTGGGGAATGCGTTGTAATGGTTTGCAGTGTAAAGACCTGCGTTGTAAAAGATTTTGAGGAGTAAAAAATGCCAGGTAATGGCATGCATTGTAACGCATTCTTCGTAAAGGATGTTTACCCTATCAAAGATGTGTCTACTTGCAAAATACCAGGCAAGGATGAACTTCCCATTGAGTACTACAAGATAAATGATCAGACTATGATACCATTGGTAACCAAGGGGGACAAGGAAATGTGTGATACCGACTCCATATTCACGAAATTTAAGAGAGCTAACATCGACAGTCTTCTTAAGCCAAATAAATACTCTCCTCAATGTGCCAGTTACAGCCCCATCTGCCTTATTATTATTGTATTGAAAATCATAGCAAAGGTATTGGCCACCCCCTTAACCGCGGCGGCAATTCCGCTGCAGTGCGGGCGTTCTGAAGAGTGGGCGGAGCTGCGATGGCCAACGGTGGAAGTGCTCCGACGGGAGCACGGAAGGGGTTAAAGAAGTTTATCCCGCCACTGATTCATGGATACAAGGTAAACTTTGCACTGAGATACTTGTCATCTAACCGCATGAGACTCCTGTTGCACATCATTTGGCAAGCTAAAACAACTCAAGGTACCAAAGTAGCGATTTTCTTCAATGTCAATAAGGTATTTTTTTGGTTGAATGAGCTTATTTATTCCAGGTTCTGTGGAAAGCGGAAATTGAAGATTGTTTCATCCAAAACTGACATTTTCTTTATTGCTTCCTGACGGCAACCAACACATGTTATGCATTCCAGTCCAAACCATTCTCGATAGCACAGGGTACCTGTCAAGGTTGTCCCATCTCTCCGCCCTTTTTTCTGCCGGCATTCGAACACTTGTGAGTTAAACTCCATGCGTTTATACGGCATCGGGGACGCTCTGACCCTCTTGTACGTGGATGACATCTTACTTCTACTGGACGACCCTTCTTTAAGATCTTGGGCGCTTTTCTGGCTATCAAAATAACTGAGATATAAGTGAGACTTTTCCTCTTAACCGCTCTACTCCTGCAACAGTCTTGGCTGAGCTACCTTGCAAATGGTCCACCACCACAATCAGATATCTGGGAGTACTCATTGGCAATAACTTAATACAAACAGCACAGGAAACATGGAAGGCCTGCTATCAAAATCATGAAATGGTCTACTTTAATGCTCTCAATGTGGGATCACATTCAAACTGTTTAGAATTACACTGACCACTATTCCAACACACATGATCAGCAAACTGGTTAATCTCATCAACCATTATGTGTGGGATGGCCGCAAACCCAGGCTTAAAATCAGTAAGCTTCAAAACAACAGAAGAGGGGGGGCCTCTGCCTTCTTGATACGTCAATCTACTATTGAGCGCACCAGGTGGCGCACTTAGCGTATCTCTACTCCTAAGATTTGGAACGCCCTGAGTGAGCCCCAGTAGAACACGCCCACTTCAAAGGGATAAATGCCCATGATGCCCGCTACAATGAGTAAACCACTGATAAGAGCAAAGCAAATTCTGTTCAGATTGGGTCAATCTGCAAAGGGGAAACCACTCACTGACTCTTAAAGGTCCATTCCTATGTTCATGATAAAAACCCCATCTGGATCAACAAAGCTATCAGTACCGATGGTCTACCGATACAGTGGAGAGACTGCTCGGACCACGGCATTCAATCGATGGATGAACTCTGGAATGCAGACAGCCTTAAGCATTTTGTGGTCCAACAATAGGAATTCCAACTGGGGACAAGACTTCCGTGTAAAAGGGGATTAGCGCGGGAGAATTTTCACAGTAGTAGGAGACACGTCCACATATAAGTAAAAACACTTGTATTTGAAAACTTCAGATGCACTACCTATTCCCACTACCAGGTGCCTTGAGAGTGAGAGCGAAGACAAGGACGCAATATAAGTAAACAAGCTTGTGCTGCAGCAGGGGAAAGGAGGGGGGCCTGCACTTGCGGGAGGCAAGCGCTCCCGCAAGTAGATCGCCTCACGTACACGCGTTGCCATTGATGGCAATGCAACGCGTGCACGTTTTTGGGCCAAAAAGCAAGTCGATTACATCAGGTCTCCTCCTATGCAACGCATGCGTGTTGCGTAGGACGAGACCTAAAAAGGTTTCTTGTGAAGAAAAAAGGGTTAAAAAATGCACTCTTCTCACGTGGATCAATTTTGTATCCAAAATTGTCATTATATAATTATTTATGTGGAAATATTTTTGCATCTGAGGAAATGGGAATTCGCAAATGTTTTTCCGTGCAGCAGAAAACCTGTGGAGTTTGCATCTTTCCATACATAATCTTAAAAGACTTTGTGAATTCCTTCAATTTTAAAATCTGTAAATCAGCAAGTGCAAATGTTCATTTTTTTCTGACAATTGGGCCAGTATTGGCTTTAAATTTTAATATATATCTTTTACTTGACCAATGCAGTGAAGTCCTGCTATCATCACGGTGAGTTTAGTCTGTACAGAGAGAGCCACCCTCGCAACTCCCCCGAGTAGCCGATGTGACTGCAGGTAAACCAGGGCACTCCTACTATCATGTGCACCCCAAAGTCGGCTCCCTTTGCACAGGTATGAACATGCACACAAAGGTCATTTTTACATAAAACCCATAATAAGTTATTTTTCCACAAACCACATAGAGCAGGTGTTACTCGTCTGCTCAACAATCATGGGAAACCTATTTACTATTTTAAATATGTTTTTAAGTAAAGCTGTAAGATCTGTGAGATCAGAAAATGAAGGCCAAAATGTTGTATGGTAGAGGCGCAGCACTTCAGTGAAGTCCGCATTTACATAATCTAGTAAGAACCACCAATAAACAGGTGACTGATGCTTGCATAAGGTATTCAAGTAGTGAATGCTTTCTGAAAGTGTTCTTTAAATAGTTATAAAACCATCATGAGGAGCACCGAAATATTTTCGATCTAGACAAATGGCTTTTATGTTAAAGGATTGTCTAAAAGCTTTATCATGGCATAAAACTTGCCTGTGTTTTTTCTAAATCGCTCTTTGCCTGTCTCTCCAAGCATGCATGTGGGCAGTGCTTAATTTGTGCCGATGCTTTCCGATGCTTAGCACCGGCACTTATTTACCAGGGCCGGGTCTACACTACCACTGCACAGTGCCAACTCACATCAACATTAGGACTGCATCACTGGCCACCGGGGGCGCCTGTGCATGGATCCTGCTGCTCCGTGTCCGAGAGACGTGCTCTCGGTCATAAATAGTTAATCGCGTTACTCTCCGCTTGTGGGCTGAGTGAGAGCGCGGCAGCGCTAGGTGGCTACAATATAACAATGATGGCTCCAGGCTGGCGCTGTAATTTCCTGCCGCGCCACGGTTTACATTTGACACGGGTCACAGTTGGAATTAAGGGGAGGGCGGGGCGCCCTCTCAGCACGCTGCTGGCTGACACAGCTAGGCACTCACCAGGGGCGCAAAGGTATATTTTCGCCCGCCGCCGAGGCGGCATTCACTGACATCAGGACTTGACTGGGACACGTTTAATAGACAAGCAGCCACACGTTGAGAGGGCCGGCAGGGCAGCCTAATTTTGCAAGAACCTGGACACACACCGTGGCCGGAGAGGTGCTACACTACAGTCTAGCAGCCATGTGAATGACGGGGCCGGACAGGGCCGGCGCTAGGCATGGGCAGTGTGGGCAGCTGCCCAGGGCCTCGCGCTGCCCAGGGCCTCGCGCTCAGCTCCGGCACATGGGGGCCACTTTCTGTGTGAAAGGTCGCACTTTCCTAGTCGGCCCACCTGCTCCTTCAGGGCCCCCTTCCCAAAGCAATCACTCTGCTAATGTGTTTTCAAGTGAGGTGTCTCGACTTCGACTTCCCTGCTCAAGGCGTGGGGTCATTCATAGAGGTGCAGTGGTGGGGGGTGGGAAAGACTGGGTATAGGAGGTGTCAGAAGCAAGGCCAGCAATTATGCCTCCTCACAGGCTAAAGGGCGGGGCAGCGCCTCTGTTAAAAACCTGTCTGCCCTTTGTGTATTCCGTTTACCCGGCAACAGAAGGCTCTTTTGTTTCACGGAATCGCTGGACATTAGCAAGGTAGGAGACGTGGCTGAGCGGAGGAGGGAACATCCAGATCAGACTGGCAGGGCACACGAGGGCAGTGTTTAGCAAAGTGTCTTGCTAATGCTTTGAGGCACAGGGGAAGTGTTTTCCATCCCATGGGCCTCAGCACTGGATCAGGCTACAAGGTCATCTGTGGGGGCCCCTTTCACTGGGACTTGCGAACCCCACGGCAGGTAGGCCTCACAGCATTCAATTAGGCTGCAAGGTCCTGGTGTGGGGCCCCATTTGCAGGACCTTGTATCCATTATGTAGTGCTGGGAGGCCCAGGGCAGGAGGGCCCTGTCCTTGGCCTCGCAGCGCTATACTCTGAGATCACTACATTTTATTCCACAGAGGGACTAGTATGTTGGCTTCCCAGAGCATGCCACCAGTGCTAAAATTAGAGGGCTAAAGAGGTAATGCAGTTAAGTGCAAAAAAAACTGATAACCACCCAATTGGCCAGCAGGGAGCTCTGTGGCCCCTCTTTTCATGATTGTAGCAGATTTACTGCTCCATGACACACTTTCAGTTCCCCGGCCCACTTATGTCCCAGGGGATGTTAATTAGTAATTTCTTGTCCATATAATCACTTGCAGGAGATTTCATGATACAGTTTTGACAGCCCATGGCGAGTGCTGCTCCTGAGTCTTGTTTAACAGGGCAGTGAGGGTGCGGTGCTGGGGTAGACAGAAAGGATCTGCTGTAGCTAGACAAGGTTTCTCGTTGTGGAATAGTGCGACACGCTGTCAGACAGCAGCCACGAAACCTCGCTACCTGCCTTTTCAAATGTAGACATAGCAAGCATCTTCCTTGATATGATGAGTGACCAAGCACTGATTGAGTCAACTTAATCAGTGCCCGTCCATTGCTCCGGACATCATTGAGGTACTGTTCTGTTCTGTTTAACGTTTAGCGCCCTGCAAGTAGAAGGCATGCAACTGGCATAAACATGCCCAGCAGGACAAATAATTGCAAAGATTTATTTTATATAGTCAAGTTTCTTTTATTTTACCAAGTCTTCTTTTCTTAATTTGCACTCATGCTTTCTTTTGTATTTGCTTGTGGAAACTGTTCTCAAAATACAAGGATTATTTTATTGCAAAGCACAACATTGTTTCTTTCTTATGTGTATTTTCTGAAATTATGCTTTGACACGTAATTGTGCAGTACACCGCAATCCGCCCCACTCCAATCCACCCCACCCCACTTCACCTCACCCCACACCAATCCACTCCACTTAATACAATCCACACCAAACCAATCCACCCCACTCCACCACATTCAAATCCTCCCACCCCAATCTGCCCACTCCAATTTACCTCACTTCAATCCAGAACAAGCTGCCCCACTCCAATATACCCCACTCCAATCCAAAACAATCTGCCCCACTCCAATCCACAACAATCTGCCCCACTCCAATTCACAACAATCTGCCCGACTCCAATCAAAAACAATCTGCCCCACTCCAATTTGCCCCACTCCAATTTACCCCACTCCAATTTACCCCACTCCAATTTACCCCACTCCAATCCACAACAATCTGTCCCTCTCCAATTTACCCCACTCCAATCCACAACAATCTACCCCTCTCCAATTTACCCCACTCCAATCCACAACAATCTGCCCCACTCCAATCCACTCCTATCCAATCTGCCACACTCCAATTCGCCACACTCCAATCCGCCCCACCTCACTAAATTCCACCCCACTCCAGTTCAGTCCACCCCACTCCTGTGCACAACACTCCACTCCAATCCACCCCACCCCATTTAAATCCACCCCTCTCCAGTCCACCCCACCCCATCCAACTCCTGTTCACTCCACTCCACCCCACCCCACCCCATTTTAATCCACCCCACTCCAATCCACCCCAATCAGTCCACCGCACTGCAGTCCAATCCACCCCAATCTGCTCCTATCCACCTCACTCTACCCCAATCTAATCGACCCCACCCCAGTTCAATCCACCCCACAAAATCCAATCACTACAGCCCACCACATTCCAATTCACCCCAATCCAGTCCAATCCACCCCACTACACTAGTCCAATCCACCTCCTCCCGTACAGTCTAATCCACTCCCTCCAGTCCACTCAAATTCACCCCACTCCAAACCACCCTACTCTAATCCAATCCACCCAAGCCAATCCACCCTACCTCAAACCAATCTAATGCACCCTACTCCAATCCAGCTCAATCCAATCCAGCTCAATCCAATCCAACTCACCCCATTTCAATCCACCTCTCTGCAATCCAATCAAGTCCATCCACTTCAATCAACCTCACCCCACTCAATTAAACTCACTCCACTCAATCAAACTCACTCTACAGTCCAATCCACCCCTATCTTCCCCACTCCACCCGATTCCAACCCAGCCCACTCCACTCTACGGCACTCCACTCTATCGTACTACACTATACGACACTGCACTCTTCCACTAAACTCTACTCCCCTCTACTCAACTGTATGACACTGTACTCCCCCCTACTCCACACTGCAACACTATACTCCAACAAATCCAGTCTATGACACTTTACTCACACCACACCACTCCACTCCACTCAAGGGCACTCTGTGCCACTAACTTTTAACCATGCTGAACAGCATCCACGCTAGTGTACAACATGCCAAATACACATTGCCAAAGCCAATTGCTCTCATAGGCGAGACCTATTGGCTTTGCCAGTGCTTGTTAATGGCGATGTTATTCTGAGCCTTTGCCTGTCATTTGAATTACCACTACCATATAAAAGTGTTTCATTCCACTTTTTCTAAGGAGTTGCTATTATACTATATAATGACGCTCAGATAATGGACCCTGGAAGGATGATTGTGCATCACATAGATTCAAACTACTGATCTGTAGTTATACAGCCAGGGTGCAACTCACTCAACTATTCTGCTACCATCTGTGAAGAAACAGAGGCCTTTGCTTGCCTCCTCGCCAGGCTTTGTTGGTCAACAGATTTACTATCCAATCCAATTACTCAATTATTAGCGACCACACACAAGGATCTAGGCCTTGCACTTATTTAGCCTTGTTTGTTGCATGTACAGAGCACAAACACACTTTACGGAGTGGGGGAGAGGGAATGAAAAAAAAAACACTTACCTGTCTGCCGCTCGCCATCACCGCCGCCTCCTCTCGGTCTACTTCCCCGCTTCCAGGGCAGGATGCAAGATGCATCCCGCTCCCAGTCTCCTGATGGCCAATCCCAAAGCTACAATGCAGCGTTGTGAGTGGTCTGAGCACCATGGATCGGCGCTCAGACAGATAATGGGAGTCTGGGCATGTTCTCCATGCAGGCTGTAATGCAGCCAGGAGAACTTGCAAAGTGCGCATTAATGTTAGGCCGGCCCCAATAGCCTGCCAAACGTTCATGTACACGTTAGGGAGTGCAAAGCATTCCTCCAGTCCCCTGCTTTGTCAGCTGAGCAGCCACGCCTGTCCCTCCCGCAAAGCTGCAGCTATAATGAGAAAATTAAATAATAATTTACCTATTATAATTTTATTTGTCCTTAAGTGACACTGCTTAACTCCATGCGCGCTAGCGGAATTCCGCTCCTGCGCTGACTTTTCGTAAATCGCATGTTACGCGACGAGCTGGGCTCGTCATCAGCGTGCGAGCGGGCTACGCCATGACGAGCCCAGCTCGTCATCAGCGTCGAATGGGTTAAAAGCAGTAGGGCGACGCTCCTCCGCCACTGGATGTCGGTTTTTTATGATGTCACTACTTGTGATGTCACATGCAAATTAGAGGGGCCTCGCATCCTCCATCTCGCCCAGGGCCCCACAATTCCTAGGACCGGCCCTGGGGCCGGAACGAGTCATGCACCCACCGCGGCCGCTGCCAGGAACCCCTATGCGGGGCTGCAGAAAGTTGTTGCAGCAGTCTGGCCCCTTCTGCTGATGGCGCTGCCTGCTACAACACGGCACCTGCTCGAAAATGCGTAAGTGACAAGCCACTTCTAATTTGTTAAGCACATTTCATGCCCTCAAATATCCCCGTTTACATGTGGGGTCCTCATCATCAGGCAGAACTGCGATCCTAGGTAAAGTTGGCACATGTTCTGCTGTTTGCTGACGTGCCTGTCAATGCCCAGTGAAGGTGACACAGAGCGACCCTATGCTTTGCGGTCTTTGGGGCCTGAAAGTGGTCGTGCTCCTGGGCAAAGCCATGTGTCTGAACACGTCCGTCCAAGCCTAAGAACAGACCTTCGTCAGATGTGGGTGGGGCAGGCGGGATTGGGAGGGGCGGTCAATGATCTTACACCAATGTAGCAGATCCCACACTTTACTCTCTGTGCAGCCATTATACAAACTATTAACAGATACATACCCTACTGTGACTTGGAGACTCTTAGTGTAGCATTCCAGAGCCGCTCTGTGGTAATCTACTTATGCTTGTATAAATGTTAATGTAGAATTGTGGGTAGGTCATGTTGGAATTGATAGTGTCATAATGTGATGTCATAAGTTCTAGCGTGTTTTAGAAGTAAACCTCGTCAGTTGTTCCAGTTGGACTGCTGGTGGTTGGATGGGATTCTTCCTACAATAAATCTGAGAAACATATATCTTCACTGTCTATGTCTTCATTGGACCTGCTTAACTGGCGTAGTTGGCAGAGAAAAGTAGAAGAATCTCAACAGAGGAAGAGTGGTGAGGAGTACTTCATTTTTTTTATCTTAAAAAAAAAAAATCGTGACATTTTGGCATTGGATACTTTAAATCACAACTTGTGGATTCACGCTCATAAACATCTTCTATTCAATGGATGTTTAAATATTTGTGACATTTCTTCAAAGTATCTAGGGATTGGGAGCTTTTCGCTGCATTCTTGGGGTAATCGATGCGTGCTCATCCCAATTGTTTTATCTTGCCAATTACAGTTTTTTTATGGGGTTGCTCCAGCGTATCTCCTGTACCAACAAATGTTTAATTGTAACAACTGCGATTGAATTCCAACAACTGCGACTGAATGCAAGTTATTGCAGCCTGAAAATAATTGGAATATTAAGCAGAGTGTCTTATTAACGCAGTTATAAATGAACCTGTTACATGCTTGTGACGGAACGGCTTCGTCACAAGCCACTGGTGAGCTGTGCTTGTGACGGAACAGTTCCGTCACGGCCCGCTCGCCGCGCCTGCGCGGCGCGAATTCCACGCCTGCGCTGACTAATAAATGGGCGGGCGGGTTCGTGACGGAACCGTTCCGTCACAAGCACAGCTCACCCGCGAGCCGTGACGGAGCGGTTCCGTCACAAGCACAGGGCCGCCGCGCGACCGCCCCCCCTCCCCCTTAGCGCTGAGGCGGAATAGCTGCCGCAGCGAAGGGGTTAAACAAACTGACTGTTATCAACTCTAGCGTGAAGGGACTTCAAGTTCAACAGTTCCTTTCCAGCTTCACACTTGCTGACTAGCGCGTGAATGCTTATGTTTGAAGGAAAAAGCTGTTGTTGAGGACAATTTCACCCTTGGTGTGATTTATGCAGAAGGGAAGTCTGTGTTTATTTCTTCAAGTGACAGCCTCAGAACTAAACAATCATTCATGTGTGAAGAACAAATCTTCACCGTCTATGTCTTCATTGGACCTGCTTCACGCTCCTCTTTTCTACCTCCGGCTTGTAAACCACCCAAGGTTTCCATGGCGCTGGAAAGAGCTAGTAAAGTCCCAAACCTTACATCCCCAAGGAGGCGAAATACAACATCTGCTCCTAACTTTCTATGTTTGTAACTCAGGCTGTGACAGAACTCATTCGGGAGTAATTTCAGGGGACCTCTATTTTGGGAATGTGGTCTTGTAAAATAACCGTGTATCATATTGTTTATCGCTATTACCTCCTCACTTTGTAACCACGTGGTGGTACAGTTTTATCTCTGGCTAGCTATGCCCGTGCATTACAGGCTAGAGTACCTCCCTGTGGCTGTGCCGATAACTGTAATCACCTCTTCCTTATTCTGTGGTTAGTTTGGGGAATTTGCTCCTTACCTGCTATCAAGTTGGAATTTGAAGGTGAATCTGTTTTTTCGCTTCCCTGACAGAATTTCGAGTAGGGGTTTAGGTAATAGATCAGTGTTCTCATGTTTACACAGTTGATGCCTCTGGTGCTAGATAATGTTTGGAAATAGGAGCTTTTTTCTACACACATTTGAAGCTGTGAGTAAAAAAACATGAATTCCCATTCCCAATGGGTTATTTGTAAGCAGAGATGCACATATTTTAAACTAAGGGTACATTTTTTTACGACGTTCCATGTTCCCCTGTAGTGTTAAATTCATGGAAGGCAAAAAAGAGGTACCTTTCACCCTCAAATAGCCCCGATTCCGAGTAGGTACAAATTCTTGTGGCATGTCGCTGCTGTTCTTACTGATGCCAACATAAAAGGTAGGCAGTACCAATAGAAGCAATGGCACTCTCCTCTGTATTAGTAATACTCTCGTTTTTGGGTTTCGCTTGCACTGTGCTTGTGAAATCTATTGCATTTAATATATCTTAAAAATAGGTTCTTATCAGGTCCCATAGCCAAATTACTGTGTTCATTTGCTTTTGTGTGGAACTTTTTTTTGTTAATTTACCGTGGCTGCACACATTTACAATACTTCTACTAAAGCTGTTCACACTGTTAAAGCCTTCCAAAAGAAAATGCAGACAGCTTCTAACAGTATGCTGCAATGCTTGCTTTTTATTACTTAGCTTTGTAAAGCTGATGCTTTAACCCCTTCCGTGCACGTGAAATTTCCACTCTGTGCGGGAGTTTTCATTAGTAGGCGGGGATTCGGAAGGCCGGGGGCCGTCCTGCGCACACGCCCACTGTGACGCGTGACGGCTCTCGGCCGTCACAAGCATGGAAGAGGTTAGCCTTAAAACGTTTGTGACATTTCCTATTCATGCCTCAGTACCTTTCTTGCGCTTTGTAGACATTATCGGATTGATTTTTCAACGTAATCTATTTGGTCATACTGATCAAATTCTAATTGTTGTAATAAACATTGCACGTTAAATATAAAGTTAATGTGCAAGAGCTAGGCTTCATTTTACTACTAAACAGGCAGCCACAAGTAAAGTTACCTTGCAGACAAAAGGGTCATGAATTGAATGGTGTAGCAGGTGCAGTAGCACTAGGCCCAAATGTTGTCAGAACTCCGTGGAACACATACTATTGCTATATTTGACTACTAAACAGACAGTCACAATTGCAGTTAAAAGGGACTTGAGTTGAATAGTGCCACAGTGGCACCGGGGCCAAAATCTCTAGGGACCCCACTAAGCCCAGATTCGTGTTAACATTTAAACATAAACAGACAGTCACAAGTGCAGACAACAGGGTCATGACTTCAATGGTGCAGCAGATGCAGGAACAAAAGGTCTAGGCACCCCACTAAGCACCTAAAATTGCTATATTTGACTACTAAACAGGCAGTCTCCAGACTTGGCTGTCCAGGCAGTAATGCTTTGTGAACGTGTGTAAGGATGCCCACGTGACCGCCTGGCAGATGTCAACCAATGGAACACCACATCCGAGAGCTGTAGTGGCTGCTGTTACCCTGGTAGAGTGGGCACATAGTCCTACTGGGGTTTCCTTTTTTGCCAAAGAATAGCAGATCTTAATGCATAAGACAGCCCATCAAGAGATGGTACGTTTGTGCCAGACCTTTCATGGCACTTACATAATCCATGAAGAGTCTTTAGTGCAGTCAAGGTAGAAGGACAGCGCACATTTTGGGTCCAGATGGTGGAGTCTCTCCTTCTCTTTGGAAGGGTGCGGAGGCGGGAAGAAGGTCAGCAATGTGATGGTCTGGCCTATTTGGAAAGAGGTAACCACTTTGGGCAGAAAAGAAGGCCTAGTACGAAGGACCACCTTGTCTGGATGGACAGCAAGAAAGGAAAGTTTGGAAGAAAGAGCCTGAAGCTCACACACCGTGCAAGCAGATGTGATGGCAAGCAGGAAAGCAGTTTTCAAAGTAAGAAGGCGAAGAGGTCAATTATGTAGTGGCTCAAAGGGAGCACACATAAGATAAGTGTAAGATAAGTGAGGACAAGATTCAAGTCCCCCTGGGGCATTACGAAAGGAGGAGGAGGAAAGAAATGAGTAATGCCCTTCAGAAATCTGTTAATAGAATTCCTCAAAATAACTTTTTTAAAGAGATCTCGTCACTAGCAAGAACCACAGCTGCTAACACCAGCTCTGTGGATTCTTGCAACTTGGTGGCAGACTTCTTGGCAGAAAAGGTAGAAAGGATCTACTCTACCTTCCCAGATGAAGCATATAATGGGTGCCCTGATAGTGATGAGACATCCACCATAGAGGAGGCGGAATACCTATGTGATCTGGTTATCCCCTCCGGTGACAACCTCAAGGGCATAGCCGCAAGCAATAAATTAGCCTCTCCCAGGGACCCTACTACTCCTAAAGTGTTAAGAGAGAGCCTTGAGGTCCTAGCACCCTACATCAGCCACGTTATTGAACTCTCTTTTACTTCAGGAAAGGTCCCAAAAAGGAGGGAAGAGGCGATTGTCCTCCCCATAAGAAAGAAGGAGTAGTTTCTGTCCTGTAACTCCAGTTCTGTAGTAGGGGTATCTCTGTTATAGTCATAATCTAGTGAATAGTCCCCCCCATGTGCGCGGACCCCAGAGCAATCAAAAATAATCTCTTGAGTTGTCAAAACATGCAGAACTGCACAGACACTTAAGAGAGAATTTAAAGACAGATAATGCAGCCTATATCCACAGGCTACACTGTCCAGTACTTCAACTAGAAATTCCACCAAAATCCACAAACAGCACAGCCTGTCCAGGGTTTTCTACAGAGAAAACCTTGCCTTTAACAGCAAAACCCTCCGGAATGATAGAGAGGAAGAAGTGGACAGACAAGCCCCATAGGCTGCCATTATGTGGCTCAAAACAGGATACTGTGCCTTTAAGAGAACTTTCCAGAAGCCTCACAGTATCCCAGAATGCAGTCAGGTCCCTTTTACTTTCAGTTCTTTTTGAAGGCGTAACACGCCAGACCTGTAGCATTTATTACACGAATATCTCTCTCCACCGGGGTGGAGGGCGGGCGCTTATGACTATAACAGAGATACCCCTACTACAGAACTGGAGTTACAGGACAGAAACTACTCCTTCTGTAGTAGGGGATCTCTGTGTATAGTCATAATCTAGTGAATAGAATGGCAAGCCCATCCCCACACCAAAGCGGCGGTGGAGAACCGAGAAATAACACCACTACTGTGCGAACAGATTTCGCAGCGAAGCCTGCCCAACCTGAGCATCTGCCCTGGCATCAGTGTCCAGACAGTAAAGCTTAACAAAGGAATGGACCGACTTCCAAGTGGCCGCCTTGCAGATTTCTACAATTGGAACATTACGGAGCAAAGCAGTCATGGCAGCTTTTCCCCTGGTGGAATGAGCCTTAGGTTTACCCCCTAAGGTCTTATCAGCCTTATGGCAACACAATTGTATACAGGACACAATCCACCCCGAGATGGACTGTTTAGAGGTAGCAAGACCGGTCCTGACTGATCCATAATGGATAAACAATTGGTCTGACCTACGAATATCTTTGGTTTTATCCAGATAAAATTTCCAACACCCTCCTAACATCCAGGGAATGCAGAGACCTTTCCGCTGGAGATGAAGGATTCTGAAAAAACGTAGGTAAAGTTATAGTCTGGTTAACATGGAAATCAGACATAACCTTTGGACGAAATTTAGGGAGAGCATGCATAACAACCTTAGCAGCATGAAATACAGTATAAGGTTCTTGGCAACACAACGCCTGAATTCCCCTCACCCTGCGGGCCGATGTAATGGCCACGAGGAACGCCGCCTTCCAGGACAGGCGCTGCAACGAAGCCTTATGAATAGGTTCAAAAAGGCTCCTACATCAATCTGGACAGCACCACGTTCAATTCCCATGAAGGCGAAGGAAGCCGGACAGGAGGGAACACTTTCTTTGAGCCTTCCAAAAAACCTTTGATCACAGGGATCTGAAAGAAGGAAGTCTGCGAAGGTCATTTCCTGTAGGCAGTCAGCGCAGCAAGAAGAACCTTAATGGATTGGACATTAAGGCCAGACTGCGCCAGGTGTAGAAGATACGGAAGGATGACATCTTCCTTACACGTCGTCAGGTCATGGTCCTTGGACTTGCACCAGATGCAAAACCTCGTCCACTTGTAAGCATAAGAAGTCCTAGTGGAAGGTTGCTAAGCCTCCTTCAGTATGTCCATACAAACTTCTGGTAGATTCAAATGGCCATATTGCACTATCTCAGGAGCCATGCCGCCAAACTCAAAGACGAGAGGTTGGGGTGCAACATCTGCCCCCTGAACTCCGTGAGAAGGTCCGGCCTGCACGGCAGCCGTATGTGAGGAAGGAGAGACCGGTGAAGCAGGTCCGTGAACCACCACTGTCTGGACCATTCCGGGGCAATCAGGATCATCCGCGCCCTGGACTGGGACAGCTTGATGAGCACCGCCGGAATCAGGGGAAAGGGAGGAAAAGCGTACAGAAAGCTGTTCGACCAGTTGATCCATAACGCATCCCCCAGCGTCCCCTGCTGGTAGTACCTGGAGGCGAAGTCTCGGCATTTGCTGTTTTCCGAGGTGGAGAACAGATCTACATCTGGTGTCCCCCACCTTGAGAAGACTTCTCCTAGTACTTCGTCGTTTATGACCCATTCGTGGTTTTCCTGAATCAGTCTGCCCAGCGCGTCTGCCTGAACATTCTGCACACCATGCATATGGGTAGCCGTTATCATCAGACCTCTGGCTAGAAGCCAGCGCCAGATCGCCCGCGCCTCCTGCGACAGAGTGCGCGATCTCGAACCCCCCTGCTTGTTGAGGTAATACATTGTGGTCGTATTGTCCGTCTGTACAAGCAGAGATTTTGTCTGGAAGGACGGAAGAAACGCCTTCAGTGCCAAGTGAACAGCTCTGAGTTCCAGGAAAATGATGTGATACGTGGACTCCATCGGGGACCACGTTCCATGTATCTGCAAGTCTCCGGAATGCGCCCCCCAGCCGTGTAGAGACACATCCGTCACGATAGTCTGTGTGGGAATGTCCTTGTGAAAGGGAACCCCTCTGAGGAGATTCTCCGCTGAACACTACCACTTCAGAGACTGAAGAGCCCGCAGAGACAGTTGTATCTTGTCGTCCCAAGATCCTGTCCTCAAATCCCACTGATCCTCCAAGCACTCCTGCAAAGGTCTCATGTGCAGCCGTGCGTGTAGCGTGAGGAAGATACAAGAGGCCATCGACCCCAGTAGAGAAGACACCGTACTCACTGTTGTAGATGGAGCGGTCACAAGAGCCTGGGCCTTCCTAAGGAGTGATAATCGTCTCTCCTCCGAAGGAGACACACTCGCTGACAGCGTATTGATGGAGGCTCCCAAGTACTGTATGCACTGGACCGATTCGGGACAGACTTGGACATGTTGATGTGCAACCCCAGCTTGTTCAAGAGAACGCACGTCTTCTGGAAGTGTGCTTGAGCTTCCGAGAAGGAGGAGGCCTTGATCAACCAATCGTCCAGGTACGGGTAGAGAAAACACCTCGTGTTTCCTCAGGCGTGCAGATACCACTGCCATGCTCTTCGAGAATGTTCTGGGCGCAGACTTCAGCCCGACTAGCAGTACTGTGTACTGATAATGATTGGCGCCGACTTGGAATCACAGGAACTTCCTGTGTTTGTGTGCAATGGGCACATGGAAGTACGCATCCTGTAGATCTATGGCACAGAGCCAATCTCCCTGTTGCAGCTGAGGGTAAACCTGATGCAACGACAGCATGCAAAATTCCTCTCTGCGAATCCACTTGTTTGCTCTTCGCAAATCCAGAATGGGCCTGAACTCATTCTTGTCCTTCTTGCGAACCAGAAAGAACCGGGAGTACAGACCTCTTCCCCTTTGAGACAGAGATACGTCCTCTATCGTCCTTTTCCTTAACAGGATATCGGCATCTGCCTGGAGCTCGCGCAGCTGAAACCGCGAGCTGACCGGAGAAATTGCTGGAGGAGGGCCGATGAACCGAAGACTGACTTGGACCCGGCCGGCCTTTGTTCGCCGAGGAGCAACAAGCAATCCCACGTATGCGCACAATATACTTGTAAAGCATTAAATGGCGGCCCGGGACCACAGACAAATCCTGGGAGGAAAAATGCAGCTAGAAAGGGCAGAAGGCATCAAGCCGTTCTCCACGCCCCAAACCTACAGCCGTCCAAAAGTCTCCGATTCAGACTTCATGCGGGCCACTCACTACTCTCATGGCAGCCCAAGGGTTGCCCAAAGAACAGGAGAGTAGAAGCACACTGCTGAGCCGCAGGCTGCAGAGACGTCAGACGAATACAAGTATGACAACGTAGGACAAAACCACAATAGCTGGGGGTCGGCAGGAGAGAAAACTCCGCTCCGACACCGATGCTTAGATCTGAAACTATCAGGCCCATTAGACCATCTCTTGTAAGGCTTCCCTCCTGTCTCTCGGCAGGGGAACCACAAATCGGTGAAGAAAACACCCCCACAGAGGGATCTTACCACAACGGTCCAGCAACAGCGGGCCACAGCATGATGTCTACATGCCGCCACCCCTGCGACCAAGTCAGGAGCACGTTCGAAGCCAGAACCTCCTGTCATGTGGTAGTGGACGAAAGTTAAGTACCGCCAACCAGTTAAGAGTCGGAGAGAGACTCCCGGTACTCAAGGAAGACGCATCCCTGGCATCAAGGCACAGGGGTTCGCAGACTGAGGGGCCAAAGGCCCCTGGGGTGGTGGGCGGGAGAGGGAACTTAGAGAATTCCGAAACATCCCCGGTGGTCTCACCAGTGGTGGCTGAGCAGGAGGCGACCTAGCCGATGAGTAGGTATGCAAATACTCAAAACTAAGCAAAAGGACCAACGTCCCTCGCTTACACGTGGTGAGTAGCCACAAACTCCCCATCAGAAGGGTTCCTCGACGCTGATCAACTGCTCTGCGTCGTGAGTGGACGGTGCCGGGAAAACAAAGTCCCCTCCTACGAAGAGAGGCGCACCACGGAGCGAGGCCTGGAACAAGACCCTGGCGTCAAGCGCCGGCAGTATTCTGCGGCTGTAACCCATAACGTCGACCTCACTACGACATCACCATCACTAAGACAGTGACTGTCTCTACGACAACCAACACTCAGACGTCAAAATGTCCCTACGGTGTCAAACACCGAGACGCCAAGCCATCCCCAACGGTGACGTCTGGACCCAACGGAAGAGAGCGGAGCCCAAGCGACCAACGCCCCAAAAGGAGCATCACTGCTCTATGACGTCGAGCCTCCCCGCTCCATGACGTCGAGCCTCACTGCCCCATGAAGTAGACCATCACTGCTCCATGACGTCGAGCATCACTGCTCCATGACGTCGAGCATCACTGCTCCATGACGTCGAGCAACACTGCTCCATGACGTCAAGCATCCCTGCTCCATGACGTCGAGCATCCCTGCTCCATGACGTCGAGCATCCCTGCTCCATGACGTCGAGCATCCCTGCTCCATGACGTCAAGCATCCCTGCTCCATGACGTCAAGCATCCCTGCTCCATGACGTCGAGCCACTCCATGACATCGAGGCACTCCATGACGTCGAGGCACTCCATGACGTCGAGGCACTCCATGACGTCGAGGCACTCCATGACGTCGAGGCACTCCATGACGTCGAGGCACTCCATGACGTCGAGGCACTCCATGACGTCGAGGCACTCCATGACGTCGAGGCACTCCATGACGTCGAGGCACTCCATGACGTCGAGGCACCCCATGACGTCGAGGCACCCCATGACGTCGAGGCACTCCATGACGTCGAGGCACTCCATGACGTCGAGGCACTCCATGACGGCCTCGACGCTGACCGGAACCGCGTCTTAGCTCAGACGTGCCCTTACTGGGGAGAACCAAAGAGATCACAGCAGGGGACTCGGCAGAGGACCTACCCTCTCCTTACCCAGAGGCTGAAGATGCCTTCAAACTCCTCTGTTCCAAACCTGGGAGCCGAAGCCTCCTAGAAAAGAAGTTACAGAGAAGACAGGTGTCAAAAGACACAGGCAAGCACAGAATACAAACCCTGTGAGCGTCAGCTTTGGTCTTTAGTTCAGCTGCAGACAAAGCACTTGTCAGACTAGAAATAGTATAAAGACAAGAAGACTGCAGAAATTCTGCCAAAAAAACACAGCAGAATGTAGATAAAGGCCAAAGACGTCGAGTGAAGCTACAAAAATCCAAAATTATCACAAACATTGCATAGAAAAAACTCGAAAAAGAAGAGCTAATGCTCCAGGGTCCTGCTAGCAGGAGCCGGAAAAAAGAACTGAAAGTAAAAGAGACCTGCACTGCATTCTGGGATACTGTGAGGCTTCTGGAAAGTTCTCTTAAAGGCACAGTATCCTGTTTTGAGCCACATAATGGCAGCCTATGGGGCTTTCAAAAAAACACTAGAAGGAGGTAGAGTAGATAGTTGGATTCGAGCTCCACACAGATACTTAAATAAACAAAAAGAATCCAGCATTTAAAGGGGGGAAGGAAATAGAGTGGTCAAACAAGGTTGAAGCACTCAGTGTTGTGTAAAATACCCCTCACACACCAAAAGGCCCCTTGGTGTCATGCTTCATCATCGGGGTCTTCGCACCCCTCTATCGGGATGCGGCGTGCTGCGACCTACGACTACGTGGGAGCACTTATAGTAATGACTATGTGTGGTGTACAGTGTATGGGGTATGTATTAGGTGAGTGGTGGGGTGTGGTGAAAAATTAAAAAGCACCTGACACGTGAGTATGATAGAAAAAACTTTTATTCTGAACTCCGGCTGGTACTGTTAAAAGAAGTGCAGGGTGAGGTCTGGTCTGTTATTTTAATGAACAGGACCTCTGGTGTGCGTTGTTGTCGACATGTTTCGGAGACAAGCTCCTTCTTCAGGACGGGGGCACGACCTCCCCACCTTACTCACGTCTTATTAGTAAAAAATGGTGTATTTACAGAAAAGTGAAATTACTATTATAGGCTAAGTGTGCCTACAGCGGTCTGCTACAAGTACAATGACCTATAGAAAGACAAAAAGAGAACAGCTACTGGTTACCCTGTAGCGGGTAGTACAGACAGGTGCAGTCACCTGGAACCCAACCATGGGCTTATCTTAAGCCTATTAAAAGAAAAAGTACAGACAACACAAACAACACATAACATGTAATATACTAGGAGTTACTGTGGTGATCATACTTGTGAAACCTGCTTTCTGGCTTCATGAGCAAGATTGGTACGTCAGGGGTGTTGCTTGATTCACAATCTGTAGTGAGGAATGATGCGGCTTTTAGTAATTCATTCTCACTTACTTAAAGTGGAAAGTTCAGATGATCGTTTTACGTTGCTGTTCCGCATGATACTCACATTAACAGGACATTCTAATCACCGTCTTACCCCTCACGCTGCTCCGCTGGTGTGGGGCGGTATGTGGTACTATGCTATTTATACCTTGTATGTTAATTGGGCGGAAGTGCCTATATGTCCTTATAAGGGTTTTCCGCCGTTAAGTATGTGCCCTTGTATGGAGCATCCGCTCCTTAGCCATACACCGTCCTCGTATGTCAAAAACAGGGCTGACACGGGACTAGCGTCTATAGTGGTGAGTCATCCCCCGTTGCACATGCGCGTAGGTGTTAGTCATTCCTTCGCGCATGCCTGGTGTGCCCCGGTCTGTCTCTCAAGACGCTCGCATTTGTGCGCATGCGTACTAGATTGTGAAAACCAAGGATTAGGATACTCTCATGTACGGCAGCGTGAATCATGCTGAGATGTTCAGTGTTTATACATATTCTTGATCGCTGTGCGCGAGTCATTGAAAGTTGGACAGCTCAGGGATTCATATGTATATACAGCGTGTATCATGCCGAGATGTCTGATATTTTTACAGCTTCTTGATCGCTGTGTGCCAGCCATTGAAATATGAACAACTTGGGAAATCGTATGTCCTGGGCTTGTAACGATCCCATTCAGTTGGACAGTTGGTTCCACGGTACATCATCGTTGAGCCCGATTACGTGGGTGCCCAGTCTAAACACCCATCGTTGTTCCTTTTCAAAAAGCCCAATCTCAGAGGGTAATTGTTCTATAATCGTCCATTTCAGATCGTTGACACAGCGTTGTGCAGTGAGAAAATGCGTGGCCATTTTGGTTGTGCTTTTCTTACACCGCACATTGCTTTTGTGTTCATTCATTCTCGTTTTCATGGCTCTGGTGGTCATTCCCACATACTCAAGGTTGCATGTGCATTTGATGAGATAGACCACGTTTTTGGAATTGCAATTTGAAAATCTCTTCTGTTCCCATGTAGTTCCGTTGCGGAAGGTGAGTCTTGTGCTTTTCTCTGTCAAATGGCAACTACTACAATTGCCGCACGGGAAATGACCATGGACGCCAATAGATGGTTGTAGGGCAGTTGTGACCGGTTTCGGTCTGGTATGGACTAAAATGTCTCTGAGGTTGCGTCCCCTGCGGTGTGCAAACATTGGTTTTTCAAAATCTAGTTTGCCAAATGTTAGGATTCTCCAATGTTTATTTATGATCTTGGAACCCTTCATTTGACATGGTGTTGAAGGTTGTGACACAGATCGGTCGTTTGTTGTCTTTGGGTTCTTTTACTCGTTCCTCCAGCAATGCTTCTCTATTATTGTTTTTGGCCCTCTTCATTGCTTTATCAATGATTCTGTTGGGGTATTCTCGTTGTTTGAGTTTTTCCTAGAATTCCTAGAATGGCTGAATAACCAAAATGCCTTCCTGAAATTCACAAGCACTATTTCAGATCGTTCACTGGTCTTTCTGGATTTAAACATCTATGCAGATGGAGGGGTGTTAAAAACCACCACCCACTTCAAACCGACCTCAAAAAATTGCCTGTTAAGGTATGATAGTTTTCACCCGAGACACTTACGGGAGAATCTACCATATGGACAATTTTTACGCCTGAGGCGCAACTGCACAGACATGTCAGAATTCAAACAACAGGCTCAAGATCTGAAAGAAAAACTCAAACAACGAGAATACCCCAACAGAATCTAAACTTTGGAACAACCTCCCCTGGGTATACAGATGAAGCCTACGTAGACACTCTTTCGGAAAAAGCTCAAAACTTGGCTGTTTCCGTCCTCAGGCCTGCCCTCTTAACTAATTCATAGCACTGCTTCTAACAAGTTCTCTGATGCCGCAGCGTGGGGACACACTAGTGTAGCCATGCGCTTTATGCATTTGTTTATTATTATTATTATTATAGCAGACTTGAAAAGAGAAGGCTGATCAGGAAGGCGAAGAAAGGCCGAAATTGCCGAAAAAGAGCTTTTAAGGGTGCCCAGAGGAGAGCCCTGCTGGGCCAAAGAAAGAATGAAGGGGAGAACCTCTGAAAGAGGGGCAGAAAGGGGATCCGCAGCCTTTGCTGTGCCTCATGCCACAAATTTATTCCATCTACATGCGTATATCACTTTAGTGGAGGGACGTCTGGCTACCAAGATGACGTTACAGACTTCGGGAGGAAGGTCGAAAGCTGTCAACTGTAGCCGCTCAATCTCCATGCAAGGAGGTGGAGGCTGGACAGTTTCGGGTGGAGAATCGCCCCTTGTTGCTGTGACAGTCTGATCGGGGGATCGATGGCCATGCTCAAGAGCCCGGGATACCAGACTCTTCGTGCCTAGTCTGGGGCCACAAGAATGACGTCAGCCCGGTCGCGCTTGTTCTTCTTCAGCACTCTGGGTAGAAGTGGTACAGGCGGAAAGGCTTACTGGAGGCTGCAATTCCACTTGTGATGAAAGGTGTCGCAGAGCGAGTGCCGCCTTGGAAACTCCAATGTGCAGAACTGCTGACATTCGGTGACGAATAGATCTAACTAGGGCTCTTCCCACTGCTGAAAGAGACCCTGCACCACCTCTGAGTGAAGACGCCATTCGTGATCCATCATGCACCGGCGGCTGAGGTCGCTTGCCCTGGCGTTAGGGGAATCCCCCAGATGTTAAACCACCAGGGATATGCCTTGATGTTCCAGCCATGTCTAAAGGCAAAGAGCATCTTGACATAGAGTCCACACACCCGCCCCGCCCTGTTTGTTGCAGTACTACATGGCAGTGAATGCCTGCACTACTGTTCCTTTGACAGAAGGAAGGAATGCCTTCAGGGCAAGACAAATTACCTGAAGCTCCAGAAGATTAATGTGGAGCCTGGACTCCACCGGAGACCAGAGACCTCTGATCTCCGTCTCTCCCATGTGGCTGCCCCATCCCAGGAGTAACGCATCTGTCATCACTGTGAACTCTGGTTGGGGAAGGGAGAGGGATCTGCCGCTGATCCAATCTTGGTTCGTGAGACACCACTGCAACAGACTTGCAGTCCTCGCCGAGATTTGGACGACATCGGAAAGATTTCCCTGATGCTGCCCACTGGAACTTCAGGTCCCACTGCAGAGCCCGCATATGCCATCTGGCATGATCTACCAGCAGGATGCAGGAGGCCATGAGGCCCACCAGCCTCAGAGATATTCTCATCAAAATCCGGGATAGAGGCTGAAACATCGGTATCATAGTCCGAATATCCTGGACTTGCTGCTTGGGAGGATAAGCCCGAAACTGCGCTGTATCCAGAACCGCTCCGATGAAAAGGAGCTTCTGAGAGGGAATCAAGTGTGACTTCGGCACTTTGATAGTGAACCCCTGTGAATGAAGGAGGTCCGCCGCAGTCTGGAGGTGGGAGACGACAGCCTGGGTTGAGCCCACCTTCAACAGCTAGTCATCGAGATAGGGGAAGACTGGAACCTCTGATCGGCGCGGATGAGCTGCGACCACGCCATCACTTTTGTGAACACCCGAGGGGCGCTGGTAAGGCCAAAGGGGGGCACGGTAAACTGAAAATGCTCATAGCCCACCGAGAACCGTAGGTAACGCCAGTGGTCAGGCAAGACAGGGATGTGAAAATAAGAATCCTGCAAGTCCAAAGCTACCATCCAGTCTCCAGGGTCGAGGGCAGACAGGACCAGAGCCAAGGTCAATGTTTTGAACTTCTCCTTCCGGAGGAAATAGTTGACGTCCCTGAGATCTAAGATAGGATGCAGGCCTTTGTCCTTCTTGGGGACCAGGAAGTAGTGTGAGTAACAACCACAACCTATTTCTGGCACAGGGACTCGTTTGATAGCTCCCTTGGACGAGAGAGCGGTAACTTCCTGGCGAAGAAGGACCAAGTAATCCTCCGACATGCGATGGAGTGTGAGAGGCATGGGTAGTCTCAAAGGGGAGGGAGTAGACCCTTCGGACTATGCAAAACCTACCTGTCTGACGTGAAGTTGTGCCAGTGGGGGAGGTGATGGTGGATTCTGTCGCCAACTGGTAGCCCTGAAAAGTCAGACTAGGAAGGTTTAGAGGCTGCTGCAGTGGGGACATTGGTAGACTGTCCCGCCCACAGGCCCCCAGACCCGTGACACTGGGTCCCACATCGGCGGCCACGCAAAGGCTCTGGGTGGAAATTGGTGGGGCACCCATTCCGTAGCCACTAAAGGGGCAAAAGGCAGACTGCATGGGGCGAGAAGTTGCTGCGTGGCCCTAGAGTCCTTGACGCGCTCGAGCATGTTGTCCGTCTCATCACCAAACAGGCGACGGCCATTAAAGGGCATTTACAAAAGTGTGGAATGGACATCTCCAGAGAAGCCAGATGTTCTCAGCCAGGCATAGTGCCTCAGGGCTACCGACATGAAACCTGTCCTACCCAGCGAGTCAGCGGTAACCAACCCACACAGGATGGAGACCCTCAGCAACATCGCGGGTGAGCACGACCCGGGCCTCCTCCGGGCACTGTAGCAGCACTGTGCGACCGTACCCCACACTATGTGTATATAACGGTCCAAGAGACATGCGGTGTTCATCGACCGCAGTCCTAAGCTGGCGGAAGAAAAGATCTTCTTCCCAAGATGGTCCAGCTTCTTGGATTCCCTATATGGGGGAGCAGTAGGGAATGCTCCTTTTGAGGATGAGGCTTGGACCACCCAGCTATCAGGGGTGTTGGAAGCAGAAAAGTGGGTCGCCCGGGGCCAGGTGGTGGCTTTGGGAAATCATCCTTTTCACAGGAGCCCCTCTGTTGGACTTGGACCAAGTGCCCAGAAGAATGTCAGTGAGAGCCTCATTAAAAGACAGCAGGGGCTCCGAAGAGGCTGCTCCAGCTGAAGCACTTCAGTCAGGTTAGTCCTGACAGCCACCGTAAGAAGCTCGAGGCCCAAGGGCTCAGCTGCTCTACGCAACACCACAGCATAGAAAGCTCCCTCATTCATAGCCATGGTAGGTAGAGAAAGCATACCAAGGCCTGGGGAGGTATCCAGACCACTGGCATCACCCAACTCCTCTTGCCGGTCTGGCGCCTCAAGTTGTCTGCTAGAGCGTCAACAGACCCTTCCCAGTCCTCCTCACCCTCCACTGGCTGCCACTCATGGTGGTAGGGAACGTCAGGGATGAACAGCAGTACAAAAGTACTCTCCGGCGCCGGTATCGACGTCGGTCCTGCGCCGTGTCCAAATCGGAGGTGGGCCTGGGATGGCGCCGGTTGGGGGCGCATCCGACGTCGAGGGCGTCATCACTGGAATCGGTGTCAGGGAAGGTACCGTGAGGTCGACCGGCACTGATTCGGATCCAGGTCTGGATCCTTGGGGACCTTGCGGAGCCGAGGCCAGAGCTGCCAGCTTCGAAGGCCCAGGGCCCCATGCCGAATCCGTGGGGCCCAAAGGCACTCCTGCAGAGTAGGGCTGCCCAAAGATGCTGTGCAGCACCTCGTAAAATGCACAAAGATGATCAGGGGATCCTCTGGCTCTGGGAAAAGGAGAGAAGCGCAGAGTCGTCCCAGCGGGCTCCGAGAAAGGAGCCGGAGAGCGTTGATGCTCCGGGTCCCGCGTCGGTCGATGGACGGGGAGAAGGCAAAGAGTGACAACATTTCTTCGCCTTTTTCTTGTGCTTCAACTTACCCAAGGAGTGCAAAGACTTAGAGGAGGAATAGTGATGGCTCCGCGACCGGTCCTGTAACCTTCCCCTCCACCGGAAACTCAAACAGCGCGGAGCGGACTGGCGAGCCTCCAAAAGCTTTTGGGACAGTTCCCGCAAAGACTTCGGGTTCATGGCCCGGCGGGCACCAGATACACAAGTGGTGTGGATCGTTGACTGACATCAGCATGTGACAACAGTCACAGGGCTTGAAACAGGGCCGAGGGCTACACATCCCTCGAGCACCAGGAGTCGAAGACTCAAAAAGATGTCGCGAAAAGTAAAAAAAGGGTTAGTCAAAAAGTGACTAATGGGCACGCTCTCTCCGGATCTGCGTTGGCTGGCACAGAAAAAGAAAGAACTGACGTCAGTGCGCAGGGGCGGCGTCTAAGTAGACACTGCAACATAAGCCCAGTGACCATGACGGCAACGACTAACGCGGAGTTGACCGACGCGCAGGGTACTGCTACAAACAAACATCTCCGGATCCAGTCTGACGCCTGGGGGTAATTCTAAGGTAAGGAATCTATAACTACAGTCTCTTTCAGATACCTAATATTGCTATATTTTACTACTATACAGGCATTCACAAGTGCAGTTCCAATGCAGACAACAGGGTCATGATTTGAATGGTGTAGCAGGAGCAGTTGTCAGAACTCCTCTAAACACCTAATATTGCTATATTTTACTACTATACAGGCAGTCATAAGTGTAGTTATCAAGCAAGCACTAGGTCATGATTTCTATAGTGAGGCAGCACCGGGACCAAAAGCTCCAGGCATCCCACTTCCAAGCCGCCCTGAAACGCACCCACAGGCCCTTCTCCTGCCACTAATCAACAACACCAGTCCTAGTTCTTATGGCAATATTCATTTGCTGGACTGTAAACATCCATGGTCGAAATTCGTTATCCAAGGGATCTCTTTAGTCTTAAGAAAATCCTAAGATGTTTCAATCTATTGCCTCTTTAAAACAACAACCTCTCTGATCTATACATACAGGACAGCACAGACAAAAAATGTGTGAAAAAGCGAGATGGCACCTCACGGGCGCACCACCAATGGGACCCCTGGTTGGTACTCACCCCGTAACTTTCTTGAACGGGGAGTAAGGACCATGCTCACCTAAGGGAGCTGGATTCCGATTTTATCATAACTTCATCACTGGTATGAGAGGCAAAACTGCATGCAGGGTAATAACAGAACTTTATTTACCAATACAGCATGGTGTTTTGATAGATAGCTTGATATGCAGAACATAGAGAGGGATACCAGGTGACCATACTTTTGTTTGTTTATGTTACAGCACCCAAGCTTCAGTGTCTCTTGCAGTGGCATTTAAAGTATATTGCCCTGAAGAAATTGCCTGATAGAAACCAAGGCAATGAAACATGTCGGCTGTAAGTAGAGAGTGAATCGATAGGTAGTATTTACTCTTTCCTTTTTTAGTATATGTGTGTTCACTGTTTTGCAACAGAGAAGGGAATGAAAGTAAAGTTTATTGTCCCAGTTGCTCAGTGACTTATATGTTAAATGTTATATGTCGTTAGTTTTGTCACATATAAGTTGTGTCCACTGCACCATCCACTGTCTTTTTATTTTTGAGGTTCGAGACACGTTTTTTGGTTTTAGCTTGATGGCACCGATGATGAGAACAGGGCCATCCTGGTGAGTACCAACCAGGGGTCCCATTGGTGGTGCGCCCGTGAGGTGCCATCTCGCTTTTTCACACATTTTTTGTCTGTGCTGTCCTGTATGTATAGATCAGAGAGGTTGTTGTTTTAAAGAGGCAATAGATTGAAACATCTTAGGATTTTCTTAAGACTAAAGAGATCCCTTGGATAACGAATTTCGACCATGGATGTTTACAGTCCAGCAAATGAATATTGCCATAAGAACTAGGACTGGTGTTGTTGATTAGCTTTCAGAGTGGAGGGCGTCCTAGTTCTGTTGTCTTTCCCTCTAGACTCCCATTTTTGTAGTGCCTTCTCCTGCCACACCTGCAACTTCTAAACAAATACAACAAGTCTCTTGGGTGAATTGTTTGTTACACAATAATCCCTATTTCATCATCACATACTCTCATACTCATACATGCTCAATCAGAGACCCCCAGACCCCACTAGTCAATTATCATATATATGAAATGGGGCAAAGAAATCCATAAACAGTTTTTTTTATTTTTAAATTCAATCCCTATATCAACATTTTCAGATAAAAACACTTCCAGTACATTGAAAATTGCATTAAAAACATTAATCATAAAAACTGTGAGAGAACGAATTTCCAGTGCGAACAGTTAATCACATCAATAGTAAGTTGTTTCCAATGGAATTCATCTAATTATGTGTGATGGAGTCTACAGCCTTCTGTATTCTATTAGACCCCCACACGTTCCTTGGATACAACCAATTTCTATGAACCAAGGCGCAGACGCGTTTCGGTGATATTATTCTTATTACAACCACCTTCTTCAAGACAAAGTATATTTTACAGTCTCTCTTGTAAAAGTTCCTATAAACATAAAAACATGTATATAAATAACACAGTATAAAACAACATATCAAAAGTGCTCTTAATCTTTTCTGTACATTATATATTCTCATAACCTTCGGGAGAGACCCTTCCCACCCATGTGTTTCAATGCCAACAGCCCATAAATTCAAGGATCTTTACATCACAAGTTCCTTTTATCATTAACATCCCGGTTGGTTCTCAACCAGCAACCTCAATGTTTAAACTGATCACAAACATTTTCAACTAATACACCTGCGACAGAACCACCAAACCTCCAAGGACCGGACCTAACCACCTTCGCTGCATACTCCTCAACACCTGCTACGCATGCCGTCGAGCTCTGAGACCTGCTCGACACCACCGCCCCAGATGTTGCCTTCCTGACCGAGACCTGGTGGAACGACTCCTCGATGCCTGACATTGCCATAGCCATCCCGGACGGATACAAGATCTCCCGCAAAGACCGCACCAACGGAATTGGAGGAGGAATAGCCATCGTCCACAAGTCCACCCTCCAGGCCCACACCCTCCCAGACGACTCCCTCAACTCCGCCGAGCATCTTCACTTCCGGATCCACACCGACCCCAACACCACCCTCTGAGGAACTCTCGTCTACAGACCTCCCGGGCCCTCTTCAGCGACTCCATCGCCGACCTCACCAGCACCCACGCACTCGCCTCCACGGATAACATCCTCCTCGGGGACCTGAACTTCCACCTCGAGAACAACAACGACTCCAACTCCGCCAACCTGATCGCCAACCTCGCCAACCTCGCCTCTGACAACTCGTCAGCGAACCCACACACGCCGCCGGCCACACGCTCGACCCCGTCTTCTACACAAGCACCGCGTCACCTTCAGCCACACCACCGAACTCCACTGGACCGACCACCGCTGCATCCACTTCACCTACAAGAAACCAACCATGCACCACCGCACTCAACAGCTGCCTCACCGCTGCTGGAGCAAAATTACGAAGACCAGCTGACCTTCTCCCTCGCCCAGAACCCTCCAACCGACCCCACCGACCCAGACACCATCGCCTGCAACTTCAGATAGTGGATCGACGACTGTGCCAACACTCTCGCCCCGCTCAAGAAACTCTCCATTGACCACTCCAGCAAGAAAGCCGCCTGGTTCACCGAAGAACTCCAGACCTCCAAACGCACATGCCGGAAGCTGGAGAAGAATTGGCTCCATGACCGCACACCAGACAGCCAAGCAGCCCACTGCTCGCTGTTCTGATGAGGTGGTGATATCTTCAGATATCACCACCTCATCAGAACAGCGAAGAGAACTTTCTTCAAAGCCCGCTTGGACAACAACGCATACGACAGCAAAGAACTTTTCAACATAGTGAAGGAACTCGCCAACCCCAGCGCCAACACCAACGACATCCCGCCCTCGCAAGATCTGTGTGACTCACTGGCCACCTTCTTCAATCGCAAGATCGCTGACATCCACGACAGCTTCAGCACCTCGTCTACCACGACCACAACAGACCCCATCTCAACCACCACCTGCACCATCCAGCTGACCTCCTGGTCCTGCGTCAACGACAACGAGACAGGCAAGGTCATGAACGCCATCCACTCCGGTTCCCCGTCAGACCCCTGCCCACACCACGTCTTCAACAAAGCAGTCACAGCCATCGCACCCCAACTACGGAAGGTCATCAACATCTCCTTCGACACAGCGACATTCCCGGAAAGTTAGAAGCACACCGAAATAAACGCCCTCCTCAAAAAGCCCAAGGCGGACCCCAAGGACCTCAAGAACTTCCAGGCCATCTCCCTGCTCCCCTTCCCGGCAAAGGTCATTGAGAAAATCGCCAACATACAGCTGACCCGCCACCTCGAGGACTACAACATCCTAGACCCATCCCAGTCTGGATTCAGACGAAACCACAGCACCGAGACAGCCCTCATCGCCGCCACAGACGACATCCGGCTCCAACTGGACAACGGCGAGACCTCAGCTCTCATCCTCCTGGACCTGTCAGCCGCCTTCGACACGGTCTGCCACCACACACTAAGAACACGCCTCCAAGAAGCCGGAATTCAAAAGAAGGCCCTGGACTGGACCACGTCCTTCCTCTCTGGAAGAACCCAAAGAGTCCACCTCCCCCCTTTCGATCAGAAGCCACTGACATCATCTGTGGTGTACCCCCAGGGCTCATCCCTCAGCCCGACTCTATTCAACGTCTACATGGCCCCCCTCGCACAAGTAGCCCGCCTGTACAACCTGAACATCATCTCCTACGCCGACGACACACAGCTCGTCCTCTTCCTCACCAAGGACGTGCACACCACCAAAACCAACCTCCACAAGGGAATGAAGGCCGTCGCTGATTGGATGAGGAGCAGCCGCCTGAAACTGAACTCGGACAAGACGGAAGTCCTCATCCTCGGCCCGACCCCCTCTGCTTGGGACGACTCCTGGTGGCCGACCACACTGGGAACAGCCCCGACACCCACAGACCACGCACGCAACCTAGGATTCATCCTCAACTCCTCCCTCTTCTTGTCAAAGCAGGTCAACGCCATCTCCTCCTCCTGCTACAACACCCTCTGCATGCTCCGCAGAATCTACAAGTGGATCCCGACCGAAACCAGAGGACAGTGACCCAAGCCCTCGTCAGCAGCAGGCTGGACTACGCGCACTCTACGCATGGATCTCGGCCAGACACCTATGACGGCTGCAACACATCCAGAACGGCTCCGCCCGCCTGATCCTCAACATCCCTCGACGCAGCCACATCGCCTCCCACCTAAGAGGCCTGCACTGGCTCCCCGTCAACAAGAGGATCACCTTCAAGCTCCTCACCCACGCACAGAAAGCACTCCACAACACCGGACCAGCCTACCTGAACAACAGACTCAACTTCTACACCCCCGCCCACCAGCTCCGCTCCGCCAGCCTTGCCCTTGTCCCACGTATCCAACGAACAACTGCCGGCGGCTGATCCTTCTTCTTCCTCGCCTCCAAGACCTGGAACACCCTCCCTACCCACCTGCCACAGACCCAAGACCTGCTCACCTTCAGAAGACTCCTCAAGACCTGGCTCTTCGAGCAGTAGCAGCACCCCCTCCCCTCAGCGCCTTGACACCATTACAGGTGAGTAGTGCGTTTTACAAATTCACTGATTGATTGATTGATTGACTGAACACCTAATATTGCTTTATTATATTTAAACAGGCACCCACAAATGCAGTTACCTTTTAGACAACAGTGTCATGATTTGAATGGGGCAGCAGGTGCAGTAGCACCGGCCACAAAAGTTTTCTGACATGTCAACATTACATTTGTCAAAGCTCTCTGCATATTGGCTCTGAGGGTAAATGCAGTCCTGTACACTGAAAGCTGTAGTACTCCTCCAACCAAATATCAAAGAGTTTCTCAGTTGAAGGAACACATACACACCGAACCCACCACCTCCCCAGGATATTTAGAACAAGTTAATCAGGCTTCAACTCAGGAAGCAAATATGATCTTGTTACTGCATAAAACATCTCAACACAGCCATTCTGCCTAGTCAAAAATAATTAATGGACTCATGCAATTATTTACAGGGGTCAAACCCTAAGAATAGGACATATTTCTCCTGACCTATGCCTCCCCCGTAGTATTCCAAGTTACCTAGGAAACAATCGCTTTAGACTTTTTTCCGTGACAGAGTGATGACAAAACCTGGGCATCAATCCTTAGCCCAGATATTATTGCTGTGAAAGCCCTAAAAAAACAGTTGTGCAGTCCTTTTAAATAAACCCCGCTTTCGCAATCTGAAACTTCTCCCTGCCACATCTCTAGGTAATCAATGTACATTTTTCCTTTTATTACTAACACAACTCATACCTCTGAAGCTTGCTGCACCATCTTGCGCTTACCAAGCTTGGAGCATAACAATATTCTTTCTCGTATGACTCTCGGCGCTCCTCTTTAATCTACATACTGGCCTCATTGTAAGAATACGGCTGGAAAGTGTTCAGAAGGCGGCAATAAACCTATATTTAAAAAGTAATCATGCAACAAGAAGTGGGGGGTGTACTCGATGATTGCCCCATGCAGAGCAGCCTCTGCCAGCTGGAGCAGCAGCAATATTGATGTTGGCTGAAAGGAAGTCTTTATCGTCCTCTCTGGTGAAAGACATGTTCTGTGAGGCAGCCAAGCTACACGGGCGGATCACAGGAGCCTACCAGGGAGGAACAGGGACTCGCACAATCCGCCGATTGTATCGTGTCAGACAAACCTCTCAGCCTGCTTTTTTGCTACTTGTACTTGTTTTTTCTTCCCTTTCCCAAGTAATTAGTTTACAGTAGCTGCACCTCGGTCTTTGTGACAGGTGTGCGCGTGAGGAGAGAACCTGTTTCAGAAGTAATAACCTACAGAATATTTTGTGGCGGGAGCTGGGTGACTTCCAACTGCTGCCTACACTGAGGTTGGGGGCAGCAGAGTTGGCATCTGAAAACAGAACTTCACTGGAAGCAGACGGTGTAATACCAGTAGCAGGAAGTGTTGAGCAATCCTCAATTTACAAAGAGATTTCACTGCATTGAGTTGCGGGCATTGGAGATTAAACCTGGAGTTCTTTATCTGCCATTGTGTTTATTGCTTTCAGTTCCTTCATTACATGATCTCTTCAGTAGGTGACTGAGGCAAGGGGGAAACAGCACTCACACAATCAGCCAATTGCCTTTTAGCAGAAAACCTCTCAGTCGGTTTAGGTTTCGGCTAAACAGCGCATGTGCTGTCTCAAAAAGACATGTCATGTTCTTTCTGTGGGCTTACAAGCCGGCCATCTCCTTATTGGTAAACTTCAGCATCCCCCTCATTTTCTTTGATGCCATTTGTCATGTTATGCGGACGTCATGCCCTCTTCTTGTGTTTGGTCCTCCCCTAGCACATGAACCAAGGACATGTCTCCTTACAATGCTCCTGGTTTGTAGCGCGATTTCTTTTCTTCTTTGTTTTCAAGCACTCCATAAGAGTACTTGTGTTCTCAGACCATCTCCCTTGTACACATACACACACGCCACTAAAATGCATGCATGTGTAAATAAATGAATGCATTTCTTAAAAAGTTGTTAAAACACAAACAAAACTTTTTTTTTGCACGATCCGATAGTATTGTTCCGTCCTCCATCTTGCCATAGTGCTAACACCAGCCAATGGTATTGGAACGCTTTAAGTGCTCACCAGTTACATTACACAATGACACATTCATTGTCTTAGGCAGGGGGAAGGATAAGTGAGTTGCCCAGAATCACAAATTGGTAAGCCGACCCCGAAATTCAAACCAGGTTTCCCAGTTTCCCAGTCGGCAGCTCTGGATGTTATGCCACAGCCTTGCTTCCATTCGTAGCTCAACTGTATATCACTATCACTTCCACATTTGTTCAGCAAGACCACGTCAACATTGAACAAGTAGTGGCAAAGTCAATAGTTCTCTGCAATGCCTGAGCAATTGGCCTTGTCAATATGAAAGTCTTTTAGCAATGTTGTCAGGCAGTATATCTGCTGTTCAGCATGGCTGAAAGTCCCAAAAAAAGCACGATGATGCAGCCAGCGCAGGACAAGTCATAGTGCTTGTTGTGTGAAGAGGGGCAGGTCAGTAAACTCAACATTGGTCGAATAGAGTCTATGTCAACTCAACATCCTGTGATTCTGGGCTTTTAGTAACTTTCAGCCATGCTGAACAGCAGATGTGCTGTTAGACAACATGGCTAAGAGACATTCACACTGACAAGGTCAATAACACTATTGACTTTGCCTATGCTTGTTTCTCTTGCTACTTGTTTTTATGTCACTTGCGCTATGGTGGCTTCGAATAACTGCCTAAACTGACTAATATTGGAGGCAGTTATATTTAAGGTGGGTGACCCAATATACCCTTGCGAGCTTGGGCTAGAATTCGATATAGAAAATTGCCAACAAGGGGATTTATTTGAAAATACCTAAGTAACAGGCGGTTGATCAATCTGAATTGTCAAAACGTAGGACCAACTTAATTCAATTAATACCTGTTATTAATCTAATTTGTCACTTTCAATTTTGACACAGTGGTAAGTACTCACAGAAGAAAAGCTACACGGGAAATAGATTTTATAGAGATATCACTTTATGTAAAGTTTTCATCATCAAGGGTACAATTTTAAAAAAAAAACAATGGAAATAAATCAACAATATACAAATGGACAATAAATAGATTAATTGTTCTTAAAATCCACTTGCGTTGTGTTCCACTCTTTATAGATAGATGACAGCGAATCTTGCTGGCTACACACAAACGATTCAGAAAAGGGGGGATTCAGAAAAGGGGGTGGTGATGAACAGAGTGTCTGAATTAAGCAGACCACTTTTACCCAGTCCAAAGATCAGGGCTTGATCCATCACCGTTATTTATCTCACTGCACCATCCCAATTCAGAACCTGGCTATATGCAAATCAGTCTGTCCCTGGCCCAGTGCATCATGGGAACAGGGCAGACTAAACTACCAAGCCAATTCTTCACCAGAAAGGAGACAAGCTACCGGGGACCGGTTTCTGGCATGTCAGCCGTCGTCGGCCCGGCTTGCTTGAATCCTGATGGTGCAGTGAGAAAGGGACTCATGTCTGAGTATACCCTGCCACACCTATAGTGGCCAAAAACGATTCAGAAAAGGGGGCACACACAAAGATATTGCTGTACAGAGTAAATCTGAGTAGAAAGATGTGGACAAGTAAGTAAGTAAGTAAGTAACGGCGTAGTCTCACAGGATAGTTAGTGTCACTAACTATCCCGTGAGACTACGCCACGCCGGACGAAGTTTTGCTTTGCATTGAAATATTTACTGGTGACGCGGACTAAGCACGCTATATCAATCTTGTTTTCGTGTTCAAGCCTCAACATAAGAAGGATATTTAGAAATTAAAGTCCCACACGAACCACGTGGTTGGTGACGATCAAGTGGATATACAGGGGGTCATAATTCTCAAAAGGTTGAAGGTCCTGAAGATGGCCTTAAGGATTTTACAATTATAAGGCCGAAACGTCGACTTACTTGTCCACATCTTTCTACTCAGATTTATTCTGTACAGCGATATCTTTGTGTATAGCCAGCAAGATTCGCTGTCATCTATCTATAAAGAGTGGAACACAACGCAAGTGGGTTTTAAGAACAATTAATCTATTTCTTGTCCATTTGTATATTGTTGATTTATTTCCATTGTTTTTTTTTTAATTATACCCTTGATGATGAAAACTTTACATAAAGTGATATCTCTATAAAATCTATTTCCCGTGTAGCTTTTCCTCTGTGCGTACTTACCACTGTGTCAAAATTGAAAGTGACAAATTAGATTAATAACAGGTTTTAATTGAATTAATTTGGTCCTAAGTTTTGTCAATTCAGATCGATCAACCGCCTGTTACTTAGGTATTTTCAAATAATATTGGAGGCAGCACATATGGAATCTGAATACAAAAAGGCATTTGAAAGACAATATGATTCAATGGCTGCAGGAAAGACCGAGCAATCCTCAATTTAAAAATAAATGGAAATGTAATCAGTGGTAGACAATGGAGATGGAAACTTGAGTTCTTTATTGGATATCTGCGGGCCCTATGGAGGCGGGTGCCGCCTTCGCTCGGTCTGTTTCCATGGCTGGGGGAATTTTGTGCATGGGTGATCCAGCTGCCCAGTTCCCCGCGGATCATCTTCTGGAGGTTCTCCATCAAGGCTCTGGTGGTAGGGAGCTGCTGCTTCCCTTCGAGGGTTCCCTCCATTCTTGTCTCTTGGGGACTTGGCACCGTCCCGTCACGGGGGACCCAGTGCCCAAACACCTTGTACACCGTAACCGTCCGGCGCTGCGTGATCCAGCGTGTCTTTCCCTTCATCCCTCTACCAGGGGCTCCCTTTTGCAGAATGCCTTTTCATCTCTGCCGTTGCTGTTGTCTCCCCCATCACGGGAGGCCCACTGGCTGGCCTCCTGGGGGCACAATATGTTCGCCTCAACCAGTCGGGCCCTTAACTCGGTGTATGTCCTGGCTAGGGCCACTTCTTGCTTGTGGGACTCGGCGGAGTCCCTTATGTCTGCTGCTTCTCAGGAGGGTGCCTGTGGTGATCTGAGGCACCATGTGTTGGATGGCCGGGAGCTGGCAGTGTGTATTCTTCTCTCCGCTCTTGACATCTCGGAGGTGCTGGGTCGTGCCATGGCTTCTTCGGTTGCCCTTCGATGCCATGCCTGGCTTCGAGACAGATTATTCCCGGAGAATGTTCGGGAATGGCTGGTGGACCTTCCCTTCGATGGTGCTCTTTTATTCCCCGCCCTTGCAGACTCGCCCATTCAAAGGTTCTTGGCGGGGCTGCATCCTCCTCCTCCTCCTCCTTCTCCTTCTCCCCCTCTGTGACCAGTGCCTTGATCTGGTTTTTGGAGGTGTTCTTCCGTTGGGACGGGTCACCCCAGTTGTGTGTTCTGTATGCTTCATGGCCACTCGAGTCCTCCTTATTGGGACTATGGTTCTGTTGGCTGTTGGCCGGCCCTTCTTGACTGTTTGTTTTTGCTTTGGGTTTTCTACACCATGCTGGCCCTGAGACTAGGCCTGCTGTTTTTTCTCTTTGGCTGTTTGACAAGCCTTTTGCAGGTTTTTCCGCAGGTATTTTCTGTTGTCCTCTGCTGCGGACGTTTGTTCCCGAGAGGTTCCCATGTTTTGGGACGTAACATGCCCTATGTGGGGCAGTGGTAGCTGTTATACAGCTCTGTGATGCGCTGGGGATTACTTGAGTAAGACTCAAGACAAGGGCCTTAAAGGCCTTCGGCAGCTCTTCTGCACTGGAAAAGAGCTGCAGTAGTCACGACATGTAAGAGGAAACATCTCTCTGGGTACTTGAACTTGTTCAAACGTATGACAGTGTAATATTCAGCAGTCATACATCCGGTGATGCCACTGGATGTCAGGATGTGGGTGTAGTAGGTGAGGAGGTTAGCTTAGCCAGGCCAGGTAACATCTGCTTTTAGTGAGGTCCCTAAAGGATCCAGCAGATTCATCTAGAACTCCTTAGACTGTATCTGATAGAAAATTTAGGACCTGATCAGAGTCTTGGCTACTCTATGAGCTCAAAAGTACCTCCTATTCAGTCTGCACAGTGTCTGTCTGCGGGTTGTTCTGCTGTAAGAATGGATTGCTCCACCACTTCGGTCCATGAATATGCGAGCCTGAGGCCCTCCTTCATGATTAGGATTAATCAGTGATTGTAAGGCTCCTTTATGGCTGCTTCGGTAAATCAGTTTTAATTTACCCTGGTGACTGATTAAATCCATTCTTGTCATTATGACAAACTTTAATTCAATGACCTTCATTTAAGTTGACAACTATCCACCTAGTCTGGACAACAATCCCAGGTCCCTTGGTTTCTACATCGGCCCATCACTGCCCTTCAAAACAAATAAAGTATACATGTCACATGGCCTGCTACCATGTATGCCAATCACATGAATAGAAAGCATACCTCTCTAAACACAAATTCTACTCCATGGTACAGAGTCTTGTCCTCTTTCACTTCCACTGAGGCACCAACTTCAGGATTGTGCTCTTCTGGGCTGCAACCTGCCTCACCACCCAACATTTTAAATATGACCACATACCTCAACCACATTTAAGAAACTGTGCTGCCTCCACATATGGCATGCAAAAAGTCTCTGTAATCTACAAGTGAATCCATATTTAAAGATCATACTTGGCCCAAAATACCTGCTCTCCGACTGCACCTGCACCACCAGGAGAATGAAAGAGGATATTGTAAAGTTTCGAAACAAGAAGACAAAGTCAAGAGGAGACACTTTCTCTTTGTTCACTCCTTTAATTCAGATGCAGGGAGACGGGTCCTGAGGTTGGACCCAGTTCTCTTAACCTCAAAAAAAGATCTCAAGACTCTTCAGTCCTCCCCGTGAATCCCTCCGTCAATTCCTATGTACGTTTGTCCTCTTCCAGATGCATTTTGTATACAGATCTCACTTACTATATTTCGCCTCCCCTTGATTTTGTAAACATCAACTCTTTAAATCCATCAATTTCATTACGTTAACTCCTGACCCGCATAAACTTATCTTCTGCCATTAAGGTCTCCGTTAACCCAAATAATATACAACTATCATTGTAAAATTCTGCACATATACGCAATTTAATTTTTTTGTGTAAAATGCAGGCAGCTGCCTTCTGAACCGGTCCCCTCATCCATCCAACACCATCATAGTAGGGGGAAGCACTTGTTCGCCAGGCCTGGATTTGAGTCAGGCCCTCCAGTGTGATCTGGATGTGCATGTGACCAGGAAAGACGGCAGTCATGAATACCACTCATTTGCATTGGAACGGTATGAGTAGAAGCTGTTTTACTTATCGCGGTATCCCAATAACCTTCTGTAGTGTATGCGCCTTGATCTGGGTAAATACCAAATAGTGAGTTGGCGTAGTAACACTGGGGCACATGATAAACGTCTGTGTGCAATGAACTTAGGTATAAAGTGTTAACTCTCACCTATCTAACTTGTATGGAGCACATTATGCTTCTGAAAGACAAGACTCCACAAGCATTAAACCAGTTTGCTGTGGGCTGACATTATATTCTGTTACCTCATCCGTCTGAAAGTCTCTCTAAGGGCATCTTCAAAAACACCGGTTTTACAGGCCATTGATAAAATGACAACCACGTCATAGGTGTTTCATATTTTTCCAATCCTGAGCATTAGTTACATGTATGGAAAAAGCAACCAGGGCTAATTAAAACCAATGTATGTGCATTTTTTTTTACAATTACTTGTGGATCTTAAAATTAAAAAGTGAGCAAATGAAAATAGCTGCCAAACAATGATACATTCTCAGAGTCAAACTCTGAACTATTGAGGTTTGGTTTTTGGAAAGTGTTGTATTAAAAGACGTTGCCTTTTTCGGACACGTCTATTAAAATATTACACATTTGATTGTGATTAATTCGTAGTGAGTGAACCTTGGCAAGCACATACCCGGTATTTCAGGTTTAGTTCATGCAGACAATGGACTGCCAGTTCGTAAAGAGGCCGAGCTTTATTAAAGTAACCCCGTCGCTATATGTGACATTTCTGTATTGTTGGCTCACAAGACTGGCCAAAAAGTCATTTTAAATATATAAATTGTCCATTCTAATTAATGTATGAAAACTTGTGTTTGGTTAGTGTGAACAATCAAACCAGCATCGCTCTTGTTTTAACAACCACACTTCATATAATGACTTTGTGCAATATGTTCTAGTTATGACCCGTGTTTTGAAGCGACAACACTCCCAAGTTGTTTTTCATTCTGCCCTGATTTTTTACTGCTGTTACACAACATGTAACAAGCTGTGCAACACGCTACTTTTCATTGATTGATTGATTAACTCATTCATTTTCAGCACTCATGACGTTCAGTATCGGAGTGCAGAGAGTGAGAAGAGGCATGAAGGAGTGCTGAGGAGACATGGCCATGCAGAGCGCAGGAACAGTTCCGATGGGGAGTAGAGAGAGGTGGAAGATTGCAGCAAGATTGGAGCAGCCATAGGTGTGTGGGCTTCATATTGAACGTGGAGAAGCTTAAAGCGCCTCTCTGATTGGATACATGTGTTATAGGAAGACACCTTGCTGGTTAAAGCACCCACCTCTCATGTCATAAATACATGAGGTAGTCAGTTCTCTCCTTCTAGAGAGAAGTAATCTACAGATAGGAAATAGAGGGACCTGTCTTTTAGAAAGTCCAAGGAGGTATGTATACGTTTCTGAAGTTCTTTCTGTCAGTGATTGGGAGCCTGGTCAGATCATTACAAGAAAAACATTATAGCCGGGATGTCAGACGTCCACCCTAAACACAGCACAAAAAACCCTTGTCTCAATCGGACACAGCAGTTTCCTTCAATAACATCCCCAAGACTCCCTCATCAGCAGACTCCACGGAAGCCGCTTGTCCAGTCCTCAAATGCTTGCGATCCTTCATTTCTGACTGAGCACATCAGTATCAAGCTTTATTTATTTATTTATTTTATTTATTTATAACAACATTTGTAAAGCGCGAACGAAGGGCCTCGGGCATCTCGGCGCTAGGTTACTGCAATGTTTAGCCAACAAGGGGAGCTGATGTTCATTGATTAAAAAGCCAGGTTTTGAGATTTTTGCGGAAAGACCAGAGGGAGGTACTGGTCTTGATTGAGTGAGGCAGTGTGTTCCACAGTTTCGGTGCGGCTACGAGAAATCTTCTGTCACCCCAGTTGACAGATTTGGTTCGGGGGACCACCAGTTCAAAGGAACTGGAAGAGCGCAGTGTTCTGGAAGGGCAGTAGGGGACTACGTTCTGAGTGAAGAACACGGGTCCGGCATTATGTAAAGCCTTGTATACCAGGCACAGAGACTTGAACTTAATCCTCATCTTCACCGGAAGCCAGTGAAGCTGTCTTATGGTGGGTGACACTGGTTGGTATTTGGGGATTCGCCCTAGGAGCCTGGCGGCTGCGTTCTGAATAGCCTGCATTTTCGATAGCACTCTCTCCTGGGCACCTAGAAACAAAGCGTTACAGTAGTCTAGGGTGGAGAGTACCAGGGAGCTCACCAGTGTTTTGGCGGCATTTTCGGGTAGGAAGGGCAGAATTTTCTTAATGAGCCTTAATTTATGAAAGGCTGAGGAGGAAATCTGGTTAGCATGTGGTAAGAAGTTCAGACGATTGTCAAACAAGACTCCCAGGTTCCTCACCTTGTTGACCGGGTCTGGGGGCTGGCCCATAGGTGAAGGCCACCAGAGGGGGGACCACTCCGGGGAAAGATTGCCAAAAATTACAACTTCCGATTTATCGGAGTTTAATTTCAGGCAGTTGTGGGCCATCCAGCTCCCAATTGCCAGCATGCCCTGATTGAACATGTTGGCTATTTGAAGCCCGTCATTCTTGACGGCGAGGACCAATTGAGTGTCATCTGCGTAGGACGTGAGGCTCATCCCATGTGCCCTGATGACTTTGGCGAGGTCCGACACATAAATTTTGAATAGTGTCGGACTTAGGGATGAGCCTTGGGGAACTCCACATGGCAGTGACAGGGGGGAGGATTCAAAAGTTCCAACAGTGACGACCTGGGTCTTGTTAGCCAGGAAGGAGGCAAGAAGATTTTTAGCATTGCCCCGGATGCCTATGCTCTCGACACGGTCGACCAAGATGGCATGGTCGACCGTGTCGAAGGCCGCCGATAGATCCAACAGGATCAGGACAGCTGTGCCTCCCGCATCCCGAATGGATCTAATATCATCCGCCGCTTTGACCAAGGCGGTCTCAGTTCCATGGAATCGGCGGAAGCCAAACTGCGATTCATCCAGACATTTGTTTTCCTCAATAAAGAGAGAGAGTTGGGCATTCATGATTTTTTCCACTATTTTTGCTAGTAGTGGGAGACTGGCAATGGGGCGGTAACTTTTGAGTTCTTCTTTGTCAAGGGTGGGTTTTTTGAGGAGCGGTTTTATAAGGGTTTTCTTTAATGTCTCTGGGTAAGTACCTGTGCTAAACATGGAATTGCAGATATCAGTTATGGCCGGGAGAACTACATCCATGATTGGCCACAGAACCTTCAGGGGACAAGGGTCTAGGGCCGAGCCCGATTTAATGGAGGATACGATGTTCTGTACCTGAGAACAGGTGACCTCTCTAAACTGATGGAAGATTGGACCGTCAAGGTGAGTTGAAGGCCTGTGGGGAGGGGTTGCGTTGTTGGCGAAGACCCGCTAGATGTCATCAACTTTGCTGAAGAAAAACTTAGACAGAGCATGACATAGAGCTTGGGACGGGGGAGGTGTGCGATCAACAGAGAGACCTGCTAATTGTTTGGTTGTCTCGTATAGAGATTTGTTCGAGTTTTGTGCAGTTTCTATTTTGTCACAGTAATACTTTTTCTTAGCCTTAAAAATGAGTTTTTTGTATTTTGCTACTGACTCTTTGTACAGAGATTTGGCTTCGAGAGTGTAATCCTTCCGCCAGTGTCTCTCTCTGTTTCGACACAGTTGCTTTTGTGTGCGTAATTCCTCAGTGTACCATGGGGCCGACGGGATAGATCTGTTGCGTGACCGTTGTTGGACTTGAACCAAGTCTTTGGCTGCTGAGCTCACCCAGTTGTGGAGTTGGGAAGTAGCGATGTTAGGGTCGGGAGATAGAGTGGGGGAGGTGTCTTTAAGCAGGGTTTCCAGCCTGCATTCGTTAATGTCATCCCATGCCAGATAGGGTTGGCGGGGATTGGGGTTGGATTTGTCGGCCAAGGAGTCGTGTACTTGTAGCGATGCCAGGATGAGATGGTGATCAGACCAAGTTAAGGGGAGTATTTGTGTGACTTGGAGGCCCGTGGCATTGGTAAAAATGCCATCTAACGTGTGACCTCCTTCGTGCGTAGGGGAGTGAACCAGCGGAAGCAGGCCAAAGGTGGACATGTCGGCTAAGAGTGTGGCAGTATCAGGATTGTCTGGGATGTCAAAATGAAAATTAAAATCACCTAGAATAGTGAGGGAGTTGTCAAGCGCGGATGCTTCCAAAAAGGACCTAAGAACACCAATGAAATCGTTCCTGGGCCCCGGAGGTCGATAGAGGAGAATCCCTTTAAAGGTATAAGAAGGGGACAGTTTTATCGCAAATTCTAAGGCTTCACAGGAGGTTTGTGGAATCATTGTGAACCTTACAGTGTAAGTGTCACGAGCAATGATGGCAATACCACCGCCTTTTTTCTTTGTTTGCCTATCCAGTCTATGGGTGGTAAACCCCGCAGGAACTGCTATAACTAGATCCGGGTCGGACGCTTGGCCCATCCATGTTTCTGTCATAAACAGAAGGTCTATTTTATGATCATGGATCAGCTCATGAATGTCTTGGCTGTGTTTGCCAAGCGAGCGGACGTTCGTAAGCGCGATGGTGTGGGTTTTCGTAGAGTAATGCTTACCACCAGGGGGTGCTTTGCGGGTGGAAGGTATCATAGTGTGACAGCCTGGGCAGTATGTAACTGGGCTTGTGAGCATGGAAATCGGGTGGGATATGAGACATGTCTGACTGATCGTAGGGCGAAGAAGCTGGAGCTGGGCGGCAGAGTAATGGATACGTGGAGGCAGAGGGGGCGAACCAGGGGGGGTGGCCCTAGGCTCATTCGTATCCATCCAACCACAAACCCAATACCCACGGGGTTGCCCAAACCTCGCCTCATGTTACCAAACCTATTTAAACCTTCCCCCCATATCCACTCTCTGAACCCTTTGCCTCAACTCACTCTCACACCCTTCTTAAAATGTTGCACAGAAATCTATCTGAAGGTCAGCGGTATCTAGGACAATCTATTGCAAAAGTCCAGCTGCCAGGGCACCCCCAGGAAAAATATGGGGAGGCTCTGAAATTAAACAAAACTGGTGTACTGTGCAAGGGAGCAGACCCCAACGGAGGTGAGTCGCAGGAGCACTCAAGCTCCTCTGCTGTGCCTGAATAACTCCCAGCGGGGGGCTACCGGCAGCATCTACATGGAAAAGAAAACAGTAATACCCATAAAGAACAGTGGTCTATTCCGTCCACACACCCACAACCAAGTTCCTTCAGGCAGCCGAAAACCTGAATGTACACAGTTTATTTATTTTATTTATTTATTTTTAAAATGTATAAAGTGCAGCTTATACCCGTGGGTGTCTTGGCGCTGTGGCTCAACTTATTTTCTCATTATGAACATTAGCGAAATCCAAAGTGGCAAAGTGGAGAATGATATCATTGGTCAAACAACCAAGTCTTCAGCAACTTTCTAAATTGAAACAGTGAATGGGTAGATCTAAGCGCCAGAGGAAGGGTGTTCCAAAGTCTGGCCGCGGTGTTTGTAAAACATCTGTCTCCCCAAGTAAAAGTCCTTGTCCACCACACTGTCAGTTGGTGCAAATGTTCGGATCTAAGTGATCTGTTCGGATTATAAAAGATAAGCTTCTGTTTAAGAAACATTGGCCCTAGACCGTGTAGTGCTTTAAAGGTAAGGCATAAGGTTTTAAATCTGATCCGATTTCTGACAGTTAACCAGTGGTAGTTCCTGATTACATGCTTAATTAGTTTGAATTTGGGGGTGCCAGACAGTAGCCTTGCCGCTGCATTTTGGATAAGTTGTAGTTTGGCCACCACCCGAGATTGTGCATTCGCAAATAAACCATTGCAGTAATCCAGGGAGGAAAGTAGCAAGGAACTCACCACTGTCTTCCCAGCATTGTCTGGAAGAAATGGGAGGATTTTTTTTAGGAGTCTAAGTTTATGGAAAGCTGAAGATGCCACCTGATTGGCATGGTTAGCAAAATTCAGCTTTTCATCAAAGATTATCCCTAGATTCCTAACCTTTTGAACGGGAGTTGGTAGAGCGCAAAGTGATGGGGGCCACCAGACTGAAGACCACAAGGGAGATAATTTTCCGAAGATAATTACCTCAGTCTTCTCTGAGTTGAGTCTCAGGCAATTCCCGGCCATCCAGTCCTTGATTGCCAACATGCCTTCTTGAAACTGAGCTGCCACCTCTTCTCCGTCATTATGGATGGCGAGAACCAACTGGGTATCGTTGGCATATGTGGTAAGGCTCATCCGGTAGTTTTTGATAACCCTAGCTAAGTCTGACACATAGATGTTAAAAAGTGTCGGACTTAGGGATGAGCCTTGAGGAACACCACATGGTAAGGCCAACTCAAGAGATTTAAAAGATCCCAGAGTAACTGCCTGCGTTCTGTCCATCAGAAAAGAAGCAAGCAAAGCCCTGGCCATCGAATGGATACCCAATTCTTCGAAACGGTCAAGCAAGATGGAGTGGTTGAGTGGGGAGGAGCCTAGCCTGCATCCATGATGGTCGCTTGATCCCTCGGCTCCGCCGATCCTTCCGTCTTCCTCCCGGCCCGCAACTCCTCCTGTTACCGATCCTGTTTCTGAATTGAACCCTCGGGACCGGGAGGCGATTCTGACTCCAGCGGTGTGTTTCTTTGCGTGCCCCCTGCGGTAGAAGTGCCGGGGCGCCCTCACCCCCTTTCCGGCGCTGGCTGAAGCTGATCGGGTCTTTGTCTTGAGATGGCCGGCCATGTCTGCATTCTCATCGGACACTGAAACGGGGCAGAGGCGACCGGCGGGAACAGCTGCAACGCTGTGTTTACCGCTGTGGGGATTTGCTTAGCTTTGCTCATCTTCGCGCTTGGGGAATATCGTGTTTAAAGTGCAACATTGTGCCTACGCTCCGATCTGCAGACGGCACTGATTGATGCTTGTCCCCTCAAGCGTAGCGGTGGATGCCATATTGACGGCTGTGTCCCCGGCTTCTGTGCTTACTCCGGGCTGCTGCCGGTGAGATGTCCGTTTGCCCACATTGCTCTGGCGCCGTGCATGGGGTCGGCATGGTTTGTGCTGCCCCTGTGCCCCCAGCCAGGTCATGTTACGCGGAACCCGGATTGGGCGACCAGCTACGTGGCAGTGATGGTGGAGACCAGCCTTGAGGACTACAACACCTCCACGAGCCCCGCGTGCAGGGACCTGCTGCCCCTCTTCCTTCTACGGCACCACTGCAGATTGGAGACATCCTGTGCGCCTTGGGTACTTTGAGGTCTGCTCTACAGGGTACTGCCCGGGACTTAGGGGACCGGCTGGATGCTATTTCCCCCTACATGCCCCCGGTGGGAAGAGTTGGCTCTCGATTGCAGGACACTGTGCCACATCCTGTCCCCGATTGCTGTGGAGTGCCTACCCGGGTGTGCTCAGGGGCATTGAGGGTGCGTGAGCCTGACGACACTTCAGTGTTGATTGAAAAGGTGGTGAAGTGGTCTGAGGACGGTGGGTTTGTGCAATGGCCGGAGAGTTGTCCATGGACGCCATGTTTGACTATTCCTTTGTGTTCTACTGGCGACACTTACAACTTTCTCCTGAAGCGGATGCTACTGCTTTGGCCGGCTGATTTCGGTGGACTGTTACAGTGCGTTGTCCCCCTTTCTGTCGTTGTCGCACGCATGGCTTTGGAATGGACAGACTTTGTCGGACAGCGTCCTACTCTGCTGGGGTCACTCCGTTTGCTTATCCCATTCAAGATGGCTACCGTTCAGCTGGACTACGTCGATACCCCCGATCGCAGGGGCCAGGGTTGAGGACGTTCCCCCTATCATTGACTGCGGTAGCGTATACTGCTGGGGCTGCAGGGGATAGACGGTGGAGTTGAATATTGTTTCCTTGGTTCGGGGATCCGGGGATGGGCGGCCGAAGATTTACATGCTGATTGTTTTGAGTCTATGTGTATGGCCCTCCTCCGATCTTATGTGATACCCTTTTTCTTCCCTTTTTTCTTTATCTGTATTTCGGGTACTCTTTTTGGGGCGACAGACACACTGCTAGGGGGGGGTATGCCGTAGCCTCTGCATGCGTGTAGGGTGGGGGTAGGGGGGTGGGGTTTTTATTTTGTCCGTTTCAGTTTCTATGGGCCTTCTTTTTCTCTTACTTTTGGTTTTCTTTTCCTTTTCTGTTTCTTTCTTGGGTCAGTAGGGTGGCTCGGTGCGCGGGGGGCGGCGACTGGCATGCAACATATTTTGTTCTTATTATCCTGTCGTACTATTCTCATGCCGCTAGTCTGACTATGTTTTCTGTTGCTCGGATTTCTTCTGGTTGACGTTGCCCTCTTATGTCATTGGTCGATTGTTGGAACTCTGATCCTTCCTTTTGGTTATATTTTGGAATATACTAAAACTTTAAAAATTAACCTTCACTTCTCCTGTCTCTCGGTAGTGCGAAGATACCCAGTGTAACCCAGGCTGACTGCTATTTTATGCTCAGATACTATCGAGTTGTCGCTTTGCTTGCTATCTTGCTTCAACATGTGTCGTGGCCGGCCGGATGGTTGTAGGCCCGTATTTGTTTTGTTGCTAATGTGCAATAAAGGTTTCAAAAATTAAAAAAAAAAAAAAAAGATGGAGTGGTTGACCGTGTCGAAGGCCGCAGATAGATCCAACAGGACCAGTACCGCTGTACCCCCTTGATCTCTAATGGCCCTGATGTCGTCAGCGGCCTTAATGAGTGCGGTCTCAGTCCCATGCATTTTTCGGAACCCAAATTGGGAGTCGTCAAGTAGAGAATTTTGTTCAATATATTCTGATAGTTGAGTGTTCATTACTTTCTCAACCACTTTGGCTAAGAAAGGCAAGCTAGCAATAGGTCTATAATTTTTCAGAATCGTTTTATCTAGACCAGGTTTTTTGAGGAGTGGCTTTAGTAAGGTGTTCTTTAAGCTATCTGAGAAAACCCCTGATTTAAACATCCCATTGCAGATACGCGTAATGACTTCACTAATTAAATCAACTACCGGAGGAAATATTTTGGGGGGGCAGGGGTCTAAGGCTGAACGCGTTTTTATAAGCCTTATGATATCAGCTGTTTGCTCCTCCTTTATCTCTTCAAATTGAGCAAGTGAGCAATTAGTGAGTTTAAATGAGGAAGTGGATTTCCGTTTAGTAGGGGTTTTCATTACAGAAAATTCAGAGTAAATATCATTTACTTTTGAAAAGAAAAAGTTTGCCAATGCGTCACAAAATTCCTGCGAAATGGGAGGGCCCAAGTCTGGAGTTTTCCCAGCCAGTGATTTTACCACCTCATACAATTGTCTGCTTGAGTTTTTAGAGTTGTCGATTTGTTCCCCAAAATATTTCTTTTTTGCCTCCTGAATCATTTTTTTGTAAACAGCTAGTGTTTCTTTATATATAGATTTACTTTCATCATCATAGGTCTTTGGCCAATTTCTTTCATGGTTCCGACAGACCTGTTTTTGCTTTCTTAAAATGTCTGAGAACCACGGTGCCGAAGGCACTTTCCTGTTTTTTTAAATAGATTTGAGCGGCACAAGTGCCTCCACCGCATTGTTCAACCAGGTGAAAAACGGATCCACCGCTACCTTGGAGTCTGCCGAAATAACGGGACTGGATTTAGCCAGCAGAGTTCTAAAGATCTCATTATCAATGTCCTTCCAAACTCTGAACAGTTCCTGAGTTGGAGAAGCCCCTTTAGGAGTTGGAGCCTGAATAATAGGAATATGACACAAAATGGCGTGGTGATCAGACCAGGTAAGGGGCAATATATCACAAATTACTAACTCATTGATGTTAGAAAAAATAGCGTCTAATATATGTCCGGCCTCGTGTGTAGGTACAGTTATAAACTGAGTTAATTCCAGCATTTCACAGTCGGCCAGTAAGGATCGAGTTTCAGAATCCTCCGTTTTATCTAAATGGAAATTTAAGTCTCCCAAGGCTATAAAGGTGTCATCAATTGCTAGTGGTTCCATCAATGACATGAAAGAAGACAGAAATTCGGAACGTGCACCCGGGCGTCTATAAATGAGTACTCCTTTCAAGTTATATGAAGGAGTGATCTTAATGGCAAAATGTAGTTCATGCCGTGTCCGCCAAAGTAATAGTCTAAGCCAGATGGCATCTCACCCCTTTAGGATGCCTCATCACGTTACTGGCCTGACAGTACTTACAGTTTTAAAGATAACGATCATGCAGTACCCAGACCAGTGCTGTCAATGGCCGTGCCTGGTTCGCTCTGATATCTCCGGAATGAATCTCGGTAATCAAACATTTATTCGGAGTTCCTCAGGATGCCATCCGGGCACACCACGATTCTACCTAGTGAGTGTGATGTGTTCAAGCTCCTTCTGCAGCTGTTTTGACGATGGATGCGGGCAGATTTTCTTTGTGTGGTCAGCTAAGTTAAGTCCTTTCCTCTGGAGTCCTTGCTTGCGACGCTGTCAAGGGTGTTCAATCACTCACAAGCCCCTCCCAGGTTAAAGAAAAAGAGAGCTCTCCCATCAGGAAGAACACTAAACTTTGCAGGAAAAATTAGATTGTACTTCAGGTTCAAGTCTCTCATTCATGTTTCCACTCTCAGCAATGTTTGTCGTTGCTCCTGAACTTTTTGAGTATAGTCAGGAAATATTGAAATGGGTGTCTGTTCAAACAACTGTGGGCTTGCATTCGGACATGTTAAAGAATGGCATATTGGTCCTGGAAATTGAATAGGAGGGTGATCATTGCCCTTGGTGGGCTTCAGGCTTTGGTGGGGGAGCTAGTGAACTGTGAGCCCTTTCTACAGTGAAAAACATAGACAAATGTTTAGGGTGGAGAGAGTTGGTGATTCATTATTTGAGGAACAATCCGCTGAATGACATTCAGCCTTCTCGGGGAACCCCACGAATCTTAAGTTACTCCTTTGCGACTTGCCCTCTGCATCCTCTACTCGACCAGCAAGTCAGGCAGTTAGTTTTTGGAGGGCAGGGACCGTACTCCTAAAGGTCTGAAATTTCTTTTGTTGGGCATCTACAATTTGCTCAGCAGTGTTGACCAGGTTGGAAACTTTTTGAAGGTCAGCGCAAGGGAGAGTAATGTCTACTGTAACCGAGTTAATTTTGGAAGCCAGTTCCACCTTGTACTTGCGCCTGTCGGAACCTTCTCCACGTTATCCTTGGGTGGGCCATCGGGGTGCATGGTGTGAGTATAATTCACAGTCTTGTTGGATTGCGCCGGCTTGGTTACTTTGTCTTTTTCCATGCTGTTGACAGAGTCAGTAGTTGGTGCTGAGTCCACTTTTCGATACTCACAGGCGCAGCTGATGGTACTGCAAATAAGGTGTGCCTGAGCACCAAGTAAAATAGACACAGGGGACGGGCACTCTGGTGGCACCTTTATAGGTTAGCACTGAGTACGGACATGACACGGGTCACTATTGGGGTCTCCAACATCATAAATGCATGGTGTAGTTGAAAAGGGGTCCAGTGGATGCTCAGTCTCCACATCGGATCAATCTTGTGGCAGTTCCATTATGACTTGGGCTGCGGCCCCACAGTCACATGAGGTAGATGTTTATCAATTTGCTCAGTCAGTGGTAATGCGCGCTCCTTTAGAGTTCTTAGTTCGAAAGGATGGTGAATTCAGGGAGAGCGACCCAGTTCACGAATCGAGGGAAGAGAAGGGCGCTGGATCCCAGAATCATGGGCCCCATAGCAGCACTTCCCCGTGCCCTGCAACCACCAGAGTGTGCTGGGCGGAAAAGTAAAGCCACTTGGGAGCAGTAGTTCAGATGCAATCAGGCCAGGTCCAGGGTATATCAAGCAGGCCCTGAGGTGGGAGGTGGGCTAAGGCCCGGCAATCGGACCGAGTCTCTCCGCAATGTGGCACAGTAGGGCAAGGCGAACCTCTGTGCTGCTGAATATCGATGGGCACCTGGAGGCTCAAGCGAAATCGCCATGCATAGGACAAGGGGAGTCCACCAGCTGTCCCCAGAATATCGCAACAGTTATGAGGAGGGGGTTGTGGTTTAGCAGCCACCTCAGAGTCCATCGCCTGCCGCGTAAGTGTCTAACTTGGGACGGTTAACTCGTTAACCAAGTCTAACCAGGCCGGTTTAACAATCCGGGCCCGATACGCCCTCCAGGGGGTCCCGGGAAACACCGTCCCTAGTCTGGGGATCATTCTGACCTTTCACCAGACCGGGGCAGCCAAGTCGCGTCTCGCCCCTCTGACCTGGTTGTAGGGGCTCCACTTACTTTGAGGGGGGCTTGCAACTTGCAGGGTGGACAACAGGCAGCTGACACAGCCAGATCCAGGCTCACCAAGTCCCAGCATGCACAGGCCGCATAGTCCACCTGTGGTGGGTATGGCCCGCAGGGCCCAGCAAAACAAGCAGTCCCCTCCACCTGCGGTTGTTTGTGGGTCAGTGGTGACAAATCTGGGCAGCCGTTGTTGTTGTGGGGTTTTATCAAAGCTGATCCCTGGTGGAAGAACCTCTCGACACACATTCAGATGCTGATGCCCACTGTGGCTCAAGGCCTCCCCCAAGAATACACCCAAACTGGGACTCTGGCAGGGTCTCACAGCTCTGGGCACAGCTGGCAACAATCTGGCACTGTGGGGGCAGCGATATCCACAGGGATTTGAAGTTTTTGGCGGGAGCACTGCCGACGTGTGTCTAGTCGGCCTTGATGTCTGGCCATGCCTCTGAGTTGAACAGTTGAGGGTGCGTGACTCGACCAACTAAAGGGTTATGACATTTTCTTAATGTTCTATGGCACCACCTAGAAACATTTTTGGGTGAAATCTGAAAATTATGGAAATTGTCTGGCAAATTATGTGGCAACTGCAATAAATCTATAATTATGTGGCACAAGATTCAGATACTGAATTGCATAACAACACTACCCCTACACCATTGCCTTATTTACAGTTAATTCATGAAAGGTACACCTAAATATTCTAATTAAAATCAGTGTCCATTGTTAGCTGAACTTTGAAGACAAAAACCTTTTCAAAGCTAATTAATCCAAAAGAAACTTTTAATACAAAAAATAGATAACATGTAATTGACATCTCGGAGTTATAGTAACATTTTTAAATGTCACCAGAACCTCTTTATAGAAATATTGGCCTACTGGTGAAGGTATGAACCAGTCAAGCCCTCAATCTGTCAAGAAAAAGAGAGATACTGGATGGTTATATGGGTGCACAACAAGGCAAATGTACTTTAATGAACTAATAGCAACATTTTAAAGAACACTCAAGCCCATGTGTGTGCAAACACACTGGCACTGGAAGACTCTATATTATTGTCTAGAATAATATGATAACTCTAAGGTCTTGAAAGATTTAGATATCTTGCTCCTACTCATATTTAAAAAATATTTGTTATTGCGGTTTTGAATTATTTTATTTTTTGTCTTTGGGTAAGAATGTAATGTTAGTAATATTATTTACAATTGCACCTACCGGTCCACCTTCATTAAATTTGCCGACATGGCAAAACCATTCTTGGGTGCAGAACCAAGTAGGCATGATAACTGTTGGGCCATGTGAGGTGAATACCTAAAAGACAAGTAAAAAGAAAGCTATAAAGAATGCAAATGTATAACAAAGTCTGATTTGTGCTTCCTATTGCTAACAAAACATTTGTCAAAGCAACTGTCAAAAAGGTGTAGAAAAATTTATTCTTAAACACTTCTAATTCATAGATGTTTTAGCACCTTGAAAATATCATCCTAAATACACATTAATCCCTGGATTACTTACGGATAATCTTTAGTAAATTTGCTTCAAACCTCAACATGTTTGAGGGAGAGTCCACTTAAACAAATGCAACTTGTTATTTAAATTAGACAACACCGCCCCGGAGGGCAGGGTCTTCATCCGGGCATCTCCTCTATCAGAATTCACTGAAAAGTCTGAACAAGGAGACAATGTGGCAAGGTCTCAAAGACATCCTTAATGTAAACATGTAATCATTACCGGTAAATAATCAGAGCATTACCTCTTTGTTCTTCTTCCTTAACTATGAGCATGTAGGCTGTACAGAGTTTGGTGTGCAAGTATTCTTCTCTTTTTATTATTTGTATTACTAATAACAATAATCATATTCATACTTAATGCAGTGAACATGCAATAAATGCAGGAGGATGGCAAATCTGAAACGTAGGAAGTGGGGCATGTGAAACTGGATAAGAGGTACACAAACGACATATGGATAACAGACGTTTGGATTCATAGACAGGAAATGGAAATAGATAAAAGTCAAGTGAAGTATAGTAAATCCGACGTGGAATTTAGTTCACTAATAATAAAACTCATCTGGAGCAGGGGATATAAAATTGGATACATCGTGTGAGGATTGTAAGAAATGTGAAATAGAAATGCAAGCCAGATACATTGAGAATGGGGGACGAAATTGGACCTAGTGAGAAATGAAATGATAGCAGTAGAACATGGCGAGAAGTGGGAGGTTAGGAAATGTGAACTATGATGGAGGAGAGTACTTGGCCCAAAGGCTAGGGCGGTCGACCTCGAATCTGGGGAACTGGGTTCGAGTCTCGGCAATGACGCTCAACATCCTGTGATTCTGGGCAAATCACTTAGTCACCCAAAAATGAATGTGTCCTCATGTAACGCAACTGGTGCTATGTAAAGCGCTCTGATACCAGATACCTTCGGGTCAAGTTTGCGCTATATAAAACTCAGAAAAAAGAAAAGGCAATGGTATTCCAGAAGACTCAGCTGGACCTAACACATGTTTAAAATGATAAGGCATATGTGCCAGAAGGCATACATAATAGTATATTTCAGCATCCACCACCACTGCAATTCGTGGAGTATTTAGATAGGAACGAAATGAGGCAGGTGTGGAGATGGAGAGAACACATCGACCTAACATATTGGGAATAACTTCTGTGATGAGGAAATTGAGTAATTACTAGAAATTACTTGAATATCTTCAAAGAAATGGATTTTAAAATGTACATTTAAGCGCTTAGAGACCAGAGGTAATTTGAGCTATATAAAAATAACATAACATAACATTTGAAGGGGAAAATGATATAGTATGAATGAAACCTTTCCACTAAATTAGACAGAAGACCCAAAAGCAGGACAAACAGCATGGCAAAAAGAGCTATTGTAGTTAGTTGTAAGACAAAAGATTGCTCGGAGGTTAATATTGGTGAAAGGGATCACAATGCAGGTAAGGTTGAGGGACCTGGAGTGTGGCCCTAAGATGTAACATAATGTTGATCCCACAAGTATGTGAAAAAATATATTAACTGAAAAGCAATTTTGGTTCTCAGAGACAAATTGTATGAGTAGACAGACTTCCAAAAATCTTATGATTAACCAAGAGCAGAAAAAGTCGGCTTAACAACATTAAGTTTTAGTACTCAAGGCCAACTTACAAAGATTAGTATGCAACCAAGATGTGCAATTTGCAAATGGGTGTGCGATGTGGCAAATAGGCGGTATTACAAATTGTACGATGGTAGTGTTTGCTAAATAATCTCCCTAATAATCAGCTAGACCACAATTAGCTACCCCTTGGGAATGTCTGCAAATGGGAAAGCAGGATGCAGGGAACAGAAGACCATCATCCTTGCTTTCCCAAAGGCAGAGCTTCTTTATAAGGTCATGGAACAACATGGAGACTTGCAGTATCCTTTTCCTATATGTTGAATGGTATTTTATTCCTTACAATGCAAACTCTTGCACACAACATTAACATTCTGTGAGGGGGCTGAGCTTGGCCATGCAGCGAAATGGCCGCTCGATAAAGAGGCTCCGACGGCTAAGCACATAATCCAACATTATTCCTACGCCCACTGGCCTCCAATATTGCTAAAAAGTGGGTGCCCTCACGCTAGAAACTTTTGCGCACCTGCTGAGCCAGGAGAGGTGCACACAGATTGCACCTCTGAGAGCCTAGGCAAGCGGCACGCTGAGACCTCCGGAGGGATGGAACGCCATTTTGCCCACTGGACACCGCTGGGCTGAACGTTGCTGAGTGTCGGAGCCGCAGCAGTATACATATGCTCCGATCTCTCATTGATTGAGTTCGCTGGGATCCTGAGGCCCTAGGCGGGCTGGCCGGAGGCGATCTTGCGCTTCGCTGCTTTGGGGGTCCGTGGCGTAGACCCCGGCCTGCCGGGTCTCAATAGTGCGACCAGCAGCGGGGCAGAAGTAGCTGTGCCCGGCCTAATCTGCGGACGTGGTAGCCCATGTGTGGTTCTGCCCGGGGCAAGTGATCTACCTGCTGAGGAGAGCGGGGAGGAGCGGACGCTCTGCCGGACCCAGCCTCGGCTCTGGGCCCCCTTGCCTCAGACACACTGTTGAGTCAGGCTCAGCCTTGTCCCCGCCTCTAAAATATTGAGAAGGACAGAAGGAACAAGAGGAATCAGATCAATAATCAAGTGCAACATCGCTTTCCCCTACCCATTGAGGCTGTGACGCGGGAGATGACCGCTGAAGGTGAGCAAGACTGTGCTGGGTTTCGCTCAGGAGCAAGGGAAGCGTCGTGAAGGTTCGCCTTTATGGCCATCCTGATTGCCCTTTATTTCTTATTTGCACTAAAAACTGCATTTTAAAATTACTATTGCTGGGAATTGATTGATTCGCTCTTAGCCCATGCCCTTACCCACTGCAGCCGATTAAACGCTGCGTGGATACTCTTATCTGCCTCGTTTTCCTGGCGACCGCCATCTTGGATAGGGAATCGGGGCGAGCGGTCTAGTGCTCGGCCCCTCACACTTCCTTTGGCATAAAAACGCTGCTAAAAGCACTCGTTTCCCTGATTTAGAGCGTGCGAGTGTCTGTCCTGAGGCGGAAGCCGGGACTGGTGTGTTGTGACCGAATTTACGTTCATTTTAAAACTGCACCTTTATTTCTTATTTGCACTAAAAACTGCATTTTAAAATTACTATTGCTGGGAATTAATTGATTCGCTCTTAGCCCATGCCCTTACCCACTGCAGCCGATTAAACGCTGCGTGGATACTCTTATCTGCCTCGTTTTCCTGGCGACCGCCATCTTGGATAGGGAATCGGGGCAAGCGGTCTAGTGTTCGGCCCCTCACACACCCGTTAGTATAAGATGGCCCCCCCATTCAGGGAGCGCAGCGGACGGGCGCAGCGGGCACGCCGGCAGCGCGCCGAAGGCAAGCCCGTCTGCGCCCGTCCGCGCCAGTACGGGGCAAGGGGCAGGGCACGCTGTGCCGTTATTGAAATACACCGCTATAGAAGTATGCAACATACATGGAGTACACCATCGGTTAGACCAAATCTCTAGGAACCGTCTCGACAGTCTAGGACTCCTACAACAACGTGACACATTTCCGGAAATACAAGGTATCCAAAGGAACCACAAGGTAACCATTACCCCTAATTATATAACCTTCAGAGTGCTTTACTTAAACACACGTTCCCTAGTCAAACACCAATTGGAAATCTTCACCTTACTTTCCTCTGATTTACCTGATATCCTGTTTCTGACCGAAACATGGATAACCCCTGACTCTGCCCCTGATATACTAGCAGCACTCCCGACCGACTATTACATATTACACGCTGACCGGCCTTCAGGAAAAGCCGGAGGAGGAGTGGCTGCCATTATTCATCGTAAACATGACTTTAGGTCTATCGACTCCCTCAATCTAGCTAGCGTAGACAACCTAGTGATTAAACTTGACTCGGATCACACTTCACTAATATGTGTAGTTGTTTATAGACCTCCTCAGCCTATGCCGCTCTTTCCCATGTCTCTGAGCGAACAGATAGCCAATTTAGCAGCCAAGTACTCTAATATCTTGCTAATCGGCGATTTCAACTACTGGTTTGGGGACCAAACCGGTGGACCTCACTCCCTGGAATTTACTAACCTCTTGTCAAATTTTAACCTCACACAACATATCCTCAGGCCAACACATAATAAGGGCCATATATTGGACCAAGTCTGGACAACAAACCCCATCATCTCTGCCACAAAGGTACACCCATGTATATGGTCTGACCATTTTCTGGTCACGTTTGACCTCACCCTGGCAATGCGAACTAGATCCCCCTTGGTCGAGGGTGGAACTGCCAGATGCTGGAAATCCGTGGACTTGTCTGAATTCACAACCTTCTTGGCCGGATCCACTCCTAGTCCAGCCCAGAATGTGAATCTCCTTGACATACAGATCAATGACTGGTTAAAAACAGCAAGCGATCACTTTGCCCCCCCTTAAAAGATCAAAATTAACCGGAAAGCAGAAGCCCATAAATGGTTCTCTCCTGAATTAAAGGACATGAAACTATTACTTCGTCAGAAAGAGAGGAAATGGAGAGCCTGCTATGACCCTGAAGATAAGCTCCTCTATAAACAAGAACAAGCAAAATACAACAAAGCCATTAAGGTAGCCAAGATTGAATACTTTTCCTCCAAAATTTTAACGTCCACTAACAAATCGAGAGAGATCTTCTCAATTGTGGATGAACTCTCCAACCCTGACAGAGTCTCACCTAAACCAACTCCCACTCAAGAACTATGTGATAAACTTAACACATTCTTCCTAGAAAAAATCACAGCTATTAAAGCCAGCATCAAATGTTCACCGTCAGCTGTGATCCCCCCTGACTCTGTCAGGAATACCCATACAATGGACTGTTTCCCTACTATCAATGCAGATTCACTCATCTCCTTGATGTCCAAGGTCAAATCTGGATCCCCCCGGGATTGCTGCCCCCACATATTATGAGAGAAGTTTTTTCCACCATTCCTCAACCTGCTCTATCCCTTTTAAATTCATCAATTACTCAAGGCTGTGTCCCAAAATCATTTAAAGGTGCCACTGTGGTCCCCCTGATAAAAAAGGTTGGCGCCGATTTATTAGAGCCATCTATCTATCGCCCCATCTCTTTGCTTCCTTACTTAGCTAAGGTTTTGGAGGCACATGTTGCAAAATCTTTGTCTGCCTTTATAGAACAAACCGAACATCTAGACCCTCATCAAGCTGGCTTTCGCCCAGGGCATTCAACTGAGATGGTCATCTTGGCAGTCCTGGACGAGCTCCGCAGGGAGGCCGACACCGGTACCCCCCAGGCTCTGGTTCTCCTTGATCTGTCTGCCGCGTTCGACACGGTGGACCATAAGATCTTGTTGGACCGTGTCGAGCGCGCAGGCATTCAAGGTAGGGCCCTAAGTTGGATCACCTCATTCCTGGAGGATCGTACACAGGCTGTTCGCCTGGCAAATTTTACAGCGCCAGGGCTGAATATTACATGTGGGGTTCCCCAGGGCTCCTCCCTATCCCCACATTTGTTTAACATCTATTTACTCCCCCTAATTAAAGCCTTAAAACAGAGGAAAGTAATGACTTTCAACTACGCAGACGATCTGCAGCTTTCCTTTACCATAGACAACTCCACTGAATCAATCTCCAACTTTCAGGACACCATGGTGTTCATCCGCAACTGGATGGATCATAACCACCTAAAATTGAACCCCGGAAAGACCGAGGTACTGCTGATAGGAGATAGTTGTATCTCCTGGGGGCCTCACTATTGGCCAGCAGAACTAGGGACGTTCCCTAAACCCTCCTCTTCCGTAAAAAGCCTAGGGGTGACTATTGACAAAGATCTGTCCCTAAACACTCAAGTGGGCTCGGTTGTATCTAAATGCTTTTTCCAGCTGCGGAAGATCCAAAAGATACACCACCTACTCTCCCAGGCAGCACTGATACAAGTTGTGATCGGCCTAGTCTTATCCCACCTAGACTATGCAAACTCAATCTATCTAGGCCTCCCCTCCTATCAGATCAAGAGGCTCCAGCTTGTACAGAACCAGGCAGCTAGATTGATTTATCAGCAGCCTAAGTGGCAATCGGCCAGAGCTCTGATAAAAAAACTCCATTGGCTCCCACTGCTTCAGCGGGCCACCTTTAAAACCGCCTGCCTCACATTTAAATCTCTAAATTGTTATAGCCCAGTTTTTATTAACAATCTGATACTGAGGTATGTTCCAACCCGTGATCTCCGTTCCAAACATTAGAATTTGTTGGTGAGCACAAAATTCAAACACAAACGACATGGTGGGTGTCGCTTTGGACATTTGGCACCACAACTATGGAACTCACTCCCATGGGAAATCCGTTCTTGCCCCGATCTACTTCGGTTCAGAAAGCAACTTAAGACATGGCTGTTCATACAGGCACATGAGTAACCATCCCTTCAGAAGTCACGTCAGAACAGTTAACTCACAATTGCTCAAAACAGCGCCATGAAACCTTGGTCTAAGTGCGCTTTATAAATTGGTTATAACATAACATGAGGGGCCGCCGTTACTGAGCGTTGTTGCATTGGGGCCAGGGCGGTGTTCTGAGGCCAAGCTGAAGATAGGAGAGACTGCCCCTCTGTCTACGTTCCCCACTCCCTCTGGACCACTGTGGAGGAACTAGGTCTCATCTATCGTGCCTAGAATCCTAGAGGGGCAGGATCACGCTGCACTACAATCACTGGGAAATCCAAGAGCAAGGACAGTGGCCCTCAGTCTCCCGCCACGCTTCACTCACGTAGGCGACTAGAGCCGGATGCCACGGTGCTGTTCCCAACAGTTGGGAGTATTAAGGAGCGCCTGGAACACAGTTGTGTAACGCTGTGAAGCACCCCAGGACACAATAGGAAAGCATGATACGAGGCAGTCCACAATCTCATTCGAAAGCAAATCAACACGCCAAACGGGTGTGGACCAGTCACAGGAGCAAGCCTCGGACCCCTTTATGGAAGATCAACAACAGGAGCAAAACCTCAAATCCATCCTAGCGGATATCAAGGCCAGTCTCAAGACAATTGACAGTAAAATGGACCAAATGGTGCACCGCCTTGATGAAATGCATGAGAAGGTTAGCAAACATGAAGACAGATTGGATCACATGGAAACCCGAATCTCAGATATTGATGATAATCAAGCCAGAACCAAAGAGCAATTATTGCAAATGGACAGGGTCCTGGCCATCATCAAGGCCAAAAACGAAGACCTTGAGGCTCGCTCGAGGCGAAATAGTAGGTGTGCCAATGACAATATGGAAAATTATTTCACCAGCATGCTCAAAGACCTATTTGATGGACATGTATCCCAGGTCTTCATAGTTGAACGAGCGCACAAATCCCTGGCTCCCAGACCGCCACCAGGCGCATCAGCCCGACCAATAATCGCTCGCCTGCTTAACTACAGAGACAGGGACACAGTGCTACACCAGAGAAAGAGGTGAAGTGCAATATGGAGGAAATATAGTCTCTTTTTACCCAGATTTCACTGTCTCTGTTCAAACTGTCCGTAAACACTTCCAACCAGTAAAAAATGCTCCTGCAGCAGGCCAACGTCACCTATGCTCTCTTATACCCAGCAAAATTGCGGGTGACGTACGACGGCAAAATCCATCACTCCCCAGCCGCACAATCTCCATTCAAATTTACCAACATCCTTTTGTTGGGGGACAGGGTGGGGGGGAGGGGTCAGGGATACTCAAGCAAGTTCGGGGGTTGGAGTGGGTGGGGATGGGTTGGGGGACTGTTTGATGCTATTGATTTCTCCCATTTAGATACACATGTACCTTAGAACAGACCCTTACCTTAGAGCAGACCCTAACCCTGGCCTTCCCCGCTCCTGCCCCAGCTGCAAAGCCTGTCAAAACACAGAACCTAGACTTTCAGATACTCGAGCAATAAATCTCCGATACTGGACAGATGTCCAGATCACACGTCACTGCAGCTTGTCCAAAAACACCAACATATCACCCAAGCATTGTACAATGACTACAAACATTAAATATCTATGTCAGAGGGCTTATCGATCCTACTAATCCAATTACGCATGCAGGGTTAATGTAGACAAAAAGATCTTAGCCAAACTTATATCTAATTTCCTATCAGCGCTTCTGGTGTATTTCAACATATGATGTTGAAATACACCACACCCTATAGAATAGATTTGAGATGGTTATGAAACCCTTACCTCTACCCTGCTTTGCCAGGATGGAATATGTGACGAAAATTTGCTAATCTATACTAATATAATAAAGAGAGAGCCCAAACCTTTGAGGCGGGTATTCTCAGGAACCACAGCACCAATCACAACACCTACTACAGTGTTGGAAAGGGCAGTTGCAGCAGAAGGACATAGGCTATGCAGACGCCCACCATATACATTTAAAAGGTAAAATAACCGTGCCAGCAAAGTAGTCCCTTGTGGGCGTGTCTGCGTTGTGCTGTGGGCATGTGCTGGGGGCGTGACAAACGTTGGGGGCGTGTGGTACGTTACGTCCTTCATGCCATGTCTCATATCGTGTGCTATGGGCGTGTGCTGGGGGTGTGACAAACGCTGGGGGCGTGTGGTACGTTCTGCCCCTCATGCCATGTCTCATATTGTGTGCTAATCCCACCCAGCTCCCTTTAAATACCCCTGCACCCCATAATCATAACCCACCCTTACTCCTTAAAATACCCCAACACCCTTAAACACTAACCCATCTTAACCCTATAAATATACCCTGTACCCCAAACCTTTCCCTAAACCCTAAAAATGCCCCTGTACCCCAAAACCCAAACCTAGCCCTGAACCCTATAAATACCCCTGTACCTCAAAACCCAAACCTACCCCTGAACCCTAAAATACCCCTGTACCCCAAAACCCAAACCTAGCCCTGAACCCTAAAAATATCACTGTACCCCCAAACCAACCTCTGAACCCTAAAATACCCCTGTTCCCCAAAACTAGCCCTGAACCCTTAAAATACCCCTGTACCCCAAACCTACCCCTAAACCCTAAAAATACCCCTGTACCCCAAAACCTAGCCCTGAACCCTAAAAATAACCCTGTACCCCAAAACCCAAACATAACCCTGAACCCTAAAATACCCCTGTACCCCAAACCTAAACCTGAACCCTAAAAATACCCATGTACCCCAAAACCCAAACCTAGCCCTGAACCCTTAAAATACCCCTGTACCCCAAAACTCAAACCTAGCCCTGAACCCTAAAAATACCCCTGTACCCCAAAACCCAAACCTGCTGTGGGCATGTGCTGGGGGCGTGACAAACGCTGGGGGTGTGTGGTACGTTACGCCCTTCATGCCATGTCTCATATCGTGTGCTGTGGGCGTGTGCTGGGGGTGTGACAAACGCTGGGGGCGTGTGCTACGTTCCGCCCCTCATGCCATGTCTCATATTGTGTGCTAATCCCACCCTGCTCTCTTTAAATACCCCTGCACCCCATAATCATAACCCACCCTTACTCCTTAAAATACCCCAACACCCTTAAACACTAACCCATCTTAACCCTATAAATATACCCTGTACCCCAAACCTTTCCCTAAACCCTAAAAATAGCCCTGTACCCCAAAACCCAAACCTAGCCCTGACCCCTATAAATACCCCTGTACCTCAAAACCCAAACCTACCCCTGAACCCTAAAATACCCCTGTACCCCAAAACCCAAACCTAGCCCTGAACCCTAAAAATATCACTGTACCCCCAAACCAACCTCTGAACCCTAAAATACCCCTGTTCCCCAAAACTAGCCCTGAACCCTTAAAATACCCCTGTACCCCAAACCTAAACCTGAACCCTAAAAATACCCCTGTACCCCAAAACCCAAACCTAGCCCTGAACCCTAAAAATATCACTGTACCCCCAAACCAACCTCTGAACCCTAAAATACCCCTGTTCCCCAAAACTAGCCCTGAACCCTAAAAATACCCCTGTAACCCAAAACCTAGCCCTGAACCCTAAAAATAACCCTGTACCCCAAAACCCAAACCTAGCCCTGAACCCTAAAAATACCCCTGTACCCCAAAACCCAAACCTAGCCCTGAACCCTTAAAATACCCCTGTACCCCAAAACTACCCCTGAACCCTAAAAATACCCCTACACCCCAAAAACCAAACCTAGCCCTGAACCCTAAAAATACCCCTGTACCCCAAAACCCATACCCATCCCTAAACCCTAAAGCTACCCCTGTACCCCATAACCCAAAACTATACCTGAACCCTTAAAATACCCAAACACCCCAAAACATATACCTCAGTACCCCAAAACATATACCCCTATACCCATACTTACCTTATCCAAAGATTTAAAAAAACATGCTTTTACCATTTATGCATTTACAACGAATTTCGTTGTAAATGTATGTGTGGTAAAAGCATATCAAATGTCATGCCATGCGTTATAATGGCATTGCGGAGTCATGGTACTTTCGTAATGAAAGTATGCAGAGTGATGGTATGCGGAACGAAAGTTGCGGAAAAATGGGTGTTTAGCCTCCCCCGGTAAGTGCATTGGTGGCACGGCGGCCGACATCTCAAGCAACATACTCATATTTATTCACCACCCATTTGAAAAATGCATAGGTCTCTCTCATTGATGGCCAGCACCGACATACACTTTTAGACACACCTCCCGCCACAAGTTCTAGAATTGCTAACTTTAGAGCTGGGGAGCTACGTTTGAATCTCGGCATCAGCTCAAAATCCTGTGATTCCAGGCAAATCGCTTTGTCTCCCCGTGCCTACCACAAATGAATGTGTTCTTCTGTAATGTAAATTGTGCTCATGCCATGTTGTTGAGTTTGCGCTATATAATATCGCAAGGAAAAATAAAGTAGGGAAACTCGAGTTCACACACTACTGAAGTTCATCAGCAGTGCACTGTGAATCGGAGCATTTCACAGGCCTGTCACAGATAAGTAATGCTATCAAAACGAAATCCTACAAAACAATATACTACTGGCCGGTAGCAATTCATACCCGGACAACGTCGGGACGGCTGCTAGTGCTCATATAAAATGCTCTTTTAAGCAGATAACTGCAATATTTTATATACTTCAGATTATGTACATGACAGCATTCCCTTTCTCCCTCCTGCTTTTTCCCCTTCTCCCCATCCTCCTTTCCCCTACCCCCGTCCATTTTAAGGTCACTGCTCTGTTGTGTCTTTGTAACATTCATTTGTAATGTACGCCATATCCTTTTAAATGCTAATATTTTTTTTTTTTTAAACATTAACATTTTGTAACTCTCTATTAAATTGTTTTCCCTTGCTTCTTACTAAAGGCAACATATGGCTGCAGGAGTTGCGATTTGTAAATGGCTGCAGAAAAATGTTAAAATGAAACATTAAAAAGTCTATAGTATAAAATATGTAATTAACTCTTGTAATGACGTTGTTTATATGTATATTGGCACAAGTGCTTCCACCTCTGCTAATGATGGTTAATTTCCAAGGAAAATTCGGAACAAAAAGTCGTTATAAGCGAACTCTTGATTTATTTTTTGTATTCTGTTCAGTGTCTGCTAACAGCAACCATTGTGATGGTAAAACTCAACTGTAAAAATGTATTACCAGAATTGCAAAGTCACTTTCCTATCACGGGTGACTATTTAGGTCACAAGTAGACTGCAATAAGAACATCTGATACAGGTATTTATTTTATACAGTTATTGTAGTCTACCATGTATTATAAAGTTAATTTTCTAGTAAGCATTGGGGATACCACTTGCTTTTTTACAGGTCCTTCAGAAAATGACCACAGAATGTATTTCAAGTGGTTTTTATGACAAGTTTACAAAAGAAAATCCTTCCTATTCGTGGAGCTTTTCTGCAAGCTAGAAGAGATGTCGGGAACGGCCCTGGCAGAGATACAGACTGGCTGAAATGACAATGACATCCATCATAACTAGACAATGACAATCGTTCAAACAACCAAGCTGCTTTGAATAAAAATGAAATGAGATTATGTTAGCAAAGTCGTACAGCATAAAACCTTTCAGAGGACGGCAATAACACCAGATCCTTAGGGGCACATGCATCAATATTGCTTTTTGCGACTCCTTAATTGCAAAAAAACTCGTACGCAACTCCCAGTGGTTAAAAGAAGCTTAGATTTGCTATCCCTGAAGACAGACATTCATTTTCGTGGAGGGCTGTCTTCAGGGATAAAATAAGGGACAACAGGTCCACCATACAGGCATTCTTTGGCAGACATGCTGCCACATTCTGTGTTTCAACTCGAAGAGGTTCCCACCAAGGACATGGGAAACACTAGATCAGACTCGAAATCTTTCTTTAATAGCTAAGAAAAGGCTGCACTGCCTAAAAAAATGGCATATTTTACCATTAAAACGTGTAGCCCTGACTGAGGAATATCGGCAACAGACAGATATCTAATTTTTCTGAGTCACTCAGTAAGAGTTGGTTCAATCTTTGTTTAGAAAAAAATAATGCAGCTTTGCGATCGCACCATAAACGTAATCATATTGGGGGAAAAGTTATGGGATAGTGCTGAGATGCTTGTGAAATGCAAAGACTAATAGTCAGGAGTAACATGCCTCCAGTCAGGTCACATGCTTGCGTTAACATATAGAAGTAAGAAAGAACATATAAGGATCAGCTGCACTAAGGGTCACCGCTTATCGATTCCGGCTGAAATTGCCCGAGTGAGCAAAGCCTGATGCCTGGAAGCCTAGAAATCAGCACAACTCCTGTCAATCAGGTCAGAAACCGATGTCTCAAATGCCACACTGCCCTCTCATAAGGTCCTAATGGTAATACAATTAAATCATCCAACTTCCAATAACTCAGGATACCAATGTGAAACACCTCGCCTTCGATTTTAGGACTGTAGTCCTAACAGACATTGTCGGTTCCTGGACTGCATATGGTACCTGGTTGTTCTTAGGTCTCCCTCCATATACAATGAGAAAGTAACTGGTTACAAAATGTTTATACAGACTGCTGATGAATCCTCGGACACTATCTGAAGATTGTATCCTGCTTTCTGTTCAAAATTGGGCCAATTTGACGACTTAGGCCCTAATTACGAGTGTGGTGGTCTGAGGACCACCAGACTCATGGCAGTCCAACCCCCCCTTTACGAGTTGGGTAGTCGGACCGCCGTCAGAGAACCTCTCCGTCACGGTTTCCATGTCAGTTCCACCTCCATGAAAACCGTGGTAGAGAGGACACAAAGGGGGCCCTATAGGGCCCTCTGGTGCCTCACAACATGTGGATGCATGCAGGGGGGCTCAAATGTGCCCCCCTGTTTGCATGCACCCCAGTTCCTGCATGGTATGGACTTTATTGTCCATGCCGTGCAGGAACTGTTTTTGGCTTTCCCATTTTCTGAGGCACTGCCGTGGGAAAGCCAAAAAACAGACCGCCAGACAGCAGGAAACTCCTAATCTGGCGGATGGGCCAACCATGGGTTTGAAGGTGCAGGAACGGGCCACTGGCATGGCGGTCCACTCCCACACATCCAAACTTGTAATCGGGCCCGAAGTGTATTATGCGCAGTGCTGTGTATGTGTACAGGCAAACTCTTAAAAAGGATTCTAGTCTGTCAGCCAACCTCAGCCAATGACTGTCAGAAGCTGTCCAGTCTTCGTTGTAACTCAACAGTATCACGACCCTTTCAGTCCTGACCTTATTCCTGACTGTTGAACAGATTACAGCCTATTTGTAAAGTTAGAACTGTTGCAGATCAGAAACAAAGTAAAACGTTCCATTTTTCAGCTGAGTTTTTTGGTTATTTTGTATCTTTCAGAATTGACAGCACTATTACCAATGAACGGGTTGATTGAGTTCCCTACAAGAGCAAAGCTAGACAAGCAGCTAGATAGATAGCAAAATAGATAGATAACCGCCAGTCAAACAGACATGTAGATAGACAACTTCTAGTCAGATAGATTTCTAGATAGATAGACATATAGACACAGATAATTACAAACACATCCTGGCATTAGCGCACTATGAATAATTCCATATGGGGGGCAGAGGAGTAATGAATTAAACAACACTGGTCCATAAGGAAGCTACACATATGATATAGGAGGCCTTCGAACCCTCCATATTTCTGCTCTTTTCCCCTCCACTCTTTCATGTAGCTCTGCATCCCACAATGCACGGTTTCCTTTCATGCCTGCCAAAACCTCTCCTGAAATGCAAATGCTGACTCGGGTTCCTGTTGTAAAATACGTGGAGTTACAGGACAGCTTTTGTAATCTCCTACTCATGTGGATCAACCAAGCAGGCAGGGTGCACATTTCCAGCTTTGATTTATTTTTCTTTCCAGGCACATTCCTTTATACTATTGCAAGCGAGAAAGACATATGCAATTTTACAGTGCATAGCTTTGAACGAGGCTCCGACCAAGCCACAGATTTTCCATTATTCCAAGAAGGCTATTATATGAGTGATTTAGAAAGGGGAGATGTTTTTATTTCAGAAATGTTTTTTGCATTTAAAGGGGTTCCCATGCTGTAATCGTACTGACAGAATCTGGTAGGATAAGGCATGTAACTACAGATGGTGCTACAGATTCGGATTTGTACAAACAATTAAAGCCACCTTTAGGCAGGGTGTTAGTATGACTTTGTGTTGTGCCAGGGCGGGGTGAGACCGAACAATTAGTTGATTATCTGCATTCATGATGGCATGGAATAGACCGAATCGAATACAAAGTACCCAAATCCCACAGCGCTTATGTTTGACAATACACACAACTTCCCCTGTCTCTCAACAGAAAAGGTGAGTTACAGATATCTCCAAAACTTATGAGTTCGTTTAGAACAGCAAAAATGTCATTACTACCATCCTGTCTACAAACGTGTATGATGGTTTTTATGGTCTGGCTTGACAGTTCTCGCCAGACAATTATGTGAGAACCACCAGGACAGAGTCCTTGTCTCTGTCCACATGTTGGGGGCCATGAGTACATGTTTTGATTGGGCAGAAGTTGTGTGCTTCCACAAAATAGTGATTGCCCTCCTCATAGCTGTGATTAATGTATTTATGCCTGATCTTAAACTTTCAGCAGCACACACACAGCACTGTAATACTATTAAAGTGTCTTGGATAACTAGGTAATTTATGGTGTTTTCTCTGGCAACAGCACAGATAGGATGCTGCAGAAATTAGCATGCATGGATTTTTAGGTCTGGCTTCACAGTGCATTCATAAGTTAGGCAATTTGGCTATGTCAATTCTTATTTACACTTTTTATTTCTAGAATTAATTAATCTGTATCATAAAGGTGTATAACAGAGAACAGGTGTAGGTTGGTTCAGTTATAGTAACGGCATCTTGTAGCTCATTTTTCACAGACATCTCACTCAGTCTTCAGCCTAATCGTTTAAAGATCAATGATGGGCCGATTATGTATGGTGACCTTCACTACTGCCAGCCCAGACTGCCCCATCAATGTCCTCACTTGATGGAAACGATTCTTTACCATTGAGACAGGCACAAACTTGCCCATATTAACAATATTTCATTATTTTTGACTTTTTGTTTCAAGTCGTAAAAAAGCTAGCAAACTCCAAAACCCCATGCTTAGCAAGTTCGTTAGTTCAGATGCACAAGCCCAGAAGCTGTGCATAAGCCCTTTTAGTCAGATGGCATAGAAGTATGTTTTCCTCTCTCTGCAGGGGTAGATATTTACTGGATAAGAAGAGCAAATTTTGCCACCTTTTGTACTCTAAGAAGAGGGGGGAATCAGAATGCAATTGTGTAGGGGCCTAGTGAGATAGTGTTCGATTGCTAACACCTTTACTATGGGTACCTAAGTCAGTGAGAATGAAACTTGGGGATGCGAGGGAGAGTTTGCAACAATTTTACTAGTGTACTAAACTACAAAAGATAGAACGATGTGCAAGAGTGGTAGGAGGAAGGGGATGGCGCAATTATACTGACATTCATTGAGAGTGTAGGGGATTCTGGGGTGCCAATAGGAAAAGGGATCATATTAGAAGCGGGATATATTCCAAAAATGCTTGTGTGTCAGGGCATGCAATACTCTAGATGTACCCACAGTCAAAGAAGATAGCAGCAGTCAACCAGCTAAAAGCCAAGTAATGCAAATCTTTAACACTTCACTTCCATGGCTGAGCAGCTAAGGCGAGCTGCAATATAACAACAGGCTTTTCAGGCCACAAGAAACAGCACAACTCTGCCTCCAGGCCAATCAGTGGTATCCTAGTCCACACAAGCTGCCCTTTTAGGCCAGGTCAATCTTTGCACTATTGACAAGGCACACCAGAAGGAAAACATGTTTACATCTTTATTTTCCATTTTGTGAACAGGAGACACAAGGCTTGGCAGATGAAGGCATTTAAAACTAATTTGGGGTGGGTGGCTGAGCTCAATTTTTTTATTATAAAATTTTATATAGGCAGTGGAGGACCACGTGTGTGAAAACTGATCAGAGAGTGAGCAAAAGGGTCCTGCTCCTTATGAGAGATCAGTGGAGCTCAGTTATCGATCCCATATCTACTGAATTACTGAAAATAAAGGTTTTCGTTTTTTTCTGAAAACATTGCTGTAAGCTCTGGAATGCTTCTGTGTTCCTAGTGGCATTTTGTTTGGAATGTAAGAACAACTAAAATAAGGCATGATCAACCCTACAGAAGAATCAGGGGTAAAGACACCTACAAACTGGTAGTAGGCCAAAATAAAGATATACTAATAAACAATAGTAAATGGGGACTCAACCAACAAAGAGGAAAAGTTAAAGATGTAATTAACGGTAAATTGGAGGAGTTGACTATGGGATACTTCAACTGTACAACAAGAGAAAGTAACTTAATCACCATGTGGTCAAGGAAAAAGCAAAAGGGGGGAAAGAAAAGGAGATGAACTAAATGATTATTTTGTAAACAGAAACCTTAGGTTCTCTTTAGAAATTAGAACAATGCCAATTAAGAAAAAATACCCTACTGAGAAAGGAAAGGCATTAAAGGAAGAACCAAGAGATGAGAATGTATATACAGAAAACCTGTTAACTCTAATAGAAGTCAATCTGAAGAGACAAGATGATGAAGTTTAAGAAACTGATCTGAACAGTTAGAGATACGTATAATACTGTGCTAGAGAAAGGGCACTGTACCTTGCAAAATATTTTCACAACTGCAAAAGCTACTAAACAAGGATATGCATACCATAAAAAAAGGTAATCAAAATGCTGCAAAGAAGCATGCTTGGAATAATACCAGTTTCTGAGCTAAATATAATTAATTCACAGCCAAGGCATAAAGCCAAGGGAAAAGACCATCATAAGTGCAGAATACCACCCATTAAAGAAATCTTCATGGAAACCCTAAGATGAATTATGTCCCGGGCCTACATAAAAAATAATAATAGGAATGAGCATTACAGTCAGCTCAGAAATTAATGATGAGATTGAAGATGAGGTAGACAGTGAAGATGAAGATACAAGTAAAGTAGAAGCACTGGGCTGAAAAGCTGTAACCTCTTACCTGTTCATTGAACTCTCATCCTTTTAAATATATACAAAAGGAAATTCTTGTGCAAAAAAACTCAAAATATGTAGCAAGAGGAAGGAACATTAGCAAATAAAAAAGGAATGTAGAATAAAACCATGAACTTCTCAGGTACGGGAACATCAGACCAGACCTCACTCCCACTAAGCTTTAGAACCCAATCTCTTTCCCTTCAGGAAACAACTGAAGACAACATTCACTATCTATTCCTGGACAAATCTGAAACCTCAATTAAGACATCTTCTTAATTCAGCCCTCCTGTTTCTCTCCTTTGCTATCTTCCCACACTCATTGATGCAACGCTCATTCCTGTTATTGCATTATAAGGTGCCTTAAAGTCCCAGGTGGTAATGTGCCATATACAACTATAAATAAATAAATAAATAAATAAATACATACATGTCAACCTGCAAATTTTATAATGCATATTGTATTGAATTAGCAAGGCTGATTATGCAGACCTCTGACTGACAGAAATACACGGAAAAGCATTATAATAGGTCCACTCAGGACAACTTCAAGACTTTCACTAATATGAGACAATGTGCCAGAAAATTATAAGCTGATATCTACAAATGACCACAGAACTTGTATGTAGTCATTCAAAAGGACCATTGAATAATGATATCAAAGACTAAAAGCACAGAAGGCCAGAAGATTTACGATAGTTGGAAAAACACTTGGCTAATGTGAAGATGTGAATATTGCATTGTGCACGTGAATTATTTTTCTTACGGTTTAATACAATATGGCTAAAGTTTGAAGGCTCGAAAAAAGTGGGTACAATCATTTGTTATTGTCCTAACTTTATTTTATTTCATTTAATAAATTTAACTGAGTAATCGCTACTGATTCATAGACTTTAAAATTCTCAATATGTGGGTTTTACATTACTCTTGAATTCTGATCTCATTCTATTATCACTGTAAAATCCAATCTGAGAATGTCATTGTTCTGTTCAGTTGATAACATTTTTCAAGTGGCATATTACCATCTATTCATTCAAAGTAGTAATTCAAGCTTTTAGAAATTTGCGTCTTGATCATCCACTACTTAGGGAGATGTTTTCCTAATTCCATAGAGCAAACATGTTTTGCATCTATAAGTTGTTTTCAAAAGACTCTACATGTAAACAAAACAAGCACAACTGGGCCATGTTAGAATATCAAAACAATACTTCAATCAATCCTTAATAATGCAATTTAAAGCAGTGAGGTCAACTATTTAGAATCAACAAAATTGCCAGACATAGCCAGTGTCCTTAAAAATGAAACTGCGTCGCCTGTAAAACATTCAACTAGTAAATTTGTGGGTTTTCTGAAAGCACATAACTCTCTTCCAGTTTGCATCAGAACCCTATTCCATCACATTTTAGTGAGTTATACAAATAATCTGAATATTTCTACCCACATTGCATGAAGCAAATCTCTGAAGTGCTCAATTAAGAATTTTGAACCTTGTCTCGAGTCAGAAATCAATTAAGAATTTTTAAACTGCCTGGAGTTAGAAATCTCTTGTCAAATACTATCCAGACTTAGCTTAGGGGAAATTTAAATGTCGCAGGTGAAATTTGTAATGCTCCCAAACTTTGTGTTACCTAAAATCCTACATATGTCTCAAAATGTCCCATCTTGCTGAGCTATGCACAATACTGGCAAACTGCACTTATTTCATGAAATTTCGTCAAATCTGGCACACAAAATATACAATTTCACACTAATAATCCAAACTTGACATCATTGATCTACCTTAGACAGATTAATACACCTTTTTACATTAGAAAAATATTATTTGCATATAGACAGTAAATTGTATGGACTACACATACCCAGCTACTCCACCAATGAAGCCATATGGAATGCCCCTAGGGAACAATTTTAAGCTTTCGAAAATATAAAAGGAATCCTTGTTATTGCCTTGAATAAAGGACCCTTAGGAAATGTGAAATGGACCAACATCATCAGAGCTTAAAACTTAAAAGCAATACCTCTTCCAATAGACAACTCTCTGGAAACTACTTCCAGGGTATGTGGAGAGTGCAAACAATTGCCACTCAAAATCTAGACCGGAAACAAAGAGACCTTTCATAAAACGATGCCTTAAAAATTCTACAATTCTAAGATGGAAAAATGAGAATAGGAAAATAGATGTGAGTCGACAATGACTAGGGGAGCTGAAAGTATGAATAACTCAAGTCACCTGAAGGAAATAGCTCTTGCACAGCAAAACACCCCATTTAATTCCCAAGCTAATGTCAAGAAGGTGTAAAACACGAACTGTCATTCTAGGGTGAGGCAACATAAGCAATGGTAAGACCAGAGAAGCCAGAGCCATTGATTAACAGAGAAAATCGGACACGATTATGGAAAGCAAATGTAGACTAGTAATATATCCTGCACCTACATTTCTCATTTGTGCCACATCACTTGCTTTTGAAGAAAGTTTTAGTTTGGGTCTCTGGAATGAACTATATAAATAATATTTTCAGAATTCATACAATAAATCAAACAACAGCAGTTATATTAGACCCTACTTCCGAACACAAGAATTCCATATTAAAACAAATGTTTTTAATGCGACTGAATTACTGTTGATCATGCATCCTGATTTTACACCGAGGAAAGAAGAATTTGTATTCATGAAGTAAACATTTTCCAGAAGGAACACTATATTTATACATGATCCAGAGCCTTTTCATCTGAAAAAAAGATGGTTCAAGAAATAATATTAAAGAAAGAAATAAAGAGAGCATGCAGATATGCATGCTAACATAACGTATTTAAAAAGTACAATTGCTTGTGCTACAATACTCACTGAGTATCTTAGCACACCGCTGTTTAAATAAACATGTCACCTCATGGCTAACAAAGAAAGCAGAATTTCTGGATTATGTAGGGCAAATAAATCATTTATTTTGTAAAATTCCAAAAAGAGCGAATGAGAGAGAAGTGAAACAAAAAAAGGAAAACAAAGAAATGTTTTGGAAACAGGTGACCTTTAACGCCAGCTAGAAAAGAAAACACCAAGGAAAATCTTAACAACTTCCACACTAGTCAAAAGATTACATTAAAGTTCATCATTAAGGGCTCAATTGTAAGCGGTAAGGTACATTACAATTCAACACTAGCAGAAGTTTACATTAGCAAATCGGCATTCCAAGTTGTGCAAGAATTATTTTCCAACGTAATTATCGAAAGCGATAATTAATGAACCCCCTGCAATTTTCTCAGATCAAATCTGACCAAGAAAAACATAGAAATATTAAATGAAAATCAGTGGAAAAAGGCGCTCGGCTGGCATGGCGCCTCCTCCGTGATGCTCCCGGGGACGGCTGCAGGAGAAGCGGAGGGAATGATCTTTGTGACCTCACGGACAGCCTTGTATCTCGCGGGCGAGCTGTCTGAGGTTATGGAGCTGCAAATGATGCTTCTTTGACACTTTAATTTTGTCGTGTTTGAAGATTACGGCCGGCGAATCCCTGTGATGGGGATTCTCACAGTTGGGGCCGCCATTTTGTCGCTTCAATGACGCGGACGGAGAAACCTCTCCTAGCGGCATTTTAACAGCGACTTTCAACTTGGAGACCTGTTCTCTGCTCCGAGCAAACCACAGTGTTCCACATAACTTCCTGCAGGTATTCTTCACCGGATGCCGCTTTTTGCAGACTTATTTTAGTATGTTTTTTTACACACCATTGTGAAATTTTACCCTTTTGACGCCATTTTGTGACTCTTTTTCCTCAACCCTTCGCATACATGACATTACTGGCTACTTGACTCTTCAACCTACTTAATCTTCCTTTTTTTGGTAGCCCAGTTTTATGCAAATGTACTCACAATATATTATGAGGCTCTACTATACCAATTCTCTATGGTTTTTCAACGTTTTACAAGCTTAGTTCTCTCTAGACAGTCATATTATTGAGACATTGCATTATTGATATGTTTTCTCTTTCTCATTTATGTTCATCTCATGATATGCTCTATTTTTCTCTAGTTTTTGACAGATTTTTCACTATTCTGTGCTTTTTGGTCACAGTTGCATATATTCTAATGCTATGGTATTTGAATTGATAACTTTTTGAACCTTACTCTCGCTAATGCATGTGTTTTTTATGTATGCTCCTCGTACTATTTTCTTCACATGAACGTTCTCCATTTACTTATATTGATTCACGATACTGGGTACACTGTACTGTTACAACGTATATTCTAAGCTTATGGTAAAGTTGTCTAAACTCTCTTCCTTGCCTCAACCTCCACTTCGTAGATTTTTGATCTGCACCAATTCTCGCTTTGACTGTTTATCCATGGAGAACTCTGATTCTTCACCTAAGGGTGCTACAGCGCCTCCTACTACTTATAGTTCTGTTGTCACCAAAGCCTCTATGAAACGCTAAAAAAAGGACCCTCCTTCTCCACCTAAACAGTCGTCCTCTGTTACAATGGACTTACTACTTGATGAGATTAGAGCATTGAAGCCATTCATTTAGGAAACTAAATCTACGCTTCAGATGCTCTCAGATAAATGGTCCACTTAGATCAACGTGTTACTGTCTTGGAACGAAACATTGAATCTATCTCTTCTTTCACCTCCAAAGTAGAGTCTATTTCCTCACAAGTTTCTATACTCCACAAACAGATTGAACATTTAGACAATAGAAATAGACGAAACAATCTTCGCATTTATGGCCTTCCTGAGAGCACGGAAGGGTCAGACCCACCCACCTTCTTCAAATCATTTCTTCCAAGTCTCCTTAAGCTACCGGAGGGCACTACTTTAAATATCTAGAGAGCACATCGCCTAGGACCTCCATCACGTCCAACGTCGTCCTCTTCATTCACCAAGAAACCAAGAGGAGTGATTTTGTATTTCCTTGAATATACTGATTTATTGATGGTCCTCTCATCTGCCAGAGCGATGAATCATATAATGTGGTCAGGTAAACCTCTATTTTTCTCTCAGGATTACGCTAAAGCAACTGCTGATCGACACAAAGAGTTCCTGTCTTTGAGACCGCAGCTACACTCAATTAATGCAAAATATGGCCTTTTCCACCCATGCTTATTCAAGGTGACTGTCAACAACAGAACCACGACCTACGAGGATCCACTCAAATTGAAACGTTTTCTCTACTCCTTTCATGCTGACACCATGGAGACTGCCTCATCGGGGAACTCCCTTTAGGCAATAGCATCTATGCAGTGAAAGTTCTTTTTTTATGTTGCTTTGCTTTACTGACAGAGTTTTTCTTCTATCTGGTTTATATTCTGAGGTTATTATATTGAAGTTCAATATTCTATACTGTTAATCTTCATTATTGTGTTTACTTAACTTACATTTTTATTTCCACAGGTTGTATTCCGTGCTCCCCTCTTCCCTCCATCTTTGAAGTTGCTTGTTCGTTTCGTTCTCCTTCCTGCCTTCCCTGTGGGTCCTGGACGTGTCATTGTTCAGTGTGGCCTTCCATCCCTCCATTCCCCGTATGTTATGGAGTTTATGTAAGTTCCCTTTTTCTTTTCTCCTCTTTTTGCTGAATACTATCTTTCCTCTCTTTCTTCTTTCTTCTTTTACTTGACGTATTTGCTCATTCATCCATCTCTTTTCGCTTCTTCACTTCTAATCATGGTGCATCTTTTCATCAATCCCTCTTCATTCCTTGTTCTTCTTTCCTCCTTTCTCCTTCTTGTTTCATATTCAGTTGGTTGGATGCTCAATGTAATTTATTTATTTTGAAATGTTTCACACATTGGAATTTATTCTTTTGCTGTAACTTTTTCCTATGCCCTTAAAAATTATTTCATGGAATGTCAGAGGTTTACATTCGCCTATTAAACGCAAGAGACTTTTGACACACTTGGCTAAATTAGACGCAGACATTGCATGCATACAAGAAACTCACTTAACAAATGAGGAATCTGCAAAACTGAAGAGAGGATGGGTGGGAGAGGTTTTGTTCTCTTCAGGTGATGGTAAACGTAATGGAGTCGCTATTCTTTTTCGTAAATCCCTGTCTGTTAAGCTCCTCTCTCATAGCCAAGATCAATTAGGAAGATGGATGTTTGTTAATTTTATGTTGGATAATGTACCAGTTTCCTTATTGAATGTCTATGCTCCTACAGTTGGTGACCCTTCTTTCTGGACTTCTCTCTCTAAAGAAATCACACAATGTTACGATGATAATTTTATTCTTGCAGGTGACTGTAACAATGTTTTTGACCCCTTTTTAGATTGCAACTCAATGACCCCGTTTACTCCTTACAAATCTCAGAAATCATTTATACACACCATAAAACAACACAAATGTGTCGATGCATGGAGACTTTGTAATCCTTTGTTACGGGAATTCTCCTTTTATTCACCAGCACATCATACTCAGACCCGCATAGATTATATTTTTGTTTCTCATAATATCTCTCAATCATTGATCCGTTCGGATATTGGCTCCATTTTGATTTCAGATCATGCATCTGTTACCATATCCCTTGATTTTCTCCATAAACCTACCTCCCCTCGTAAATGGCGTTTCAACAATGCTCTCCTTCTAGACCCTGTCTTTTCTTCTTCCTTCACTTCCTTTTTTACAGAATACTTTAATCTTAATCAAACAGATGAGTTATCATATCATACAATTTGGGATGCTTTTAAGGCTTCAGCAAGAGACTTTATTATCTGTTTTGTCTCTAATAAGCGTAAAGTAGCACGCCAAAAAACCAATGCCTTCTTACTAAAATTAAACATTTAGAACATTCCTATTGTTCCTCTAAATCAAAGGATTGCTTATCAGAACTTCTAAAAATCAAATTTCAATTTAATCAGGATACCACCAATAACGCATCTAAATATCTGCTAAAATCGAATGCAAAATGTTATGGCGGCCAAAATAAAGCTGTCAAATTACTAGCCAATTACCTAAAAACCAAACAGAATCAGCTTAATATAGAATCTATCTGTGGCTCTGATAATTCATTAAAATTCAAGGATGATGATATCTTGAATGAATTCCTTCACTTTTACAACACACTTTATACTTCTGAAACTTCATCGTCTGAGTACTCTATCTCTGAATTCTTTTCCAACATTCACCTCGCATCCGAATCTCATCCGGATCTGTCTTCTTTGGAACTAGATATTACTCAGAAGGAACTCCATACAGCTCTTAAAATTCTTAAACAGGATAAAGCCCCAGGACCAGATGGTTTTACGGTCGAATTGTTTGCTCATTTTGCCTCTTTATTACTCCCCAAATTACATACCCTCATTCTTTCCTTTTTGGAATCTGCAGGCTCCACTGGCTCCTTTTCAGATGCCCTTATTTGTTTAATCCCTAAGGAAGATTCCCAACATTGCAAACATTATAGACCCATTTCTCTTAGTTAACGCAGATTACAAAATCTTTTCAAAAGCTTTGGCGCTGCGCTTGGAAGCTCAATTACCAGAATTGTTAGGCTCTGAACAGTCGGGCTTCGTGAAGGGAAGGCTTATTACAGATAACACCCGTTTATTTTTTGATATCCTCTCCAAAACTTCTCACCTGTCTCAACCTCTAGCCGCCATTGCCTTGAATGCAGAAAAGGCATTCGACAGGGTTGAATGGCCTTATCTTTTTAGTGCACTTAGATGGTTCGGCTTTGGACCCAAAATTATTTCTCTGATTTCTATTCTATATTCTAGCCCAAAAGCCGCTGTCACTGCTAATGGGAGCATGCCCTCCTATTTTCATATCGCACGAGGAGTTAGGCAGGGATGTCCTCTTTCCCCTTTCCTTTTTAATATTGCTCTGGAACCTTTCTTACTTAAGATTCGTCAAAACACAGACATCCATGGCTTTACTTTCCAAGATTCCACAATCACAATTAAAATGGCAGCATATGCTGATGATGTTCTTCTATTTTTATCAAATCCCCAAGTTTCCTTACCAGCTTAACGATAACTGTGAGATCCTACCTTTGACGAAGTATACGTTTGTGCTGATTTCACTATATCTGGTTTCTCTTGGAGTCCCCAATCCATTAAATATTTAGGCTTACATTTCTCCTCCTCTATTCAGGAGACAGTGTCACGATGTATGGACAAATGTATTGATCGGTTGTCTTCCTTGACGGCAAAATGGCACCCTTTGTATCTCTTCTGGTGGGGTCGCTTAGATACGATGCTCTCTCCCATTGTTTTATACACACTTTCTAATATCCCAGTATTGATCCCCCTCAAATATTTTTTAAAAAATTATTCTATCCTATCCGCCTTTCTCTGGGGTAACAAGAAATCATGTATGTCTATTCACAAACTGATTCGCCCTAAATTGGAAGGTGGGACAAACTTCCCAGACTTTCCTCTTTGTCATAAATCTTTTTTATTGTCCCAATTTTCTCGCTGGCTTTTGGATTCACATACAAATTGTCCTCTTTGGACAAAACTTAAGCGTTCTTTTCTTTCCCCCTTTTCCTTCCATGAGTACTTATCCTTTACCCGTAAACCACAATCTGTATCCACTCCTATCCTTAAATATACATCAAAACTTATTCCTGCTCCTTCCTTCGTGTCCTTTTATGAATTTCCTATTCGGCATAATATGCACATTTTAATTAATAACAAACCCTTTTTCTGGAAATCCTGGTATTCCCGGGGACTAATATGGGTTCATCAACTATACTGTCAAAATGTACTTATGCCCTTTACACAAGCGAGTGCCGTTTTTGGTCTTCCCTCTTCATTTCACATCAAATACTTCAATTTGACACAGTCCATTCAATCTGCCCACACGCAACATATATTGTACCAACCAGACACACTTTCTGTTCTACCATATGTACAGGGCCGGCGCTAGGCATGGGCAGTGTGGGCAGCTGCCCAGGGCCTCGCGCTCAGGGGGCCCCCCCTTCACTGTGAAACTAAACACTTTCACAGATTACCCCCCTGCTCCACCAGGGCCCCCTCCCCACACAATTACAATACACATCAGAGATGTCTGGTGTCGACCGTGTGGTGGTATTCGTGGGGGTGGGGGGGAGGGACAGAGTGGGGAAGATAAAGCGGCAGGGCCAGCAATTAGGGCTCAGAGTGTCAGGGGCGAGGCAACACTCTCTTAAGTACCGGCCATTCCCTATCTGCATTTTGTTGCTAGGTGACAGAAGGCCCCATTGTTTCCAGGACCAGCCGGACACAGGTAAGGAGCAGTGGGCGAGGGGAGGAGGGAGCAGCCAGATCAACTGGTGCTGGGGCAGTGTTTTAAGAAAGGCCTTGTTACTGCTTCGACGGCCATGGGGGGGGGGGTCCCCCTTTCCCTGGGCCTGGAAGCACTAGAGCAAGCTGCAAGGTACAGGTGTAGGGCCCCCTTTCCCTGGGCCTCTAAGCACTATAGAAAGCTGCAAGGTCCAGGTGTGGGGCCCCCTTTCCCTGGGCCTCTAAGCACTATAGAAATCTGCAAGGTCAGGGTGTGGGGGGCCCCTTCACAGGGCCTTGTAGCCACTACTCCCTCTTTCTTTTCCTTTCCTTTATTTGTTCCCCTGTGAAATGAATCCAAAAAAGAAAAACTTTTTTGCTGGAAAGGTCATCTTTTTTTGTGACATTTTTCACTTCCAAAGTGCAGCCTTGGGAAAGAGGGAAATAAAAAATTCTAAATGTAAAAAATTACTAAAGCAAGACAGAGTGACAAACCAGTCCCTTTGCCCTGATAGGTTGGGGGAGGGAGAAGGGGTGGGTGGGCTCAGGTTGAGCTTGGGGTGGGCCAGCTGGGGGGGTAAAATGGGGGGAAAAAGGTTTGCAAACAAAAACAGAAATTATCTAATGGTGTAGCTATAGGAAATGTCATTATTTTTTTTGCTAAATTTGCTTGTTGTCTAAGTTTTGTGAAAGGTATGAGACATATAATAAGATTTGAGATGAACTTCGAAATCTATGCTCTCAATAACATCGTATATATGCTGAATGTGGTAGTAGGAATAGAAAATATATATCATAAATGGAAAAATTGAGAATTTGTTCTTGGAATATATGTGGGATTAATAATAGAAAAAAGAGGGGAGTGGCTGCTCAAATGATACAGACTATGAAATTGGATATCCTATGTTTACAAGAGTCACATGTTACATGGAATGATAGAAAAATGTATGATGAGCTGGGGATGAAATTATTAGTATGTACTTCACAAGGCACAACAACCAAAGGAGTAGCAATTCTAATTAGAAAAGGGTTGGGGATCTTAATCAGGAACAAGGCCGATCAATATGGTAGATGGGCAATAGTAGAGTTAGAAATTGATAATAAAATGTGGACCATTTGCTCAGTATATGCCCCAAATTCCGATGATCCAGAGATTCTAAACTTCTTAAATCTAGAATTAGCTAATTGGTCTCCATTACTAATATTCTGTGGGGACCTTAATCTTCATATAGATATAAAGAAGAATATACGTGACATCTCACATTATCAAGGGATTAAAAAAAAATCTTTTAAATCTCTAAATACTCTATTAATGGATCATGGGCTGTTTGATGTTGCTTTCGAAAAGAATCTCATGATATATGGATTCACATATTTTTCTTTTCCCCATAAAAAATCTGTACGCCTTGATTATTTTTTTATTAAGAAAATACTACTGTGTGATACTAAATTTGAGATCTATCCGCGAATAATCTTGGATCACAACCCGATTCTAATTGAAATTAAAGATAATTTAATGACTCCCAAGGTTAGGACATGGACTTTTGATAGAAAATTGTTAGTGGATACTGAATATGTACATACTATGACTAAATGGGTAAAAGAATTCTTTGATATAAACAGAGGAACGTCCTCAATCCAAAATGTTTGGGATGCATTTAAGGCGGGGTCAGAGGGGAATCATTATCATATGTTATTAAAAAACAAAAGACAGTACGAGCAAGTGTGGCTCAAGGCTTTAAAAATGTATTATTATGGGAAAAAAAACTATCAACTGAAATTATTCAAAATCTCCCAACTGAAGATATCGAAACAAATCTAGCAATCCATAAAGCCGCTTTATATGAATCTTTTGCTTTAAAATTGGCAGGGATAATAGCAACCCATAGATCTCAAATGTATGAAATGGCTGAGAATGCAGGGAAAATTCTGGCTAAAAGAACTAGACAAAAAGAAGTCTACAATACAATTGATTCAATTAAAGATGAAGCGGGACATATACATAATAATCCTGAAGAAATTCTAGAAACTTTCCGACAATTTTATCAAAAACTATATACATATAATGATGATTCCTACTCTCCGCAAGATTGTATGAACTTTGCTAGAGCTAATACTCTACCACTTCTATCTAATGATCAAATGTTAGCTCTAGAGGCTGAAATCTCTTGGGAAGAAATTGAAATAGCATTAAATTCTTTAGCGTTAGGAAAAGCCACTGGACCCGATGGCATACCATTGGAATTTTATAAGGTTTTTAGAAATGGCATAAGACAAGATATACTTGTCACTTTTCTAGAAGCACAGAGAGTTTCCCCACCGGACTCCTGGGCCCAGTCGCTGATAATGACATTTCTTAAAAAAGATAAAGATCCATTAAACCCAGCGTCATATAGACCAATATCTTTAATTAATACAGACAGTAAGATATATTCAAAAATATTAGCAACACGATTATCAAAGATAATTGCAACAATTGTATCCCGTTGGCAACACGGGTTTATTCCAAATAGGGACACAGCAGATCATGTACGGAGGGTAGTGGCTATTATGGACTGGGCTGAGGGGACGGAGACATCAATAGGGATTACCCTATTGGATGCAGAAAAAGCATTCGATAGGGTGACGTGGCCCTATCTTTGGGATTTGTTAATAATAAAGGGCTTTGGTCCGGGAATCATAACTGCTTTCAAAACCTTATATAAAAATCCAATGTCATCAGTTAGAATCGGGGCTATGAAATCAGAGTTATTTCCTATCCAACGTGGAACGCGTCAAGGCTGCCCATCCTCCCCACTCCTCTTTGCAATTTACATTGACATCTTTCTTAATCAACTTAATCAAGATGAATATATCGCTCCAGTGACAGTGGGGGGTATAAATTATAGAACCCTAGCATATGCAGATGATTTAGTTGTGCTTACCACGGATATAGAGAGGACGTTTCCTAGAATTGAAGATCTGGCAAATAATTTTGGCTCTTTTTCAGGCTACAAATTAAATCTATCTAAGACGCAAATAATTTATGTTGGTCAAGACTCTCCTCCTATTGCTAATATAGTCCGGGAAGCAACATACTTGGGGATTAAATTAACTACACCTATAATAAAAATTCCAGACCTAAATTTTGCCCCGGTTTTGAGTAAAGCGAACTCAACATTGGAAAGAATAGACCATTTGCATCTTTCCCGATATGGCAGAAATAATGTATTAAAAATGCTAATTTTGCCAAAATTTATATACTTATTTAGAACAATCCCCTTGGAATTCCCGCTGGAGTATTTCAAACAATTTGAAAGAATGTCAGGAAGATTCTTATGGGGGTACAAGGGTATTAGAAGGGCATATAAAAAAATGATACTGCCAAGGGATAGAGGGGGATGGTCTGTTCCGCATTTGTTATTTTATTATCTTGCTACGATATTTCCGTGTATTGCACCATTAATCGTGGGCAAAAAAACTCCCATCTCAATTGCACACTCACCCTCGATTTATGAATTAGTTTTAGGCCAGGATTCGAACAATCAATTTTTAAGAATAATAGAACCGAGCTACTACAAAAAAACAACATTTAAGATCATATTAGCAGCTTTCAAAGCATGGAAAATCATTAAAAAATTGGTGGGGATCCCAAAGGTTATAAGATATACCCCCCTAAATTCTCCACACTGCTTTCCCCCCATTTCTAGAGACGCAGTGATGAAAAGGTGGAATAACAGAGGTATATATATTCTGAGTGATCTATATCCGACTAATGCAAATACTTTAATCTCCTTTTCCGAATTACAACAGAAATTTAAAATTCCTTCACAAGATTACTTTAAATATTTACAATTATCTAGCTTTCTAAACTCGTTAATGCTTAATAAGTATCAAGACTTAAAATCGATCTTGTTGATAGAAAGTCTATATGTCAAAAGAAAAATAGGATATTATTATAAACTCTTCTTGACTTTTCTATCTGATGATCTTTCTGGAATTCAACACAAATGGGAAGAAAAGTTGAATGTAGATAATCTGATGTTGGAGGAATCTATTATAATGGCTAATAATATTTTGATTACAGGACGATCAAGAACTCAGCATTATATGGCAATGTTTAACCTTTATCACACACCGGAAAAAATTATGAAATGGGGGGGCACGGCTGGTATAGTGTGCAATCGATGTATGCATATTGGAGCAGACTCAATACATATGTTTTTCTCATGCATTAAATTACATGGGCTTATTCAACAATTACAATGTTATATTGAAAGAATTACAGGAAAATCGATAACTCTTACACCAGAACTGATTTTATTTGGACTTTCATCAGATACATTAATTTTGGAACAACAACATTTGATTTTCATTATGTTAGCTGAATATCGAGCATGTATAACTCAGGAATGGATTAATTCAATTCCACCATCGTTTTCTATGTGGAGAGCCCGTCTCTTAGCAAAACTTAATTTTGAATCAGCTATATACGCAACTAAGGGAAGGAAGAAGAGGCAACTAGGGATGAAAATATGGGCTCCGGTACAACAATGGATTCAAGAGGAAACGACCTAAAAAAAAAATTTAAAAAAAGGGGGAAAAATAGTACATGTATATATATAGTCATTTGTGTAAACTTCTAAAAAATGACAATGTCGTTGTGTTACGCGGATGTATGTAACATATAATTGTCTTAATTTCTGTGTGTTTGCAACCTGAAATAAAAAAAAAATAAAAAAAAATAAAAAAAAATCAAGACAGAGTGGGTCGAAAAGGGGCCAGATTGATTTTATTCACACCCAAAACACATTAGTGCCACTACACAGAGTTTTACCAGTGAAGCGCTACTTTTATTTTCTTGTCTTTCTCTAAACAGCATTGTTTTCCCTGGGTGGGGAAGTGCACCATTTCTGGATGTACTGCAATACCTGCTTGATGGGCGGACTGGAAAATAAAGTGCATACCGCTGCTCTGTATTCACAAATGTGGTCTTTTTAAACCATATTGCTTTAGTTTTGTAAGGATATATTCAATGGGCATTGAAGCAGGTCCGTTCCGGCCCTGTAGTCAACGCCTTAACTTTTCATGCAAAAGCACTCATTCATTTCTGAATAAGTGCAAAAGCGTTAAGGTAACCATGTTGTTCCTGCTTACATTTCACATGCTTTAATTAATCTTACATTCCTTATGAGTGTTTGCTTTTTCCACTTTTTTTTTTAGGCAGCATATTGCTCTTGTCTAGTGCGTAATTTTAAATGAGTCGCCTCTAGGTGTTTGTAGCGGGGCACAATTGGGTTGTAGTTGAAGGCAGTGCGGGTTTCTCACAGTGGGGTAGTGTGGTGTTCAGTGGGGAGAGGATGTGGCACTATGGTCAGAGCTGCCGAATTTGGAACTGGGGAACCAGGTTCAGCCTTCATGACCAGTCCACCAGACCAATCTCCCTGAGGGAGCATATTTCCATGCTAGACCTTGGAAAGACCCGCACGACCTTAGAAGCCCTGGTGTCTTAGCACCAGCAGGTGAACCCTAGCACTGGCAAGTGTGGGTCAACCTTGAAGGCCTATCGACCACAATCCCTATTGAAGCCCACCGCAAGTCTTTTGGGCAGGCCTACGAAGTAGCACACCCTAAAGCAACAGTCCTGCGATGTCACTTCTTGTGATGTTACCAAGGGCGGCTCCTTCACTAGGGCGGAGGAGCAACGCCCCACTACTTTCTCGCAAAAGCAGAAACATAAAATGTTAAAACAACCATTTTATGTTTCTGCTTCTAGCACTGCGAGAAAGCAGAAGTGTTTCGTTGGGGGCGGGCGGGTCTGTTTTAGGGCAGGGGAGGATTGCCTTGCCAACTGCTAAGGGCGCTGACTGTTCGACCAAACCAGTCTTGCGCACTCTGGCCTTTCTCTATGTAGGCTGCAATGCAGCCTACATGGGGAAAGTGACCTCCCCATAGGCGTCTGGCTGGTCGGCGTCCTGATCAATCACAATGCTGCCATTGCAGCATTATGATTGGCTTAGAGGAGGGGAGGGGAGGGAGGCTGCCTGATTCCTGTTCTCCCCCCCCTTCCGAACTCCCGCGAGACCCTCCACCCGCGAGTCATGCCGGCTGCGACTGGAAGATACATGCAAATTAGAGGGGCCTCACATCTTCTCTTTCGCCCGGGGCCCCAGGAGTTCTAGGACCGGCCCTGCATATGTAGACACTTTACGTACTCTATTGCTTCATGGTTCTAAGGCTTCTCCTATTTACAAGTGGTTGCACTCCCCATCCCTTCCACGAGAGAAAACCAAAATGGAATTATCCTGGGAGAAGGATCTGGATGTCTCATGTACTGTGGATTTTTGGAGCAAAATATGGCTTAAAATCAGGAAATCCTCTAGAGCTGCTAACACAACGCAGACTTCTCTTCTTCATCTATAATAGACTCCTACTCACTCCTTCCACTTTGCATGCATATTCCCCCACTACTAAACACACTTGCTGGTCTTGCTCGCTCTCACATGCTGACTTACTTCACATGTTGTTTACATGCACAGGTTTGGTCACAAATTAACTCTATCTTTCACTCCAAACTTCCCTTTTCTATTCTACATATTTTTCTGGGTAGCTTATCTCCTATTTGGGAACATGCTCCCATGAATGTCAAGATTATTGATTTATTGTTGACGGTGGCCTTCCAACAAATCACCAAGAATTGGAAAGATTTCACTAAGCTTTCATATCAAGCCTGGTGATACGCTATCTGCTATAATAATAGATTAGACACTACTTTTGTATATCCACAACAATTAGCACCCAAACTATTAGATCTATGGGAACCGGTTATACTTTTTATTGACACTAGTGCCAGGCGATCTTCTTCATCCACTCCTATACAACAAGAAGTGTCTAAACCTCCATGATTTCCTTTTATGTTTTTTTACATATATCTGTTTATATTTTTAGTGCATTATAATGTTTTCTCTGCTTTGCAACACTCTCTTTCTCATTTTTGTTTTGCTATGATTCATGATGCAATTGTTCTCACTCTTATTAGAATACTTTTTTACTTATGTTATGCTCTCCAATCTAACTGATGTATTATACATGTTTTCAATATTTTTCTTGATTTCATACTATTGTATACCAATGTGTTATTTAATCTTAATAAATATCTTTCTGAACTGAAAAAAACGAGACTGTATGTTCTTTATCATTTTCCATTAGAATGTTTAAATAGGAGAGAATTCCTGCCCCCACTAAAAAATCCCAACATGGAGTCATGGTATTTAGTGCCGTAATTAGCATTAATGGGAGTAATCATGAGAGAGGAAAACAAACGCCTGCCCGTTTCAATACATTGGCATATTACCTATGAACAAATAGGTTAAACTCGCCTCTTTCACATATATGCCTTGATTATGAGTAGATCGGTCTTGGGACCACTGTATCATCATTGGCAGTCCGACCGTCGCCTCCTCAGCGGTCTAATTGACAGATTATGAGGAGAGCAATTGGACCCCCACAAGGCCACCAGGATCTCAGATCCTGTGGCACCGGTGGTAGGGAAAGCAGAGTTCTATGGAGGCGGTGCCGACACCGGCACAGCCATAATGATCAAGACTTGCCTTTCCACCAACCTTTTCATGGTGCGGACCCGGTCTTGTAAAGATTGGTGGAAGGCAGAAAAGGACCCAAACAGGACCTCTGGGTGTTTTAGCCCTTTGGGAATTGTGGCTGGGGTCACATGTTGTGCTTCCCCCTGTGCCAGCACTGTCGTGTGTGCGCTATGCACAACACAGTGCATGGCAACAGTGTGCCCAACTTGCAAGTGGGTTTGCACTGCCGTGCTCTCATTATGAGCTGAACCATGCCACCTCCGTGCCACCGCCAGCCAGTCGGTAATGTTCTAATATGGTGGTTAGGATCCCGCCGGCTTGGGCCATTGTCCTGATCGCCGCAGTGACAACTCAGAGGTCAGACAGCCAAACGCATAATCAGGGCCATAGTGATAAAAAGGCATTTTATGCATGGATGTCTAAAGATTCAACACTGTGCTTGTCTGGTATATGCCATTAGCATCAAATTACTAAATACATGCATTGCTAGACTGATAGCCCAAATCACAAAGCGCTATCTGGATAAATCATGAATTTGTTTCTGTTACGTTTCTTGAACATGTGGACTCAATTTCTGATTTTTAAGGAATCCACCAAAAATCTCTTTAACTTGCAAACCTCCTACACCAGTAACACCTACATGAAGACCCTTGGGAGAATATGAAAATGTCAGGGTTCTGAACCAGGCAACACATTTACACAGCACAAAAACCAGGAAACTTAGACGACAGATAACTGTATCCAGTTAAATTATGTAGCTAGCAGTGCCCTCATGCTGAGTTTCTATCAGACCACTTTGCTGGGCTAGCTTATAGGCTACTCGTATCACATTAGGTGTTTATCACCATTATCACTCCTCCCTCTACCAATCTCGGTGCAAAGCATAGGACTTAACATATGCTTAAAGCTCACTGAGATCCTCTTTTCTAACAAACGGCTTTTGCAAATAAGATCTCACGATCTAGCTGTAAAATACAACAATAGCCAGCTGATCCCTGTCTCAATCTCAACGATATGTTAAATGTCTACCTGGTGTACAATGCATGAGGAGAGTATGAATCCAATTTTCTGACCATTTAGTTCCCCTTCACCAAAAGAATAAAGAGGAAATAAAATTGAAACATGGACAAAATAACATTTAGTTAAACAAATCTACTATAAGGTACTTAATTCAAAAATTACGAAATAAAGACTTTCGAATAATAGAATAATAGCTTAAACAAAACACTAACCCCTCTCAGTTATCAAAGGGAAACAGTTTTTACCACACTCTTTACAAAACAGTCTTTACCACGCATGATGGCAAGTATAAAGTTAATCATTTTAATTAAATGTGGGATGTTAAAAAGATTAATACTCAGGTATGTTTTAACATTTCTGTACATCAATTATAAAAATTAACCAATCTATCGGTAGTTAATTAATTTTAATAACGTTTTTTTGAAATATGTAAATAAAAAATTAGGAGCAGAATGTGAGGGATATGGGAGTTATTAATAGGGAAGTGTATTAAAACTCAGGTGATATTGATACAAATTATGTATCCATAGTTACAAATAATTAAAATGAATTTCAATTAGAAAAATAATGTTTTTAAAGTATACAAAATAATGTTTTAGGACTGGGATGTAAGGTTTATACGCTGAAGAAGTGTATTAATGTTTAAGAATTACATTTAATATTTGAGTATTAATACTTTTAAGCAAATAGTTAAAATTTAAAAAAAAACTAAATCAGGAAAAATAATACAAATGATCTTAAAAACTAGTAATATATCAAATATAATCCATACTAATATAATAAAGAGAGAGCACAAACCTTTGAGGCGGGTATTCTCAGGAACCACAGCACCAATCACAACACCCAATACAGCGTTGGAAAGGGCAGTTGCAGCAGATGGACATAGGCTATGCAGACGCCCACCATATACATTTAAAAGGTAAAAGAACCGTGCCAGCAAATGAGTCCCTTGTGGGTGTGTCTGCGTTGTGCTGTGGGCGTGTGCTGGGGGGTGTGACAAATGCTGGGGGCATGTGGTACGTTCCGCCCTTCATGCCATGTCTCATATCGTGTGCTAATCCCACCCTGCTCCCTTTAAATACCCCTGGACCCCATAATCATAACCCACCCTTACTCCTTAAAATACCCCAACACCCTTAAACACTAACCCTTCTTAACCCTATAAATATACCCTGTACCCCAAACCTATCCCTAAACCCTAAAAATACCCCTGTACCCCAAAACCCAAACCTAGCCCTGAACCCTATAAATACCCCTGTACCTCAAAACCCAAACCTACCCCGGAACCCTAAAAGTACCCCTGTACCCCAAAACCCAAACCTACCCCTGAACCCTAAAATACCCCTGTACCCCCAAACCTAGCCCTGAACCCTTAAAATACCCCTGTACCCCCAAACCCAAACCTACCCCTGAACCCTAAAATACCCCTGTACCCCAAAACCCAAACCTAGCACTGAACCCTAAAAATAACCCTGTACCCCAAAACCCAAACCTACCCCTGAACCCTAAAATACCCCTGTACCCCAAAACCCAAACCTAGCCCTGAACCCTTAAAATACCCCTGTACCCCAAAACCCAAACCTACCCCTGAACCCTAAAAATACCCCTATACCCCAAAATCCAAACATAGCCCTGAACCCTAAAAATACCCCTGTACCCCAAAACTCATACCTATCCCTAAACCCTTAAACTACCACTGCACCTCATAACCCAAAACTATATCTGAACCCTTAAAATACCCAAACACCCCAAAACATATACCTCAGTACCCCAAAACATATACCCCTATACCCATACTTACCTTATCCAAACATTAAAAAAACATGCTTTTACCATTCATGTATTTACAACAAATTTTGTTGTAAATGTATGCGTGGTAAAAGCATATAAAATGTAATGCCATGCGTTATAATGGCATTGCGGATTCATGGTACTTTCGTAATGAAAGTATGCGGAGTGATGGTATGCGGAAAGAAAGTTGCGGAATAATGGGTGTTTACCCTCCCCCGGTAAGTACATTGGTGGCACGGCGGCCCACATCTCCAGCAACATACTCATATTTTTTCACCACCCATTTGAAAAATGCACAGGTCTCTCATTGATGGCCAGCACCGACATCCACTTTTAGACACACCTCCCGGCACAAGTTCTAGAATTGCGAACTTTAGAGCTGGGGAGTTACGTTCAAATCTCGGCATCAGCTCAACATCCTGTGACTCCAGGCAAATCGCTTTGTCTCCCCATGCCTACCACAAATGAATGTGTTCTTCTGTAATGTAAATTGTGCTCATGCCATGTTATCGATATAGCTATATAATATTGCAAGGAAAAATAAAGTAGGGAAACTCGAGTTCACACACTACTGAATGCGCACTTTTAAGTGCATCAGCAGTGCACTGTGTATCGGAGCATTTCACAGGCCTGTTACAGATAAGAAATGCTATAAGAACGAAATCCTACAAAACAATATACTACTGGCCGGCAGCAATTCATACCCGGACAACGTCGGAACGGGCTGCTAGTTATGATATAATTATGATAATTATATAATATATTTAGGCAATTTAAAATGAATGTTTATATCCAAAATAACAACTATATATTTTGAAATTCAAAAAATTATGTATTAAACAAAATACAAGTATAGGAAAATCTTTTAAAAATATTTTAAAACATTTAATTTAATCATTTTGAAAAATGTATAATTTATTAACATTTTTTAAAGTGTAAAATAATATTTTAAAACCATTTTAAACACCAGTTCCTACGTTTTCCAATTCAGTTCTATAGAAACAAGCATTTACAATGCAATGGTCTCGTCTTTGTTAAAGTTAGAGCAATTGGCATTGCTCGTGACATTATTTTGTTTTTAAAACATATAAATAAATGCAATTGTAATTTGCAATGCCAATAGCTTGATCTCTCACAAATGCGAGCCCTATTGCATTTGCACCCACACACACACACAGACCCACACACACAGAGCCACACACACACAGAGCCACACACAGAGCCCAACACACACACAGAGCCCAACACACACACACAGCCCAACACACACACACAGCCCAACACACTCACACACAGAGCCCAACACACACACACAGAGCCCAAAACACACACACACACAGAGCCCAACACACACTCTGAGCCCAAACACACACAGAGCCCAACACACACACAGAGCCACACACACAGAGCCACACACAGAGCCGCACACACACAGAGCCACACACACAGAGCCACACACACACACACACAGAGCCACACACACACACATGCACAGAGCCCAACACACACACACACACAGAGCCACACACACACAGAGCCACACCCACAGAGCCCAACACACACACAGAGCCCAACCCACACACAGACACACAGCCCAACACACACACACAGCCCAACACACAGAGCCCAACAACCAGAGCCCAACACACACACAGAGCCCAAACACATACAGAGCCCAACACACACACAGAGCCCAACACACACACAGAGCCACACACGGAGCCACACACACACAGAGTCACACACACACAGAGCCACAGACACACAGAGCCCAACACACACAGCCCAACACACACACACACACACACAGAGCCCAACACACACACACAGAGCCCAACACACACACAGAGCCCCACACACACACACAGAGCCACACACACACCGAGCCCAACACACACAGACACAGAGCCCAACACACACACACACACACAGAGCCCAATACACACACACAGAGCCCAACACACACATAGAGCCCAACACACACACACACACACACAGAGCCCAATACACACAGAGCCCAACGCACACACACAGACCCCAACACACACACACACACAGCCCAACACACACACAGACACAGAGCCCAACACACACACAGAGCCCAACACACACACACAGACACAGAGCCCAACACACACACAGACACAGAGCCCAACACACACAGAGCCCACTACACACACAGAGCCCAACACACACACACAGCCCAAAACACACAAACACACACAGAGCCCATCACACACACACACACACACACACACACACACACACACAGAGCCCACCACACACACAGAGCCCAACACACACACACAGCCCAACACACACACACAGCCCAACACACACACAAACACACACACACACACACACACATAGAGCCCAACACACACACATACACAGAGCCCAAGGCACACACACAGAGCCCAACGCACACACACAGAGCCCAACACTCACACAGAACCCAACACACACACACAGAGCCCAACACACACACATACACAGAGCCCAACGCACACACACAGAGCCCAACGCACACACACAGAGCCCAACACACACACAGCCCAACACACACACACACACACACACACACACAGCACAACACACAGACACAGAGCCCAACACACACACAGAGCCCAACACACACACAGACACAGAGCCCAATACACACACAGACACAGAGCTCAACACACACACAGACACAGAGCCCAACACACACAGAGCCCAACACACACACACAGAGCCCAACACACACACAGAGCCCAAGACACACACGCACAGAGCCCAACACACACACGCACAGAGCCCAACACACACATACAGAGCCCAACACACACACAGACAGAACCCAACACACACAAAGCCCAACACACACACACAGAGCCTAACACACACACAGACACAGAGCCCAACTCACACACAGAGCCCAACACACACAGACACAGAGCCCAACACACACACAGACTCCAACACACACACACAGAGACCAACACACAGAGCCCAACACACACACACACAGAGCCCAACTCACACACACACACACACACAGCTCAACACACAGAGCCCAACACAAACACAGAGCCAACACACACACACACATATCCCATCACACACACACACACAGCCCAACACACACAGAGCCCAACACACAGACACACACACACAGCCCAACACAAACACAGAGAGCCCAACACACACACAGACACAGAGAGCCACAGACACAGAGAGCCACACACACAGAGAGCTCGCAAGCAAAAAAATGATGAGAAGCAGGGAACAGAGGCAAGCGAAATAACAATGACAAGCAGGGAACAGAGGCAAGCAAAAAAACAATGACAAGCAGGGAACAGAGGCAAGCAAAAAAACGATGACAAGCAGGGAACAAAGGCAAGCAAAAAAACGATGACAAGCATGGAACAGAGGCAAGTAAAAATACGATGACAAGCAGGGAACAGAGGCAAGCAAAAAAACGATGACAAGCAGCGAACAGAGGCAAGCTAAAAAAACGATGACAAGCAGGGAACAGAGGCAAGCAAAAAAAAAAGATGACAAGCAGTGAACAGAGGCAAGCAAAAAAATGATGACAAGCAGGGAAAAGAGGCAAGCAAAAAAACAATGACAAGCAGGGAACATAGGCAAGCAAAAACCGATGACAAGCAGGGAACAGAGGCAGGCAAAAAACACGCACGCTCGCCTCACCTGGGGTATGTCTTCAATCTCGGGAGCCCCACACTCGAGCCCTGCGCGTCCTCACTCGGGCACCACACTGCAAGCTGGCACCCCGGAGACTGCGCCACTGGTGCAGACTCAGTTCGCGACACCTGGAGCATATGCAGGCCCAGGATGCTGCTGATTGGGATGGCGGGAACGGCTAGACACCGATCTGTGCCCAACCGAGGATTGTGCCCGTAGGTGTTGAGGACTGCTGAGAGCAAGATCAGGCGCCCTCTGACCCCCGGTGCTACACGGGGACTCCGAAAAGCGAGGAGCCGGCCTGCGCATCTGCAAAATGGCGGCGGCCGACCATCCCTCCTGATGAGCCTGGAGCAACGAGTCGGACTGCTACCCTGACGTCTGGGAGGTCCCCGCTAGAGCGCGATGGACGCCGCCACCCTCTGCACGGACTGGAACCTCCGCTGAGTGAGGAGTGGGGACAGCGGACTCGCAGGCACTGTGGGCTGGGGAGCATCTGGCCACGAGGAGGCAGGAGGCTGACGGTGGGGGAGAGCTGCGGCATGCGCAGGCCCGCCTGGCGGAAACACAAGGCAAGCTGGAGAGTGCTCCTGCCGCCGAGGCCCCCCGCATGGTGGACGTTGTGGACGAACTGCCCTCTCCCCTGGAGAGCGCTATAATGCCTTTCGGGCTGCATTTGTGGTACATTAAAATTAAAACAAGCATCGGGCAGACGGGCAGCAGGAGTCTGTAAGTCCCGTCCATTTCAGACTAGGGGGCGTGTTTTTTGCTGAATGACTGAAGATGTCACAGAGAGAAAGGACAGCAACAAACACACCCCTCAATCCGAAACGGACGGGGCTTAAAGTGAGGGACAAAGCTCTTCTCCAATGGCTGGCCGCCGTTTAGGAAGCCAGCCAATGGAGAAGAGCTAGCTCGTTTACCTCCCTACTCTAGAAAACATAAAATCTCGGCAGCGACACTGCGCAAGCGCAAGCGCAGCCTACGCTAGCCGAGACCTAAAAAGGATCAATTTTTAGTTTTTACTTTTCAGCTTGACCTAAACAGTTCTGCACCTGTTCCCAATTAGGTTGCAGTTCGCAACAATGAAAACTGTTGGATTTTTGCCAGTAGTCTTTCAGACGTTTCTTGACTTTTTTGGGAAACTCGAAGCTGCAAACTACCAGTCAATAATTAGGCCCATCTCACTGCTTGCAAACTTTGCTCCTTCTTCAAAATTTTCAAAAAATTATACAGGCTGAGCTGACTTTTGTTGAGATGTTAAAACAGCTATGCAAAACCTCAATAGGTTTCGCGCCTACCGGTAAACAGGATGAGTACCAGTTTCACCACTTATTGGGAAAGGTGGTTTCCTTCTGCAATCTGATCTCTTTAAATGGGCAGTCCATATCTCTTCAAAGTAATAACAGTAAGGCCGATTTTGTAAAAAAAAATTAATTGACTGTACATTTGAAGTGTAGAGGTCATTCAAACATTCAAGAGGCTCAAAGCAGGTAGTTTTTAAATTCACATTGCATTTTACTATTTGTCAAATAATCCTCAACTAAGTAGTGGTGGTTACACTCCTGGGAGGAATTTAAGCTTATGTTAATTATTTATTGATTTGAAATGTAAAGCCTTACCTACAGTATGTCTTTTTGTTTCGTTGCCCTATTTTAGATTTTGTGATGTTTTATTTTTCTGGTTGTCGTTTTGTTTTACAAGTCTCAAAACAAAAAGAAAATGCATTAAACTTTGGACAGTGCTGTGTAACTTTTTATTTTTAATAAGCATTTGGGTATGCTCCAGTAATACAGGTTCTTCAACAATTTTCTATAAATAAATTGCACCTGTATAGAAAGGTGAAAAAGTAAAAAAGAAAAAAGACAATTATTTTTGCTTTATATTTAGGACCTCATTACAATGTCAGGAAGAAAGGAACCGCCCGACCATAGGTCAGCGGTTCCGACCACAGAATTAGGATGCGACAGCCCTATGGAAAACATTCATCCTACAATGGTGGCTTGGGCGGCAGGCAGAAAAGATCTGCAGCACAAGCTGCAATTGTAAAATGGATGTTTTCAAACATCCCTGCACAGTGTGGAAAGGCTGCCATGAAAAGGCTGTGGAAAAGTGACATTGTAATCCATACAGCGGAGCAGAGGCAGGCTCCGCCATCATTCATGGGATTGCAATTCAGCTCCAGGTGGAGAATCTTCCGCAGGTTTCCCTCTGACCACCGTCATCATAATACAACGGTTAGAGGGAAACCCCCGATGTTGGACGGAAAGCCTCCGACAGTCTGTCAGATGGTTTTCCGTCCGACATTGAAATTGGGCCCTATATCCTTTTTTCAAATGTTTAATTTAAACTCTGTTTTCCTTTCAGTGTCAAGCAGTTGTCCCTTTACTGGAGTTAGAATAGTAAATCTGTCCCCTTTCAGTGTCCAGCACCTTCCTCAAGTTCAACCCAACTAGAGTTAGAATAGTAAATATATCAGCTTACAGGGTCCAGAACTTTCCTGGATTTGGCCCTCACTGGAGTTAGAATAGTAAATCTGCCCCCTTTCAGAGTCCAGCACCTTCCCTGAGTTGGACCTCATTGGAGGTAGAACAGTACTTTTTCACTCTGTCAGTACCCGGCATCTTTATACAGAAGACCCCGGGACAATAATACATGCAAAAATATTATTATTATTGATTTATGAAATGTTCGTTTTTTTTTAAAACTTTAACAAAAATCGGATTTTTGAGGCTATGAAAGAAATTGTATATTCTTCCTGGAAATATAAACTACTGCTCAGACTCAGTGTGAAGCACTGAAAAATATTTATTAAATATAAAATTACTAGAATTAATTTATGTGGACTAAATGTACATTACTGTTAATACAGCACAGCAGTATGCTCTAGTGATAGTGTGTAAATAGTGTCTCTTAGGTAGTGATAGTGTGTAAATGCTGTCTCTTAGGTAGTGTCTCCTCTTTAGTCCTGTGTGTGTGGTCACTTCCCAAGTCTTTGTCCAGTTGATCACAAAATGGAAGACATTGCTTTCTGTAGTAATTTTAAAGTAAGACCTTTTCTTATAACAAAATGTGTGTGATTCCTTGGAACTATTAAAAAATAAAAACGGACTACACTTGTAATTTAAGTGCTATATGAATATTGAAATCTTTATTGTGACGTTCTCTGCTACAGAGGCCATCATCTTGGTAGGGGCTAAATTTAAATATAAAAAAAGAACCATTAATAATACTGATAATGATATTTTATGTTTTACACTTCTCAAGAATTGCTTTTCTTTACAAATATGATTTAAAAAATAGTTTTTAAAAGAAAACAAATGACGTGGTAAAGGAGTACGTGATACTGGCATGCGTGGTAAAGGACTTTTTAAAGTTTTATAGTGTAAAAGCATGGTAAAGGCATGCGTGGTAAGGGCTTGTGTGGTAATGTCATTCAACTGTTACCAAATAAAGAAATTGAGAATTACATTTTTGAGGAGTCACCAAGAATGTGAATTACGGATGAAATGCTGTAGGTAGGACCCTACCAGAAAACGAATATGGGTGAAACATAAGAAAAAGAGAAGCCATTGAATGCAAAGCAAGCAAATGAGAGTGACAATAAAGCTAACTAACGGTGAACAATGACTGGGCTGTAAGCTCATTGTAAGCTCACAATAGGGCTTACACAACCAGACAGCTTGCACTATACAGGCTCTCCTAAAAATCTAGATCCAAAGAAAAGTAAATGGTAAAAAATCGATGTTCACACTGTTTTTGCGTGCACTCATTTTTCAAGGCTTAACATGTAATTTAATAATGTTTGGAATCACAACGAGCCTAAATGGGCAGGGTCGGCTTTTGGCAGACTGGAGATGGGGCCAGGCCCTTGACGCCAATCCACGGAGGGGGTGTAAGAAGCTGTCTGCACTAGGGTCATGTCACATGGACCAGTGCTGCTGGTGCTGTTTTTGACATCCAACCCACCTGCTTGGTTGCTGTCCCAGCACCCTCCCCCCTCTGCTGCAACACACTATTAACTCCCCTCAAACTCACAAGTTAGCACCAGTGTCAGAAGCATGAGTCATTCAGGTGAGTTGGAGGAGGTGCAAAGACGCAAGTGCCCAGAGTCGAGGCCATTCGCGACCCTGATGTAATCAGATAGGAACTCACCTTTGAACATAAAAGGGGCTCCCTACTGCCTCATTTTATTCACTAGTAGCAGCGAGGGCGCCAAAAAGGTTGGGTCTGGAAATTAGTTAATACATTTCACAGTTGCTCCAAACTGGCGACCCCAAAAGACAGCTTGCCAGCTACCCACACCCCCTTAAGACGTCACAGAAGGGCTGGGCATGTAAACATTGTAATAATACCACTATGAAAACAGCTCATTAACAATAACTTCTCATACTGAAACCATGAACTCGTGAACTAACAGCGAGAAGTGAGCTACCCGACGCACAGAATACACTGCAGGTTGAACAGATGTTTTGTTACAAAACCTACTACTGTTACACAACTTTTAATGGGTACAAAACCACAAACGTTACAGTTACAAATGGATTTCTTACTTGACGAGAGCTTTCAAAACCTTTTATATACAATAAAACAACGCAGTCAAGATACAGCTTGTAGTTCTTTGTAAGCTACCTAACAATATTTGCCAGTCACCAAGTCAACAACTGTCATTTATTTTTATGTCAGCTAATCTAGTGTTGCAATTTCCCATTCTGTAAAGCTTAACTCAGTCTTGTGTTAGGTTATAGCGTGCTAGAACAAGCAACTCTTCATATTAACAGTGAATTGCTGTATATTTCTCACTCTTTATTATGTGCCTATATATCACTCATGGTCTACATGCAAATGCAGAATGTATATTTTTACAGCATTTTTACGGGGAACTGCAGATAACCAATTTCTTTTCCTAATGTCATGTCAATGTCAAGAAGCCAAGCAGCTGTAGTATTCAAATCAGCTTAGGTTGAATAATGTGTCTTACATCAGTTGCTTACTAAGAACCAAGTATAGAACTTTTGAAATCTGCTTTACAATCCAGGCTCACATTTTTACTTTTAATGAACCTGCACCAATGTATGATTCTTCCTGCATCTTAGAATGCTCCTGGTTCATTAAACATTTCCCAAAAAGGTTTTGGTATTGTTCATTACCACAGATTTCCAAATCCTGCAGTGTAGGCACGTTAAAAGGGTAAAAGTACGATTCATACAGCTTTTTATGCTCAGCTATAACTATGCACCATAAACTGGTAATTTTCTGCTCATCCCTATGTTCTGGGTCAGTAGAATTATGCAGTTGTGGCGGATCACCCAGGATGAGCAGGGATGTCTAAATAGGAAGCAGGAAATGCCAATTCTGCAATAATTGTAGACTTCCCATTGTAGATCTGTAAACTGCATTTCCTATTTATTCTGTGCAACTCTCACTAAAAGGAAATTTCGGATTCAAGATTCCAAAACAGATTCAACATGTTTGTGCTTCTTGTGAGAAGTTAGCCTGGCATATGATGTCCACTAGTTCTAGTGGGCACCTTGCACCAGTCTAATCGACCCTTATTGATGGTGGTTGTAAAGTCAGCCTTATAGACAAGCTATCCTAGTGGTAGCATGGACCAGCAGTCATAGGCTAAGACTTCAGTGAGCATGTGAAGCAAGCTGTTTTACCAATTATAATCCCTTGAATACCAAATGAAAGGACACCACACAAGGTATATATCAAATATATATGTATTTATTCTAAACACAACCCCTCTGTACCCTTTATGATGTCAGAGGTCAAAGTACATCACAAGTTACTCAATTAGCATACGACAAGCTGCACAAATACAGTTATGCTCTAGGAGCCTCACAAACCATATACTAAATAAGTGGTATAAGAACCACGTGAGAGTTAGACAGCAGGCCTAGGGCCTGTAGAATCGCTGGGGCTACACTAAACAACCAAAGGTTAGGAAGTAGGAGGCCCACGGGAGACGCGTGCAGTGTCTAAACACAGTCGCGAGTTACCATTGACTAATAATGGGAAACAAAGGAGTTACAAAATTACTGTTTAAGGACACTTCCGGATGGACTATGATAAAACCCCTTCAGACTAGGACACTTTGAGAGTCAAGACCCACGGGAGCACCGGAGTACTCATGTTACCTTACCCAGGGAAGCCGGGTGCATAGGTGTCTTTTCGTGTCGGGTTTCGTCGTCGTTTTCTATGGAGATCTGCAAAGAAGTGCTGCAGGCGACCAGAGGAAAAGTGTCCGGGTGGATCGGCGATGTGAAGAACCTGAAAGCAGAGGGGACAGAGTCTGGTTCACTAGCCAGTGACCAGGAAGGAACCAGGAAGGAACCAGGCGATGTTGCGTGCTTGAAGGTGAAGAAGTTGAGTTTGTCTCTTCAGCCACGAGGTCCAGGAGGCATCGACGATGACCAGGTGCTGGATTAGAGCTGTCCCATGACGGATCTAGTTGACTGCGGTGTCGGTATCCAGATTGGACCCAGCAAGCCTTGGCAACCGCAACCCACGCAGGATGTCGAGATTGGCTCTGTTGCAGACCAGCAAGGTCTGTGGCGCTTCTCCTTTGAAGGGAAGCTGGAGCAAGCCTTGAACAACCAGGAAAGCAGTTTAGTTCAATAGAAAAGTCTTCAGGGGGCTCACTAGCCAACGGGCAAGGAACCGGGAAGACGCGTTGAGCTGAAATGCAAGAGCGGGCCCCACGCGGCACTCGTGGAGTGTGGAGGGCTGAGCTTTGGTGCAAATGGCCTCGGGTCTGGGGCTTCTCGTACCCTAATGCACAACTGCGAGAGTACTTCGGTAGTCGAGCTGTTAGCAAAATGCAGGATGTCCAGGGTGTCCGGTCCCACTACTCTTGTGTCCGCCACAGGTCTCAGCTTTGCTGTGGATGTGGGTCGGAGTTAGAGAAGTCTGAGTGTCCAGGTCCTGTGTCGCTGAGTTTTCGGGTTCCGGCTGGAGCGTCGACAAAGCAGACCGGCAAGTTACTGGTGGTGCCTGTTTGCACAGGGCAGTCACTCCTTGACCACAAGGGAGATGTCTTCCGTCCACTAGTCAGAATACAATGTCGAAGGTCCAAGAGTTCTGTATCAAAGTTTCTTTCCAGGATAATCTAAAGTCCTAGGGACACAGCTCATATACTTATAATAAGGATGGGGTCTGGATTACCTGACTAGGTCCCTCCTATGGGTGGACCTCAGAAGGGGGTGGTTATACCCCTTTCCCTTTGTCGAGTTTCGCACCAGAGCTGGGGCTGAAGTGCCACAGCAACTGGGTTGAACCGGGCTATGCATGGAGCACCTTGTGTGCCCCATGCAATGTCTAGATGCATTCACTGAATGCAGCCCTCCCTGCCCCAATACACATAACCCCTGTCTGGGGAGGTGCTGGCACCTCCCTGGACAGGAAACCTATTGTCCAGGCCGCCCTTGCTGGAGTTTCCCCCAGCACCAGGTGGTCAGACTCGTGTCTGTGGCAGCAGCATCCATTTTGTGATGCTGAGGCTCTGTTTAACTTTAACCGGGTAAAGCAGTAATATACATGTCTTTTCCCTGTAGAAGGGTGGGGTGGAATGCTACCCCCGCCGCCAGAATTGGCAGGGGGGGGATAAAGTATTCCAAAGTGTTTGACACCTTACACGACATGTTTTTATAAAGCCAAACCAAAGTTAGCATTAACCACGAGGATTATAATGCACTTAAGAGTATATGGTATGGCTATATCATAGAACAGCTATAAGGAGATGGTTCCGAAAGCTGCAGAGGGGCTCAGATCATGCTAGGGCACCCTCTCACATAAAACCAAGCACTCTGCCTCTAGGATTGTCAAGGCCTACCATAGGAGTGACTGTTAGGTGCATATGTGTCTACATATACGGTAGATATAGGTATACTATATCCAAGTAAGGGGTGATTACACCACCTTACCCAAGCTGAGTGATCAGCCTGTGGTGTCAGTTTGGAGGGCCAGTCAGGGGTGGCATAATACATGCTGCAGTCCCTGGTAGGCCTTGGATGCACCTGTGCCCTGGGTACCTATGGTACACTATACAGGGGCTCACAGAGGTGACCCAATACCCAATCTGGTATGTACCTAAAGTACATGGTATCAATTTAGAGAGAGAACAGCTGGGCTGTGGGTCTGATTAGCAGGCCCACAGCCACACTAAAGTCGAAAAACCAGAGAATCACAGCAAAAAGTGGGGGTGACCATAGGAAGCAGACCGTACTCTCCTACACTACGTTTTAGTTTTAGTACCCTATTGAAAAAAATGCAGTTTTGAGAACTGAGCCAGTGACACGAAAATTAGTTTGTCAACAGTGAAAAAAAGTATACATGACAAAGAAGTATTCATTCCGTGCACCTTTTTTGAATTACCCTTTAATACCAGAGATCTAGGAGACATCAAAATCAGATCTTAGAAATTAATTATCTGTCACAACATTTGAAATAGTACAGCCCCCTATTTCATTGTGATACAATATATTGGCTTTGGCTCCTCTGAGCAGTGGTATCCGCTGCTGCAATCAAGGAGTTAAGAAAAGCATAGATCAAGGCATCCAAACAAATTCACAGCCACTAAACACACCTGTCCCCACAACTTCTCTTCAAAAGCTTTTTCTAAGTATAAATTATTGAGAAAGAACATAATTGATATTAACAGCGGTGTTTTACCAGCACTAAACTAAGCCAATTTTTACAAATATCTTCATAGAGAAACAGACACGAAAATGTGTCAATAGAATGTCAGCTTTGCCCTTTACCCTTTGTAGGTCAAGCATGGGCTGCGCTTGTGCTGCTTTGCCAGGCATGTTGTATTCAGTATATGGGCTTCTCAACACGCTCAGTGCTTCTGGTTGCTTAGTCTGCCTATCGAAATTCCTTTACTCTGGTTGGTCAAGAGTGTCCTTATGTCCCGCCTTTGGGTGCTTGGTTCTCTCCCACGGGACATCACAGATTGGTTGTTTTAGCTGGGCATCTCTGCTATTTGTTGCCTCCTCGCTCGCACACCCTCCCTCCCGTCATTGCTGCTGTCCTTCCTGCTTGTTTCCAAAAGGAGTTTCCTTGTATTGCTTTTTGTTAGACATCTCTGGCCGTCTGTTTCCTCCTCGCTCGCACCCCCTCCTATCATTGTGCTGCTATTTTTTATGGCATGACAGTAAAAAGTAGAGCAGCGCGCTGCGCTTCATGTTTAACAACGGCGGCCGCGCACCTTCCTTTTCTTTTGCGCCACTTGCCTAACTTTATTTTTTCAATATTCTATGTTTTTTTTAAACAGCGTGGCACGCCGTGCTTCTTTTGGACTGCTGTTCTTTTTTTTAAGGACATATACTAATCGCATCCAACTGTAGCTGCAGCGCTGCAGGGATTGCGTTTGCCGAAGCACCGGGCTTGAAAGGGCCACGACTTAGTGCTACAGGGGCCGTGTTTGCCGACACATGGGTCTTGGCGCAGCAGAGGCTAGGTATGCAGAGTCACCGGGCTACAAAGAGCTCTGCCTACTGTATGTGCTACCTTTGCACAGATTCCCTACACCCAGAGCTTTAAGTGGGCCGGGTCTCACAAGTGCTGCTGAGCATCAGCAGTTTTTTTAAGGAGTCCTCGAAATAGGTCTCTATGGGTCTCTGTTATTTTCCCTTGCACAGGCAGTACGTTTTTTTCCAGACTGCAGCGACAGCAGGCACATCGATGTGCATGTGCTCACACTGCTCACTTGTCACTAGTGGAGAAGTTATGACTTGATGTCATTCCAGGTGAGCGTTGTAGGGGAAGGGAAATTCTTTAAAGAGAGTCATTTTCTCTCTGGATTTCCCTTCTCTTTTTTAAACGCACGAGCAGCAACATTGTCTCGGTGTCACCAGGGCTTGAAGTGGAAGCTTTTTCAATATGATATACTAGCTATTGTTGCTGCTTATTTATCTTATGACAAAGCCAATAGTCCTGACTTATAGCAGGTATGATGTTACTTGTTGTATCATATATATCTGGATGCAATGACAGAAACAGCAAAATACAAGTCGGGCGGCACACTATGCTAAGCACAGACTTTTAGCTTATATGTTTTTAACTCACACCCTTAATTACATTTGCCACGCCCCTCTGAGACCATCCCACTTAAAGCCCTGCCTTCACCCCCCAAATCGCTTCAGCACCCAAAGCAGCACATATGTTTGTTTACTAAATTTGAAACTACACTCTGCTCTCGCTTGAGATTGCTGTTCTTTTTTAAGGGCATTTGAATCGCATCCAGCTGTAGCTGAGTCGCAGCAGGGGTTGTGTTTGCTGCGCTGTCTCTAAACCTCCTTGCGCCTGGACGCCTCAGGGCAGCTGCAGCGCCTGGACGCCTCAGGGCAGCTGCAGCGCTCTACAAATCACATTTTCATTTCATTGTTTAATTTAGGTACTGTTTTATATACTGACAACAATACCTGAAGCTATATGCTTTACATATGAACCACATACTTTATACAAACACCCTGTTAACTCATTTAAATTATGTTTTCCTAAAGGCTTCTCACATTTATTATTCATTAACTCGCTACATACACTCCTATATTTTAGCAGTAACATATTACAAAAAAAACAAATTAAACATATCTAAATCAGGCACGCGTACCGCTACTATTTTAATATTTAATTTGTGGGCATACTCAACAACAACAGGGGCCTTGTTGTTAAAAAAGAAGCACTTTGCGCTACTGTTTTTTTATGTGGATCTATCTGACATCTATAAGGTAAAATACTTGTTTTATATTCAGCACTCCATATTTTCAGCATCCTATATGATGAACAGCAGTTTCCCTCCTGTACTTCTCAACACATGCGTTGTTCTTTGCCGCCCCCCTTCCCCTGTTGTGCTCGCACATATATGTTTAAGAGTGCCACACAGTTCAACTCCACACATTTCCAATCCACACCATATAATACAACTCAACACAACTGCACAAAAAACCACATCATCCAATCTACACTGCACAATTCCACATCATGCCACAAAATCCAACAGCACACCACATAATTGAACTCCACTACATACCACTCCACATCACAAAATACAATTCCACATAATTACACTCTGTAACACACAATCCCACTCCACATAATTCCATTACACTAAATACCATATAATTACTATCCACATAATTCCACAGCACACCATGCCATATAGTTTCACTACACAAATCCACGCCACACAATTCCAATAATCCAATCCAACCCACATAATTCCACCACACACCACATACACTCCATAACACACAGGTAAAAAACATTGCCATTTACAATGCCAATAGCTCTAACTCGAACAAATGCGAGCCCTACTGCATTTCCAATGCCCGTTATATAATGGAATTAGATTGGCAGATTCCTAAGAATATGCAAGAATGAATTTATAAACAAATAAAAAGTATTTAGAACTGATTTTTGGACTTGCTTTCAAAGATTATACCAATCCCTCGGGGCCAGCAGCCTGCTTGCACTTTGGGAAACAACAGAATATGGGATTGTGAATTTTTCAGAGAGAGGGCAAACCAGAAACTATCAGATGACATGCATGCGGCAATTGATAATCACAGAAGAGGCAATAAATATAACCCTCGGGTAGCACACTAACTACTGTGAAGAGTACTCTGCAGTTTGTTCGAATCATTGGCCAGAGTGGGTTTGAGAAATACCGTTTCTTTGCATGTGTCCATTTATATAGCACATTTGGACCAGTCGGTTTGCTGGTACTCTACATTATAGCATCCATACATTAATAGTATTTAAATTAATCAAGCTGGGGGAAGCATGAATTCAAAGAGCAAGAGTCAGCGTAAAAAAACAGTCCAAGTCTATATAAACATATGGCCTATGAATATGAAGATGGGGAGGAGGTACAATTAGTGGAAAAATTAATTAGAGTCATCATAGATTTTATCAGGTTCAAAGATATGCAGTAACAGGTCTATAGGACCAGTATGGGGTTTAGTCTAGTAATTGTATGAAAAGTTGAGCCTGGAGCTGCTTGTGGAGGGTTGAGAATGGAGCCAGTGTCTGAAGCTGGGCGGTAGAGAGCGTCAATCTGCTGAGGCCGCCTCAGACAAAGATTGTTTCTGCGCTGTAACTGTTCAATATTTAGGCAGTTCTAGAAGGGTTTACTGACTTCTGAAGCCCCTTGAACCACAGCAGATGCTGAGCAGATAGGTAGGGTGGGATGCTTTCATGAATCACTATCTGCATGAGGCAGCACATTTTTAAGGAAATTCTGGCTTTGATAGCTAGCTAGAGTAGGCTTTGCAATATGGTAGAAATGTGGTTGTATCTACCTGCAGAGTGAACTAATATTATAACTGCGTTTAAGATAGCTCTGATGGGGTGATGGATGCTTCTGAAGCTCCCGTAAATAGGGCATTTCCATGAGACAATTATCAACCTGCTGGCTTCAGATGACATATGCAAAAACAACAGTTGATGGACAGAATGCAGAACAATGTCATACATTCACCCCAGTACAGAGATCTGGGCCTAAATCCATCCAGTTTTTGCTCAGCATGCCATTCCAGTTTGAACCCAGCCATATGCAAATCAGTCTTGACCCTGTGCCCCATGGGAACAGTCCAGCCCGAACTGCCAAGCCAGGTCCTCCCTGGACTGGAAACAAGCATCCAAGGACCGGTTTCGGGCTTTCAGCCCTCATCAGCCTGGATAGTTGTCAAATCAGTGCATTTGGGCTCGGTTTCATGTTTCCATGAATTTCTATGTATTTCCATGCATTTCACAAATCATTTTATCAAGTGACTCACAGCCCAATGTTCTAAGCCTAAGTTGCAAACAGAGGAAGGCGTGCAGGTAAATTAACAGGGCAAACCGAGCCAGAGCTGAACAACACTTGGATAGGCTTTACAAGGCTTTGTACGAGCCGAGCCATGAAAACGTTTGGTATGTATATTGTCAAAAATGGGTATTTATTTAACATGCAAAAGAGTCCTTTTGTCCGGGTTTTCAAAATAGACCTGGAAATTCCACACGCTTGTGCGTGTTCATTTCCTATGGTCCATTTTGATTTGGCTTTGCGTGCGTGTTGTTTTGTAACAGAACACGCAATAGGCCATAGGCGGCCGCGTAGCTCCGCCCATGGCATATTGGTGTCTGTTACGCGCACCAAAGCCCATATGTTTTCAATCATCGCGCCCAGACACAGGCGCAATAATTGAAAAAATATGCTTCGCAGTGTCGCGCGCGCACCACTCGCTGCTTTTTTTTTTTAACAATTAGTGCTGCTTGTTTTATTTTACAATAGTGATCGCGAAAGCGATCTCTTTCAGTGCTGCTTGTTTAAATCAAGGCAAGCATACAGTCTGGCAGTGACCATCTTCATTATTAGTGGCGTACAGCAATCCCGGAAATAACCACGCTGGGACTTGTCCTTCCGCCGTCTCAAGTGTGTATTTCTAAAGTCTCTTATATTGCTGTGAATTGCACTTCTGCCTCTCGCCCTCTCGCAATCAGGAATGCTGTAGGGACGTGTCTCCTCATGACTGCTGCCAGTACAAGCGGTGTCCTCTGAGCATGCGCCCTGCTCCCCCGCCCCTGGGACTTCCTGTGATTGGCTGAGAAGTTGGCAGCGCTCTAGAACCCTGTGTGTCCCACGAGCAGATGATGCAGCTGCTCTGCAGCAGTGCAGACGCAGGAGCGGGAGGCGCACAGGCCGTTCTTTCGGCGGCGACTGCCACTGCAGAGCCCACAGCATGGGGGGCTTCCAGAGCCAGAAGCAGAAAGAACCCGGAGCAGTCAACAGCCCCCTCAGGCAGCCGTTGAAGAGGGGTAGCAGCAAAGTGTGAGTGAAAACCCACGGGTCAGCGCGGGATGGCAGTGTTCATTTATTGCAGTGAGCAGTGCCCGCTCTCTTCAGGGAGCGTTGTCACCAATGCAGTTTAGGGAGCAGTTCTCATGCACGGCAGGCAACGTTCACTACAAGAGCACTGCCCGTTAACTGGGGTGTCTACTCTCTTAAGGAACCAATGCAAACTCACTCCGGGTGGCAGAGCACGTGCACCCTGGTGGCAGTGCACGTGCAATGATGATGTGAGCTCTAAATGCACCTCGTGGTCTAGTGTCGATTTACTGCTGGGACAGTTTTATTTCACTTAAGGAAATACTGGCCATGTAGTGCAGGGCACAGTGTTCCTTCTCAGCAGGGGGCAGTGTCCGTCCACTACAAGGGGCAGTGTGAATTTATGCAGGGTGTACTTCCAGAGTAACGCATGCAGTGTCCTAAGTTGTTGAAATAATACAGAAGGTTTACTTATATGGTCAGAAGGTGCCAGAGAATTGTTTATACGGTTCCACGGAGCGTTAGCGCAGTGCCAGAGATGGGGTTTGAGTGCCAAGGGTTTTCTGTGCTATTGGTAGATGTTTCAGCCTGGAACTCTGTCAGAGGCTGCCTAAACGCAACAAGGCATTTTCATCAGAAGTTACGCTTTATCTTGCTTACAGAACTTCGCAGTTTTTATGTGAAATGCCAGATAAATGTTTTACTCCATAAGCACCAACCGATTTTTTCAGTGTATACAGAATCCCGTTTGTACACAGAGAATAAAACGAGACTTATAGATGCTTTTGAGGTTCAACAACGCAACCATCGCTGTTGGCGCATTTCGAACACCAAAATTGATGCATATCGCAATTTAACTTTTTATTTCAGAATGTCCTTTATATTATAGTTCGTATGTTGCCATTTTCATGTTTTTATGTTGTACTAAAGTTGTTTAACAGAGTGGGCCTGTGGAGGCCATCCAAAGTCCAAGGTTGGACACGCCTGTGATGTCACTGGGTGTGAAAGGGAGTGAGATGCCACTTTTGCCACCCGTAACATTTTGGTGAATCGATGTCTGTGAGGAGAGTGGTGGGTGGTGAGAGAATGAGAGGAACAAAGTCTCACCGTGGTGACTTGTATTGTAATTTCTTTTAAAGCTTTGTGGTTTCATAAGTCGTTTTGGAGCACTCACTGCCAGAATACGTGAGGGAAAACAAGGGCAAGAAAGATGGCAGAAGAGGGACAACTTAAAATATTTCTCACAAGCGGTGTTGAACTTTGGAGACATTCCATGGCACCCAATTGCTAAAAAAAAATTTGCTACAGAAATTGCCATATGTAAAGGTTTGATTGCGGGCAGAGGCATCTACTTCTTGTAGTTATGTTATGCTAGGATTATTTATTCAGCGCACAGCTGCTCCAGCGAAGGAGCGTCCTGGCGCCTGACAAGGTATCCTACACAACACAACAACCAGACAATAGACTAAAAGAAAACAGACTCAGGGAAATAACAAAGTCTTGATGGCCCTGCGAAATAAGAAAAGATTACCTGACGCCCGTATCTCTAAAGGTAGAGAGTTCCACAAAGCCGCGGCCCGAACTCGGAAGGAGCGCCCTCCCACTCGGCTAAGCTTAAACCGAGGGACTACTGCCAAGTCCTGACCCAAAGATCTCAAGGAGCGAGCAGGGACATAGGGCGTCAAAAGATTCGAGAGAATCGGGGCAGCAAGGCCCTTGAGAATTTTGTAGGAGAGGCAAAGCACTTTAAATTGGATCCTCTGCTTGACTGGGAGCCAGTGGAGGGAACGTAGAGTATTAGCAACGGAACAGAACCTGGGCAAGCCAACCACAGCTCTGGCTGCTGCGTTCTGGATACGTTGCAAACGTGTAATTTCCGCTTGGTTCACCCGTACTAAAAGAGAGCTGGCGTAGTCAAGCCGGGAGATCACCGTTGCCTGCAACACCAGCTGCCTAGTAGAGGCGTCAAAAAATTTCAGTGCTGGTCTTAGTCCTCGCAGAATACCAAAACAACTGGCGGCCACTCTCTTGGTATGGGAAACAAAACTAGGGGCAGGATCAAACCAAACACCGAGATTTTTTGTCTCCGTTACCGGAGTGGGAGTAGGCCCTAATGCCGGAGGCCACCATTTATCACCCCAGAGTTCCTGTTTCTTGCCGATGATCATAATCTCTTGCGTTCAGCTGGAGATAGTTGGAATTCATCCAGCTGGCGAGCGCTTTCAGCCCATTCTGGAACCTAGGGGCGTCCAAATCAGAGTCCCCGCTGAGCGTGACTGCCAGCTGAGTGTCGTCAGCGTATGAGACCATAGTCATGCCCCACCTCTTGACGACATCAGCCAGCGGCCTCACGTACAGATTAAAGAGCGTGGGGCTCAGCGAGGATCCCTGGGGGACCCCCTGGTCCAGTGGATGGAGTTTGGACTGATAGGGTGGAATGACTACGCAAAAAGAATGGTCGGCAAGAAAAGAACGGAACCACTGGAGGGCGGTCCCAGAAATGCCAGCTTCTTCCAGGCGCTGGAGAAGGATTTTATGAGAGACGGTGTCAAAGGTGGCGCTAAGATCTAATAAAACAAGCGCCGCCGTTTGACCAGAATCTAGCCCTAGGCGCAGATGTTCCGCCATGTAAAGAAGGGCTGTCTCCGTGCTGTGATCAGCGCGGAAGCCATTCTGCGTGGGATCTAGGATATTTGCACGCAAAAGGTGATCCGAGAGGACTCTATTCACATGTGCCTCCGCTACTTTCGTCGGCCATGGAAGAAGTGATATCGGCCGGTGGTTCTCAGGTTTAAGAGAATCTAAACCCGGTTTCTTCAAGATCAGCGTAACCACCGCCTGCTTCCAACTAGCAGGAACCGTGCCGGTGGAGAGCGAAAGGTTAATCAAAGTGAACACCGGTAAATAGTCCAGAGACAACGGGTCCCTGAAAAAAGCCGGTCTCAGAGGATCTGCCGGAGAACCGGACTTAATGTGGTGGGCCAATTGATTAAAGCCCTCAGGCGATAAGCAGGGGAAAGTATGCAGGACCGTGTTTTCCTCGGGCCTAAGAGATGGTCCGACGTCCTGAGTAGAGCTAGAAAATGACTGACGAATGGCTAGGACCTTCTCCACAAATAAGTTCGCCAAAGCCTCACAATGTGAGGTCGAGCCAATATCATTAGTAGAGGCCTTCTTTGCCATTAGATCTTTAAGGGCCTTAAAGATAGTTTTGGAGGAGTTAGAGCTGTTGCGAAACTCAAGAGAATAAAAAGCTGCACGCGCTCTGCAGACCGCGCGATGGTACGTTTTAATAGTGGCAAGATACAACACTTTTTTACTAGTGTCATACGCTTTCCGCCACTCACGTTCAGCGCCTCTGCACTCCCTCTTCAGTGTACGTAGAGAGTCATCGTACCAGGGACTTGGGTCCCTTACGCTACACTTGCTCAGGGTAACCGGTATAATAGAGTCCAAGGCACTAGTAATCCACTCGCAAAGAAGGTTGTAGCCCATATCCACGTTATAGTGAGGCAAATCCCAGATCACTTCTGTAGTAATCATAAAAAGCAATGTCATGCAATTCCTAAGTACCCCCTTCACTCCTTTCTCCTCACGTCAAAGTCCACCTACACCCACCTGCCATGGATTGCTCACTGCACAACATAGCACTGTTCAGTTTACTGAATCTGTTCTTTAAATCTACCCGTTGCCTTGTTGCACACGAACACCATCTTCCCTAGTCATCTCTTATATCCCTCACTGCGACCTCCTCCACGGCCTCCATCACCTTTCAAACATATTTTTGCTTACATGATTTAAGTTCATGACACAATTTCAATGGAATTCCTTATCCCTTGTGATAAAAATATCAAGCCCTTCTAAGTGGTCCTCAAGTGTGATATTTTTCCCTGACGCGAAAGCTGTCTTCTAACGCAACTTGTCAAGAATTCAAGACACATTTGCTGCGCTCGGATTTCCATGTAGAGTGCAGTTGGTTTTGAATCGAAAAACAAGTTGTCTCTGGGTCAACTATAATTTAACATAGTATTTCCCAGACACTTGCTTATTTGACCCAGATATATTTCTATTTAGAAAAAAAAAACATGTTTCAATAACTATAGCACTCAAACCTACTGTACATGCCATAAGCAAATCTACATCGTGGGCATTATTTTTTAAACTTTACAGTTTGATAAAAATCTCAAATATTTTGTGATTTACAAAAGACCAATTTATATCAAGTTCAACAAATATCATCTCATTGATATACATTTCGATAGTTCACATCAATCCTAAAAAAAAGTCAGACTTCAGCTTCTCTGCCTTTTTAGAAAAAATCTTCAGACAGAAATTGTCGACACTTTCCATATCTTGGGCTGGATGCTTACTTTGAATATGTCATCAGGATAGGGGTCTTTATGTGCAAATCTTACTAGGTTTAAACAGGGGATATTATGTCATTGTTGAGCATTTTGTGCGGCCCAGTATTCATCAAAGGGACAAGTGTTTCTTTAACTGTTCTGTGCATGCCTTTAATGTGGGCTGCTTTGTTGTACATTCATGTGAGTGCTCCCAGCTTCACCCCAGTGTTCCTGCTGGTGGTTTGTGTTTTCACCAATTTCTGATGAACGAAAATCCATTGAACATTTCCACTCAGCACCCTTCCACAGTGACTGCTGGTTTTTTAGGTCTCGCCTAGCGAAGCAGCGCGAAGCGCTGTCGCTAGCAACATCTATTGTTGTCGACTTGAGTTTGGAAGGGGTACAGGACATGTGCATGCGTACGGCAAGACAGGAGATGTGCACACGTATTGCTCGCAGCGTTATCACAACTCCTGCTCGCACCATACGCACGCACATCTCCTGCCTATGCGCGCCACGCTTACTTGAACACGTGTGGACAGCTTTTATTTATTCTCAGCGCTCACATCAGACAGCAGCAGCAGAGGAGCCCAAACGGCGGCAGATGGTGCAAAGAGAGCAGTGGGCCCGGTAGCGCACAGTGTACTCGCCATGAGTAGTACTTGCCTGTGCGAGCGCATTCTCCTACTGCCACATAACTTCCTGCGTATCTCACCAGGTCGCTCCTATCCAATCCCCAGCTGTCCCTGCACCCCCTCCAGTGTCAGCCAGCCCGCACCATCTGCCGACCCCCACCATATTCCTACACGATTACACACTTAATTTCCTTCTCCCGCCAGGATGAAGGCATTGCAGCAGAACATTTCAGCCCCTGACATCCCCTCCATACAGCTACTCCCTCCCTGCATTCCTTACCGTTACGCCATACTTCAGCGCGATGCCCTACAGGTGTCCCCAGAGCTTACGGGGTGCTCGGTGTACCTCTCGGCCCAGGTGGCTGCCGTCACTCTGGCCGTGCTGCCGTAGGATCGTGTTTTGGTGCGTGCCAGGCTCAAGGACAGTTCCGCCTCCAATTCAGACTCAGAGCCTCAGCGCGGATACACGGCGTGTCTTCTCTGGCGATTCTCAGCTTATGCCAGGACAGCCGATGTGCACGCTCACGGCGTCTTGTGCGTTCCCACCGCGCTTTCAGTTTTGCACTCTCAGACAATGCCCACGCTGCACTCGTGATGGCTCCGTGGGCTGAATCTTTTACAGTACCAGGAGGGAAGGGCTGCGGAAGGAGGCACCAGCGGATCCATACATAGCTGTACATTGGCCGAGCAGTATCAAGGTTTGATATCTGTATTTTGTTTTTTTAACTTTAATCTAAGCACCCTTTTTGTTGCTGTCCTGTTCCTGCCCCCACCCATGTCCGCGTTCCTTTACTTCCGAGCGTAAGCAGTATTAGGGTTTGATCCTTTTGTTTTTTTAACTTTAATCTAAGTGTCGCACGGCTTCAGGGACAACGTGCTCGGTTTCATTCAGAGCACCGCCCCATGTAAGCAAAAAAAAGGGACAACGATAAAAGTGCAGTGTGTTTTACTAAGCGGAAACCTCTTACTACAGTTTGTTCTTCCACATGTTATTTGTAATTGTCACTAATTATACCAAAAATCGTACAGGTTTTTTTTGGTATTTTTTTCCCCCTCCATTTTTCACCAACCATAATCTACTTCACATGTCCCTCCCATTGTCTCATGTTGAAAAAAGGTAACATCTCGGACATAAGAGAGGACTATTGGAATATAAGGGGCGCATTCTGCTACATATGAAAACATTTTTGTACCAGTATTGGATCAACAGGTATAAAAATGGTCTTGGATGCATTGAAATCCTTCATAAGAGTGACAATTTTTAGAATTATGGTGTATAAGAAATACAAGTTTGGGGGTGAAGATGCTGCTATTTGGACGCAAACACTGTGCCTGGAAACTAACAATGCTAATGGAGTCTGCACAAGGATGGCCAGGGAACACAATATAGATCTGCAGTTTGCTGTTTGAAGGCATGCTTTTAACAAATATGAGAGAGAACTGCTGATGTGAATCTCCATCCACAAGAGGTTATGAATATAACAAGGCTGCAAGTCAAATACTTTATTAAACAAGCATTTGCAATGCAATAGGTCTTGCATTTGCGAGAGTTTGAGCTATTAGCATTGTAAATGACAACGCCTTTTATTCATATATTTTGAAAACTTGCAAGCGGTGTGTAAATACGCACTTTGTACTTATAGTAGCAAGGCTGGCAGTAAAAGAGGCGCAGTTACTGCCAGCCTTGTTCAACTTGTTGGTATGTGTTCGATGTATTTATGTCACTGTAAATTCGTACCTTTCCACCTCATTTAACTGGTGGATGCACACCCACACTTTGACGTAAGTAGGGTTTTAATGTTATAAGTAGCCACAGCTGAGTATAAACATATGTACAGCTATTAGACTGGTAGTTATGGTAGACTGAGTTGAGAGGCAATCAATGAAAGCTCCTATTCCTGTTTTTTATTCTTGAAAATAAATACAGACTTGGAAAAAGTTGATTTCCTTCTGTAATATGTGTAAAGGTTGAACATTCTTTGCCACAGTCCTTACTTTGTCAGCTGAATTTGCTATATGGCCTTGTGGCAACCCAGGAGGTGACTACCACTGCCGGCCTGTCACCATGAGAGGCACCCTGAGCTGACGGCCTCTTCCTGCTTTGCACCCTGAGCTGACAGCCACTTCCTGCTTTGCACCCTGAGCTGATAGCCTCTTCCTGCTTTGCACCCTGAGCTGACGGCCTCTTCCTGCTTTGCACCATGAGCTGGTGGCCTCATCCTGCTTTGCACCATGAGCTGACGACCTCTTCCTGCTTTGCACCCTGAGCTGACGACCTCTTCCTGCTTTGCACCCTGAGCTGACGGCCTCTTTCTGCTTTGCACCCTGAGCTGACAGCCTCTTCCTGCTTTGCACCCTGAGCTGACAGCCTTCTCCTACTTTGCCCCCTGAGCTGGTGGTCTCTTCCTGCTTTGCACCCTGAGCTGACGGCCTCTTCCTGCTTTGCACCCTGAGCTGACGGCCTCTTCCTGCTTTGCACCCTGAGCTGGTGGCCTCTTCCTGCTTTGCACCCTAAGCTGACGGCCTCCTCCTGCTTTGAACCCTGAGCTGACAACCTCTTCCTGCTTTGCACCCTGAGCTGATGACCTCTTCCTGCTTTGCACCCTGAGCTGATGGCCTCGTCCGTTTTGCACCCTGAGCTGGTGGCCTCTTCCTGCTTTGCACCCTGAGCTGATGGCCTCTTCCTGCTTTGCACCCTGAGCTGTCAGCCTCGTCCTGCTTTGCACCCTGAGCTGGTGGCCTCTTCCTGCTTTGCACCCTGAGCTGACGGCCTCCTCCTGCTTTGCACCCTAGGCTGACGGCCTCTTCCTGCTTTGCACCCTGAGCACACGGCCTCCTCCTGCTTTGCACCCTGAGCTGACGGCCTCCTCCTGCTTTGCACCCTGAGCTGACTGCCTCCTCCTGCTTTTCAAATAAGGCAGTTGAGGGTTCCTCGCCACAAGGTGAAGGCCACCAGATGGCCGAGGCAAGAGGATCACAGACCTGCAAGTATAGAAACTACATTCTAACATGTCAGCCAAAGCAATTTCTGCTGCACCACTGTTCTCAAGGCTGGGAACAGGTTCCACTCAGATAAAGAGCTGTTCGAATCGCCCTTGATCTGTCCCCCCAGACTCTTGAGGAAAGGGCCGTTCGTGGTCTGGATAGGAGTGGTGCCCTGCTCATCCATTTGACAGAGACTAATTTCATTAGGGCATGAAAATCCCCTCTTGTCACTTTATGGCTGGCTTGCCATCCCATTGCCAGTGGATGGATCTAAATCAGCTATTTCTAAATCCCGTCAGATTGTGGGTGTCCCTATAGCTACAAGTGTCCAGTGCAGATGGGTGTCATGTCTCTGAATATTCTTTTAGTGTAACTTGCATGTCTCAAATATACAAAAGTGTTGTGCCATCTTCTCTTGTGTGCCATTTATCCTCTATGCTCATGGCGTTGCTGAACCCTCTTAAAGTAAGGACTTTTGTCGCTAAAGATGGGCGAGGAGGCAATGCCCTGATTACTTAATGGCAATCTTAATCACTCCCATCTCTAGTTTTCCTCAGCACAGGCTCAACAAGGTCTTGCTTCCCTGCCCCTTTTGATAACTTCCATATGTGAACTTACTGCGCAACAGGAGGATTATGGGGCAATGGGTTATTAAACAAGCATTTACAATGCAATAGGTCTCGCATTATTAAAGTTTGAGCTATTGGCATCGTAAATGACAATGCCTTTTATTCATTTGCATCGGTGCGTAAACAATCACTTTGTACTTATAGTCCATGCTTATCAGAAGCAAGGCTGGCAGTCTCTTTTATTGCCATCCTTGCTCATCATAAGCAAGGACTATACGTTCAAAGTGCATTTTTATGCACCGATTGCAGGTTTTAAAAAAAAAATAATAAAAGGCATTGTCATTTACAATGCCAATAGCTCAAACTTTAATCATGCGCGACCTATTGCATTGTAAATGCTTGTTAGAAACAGTCATTGCTGGGACCCTCTCTACCCCCCCCTCCCCCCCACCCCCCTCCCGGAAAATGGCACTAGCGAGCTAAGAGAAGAGGCAAGTTAATAGTCATATAAAGCCTAAATGAGATCTAGATTCTTATTAAGGACGGAGCAACATTACAGTGTACGAAATCCAGGTAAAAAGATACTCATACAGCGTACATCCTGAACTCAACTATTTAAAAGTGCGCTCACATGTGAGAATAAAGAAAAAAGGAGGCACTGTGTAATAAAATATTTGCCTAGGATGACACAATTTGGCCAAGCAGGGTAGATGGTATTAATTCCAGGCCATCTTGTTTCAAATTTTTAAACTCAACCACCAGGTGGATATCTCTGTCTCTCTCGTTTACATCAAAGGTCATGTTTTTTGTCTTTCATTCTTAGCTCATGAAGAGAAAAATCAACACAGAGATAGCAGACCTGACTCAGCGCCCCAGACCCAACTAACAAGCCAAGAAAGCATTTATTTAGCGGGGTTACACCCCAAAACATCGCCCCTCCCCCGAAGCTATGTCCCTGCTGCTGAGTGACAGAAAGATTTAGCGAGTTTGGGAGTCGATTTAGATCTCCCCTATGCCTGAATTGGAAAGTACACAGCTGGTAACTGAAGACACAAACAGATCCAGATAAGGAGCATATTTGCTCATTGATTTGTGTGGGGTAGTGAGTGATAATCAACGTGTAAAAGTGAATGTGAGAGGGAGAGCTATATGGGAAGAGGCAAAACACGCACAGCTGTACCTGTTAAATACGCTGTCTATACACACTATTTTCACCTGCAGAAGTTGAAATGCTTTGGTGGGTACCACTACATGGCTCGACAAATCCACTTGCCTGCTCGCTTTTGCGAGGTAGAGTTAATGAGGATGAGCTATTTTTAGGTCCTACTCACCCCTTCTGGTGAGTAGGAAAACAAACTAACTTTTGTCCTCTGTCTTCGAAAACGGAGTAAATGTGACAAGATAACAAGATTTAAGGGCACTTTTATTGCTCACAAAGTGAATGAGCAAATAAAGATATCTTTAAATCTTGTTATCTTTGCATATTTCGCTCCACTTTCAGAGACGGAGGTCAAGTAGGTTGCAGTTAGGTCGAGGTGATTTTTCAAGGTATAGACCTGCAGGACTAGTACAATTTTTCGGATTTTTTGAGCCCTGCACTACAGGATAAACGTCATTTGTTAGTTGTTGTACCCCAAATATGTTATATATTCCTGGCTTGATAAGGACCGGGCTGAGAACTATGCAGAGCACTAACATTATCTTGACACTGTAGCACAGATGTACTGTAAGATTACAAAATCTACATGCTGCAAATGGTGTCAAAACATGTTATGGTATGAGTTTCAAATGCAATATCTGTTTCCCCCTAACAAATACAGTTATTCTGTGCGCCTATCTTGCATAACATCTGAAGTTCATTATTGCCAAATAAAGATGGCTGGCTCAAATGCATGCGGGCCGCAGAGCATTATAAAACATAGGAAAGTGAAGAAGGATATATCACTGAGTTGCCAAGTTTTATGTTCGGAAAAAAAAACTTGCCAAAGCTCAGGAAATGCTCTCTTATCTTCAGCTGTTGCAGATGTGGTTTCCTCTTTGAGGGGTGGGTTGACGTACCTTTCTTCCTGAAGCATGGATCGATTTACGCTATCACTGAGTCCAAATTACAAATCCTTTTGGGCCAACAATTGCTACTTACATGTGCAAAAAGTGAATTCTCCATTCAGAAAACTCAAGTTCCTGATTCACAAAACAAAAGCAGGGCAGGGGACTGTGCAGGATCTGCATGATGTGAGGAATGTTCCACCATCTTAAGTGAGCCTGGGGAGAGTGGAAATGGATTCTCCCAGGGGAGTGAGTAGGAGAGGGCAATGCAAATGCTGAAAACGCGTGGGTACATATTCACTAGAATCTGCAATACATTTCCCACCGCTTACATAAATGAAGTAGGTGTAGGGTAAATTGTAGAAACGTGCTCCAATGCCGCACATTTTACTTTGTAAGCGAAGGAATTTCTCATGTGAAAAATATGTTCCATTTGGAGAAACAAAATGAAATGAAAAAATTAGCTACTGCATACTTCCCCTAACCCTACTCATCCGAATGTCCTACATTAATACGTTTGAGGAAACAAGCATAAGCGTGCAAATCTATGACAATAATAACATTTACCTGGAATAAGGTAGGTGGCCTTGGAGAACGGGAATAACATCATCCCAAATGCATTAGGTCCAGGCGACACAAGTCTTACAGCTTCTGGACTTGCTCCTGCGTACCAGCCGTGGGACTCTGCGTTGTCCTTGTGCTGCCATTGGAAGTGACAGTGGGGAGCTGCATATTGGGCTATCCCTGCCTATTTAAGCCTGCTTTTTCTTGTAATCTTCCTTCAGCTGAGATGCGGATCAATCCAAAAAGATTCTTGGGACATTCTTAAATGATTTGGGATTCCACTCTGCAGAACTAGGGGAGGGAAGGTGGTGAGGAATCTGCAGTTAGATAAGAGTATCCACCAGAAGGAGCAGTATCAAAGATAAGTCATTCGTTCTTCTGATGGACATTTCTGACCACAGCCTCCTTACCTTTAGAAAAGATACAGAGGCACTACATCCCAAAAGATAGAGGGTCTGAGGAGTGGATTCACACCAAAAGGTCCTGCAGAACTGAACAGATAAAATAGCCCTCTTAGAACATTTGACCGTCTAGGTAGTAGTGCTTGGTGTATGTATACATCAACATCTATGTAGCAGACTGGCAAATGTCTCCCACATGAACACCCCTCACCAATGCGTTCGCTGTATCCTTGACTTGACAAGCCAGGTCTGGTAGCTCAGTGGGCTATAGCATTCACTGATGCATCCACTGCAGGGGCCTGTGTTCGACCTCATGGTCACAGGTTCAAATTCCGGCAGGTCCACTCAGCGTTTCATCCGTCTGAAGCCGATGAAATGAGTACCATTGGGTTGGGTAACAAACATCTGTTATTCAGCGTTAAGATACCCCGTTAATAATGAAAGTGCATTTTACAAATACACTTTATGTTACTTTGATGCAATGGGCCCGCAGGAGGTTCCTTCTCAGCCAGGGAGTAGCACATCTTAAGGATCATTTAGACAGGATATGTCTCTGCACTGTGGTCTCCCATTTTGACACCCGCAAATCCCAAGAAAAGCTGGTTGTTGATATGGTATTCCTTTGTACACTTACTCATGCTTCAGTGAGAACTGAGAGCTCTTACTGGAGAAAGACATTAGAGCTACTTCTCCTCTATAGAGGGATGCAGTGAAGAAAAACAAGCATATCAGGGGGAGGTGAAAGATTTCTGCCCTTCGTGGTGCCTGCGATCTTAGCCACCGCCACCACATCTTCTGGAGCTGTGAAAAGTCTGGGCAGGATATGAGAGCTGCTCTTGCCGACAGGCCAGACCAGCGAGTAGCCTATAAAACGTTCTGTACTGCTGGCAAAAATGGTGAGTACGTAAGAGCAAGCACTGACAGCAAGCGATAACACAGCTATCTTCCATGCATTTTTGCACTGAGTTCGTCTTTTTCCCGAAAGAGCATGGATCCATTACAGAGCCTGTCCATTAGAGACTCCATGGCGTCACTGGAAAACCAAGTAGTGCATAGAGGTCTGATCATGACACTTATTCATGGACACCTGTACCACTAAGCTTTCTAGGGTCAGATGTTGAGTGGGAAAGTCCGGGTCTACAGAGATATTTCTATATTGCCTAACCACTGGGTGAATCAAATGGCTTTGTCCAAGCATCCATTAAGGGGTCTATGGAGTCTCATTGAAAGGCAGCATGGGCTTCAACATCCCGGGTTGTGGCTGCAAGATTTCAGTGAACAAAATATCTTTCGTTTTTACTGTAGGCAATTGTAACTCGGGCACTCCTGCTGCCCTCTTCTGTGGGTGCAACAGCTGAAGAGTCTAACTCGGGAGAAATGTCCAACCCACCAGTATGTTATCTGTACAGGTACAATTCAGTGTCATAATACTGAAAGAAAATAAAGTTACCCACCTCTTCATTATCGTCATCTTCAAGAAATATGTACTGACTCCCTGTGTTTGAAATAGAGCCGAAAAGGGCCTCCAACCTCACAAAGTACTGGTATTGAATAAGGGCTGAGGGTCACTTTCTAAGACTGGGGGTTGTGCTTTAGTGATCTCATAGCAGAACATAGGTCTGGCACAGAATGATGTTAGCTCTGGGTCAGAAATCGGCATTGGGACAGGATACAGCATGGGCAATGCTGGAGCCGGGGGTGAGGCTGATGCAACAGGGGCTGGCATGGCCCCAGGCTGGAGTAGAGCTACAGGCTGGTGGCGGCAAAGAACCAGAAGGAGGTCCAGCAGTGTCAGTCAGTGCCAGGGATAGTCTGATCGGGACACATGAATGGTGGCCCCTGTAGCTCCATCGGACATCAAAACACTCCAGTAATCACCTTGAAGATTTGCAGCATGTACTCCCTGAAAGCCTCTATCTGCTGCAGGGTCAACAATAGCCCCGGAAACTTAGCAAGCGGGACGAGCCTTGGAATAGACTGAGCGTGAGAAGTCACTGACAGGGACAGGTCCTTGGATTTATCGCTTGATCTGGAGTTGTGAGAGGCAGACAAATTCCACTTGGCCTTTTTGCACTGAGGTGCACCTTTGACTTACCTGAGGACTTGGATTAGGATTTGGCGCAGGAGGACCCCCGCATTTTGGAGCAGGAATGGGCTTGTGATTAGTAGTGGGACCTCTTCTTGTGTGCCACAATGCAGAGTTTTGCTTCCCTCTCCCCAATAGCCTTCGAGTGCATCACCGAACATTTGCCACACAATTTCAAGTTAGAACTGTAACCAAGGCAGCACATGCAAATATCGTGGTGATATGTGACTGGCAGCACATTTGCTATCAAGGTCATGGTATGGTTTAAAACCTGTCGTCTTGGGGGGAGAGAGGGGCAGAAGGGGGTGGTGGCATTATAATGTCAGGAGTTGGTAGAAGGAGCTCAGTTCTATATGGACAGCAGAGAGAGTCTCTGTCATAGTTTAAAGCACCAGACTTGTTCTTAAAACGTTCTACATTTTGTAAGGTCATACAAAGTATTCTGTACTCACTAATGAGTTGTTAATCAGCACAACTTACTTATAAATATAAAGTTTAATACGTACCATGTACTATTCTTATCCTGGGGTGGTACCTTTATGGATCTAAGTGATTTAGACATTCATAAATGATCATCACAAGTCTCTATATCAACGCAGGCAATCACCTCAATTTGTAAGATGAATTCTTCCAGTGTAGTGGTAGAAATAGGTACCTATGTTTGAAGTAGTGGTTTATATATAAGGAGCTTGTTACTTACCTTTGGTAACTCACTTTCTGGTAGATACTCTATCGAATCTCAGATTCTTCTGTCGAATAGACCGCAGGCATCAGACTGGATCCGGAAAATCTTCTGCGTGCCAGTGAGTAGCATCTTGTGGCTCTGAAACAACATTGTTCCGATCTCAAAGTGATGAGCGCTGCCCATAAGTGCTGCCGTCAGATGCTTTCTTTGCTGTCCGAGTCCCCAGAGGGAGAGCTCAAAAGTCAACTGGCTTTGACCAGTGTGCACATCTCTGGACTCGGGACCTTTTTCAATTGAAGTCAGTCTAGTTCAGAAAATGCACACCAGTGATAAATAAATGGTTAAACTGAGCATCTATCAGAAAGAGTGTTGTCCAAGGTAAGTAACTAGTTTTTCAGAAAGATCAGTCTAATTGCAGATTCCTCACCTTTTGAAAATATGCCAAAGCAGTACCTTCCAGGTGAACTGGCTCAAATAATAAAGTCCTGCAGGACTGCGCAGGCAAAGTGCCAATCTCACTGAACTTGGTAGTCTAGACAGTAGTACTTTGTGAATGTGTAATGTGACATCCACATAGCAGCCTTTCAAATGTCTAGAACAGGCACTCCGTATGCAAATGCAGTGGTAACAGCGGTAGCAGCCTTGACTCTGGTGGAATGAGCCCGCAAGCCTTCTGGGAGCTGCATTTTGGCCAATGCGAAGCACATTTTAATGAGGAGGACAATCCAAGAAGAAATGGCCCTCTTTTTTGCCCTTTTTTGTTGCACCGAATGCAATGAAGAGCTGAACATCCATATGGTATTCCCCTGTACAATCAATTTAAAAGCTAAGAGGTTTTAGGATCCGATCAATGGAGAATCTCCTCCTCTTTACAGGGGTGAGGTAAAGTAAAGAACTTTGGGAAATAACACTTTGGCTGACATGAAAAAGAGTGGCTACTTTCAAAATAAAGGAAGCTTGAGATCTCAGAAGCTGTATATCTGGAAAGATGTGGTGTATGACAGGTTGAGGGAGAGGGCTTGTAGCTCTCATCCATTGTGCCATTGTTATGGCAATTAGAAAAACCATCTTGAGGGTAAGACGCCGCAGTGGACAGCTATGCCATGGTTCAAATGAATTACACATTAGGATTGTGAGAGGCAATTTGAGGTCCCACTGAGACATATTGCAAGGAGTGTTTGAAACATATGTTGCAAACCATTCTAAAAACACATTGGGTGATTTAAACAAAGAGGGCTGATCCAGCAATTGCAGGAAAGCGAAAGAGCTGACAAGTAATCTTTAACAGTGCCTAAAGCAAGTCCTTGCTGGGCTAAGGAAAACATAAAAACAACACTTTGGAAAGTTTGGCTTGAAGTGGGTCAATCTGCCGTTCAGCGCACCCAGCTACTAACTTGTCCCAGGCCATGCATACACTTACAGCTACTACCTTGTCCCAGGCTATGCATATACTTATTTGGTGAAGACACACCTGGTGGCTGAGATAACATTGAAGAAGAATGCAATCAACTGCTGCTGCTCAATCTCTAAGAATGGAGGAAAAGGGTGCACAGGCTCCGGTGGAGAACCCTGCCCTGTTGGTGTGACAGAAGATCTTCCTGAAGGAGCAGCCCGAACAGAGGACAGATGCTCATGCCCAGTAGTTCTAGATACCACACTCTTCTTGCCCAGTCCATTAAGTTACTGATCTTCTTCAGAACTCAAGGCAGGAGAGGTAGTGGCAGAAAGGTGTTTAGGAGTTCCCAGCTCTACTCTACGCGGTAGGTATTTCTGAGGAAGAGCTGTCTTGGGAACTCCAAAGCACAAAATTGGAGACATAGCACGTTTTCAGCATTGCAAACATTTAAGCTTAGCTTCTCCCATTTGCAGCAGAGACCTTGCACTACCTTCAGGTTTAACTGCCATTCATGATCTGCTAGGATTTTACAACTGAGTTAGTCCACCGTCATGTTTAGACATCCTACCAGGTGGTTCACAACCAGGAAAATCCTCTGGAGTTCAGCCATTTCCAGAGGTTTAAAGCCTCCTGACACAGGGTCCACGACTCCACTGTGCCCTGTTTGTTACCATACCACATGGCAGTGATGCTGTCTGTGAACACCTGTCCCTGCTCTCCTTTGTTGGATGGCAGGAAGGCTTTTAACGCCAAACTAATGGCCTCCAACTCCAGTAGATTGTTAAGGAGTTGGTTCTCCACTTCAGATCAAATATCTTTGATCTCCTCTTCTACCAAATGGCCTCTCCAACCCACAAGTGATTTATCAGTCACCTCTGTCCGCTCCATGTGGGGTCTGCCGCTTACCCAATCTCGGTCTAGCAGCCACCAGTGCAGGTCTTTTGTGCTCACCTCATAATCTGGTCCTGATAGGAGAAGTCCCCCTAATGTTTTGTTCACTAGAACTTCAGATCCAACTGCGGAGCCTGTGTATACCACTTAGCATGCTTGACGAGCAGTAAACAAAAGGACATCACTCCCAGCAGCCTCAGAGACAGCTTCCCTGTGATTTTGGTCTGAGACTGAAATATTGGAATCATATAACAAATGTCCTAGTCATTCAGCTCAGGTAAAGAAGGCGCGAAACAGCACTGTGTCCAGAATGGCTGCGATGAAGGGGAGCATCCACAAAAGAGTGAGATGTGACTTCGGCACACTGATAGTGAATCACAATGACATTAAGACATTTGGCGTAGTCTGGAGGTGGGTGATGACTGTCTGGGGCAAACCTGCCTTCGGCAACCAATCTTTGCAGCAAGGGAAGATCAGAACCCCTGGTCTCCAAAAAAGTGCTGCAACAATCAGCACCACTTCCATGAACACCGGAGGGACACTGGTGAGAACAAAGAGGAGCATAACAAACTGTAAATGCTCCTCTTCCACTGTGAACTGCAGATAGTACCTGTGGGTCTGCAGGTCCAACGTTACCACCCAGTCTCCAGGGTCTCAGGCAAACAGGGTCTAGACCAAGTTGAACATCCAGAATTTGTATTTTTGCACTAAGGCATTGAAAGGGCTATGGGCTAAGATAAGATGGAGGCATTTGTTCCTCTTTAACACCAGAAAGTATCAGGAGTGGTAGCCAGTGTCTACTTGTGATGTCAGTGCCCTCTCAATGGCCTGCACTTCCTGCCGCAATAACGGCAGATAGTCTTCTGGCAGCTGTTTTCCGGTGGTGGAAGATGTGGCAGGGTGACAAGAAATTGTAAGATGTAACGCTGATGAACTATTTGGAGTACCCACTTTTCCGAAGTCTGACAGAAAATATTGGATTCTTCCCCTGACAGGGAGACTGTGTACCTCGAAGGGTGCACTAAAGAGGTGTTGCAGCTGTGGGGGCTGGAGGAGTGGTTGATTGGGCAGCTCTCTGCCCCTGTTGTCCATATTGCCTATAGGTACCATAGACTCATCCGTGAAATGGCTGCAGAGTCAGCTGGGCTGACTACACAGGGTGCTGGCAGTATTGAAAATAATCCCTGCCATAGCCACGGATTGGGCGACACTGCTGGCGTGGTGGGGCAGACAGGTCCAAGGAGCGTGCAGTGGCTGTACAATCTTGGAGGCACTCAAGGGCCAAATTTACTGTATTACCAAAGAGATAAGGTCAATCAAAAAGGCTTGTGTATCAAGATGGCCTGGACATCTGCGGGAAAGCCTGTGGGCCTTTTTCAGGCATGTCTCCATCACATTGCCAGAGGAATCCTGTTTTTTTAGTTACATTAGACATAGAAAGTCTTTATACCTCTATACCCCAGGATGCGACATTTGAGGTGGTTACGGATATCCTGGAAGAAACTGATTGGCAATATCAAACTTCTCGCTCCTTTGTAATAGAGTGCGCTACTTTGGCACTCAAGAGGAACTTTTTCCAATATGAAGAAGACCTTTTCTACAAGCCACAGGTACATCAATGGGGAGCACCTTTGACCCTAGTGTGGCGGGGTTGTATGTGTTCAATTTCGAATGCAAGAACATCTTACCATCAACGAACCCCCATTTTTCTAACATCATTTTATGGCAAAGATTTATAGATGATATTTTGCTGATCTGGAAGGGTGATGAAGACTCACTGTGTTCCTTTTTTGTCTGGTTGAATCAACAAGACATACATCTAAAGTTCACACATGAATTTGACAGAACTAAGATTGAATTCTTAGATGTGACCATCACCAGAGTAGGTAGACGTTTGAAGACGAAGACCTTTTACAAACCCACGGCAAAGAACAACCTTTTGCACTATTCAAGCTTCCACCCACAACCTCTGAGAGAGAACCTTCCATTTGGTCAATATCTCCGTATTAGGAGAAATTGTAGTGAGGTTTCTGATTACAAGGAACAGGCTAAGGTCCTAACAAGAAAATTAGAGAGGAGGGGATATCCAAATCACCTCTTAACTAAAAGCTACAAGAGGGCACGCAATCAGAACCGAGATGCCCTCCTGGAGGATCTCCCTAAACAAAGTGAAACAGAGATACCCTTGACATGCGTCACGACTTACAACACAGCATCCAACATGGTTAGTCGTAGTATCAAGAGACACTGGAATATCTTGACATCTAATAATTGCGCATGGGAAAAACCACTATTCTCTTCTAAGAGAGCCAGGAGCCTGAAGGACTCCTTTGTTCACACACGTCCAAAGAAACAACAACACATAACAAGGAGTGTACTGGATGCCTGGGGATTACCACCAGTGACCGGGCATTATCCTTGTGGGAGTTGTAGTGTATGTCCACTCACCTCGATGTCAAAAACACTCAATTTGGAAACAGGGAAGACAGGGCAACAAAGACAACACATGAATTGCAATACTTGCAATGTCGTGTATCTAATTACGTGCCCCTGTGGTCTTAGGTACATCGGGATGACTAAAAGAATGATAAAACTTCGGATCTGTGAACACCGAAGTAGCATTAGGTGCGGGAAAAGCAACACAAAACTCACTACCCACTTTTTGGAACACAAACACTCTCCAACAGACATCCACTGGACGGTGATAGAACATTTGGAACAGGGAACAGAAGTAACACTCTTCGAAAAAGAGCAGAGATGGGTTTATCGTCTCTCGAGCCATGTAACTGGCCTTAATGATGACATCCCTTGGGGGTCGGTCCTGAGACGTTCAAACTAAACTCCCCATTCCCAGAAGTATTCATGAATGTTCAGCACACAAAATTAATACCTGAATGAAGCAGACATATACAGGGTGTGCATGTGAAAATTTACTGTGGTAGTAACACGATCCTATAATGTAAGAAAAGCATACCAATATTTATGACTGACAGTTTAATTGTTAGATTGGGCCAGTGGGTCTTTGAGGCTCAATAACTTTATCCTGGCAAAACAATTTACCCCGTCCTAAGAAAATACTATAGGGACAGCAGATAATCTGTTATTCACAGAAGACCGACTAGTATTGGCGGCGGACAATCAAAATATCAAAATACATTGGTGTGTTTATCGGCGTAAACTCTTTAGAATGAATTGATTCCCCCTCTTTTAACTATAGGGAGTGTTGGTTATACGGATCTTCACAAACGAACGTTTCACCAACAATTGTTAAGTCTTATGGCCATCAATAAAATTGGATAAAATCAATAAAGTTGGATTCAGCGTGTTTCATGTCTGACAAACGCGACGGAGGACGTCTCCTCTGTCAGCTGACCTGAATACGTCAGACGCACGACGTCATACGCATTACGTTACCGTCCAATAATAATGGCGGCCCGGCGGTCCGTACACCACCTTCGGATAGCAGCAGTTCCCGAAGTAGGTGGATTGTGGCGAGTCGCGGCGTACCAAGTAAGTGATGCAGAAACAAAACGCTCTGGTTAACAACTGGATTGTTATTTGATGGTAGATTTACCATCTACTCCCTCGAAACTATTGTTGGCTTCGTTGTTGTTGTTACAGATCATACGCAGCGTGAAGAAGTATGCCTTGCTGCTAATCCATGGGGAAAGCAAAGTCCCATTATTTTGTAAGTACTGGGCAAAACAATTTTAATTTCTTGACATTAAAACAGATCCTTCCAACTGTCTGAATTTCCAATCATGCCGTCCTGTTAAAGGACGTGTTTATAAAACAGGTGTCGGACGCCACTCCACTATTGCTTTAAAAATTATGATACAACGCCAGATCTAGATATTACAATTCGGCGCAAAGCAGGACTGATAGATTAGTCTTCACAATTCGGCGCAAAGCTGGACTAACAGATTAGTCTTCATAATATCGACCAACTTGTTAGTCAAAACTGGTAACTAAAAGTTCGCTTAAAATGTAGCGAGTGTTTTCTTAAAACGTAAGAATAACATGGAGAGACAAAACAATAGAGCAACTCACTTCTGATGAACACTAAAGGCAGAGTGAATGAATGTAAAACATGAACATGATTGTTTGCACTGTTTTTATGTCATCTCTTTACAGAGTGAACCCCTGGTGATTTTCTAGGAGCTTGAAGAAACGGTACAAAACCGTGAGTCTGTATGAGAAACTTCTGAATAAGTTTTTTCTTAAAACACAAAAAAACTTTTTGTATATTTGTTTTTTCACATATATATCCTCTGGGTTGGACGTGCCTTAGCGAGCACGGACTGCCCGTGGATGTCACTCTATGGTCCTGATGAAAGCTGAGCTAAATATAGCAACTAACAGCAGAAACATGTCGACCTTTTTTTAGGACACAGTGGTTTCTAAGAAAATCACTATATGGTCCTCACTTGTTTTTAATGTGACCAGCTAACCCATGAATAAAATCATTTAAGGGTACTGCTGGGATCTTTTAACATTAGCACGCACTTCACTGAACACACACTAACTGTTTCACAAAGAACCTGCTCCGCTGCAATCGCAGGCGTCGAAGCACACGGGGGGGACATTCGGTCTCCCTCGTGGGAACCCCATGATGAAGCATGTCACCACTAGGGTGAGTGAGGGTTCTTTTTACAAATAGAGTTCTTTCTCTTTACCAATAGGTTTGTGTCTCTCTCCTTTTTCAGATTTTGTTCTGATTTTTTTCACTAATCTTCACACTTACTTTAGAGTGTATTTTGGTTGTTAAATACACAGTTAGTCACTCTTTAGTTGTTGTATGAATGTCTCCACTAATGCCTATTGACCAGCCAAGTTAATCTGTAGTATCCAGCCTACAGCGGATTATAAACGTTGCCGTGTCATGGCCTTAAGAAATTGGGCTATTGGCTGAGAGGGTGAAACTTTTCTCAAGTGGCAACCATAATTCTTCTCTGGGAGAGGCACAACCAAACCCTCAATTAGCAAGTGCAAAATCCTCAGGTAGCTTGGTGCACAGAGGTCAGGCTTAACTCAGAGTCAATGTGTAAATTATTGGTGCAACACTTCGAACACAAAGAAACACACCACTAAAGGAGCCCACAACAGAGTTAAAATCATAGACCAATGTTTTAATAAAAAAATAAAAAACAAGACCAAAATGACAAAAATCCAATCAGTAGAACCGGAGATAAAACATTTTGAAGATTTTCATAAAAATAGCAGCAAAAGGCATAAACCCCCAACTGTGGATATCTGGTAGTGCCGTACTGGGGTAATTTCACAAGTTCAGGCTGACCGCGATGGAGTGTGGGTCAGCTCCAGGGACCCAGTTAGGCCCTCTACATAGAGTACCTTAAATTCTAGCTGCTTGAGAAGCGTTGCGATGATCCGCATCGAAGATGCATCACACAGCAAAGCAGTGCCTCAGTTCTGAGATGCGGTGAGGCTGTGATGAGGGTTTCTGCGGTATCGTCAAGACTCCAGTCTAAGAGGGCTTGTGATTGGAAGTCTGGCGTCGCTGATGAGTTGCGCTGCCTGGGCGTTGCGTTGGTTCGGAGGAGCTACGAATCTGCTTTGCAGACTCCGACGTGGTTGTCCTGGCTGCTGTCAATGAGACATGCGAGGTCCTTCACCGAGGATGCGTCGCCCATCGGCGGTTTCAATGCAGCGACGGGCTGCGATGCAGGTCTTTGCACAATTCTGACCCAGGCAGCAGCGATATCTCGATTCTACTCAGCATCGCACCTCTCTGCGTCAGTTCCACAGAGGCCGACAGAGCCCCTTAGGCCCACTACCAAGGGTTTACGACTGAGGTGGCATCACTAGGCAGGGTAGACTCACAGAGGGCAGAGTCCAGGTGCAAGGTATTTGGAAGCCAGTACTGCCCATGAGGTTTCAGCTCAGGAGGCCAGCCAACTCACCCTTGGAGTCACTCAGGGGTTCTGGGTTCAAGAGATGCAGCTCCAGCCCTCCTCACCCAGGCAGGAGGGTAACAAGCAGCCGGCCAGCACAGCAGGGCAGCAGTCAAGCAGAGTGGCAGTACTTTACCAGCACTGCAGTCCTTCCTGGCAGAGTACCCACAGGTATTAAAATGGTGGTGTCTAAGGTCCAATATTTATACATAGCTGTGCCTTTGAAGTGGGGGAAAAGCTTCTAGAGGTTTCCCATTGACGTTCCAATGTATCCTTTGTTCCCTGCCCCGGCTCCAGACTAACTACAAAGGGTATGTATGCCTCCCTTTGTGTGGAGGCAGGACACATCCTAATCAAGTGTAAGTAGGCTGGGACCATCTCCACCCTGCAATCCTGCCAGTAATAGCCCATTCAGGCACAGCTAAGCTCTCTATTGAGGGTGGCTGTCTAGGAGTAGTACACAAAGCCCAACTATCAGATACACCCAGTAATGTGTCCCTTGCCCAGGTATGGGAGGGTAATTTGGGCAGAACCCCTTTATAATTGTCTAGCAAGGATTTTCAAAATGGTAATTTAAAATACAACTTCAGGGGGGAGGAGCTACGCAGCAACCAAGATGGCCGCATAGGCTCCCGGCTCCGCCGACCTCCGTCTGCTGCTTGATGATCCTGCCAGATATCCTGATTTTACGCCCAACCCCCATGTGGATGAACTGTTGCTGAGTCTAACGGTGCGGTCCCGAGAAATTCATCGCCCAGATTGACGGAGTTGTGTTGTGTTTAAGATCTCGGCCTAACCCAGCTTCTGAGCCGGGGCCTCGAGTACTTGCCCAGCCGGGTTGCAGTTGAATAACATCGGCCGTGGGACTCAGACAGGGTCCGGTCTCTTGCCTTGGAGGTTATCCTGGCCTGTTTTTGGTGGCAAGAGTCTGGTCTGTTTTATACTGAAGGAGTGGTGATAGGCTTCGTCTGTGGCTGTGGGGGGGGCAGTCCCCATCCGCGGCGACCCGGTCGCCACATCCGGGTCTGCTGGGCCGGGGCCCTCGCTCACGGTGGTGTACTGTTGATCGATAATGCACCCTCCGTTGCTGTCCGCTCCGCTCTTGCCTCCTCTCCCGGAGAGACCGGGCTCTCTGAGGAACCCGCCCATGCTTGGAAACGAGCGAGTGGAGGCAGATCGGACGAACTGTGAGCCATCCTTGAAGACCGTAATGGCCGCCATCGGGGCACTTCAATTGCATCTGGAGACCCTAGTCCATAAAAGGATCGCTGATGACATCGAAACTGGGCGACCGAGTCTGGGCTCTGTTATATTGCATGACTTTCAACGAACTGATTCTCCCACGATGCCCGTAGTAAAGGAGGATGGACACCCCGTGCGCGAAAAAGTTTTGACGCCATTGACCTGTTTGCAGAACACTTGCGGAATTATTTCTCTGGGGGTATCGCTGCATTCACCATCGCAGCCGATTATTGTGGAGCTACCCGGTTCTTCACCCCTTGAGACTACGACTAGTAAAAACCGAAAGTCACTACCGTTCCTTCCCGCCCTTGTGGTTCTTTCACATCTACGGAGGAAAGGATATCTGGACTGCATGTCGGTGAGGGAGGTCTTACCGGTGGCGGATGCTTGCAGAGACTCAATGTGTTCGACTGGTCTCATATTAATCTTAATTGAACTTCCTACGAACTTTGACGCTCCTGGGGCGGTGATGGTGTTACCGGACAGAGTCTGCATGAAAGATCGGAGGGGCAAAGGATGAGACTGTTGGTCTGGGTCGGATTTCGGGGCTTTAAAGGACAAGGGATTCGCTAACGTAATGCTTGCGGGAGGTTGGGCGGTGTTCAACGTCTCCCCTATCTGGCTCGGTCTATAATATTTTTGAGTACTCTGGGGTCTTAGGACAGGGATGATTTCGTTTCAGGCGGGGGGAAAGGTGACCAGGAGTTTGTATGACATTCTCCTCCTCCATTCTTCCTTTACTTTTTGTAGTTTAGTTAGGTGGGGGCGACAGGCACGCTGCTAGTTGGGGTTAGGCGAAAGCCACATGCAGGGGTGCAGGATGGGGGGATGGGTCTATAGTTTTGTTAGTTAGTTTAGTTTTTCTGGTTTCTTTATCTCATGCTTTCCTTTCGCTTTCCTTGCATAACGTTGGGGTATTATCCTGATTTTGTATGTATTCCGGTATCTGGTAACCGTACTTCTTTTTCTATCCTGGCGTCAATGGGTGGGCGGGGTTTGTGTGCGGGCGACTGCGTTGGGTTATAGATTGCTTTGTAGTAAATCCTGTTTTGTGCTTGCTAGCGCAGGCGCCTCGATCGTTCCCTTTAAATTGATCTGTGATTATCCTATTTCTGCACCTACTCACTTTATGATAGTGTTAGAATGTATGGTACTAGATATGTCTGTTTCCTTTTCCTTGCTTTTTAGGTTGGGGGGGGGGTTAAACATAAAATGAAACCTTCGTCTTATCCTGTAATGTGTTGTGAGCTCAATACAAGGTTTATCCTGATTCTCTGCCAGACCTCAGGGTTGTCGGCTGAAGAGCTGTGTCATTTGATAACATAGTGGGTCTTATTCTTGTGTTGCGGCCGGCCCCTGCGGTTGTTGGCCCGTGCTTGTAATTTTATTGAACTGTACAATAAAGGTTTTTAAAATTAAAAAAAAAAAAAAAAATAGAACTTCACCATAAGTTAGGATTTTTCATTACCATTCTAAAGACACCAGACAAGAACTAGTTACCTACTCCCATTTGGAAATTAAAATGTATTAAATATAATAACGTAACTCGTATGTTACCTTACAGGAGCATTAGGCCTGGCTGACTGTATTTATTTGCGCATTTTGCCCTCAATTAATATCTGACAAGGATGTTTTTGGCATTTGCCCACATGGGCTGTATTCTCTTGTTTGTTTGAATCATGAGTCAAAACAACTCATGGTTACATACTGCGTGCCATTTCAAACACTCATATGAATTTGAAATGATGCTGCTAGCCCAAGGGAAACAAAGTTTTACATTGTTTTACCTGCACTGGCTGCTTTTCTATTTATCAATATGAGTATGGCTGTACCAACAACAACATTTTATTGAGTATTTATTCAGATAGTTTTACATATATTTATTTATTTGTATGTTTTTGGATGTGGACTCTTTGCAGCTGTGGCTGACGGACAGGCTGAATGACTTAGCCCCTGTGTTGGCTCCCCGGGCTACATCAAGGCGGGTTTCTGCTCCGTGGTTCACGGAAGCACTGTTTGCCTCTCGTCGCCAGTGCAAGGTGGCTGAGAGGGCCTGGCGCTCTCAGTATGACCCGGTGGCCAGACTTGCATACAGGACTGCAATCAAAGCTTATCATTGTGATATCATCCGTGAGAAAAAGGACTACCTGGCTAGGAGGATAGAGGCAGCCTCCAATTCAAGCAAGGAGATCTTTACTGTTGTGAGGGAGTTTACGGCCCCTAGATCTAATCTCTCTCAAACTTTCCCTCTGAGTCGTGGGCCTGTGATCTTGCAAAGTTCTTTACGGATAAGATTAAATTGATCCAGGACTCCTTCCCTGAGAGGTCGGTTGGAGTGCATCCCAGCAGTGGGGTTGGGTCAGTTCCATCGCCTATCCTGGATTCTGCCTTGTCTGTTTTTCCGCCTATCTCTCCTTCTGCGTCACTGGCACTTTTGGCCAACCTTAAAATCGGGGTCGCCGTTAGACCCCTGCCCGGCCAAATTTCTGGCGAAGATGGCGGATGTGGTGAACCCGTTGGTTAATCCACTTTTGAACCTCTCTTTGAGGGAGGGGATGGTCCCGCAGGCATGGAAGCGGGCAATGGTGATCCCTCTCCTTAAAAAGCCTGGTCTAGATCCCGAGGTGCTGGCCAATTATAGGCCTATATCTCTCCTTCCAGCGCTGGCTAAAATTACGGAGAAGCACGTGCATAGCGTGCTCTCTGTTTTTTTAGAAACCAACGACCTGCTGCACTCTACTCAATCTGGCTTCCGCCCCAATTTAAGTACCGAGACGGCGCTTTTGGAGGTGTCTGAGGCCATTAAGGAGGCCCTGGATTCTGGAGGCAAAGCCATGCTTGTCATGCTTGATTTGTCGGCGGCCTTCGACACCGTCCCCCATGAGGGGCTCCTCGCCAGACTTCATAACATCGGTCTGAGGGGGACGGTGCTCAGCTGGTTTACATCTTTCTTAGCTGACTGTCGACAAACGGTCTGGGCCTCCTCCAGCTCCGCTGGGATGCCGCCATTGGGAGTCGGAGTTCTGCAGGGTTCTGTGTTGAGCCCGACTCTTTTTAACATCTTTATGACCCCTTTGGCGGCACTGGTGGAGTCCTTTGGGGCCCAGATCGTTTCTTACGTTGATAACACCCAGCTCCTCTTCACGTGTGGGAAAGGTGAGGATTTTGACGGAGAGAGCATTCGGGAATGTCTCGGGGCTGTTTTTAACTGGTTTCAGCAGAACAGCCTTAAATGTAACTCTGACAGGTCGGAGGTGCTGTTCTTTGGTTGTACCTCAGACCCTGACTGGCAGGCATGGTGGCCGATGGATATGTTACCCCCAGCACAGGCATCCCAGCTGGCAAAAAATCTGGGAGTCAAGATCGATAATGGTCTGACGCTGAGATCTCAGATCCTCGGACTTATGGGCACATGTTTCGGCATTCTCAAGATGCTCCGGAAGTTTCTTCCTCTGCTCACAGAAGAGCACAGTACTTCTAATCTGTTGTCTTTCAGGAAGGGTCTTAAAACCTGGCTTTTTACCCTTTAGTATATGTCACTTTACTGTTGAATGTTTTTATCTGTTATGTTTCTCTCTGTATGAGCTGCCAATATAAAGCGCCGGGACACTCCAGTGGAGCAGCCGTGCGCTATAGAAATGAAATTTAACATAACATAACATAACATTTTTATATTTATTCAATGTGCTGCTATTTTGGTGGTATTTATCACTTCTGCTCTATTCTATGTATTTTACATCTGTTTCTGACCTCCCACATAATAGTCAGTGTGTGGAAATGCTGCAGTATGTTTTCTATGTCTATTAGCCAAAACACTGCAGCTGATGAACATAAAACACGTCATACATTTTTCACTTTAAATGTACAATCCGCCCCCTCAACTGTGTCAAGTGATCAAGGCCCCATGTGGGCTGAAACGCGTTATGGCGGCGGTGGTGTTGGGCACTAAATAAATATATTGCACGGCCAACTGGGTTCGCTTCGTCTGTTGTCTCACAGTACCTGATGACGATTTTTGTATATATATATATATATGAGAGTAATGAATGGTGCATTATGGAACCTGAAGTAGCATCCCTGCTTCAGGCACGTGACCACTGGAATCTTTAAAAACAGCTCACCTGTGATCAAGGCGTCATGGAACGCCGAAACACGTAAGGACATTGAGCTTTGTTGCACTCGGTATAGACGAATAAAGTCTGCTGCCTCCCAAGACGCTGTTGGACTCCTTTTTGTTTGTGTGGCAGAACCGCTTCCCTTCAGGATCTCCATTCCTGACTGGAGTCCGCCCTGCAGGACCGGAGGCCCCCGGTAAAATGGAGAAGTGGGTTTGATATAGATATATATAGATATAGATATATATATATATATATATATATATATCTATATATATATATATATAGATATATATATATATATATATATATATCTATATATATATATATATAGATATATATATATATATATCTATATATATATATATATATTATTGCTGTTTTGAAAAACCAGAACCTGACTTAATAAAGAACCTCGATCAGATCCTGTGGTCCGTCTCCTGCTTCGCCAGTCCGAGTGATATATATATATATGCCCTTGCGATAAGTGGTATATAGGAAGCACGACATTAAAGGCAAAAGAAAGAGTGCTACAACACCTCAGGGCCATTAAGAATCACAATGTGCAGTATCCTGTGGCCAGGCACTTTTTTGAACATCATTTTCAAAATGAAAACTTGCTGAGAATGGTGGTGCTTGACAAAGTTGATCTGGGAGTACGTGGTGGGGACAAAACGACATGCCTTAGAAAAATGGAATCCAGATATATCATTGATTTCGAGACTACGTTTCCTCAGGGTTTGAACAATCATGAGGAGCTTTCTGTGCACCTTGAGAGATGAAATGTAAATAACAACTAGCTTGTATATGGAACATTTGTTGTAGAATATTAGAAATATCCAGCTGTTTAGCTTAAAGTCGTCTTTTTTAAACCATTTCCTATGTTTTTAATTCACAGAATTTGTTTCTACGATGTTGGACATTGGAACCGTAATGCACAGAAATGTCAGTTCTAACTAATAAGTTTATGTGGCACGGAGGAAATCCCACTTGGAGGATTGGTTTAAAAGAAAGTCTGATAGTAATCAACCATGAGATACAAGATGTTGAGAACTTTGAAATCTATGAGAACACCATACAAACATTTGGGAACTTGTTGATAACACATCTAAAACATTTATTATGCCCACTTGGGCTCAATTTTGGAACTATGTGACATCTGTTATAGAGGAGGTTATCAGTATAATTGTGTGTTGTTACACACATCTGTACACGGACTATGCCCACTTGGGCTCTATCCCAGCTCTCCAATGTATTTATTTTCCATGACACAAGGAATTTTTTCATGTTCCCTCAGTGCCTTTGTCCAGCTGATAAGTGGACTTTATTGTCACATTTAATATCATGCATCGTATTATGTGCCCACTAGGGCAGAACTGCAGGATAGTGGCTCACAGATATAGGCTTAATATTTAGCTTATAGACCACAGAAAGCCAACATCCAATGGTATTGATATATGTAACGTGGTCCGTGGTTGAAATCATTGTGTTTTACGCTATATATTCTTTGCGTGAAATAATGACACAGTGTATATGATTATGAAACTGTTGCCGCCTTATGATTTTAAAATTGTATTTGCAATTAGAATCTGACATACAACGATGTATTTTCTATTCCAATATGTCCGCTATACTTTCATGTATGGGTGTACACGAATAGTCCTACTTCTATGATGAGTAATTGACAATGTAAAAGGACTAGGTTTTGGAGTTCACAGCAAACGTGAACAAGCCGTGAGGTGAAAGGCGTTGTTTGTTTTTGCTGCCAATTAAATTTTCAAGCACAGCAAACTCCTGGTGTGTCGTTTACGTATTTTCCTGATGGGAGAATGTTTGGAGAAAGATATTGGGCTTCCGGAACCCTAGAAACGACCCACTCGTGAGCGGGTACTGGCTTTCACCGGGAATCTGTGTTTGCTATATATATATATATATACATACATAAATCCGGTTTTGAGTTTTGGTGATTCTTGGTGGAGAGAGCTGGGAGTGCGCAGGATTCTTTTTGCGTGCGCGCAAAAAAACGGATTTATTTGGAAGCCGGAAGACTCTGCTGCACCTGAACTGCACCGCTATAAGAGCGCCTGGAAGTCCTAACTGGAGCCATCGTTCTTGGATGGATATATATATATATATATCAAAACCAAGAGAGTCCCCAAAGGAAAGGTCACACGGGAAGGGTTTCCGCACACCATCACCGGCAGTTGCCAGCACCACAGCCAGCGCAGCGTTCATATTGCAGAATGCCAAACGTTTCAAGCCGTAGCCCTTGATCACCGGCCTGCAATTGACACAAAGAGGCATCCATTAAACAAGGAACTTTATTTGTTGATACCAGTCCCGCCCCTGTGGGCGTGAGCAGGCATGGCATCATGGTAAATGTAGTCCATCTGCTAAGGACCTAACGTTCCAAATATAACCCAGTGGCTTGGGTGCCTCATAGTGTCACAATGTTAGTCCAAGTGGGTGAGCGCTTGCGTGGTAACTGCAGTGTGGCACACCAATTGAATCCAGCGATGAGGCCCCTTCCGCTCCCGAAATGCACCCGTAGTCACGAGCACCAGGATCTGCCATGATACAGCAGCGGGACCTTTCCGCGGCCGGACGAGCCGCTCAACATCAAAACCAAGAGAGTCCCCAAAGGAAAGGTCACACGGGAAGGGTTTCCGCACACCATCACCGGCAGTTGCCAGCACGACAGCCAGCGCAGCGTTCATATTGCAGAATGCCAAACGTTTCAAGCCGTAGCCCTTGATCACCGGCCTGCAATTGACACAAAGAGGCATCCATTAAACAAGGAATTTTATTTGTTGATAACAGTCCCGCCCCTGTGGGCGTGAGCAGGCATGGCATCATGGTAAATGTAGTCCATCTGCTAAGGACCTAACGTTCCAAATATAACCCAGTGGCTTGGGTGCCTCATAGTGTCACAATGTTAGTCCAAGTGGGTGAGCGCTTGCGTGGTAACTGCAGTGTGGCACACCAATTGAATCCAGCGATGAGGCCCCTTCCGCTCCCGAAATGCACCCGTAGTCACGAGCACCAGGATCCGCCGTGATACAGCAGCGGGACCTTTCCGCGGCCGGACGAGCCGCTCAACATCAAAACCAAGAGAGTCCCCAAAGGAAAGGTCACACGGGAAGGGTTTCCGCACACCATCACCAGCAGTTGCCAGCACCACAGCCAGCGCAGCGTTCATATTGCAGAATGCCAAACGTTTCAAGTCGTAGCCCTTGATCACCGGCCGGCAATTGACACAAAGAGGCATCCATTAAACAAGGAAATATATTTGTTGATAACAGTCCCGCCCCTGTGGGCGTGAGCAGGCATGGCATCATGGTAAATGTAGTCCATCTGCTAAGGAGCTTATGTTCCAAATATAACCCAGTGGCTTGGGTGCCTCATAGTGTCACAATGTTAGTCCAAGTGGGTGAGCGCTTGCGTGGTAACTGCAGTGTGGCACACCAATTGAATCCAGCGATGAGGCCCCTTCCGCTCCCGAAATGCACCCGTAGTCACGAGCACCAGGATCCGCCGTGATACAGCAGCGGGACCTTTCCGCGGCCGGACGAGCCGCTCAACATCAAAACCAAGAGAGTCCCCAAAGGAAAGGTCACACGGGAAGGGTTTCCGCACACCATCACCGGCAGTTGCCAGCACCACAGCCAGCGCAGCGTTCATATTGCAGAATGCCAAACGTTTCAAGCCGTAGCCCTTGATCACCGGCCTGCAATTGACACAAAGAGGCATCCATTAAACAAGGAACTTTATTTGTTGATAACAGTCCCGCCCCTGTGGGCGTGAGCAGGCATGGCATCATGGTAAATGTAGTCCATCTGCTAAGGACCTAACGTTCCAAATATAACCCAGTGGCTTGGGTGCCTCATAGTGTCACAATGTAAGTCCAAGTGGGTGAGCGCTTGCGTGGTAACTGCAGTGTGGCACACCAATTGAATCCAGCGATGAGGCCCCTTCCGCTCCCGAAATGCACCCGTAGTCACGAGCACCAGGATCCGCCGTGATACAGCAGCGAGACCTTTCCGCGGCCGGACGAGCCGCTCAACATCAAAACCAAGAGAGTCCCCAAAGGAAAGGTCACACGGGAAGGGTTTCCGCACACCATCACCGGCAGTTGCCAGCACCACAGCCAGCGCAGCGTTCATATTGCAGAATGCCAAACATTTCAAGCCGTAGCCCTTGATCACCGGCCTGCAATTGACACAAAGAGGCATCCATTAAACAAGGTACTTTATTTGTTGATAACAGTCCCGCCCCTGTGGGCGTGAGCAGGCATGGCATCATGGTAAATGTAGTCCATCTGCTAAGGACCTAACGTTCCAAATATAACCCAGTGGCTTGGGTGCCTCATAGTGTCACAATGTTAGTCCAAGTGGGTGAGCGCTTGCGTGGTAACTGCAGTGTGGCACACCAATTGAATCCAGCGATGAGGCCCCTTCCGCTCCCGAAATGCACCCGTAGTCACGAGCACCAGGATCCGCCGTGATACAGCAGCGGGACCTTTCCGCGGCCGGACGAGCCGCTCAACATCAAAACCAAGAGAGTCCCCAAAGGAAAGGTCACACGGGAAGGGTTTCCGCACACCATCACCGGCAGTTGCCAGCACCACAGCCAGCGCAGCGTTCATATTGCAGAATGTCAAATGGTGCAACTACTTTCTTGCAACTGTTTATACTCTTTTTTGATTTCTACTATTCCCATAGACGTCTGGGATATGTAGTCCATGTTAACATACAAGAATACACTTTCTGTTAGGCATTGTTCTCAAATTGATTTCATGGGATATTCTTGTCGCAATGCATTTCAAAAACCAAGTGTGCATTAGGTCAGACATTTTAGCATGCATTTCAAAAACTTTAGTATTTCAATGCTATTGAATACTTGTAGCATTGTCACATTTACGTATTTTCAAAGCATTTTTTTGTGTGTATATGAGACCAGCTCATTACAACTTGTATCTATGTATATGTCTTACATTATGGTATAGTACCCATATCAGATTACTTATACATGATATTTCCATGCTTAATGTCCTTTGTCCCTTATGAAGGCAGATATTTTTAGGGCCTCCTGTCTCTGCTTGTTACTCCAAATGCACATAGAGCTCCTCGTCGAAGTTCATGCCTCCAGGTATTTTTGTTCTTAGTCTTATAATGTACCTTGATTCCAACTGTCGGAGTTTCTTTTTCCGATCTCCCATCCTCTCGTGTTCCTCCACAGAGTCAATTGCAAAGTAAGACATTTTTCTCCATTCTCCTCCTTGGCAAAGATGTTTCGCTGTGGCGTATGCCATATCTTTATTTTTGACTGCCCTGATGTGCTCCAAGATGTGCCACAAGATTCCCCACCTCGAGGGAAGCAATGGAGTCGCAATTCAAAAACAAAGTCCAGCACCACGCTACAAGGTTTCTTCTTCAAGTGATTTATTAATCCATGGGGCCAAAACAAAAAAACCAACACGTTTTTTTTCTTTGCTGTTGTTGCTGTTCTGGCCTTGTTGCATGCAGGTTGAGGCAGGATTGGACCTCCTCCTCCCCCAGTGTAGGAGCTGTTTGCTTCATGTCCTGAAGTGCTTGCCATTGTCTAGGGACAAGAAGGTGAGTGAGTCAAACATGACCATGAGTAATTAACATAACCTGGTTAGCAACTTAATTGGGCTTATAAGTATACATATAGAGTTTTCCTAATCATGGGTCTCCCGGTTTGTTGTTGCAACATTATTTCCCTGACCCTGCAGATTCTGGACAGACATAGCAGGACCCATCTCTGGATCCACAATGTGCATGTGTGGCTCTTTCCATTGTTAAACTACATTTGGAAAGTCTTCTTTAGTCTACAGCACATATATTCCAAGTAACTTCATGGGGCTTTGAGTACCGCACACACACAGCAGCTATGCAGCATGAACGAACTACGCTGCAAAAAAGAAAGTCTACAGCTGCTTCTGAATTACATGGTCATCCACCTCTTTTTATGTACTTGCGATGTTAAGATTGTGGCTTGCTCATAAAAGATCTTCAGTGTATTTTTCTTGTACTTTGCAATAAAAGTGTAGGATAGGCGAGAACAATCACAGTGTTCTGAATAAAGCATTGACTCAACATATTTTGATCAAAAATAGGTGCCCTGCTTAACTGAATGCCCAATTGACACTCAGACTTAAATGACACTTACTTATAAAAACGAGGGTATTGTACCGACTTCATAAATGGAGTTATATCAGAGATTGTGGCATTAAAAAAAACACTCTGCAACTGTGATGGACACTTGCAATCGATACTGGAGGCATAGTCAATCCTGGAGATGGGCTGCTAAAGTAATCAACATTTTGTGTGAGAATCTCAGCTAAGGAAACACTCACTATAAACATCTAAGGTAAAACACTTAAGCCCTCCTTACAAGTCAGATGTGCTAAGTAACCACGTGCATCAGAATTGTAAATCTTAGTTTTCATTCAGTGATTTTGGCTGCTAGAAGCACCCAAAATCTTCATATGAAATGCCAGTAGAAAACATTTTTCCCCATGTTAATTTTAAAGTTTTTGTAATTTCCACTCCCAGAATTACCAGGGCTCACCTTACTGGTAAATCTGGGGAGAGGAAATAATGGGGAATTTAACAGCCCACACGTAGCCAGGGCCTCCGTTTTTAGGTTTCGCCTGGGGCACGGAGCTTTAGCTCCACCCCCAGGAGAAATCTTATGTCTCTACAGTGTACTGCTTAGTCCCACCCTCTGTTCCATTGGCTAGCTCCATAAATGGAGGCTAGCCATTGGAACAGAGATCTGTCCGTCATGGCCGGACCAGATTCGTGGGCGTTCCCGTGATTTTTTCCCTCTCCTCCCCTTCCCGATCGTCATCGCGGTGGTGGGTGTGTGCATTTTTTTTTTTGGTCTCCTCATGTTTTCTCCATTTTCACCGTGTCTTTTGCAGGGGTGGGCTGTGCACTGAGGCCGCTGATCAGGTAAGCAGCATTTTTTAATATTTATCCCGTTCCCGACCCCTCCCTCCCACTCTCCGTGTGCCCGTTCCCGCCCCTGCCCCCCTCCCGCTCTCCGTGTGTTTGTTCCCGCCCCTGCCCCCCTCCCGCTCTCCGTGTGCCCATTCCCGCCCCCCCTCCCGTCTCCGTGTGTTCGTTCCCGCCCCTGCCCCCCCCTCCCGCTCTCCGTATGCCCCCAGGAGGGGCAGGAGGCCGGCCCGGACGGTGTCCATGGATGCGGTCATCGTGGCCTGGGGTTCCTTTGACCTCTCTTCACTCGCTCCTGAGCTGCATGATAAAATGTAAAAATACCTTGTGATATTTACATAGTGGCTGTTGCTGCAGTAACAGATATTATATCACAGTTTCATAGGATTCATAAAAGTAAACTCGTAGCTTCCGGAGGCCTCGTGAGCGCCACCCATCACAGTCCTGGCTTTAGACAAGAGCCCTTTGCATGCTGGGATTTGAAGTTTCGATGTTTCCATTACACATTAAGGCCTTAGATGCTCCATTATGGTATGTAAGGCAGGGCTGGCCGGAAATGCTGCATAAGACCTATGTGACTGGGGCGATTTGTTATCAGCCGTGGGCGTTAACTAAACAAACGTCTGCATTCTGGTAGATGTAGTTCAGGTTCAAGCCAGCCAATTGAACAATCACTGCATGAACAAGGAAGAAAGGAAAGGGCACGGAGTCACCTGGTCACCTATGAAAGCTTCACACGGGGCAAGGGCAGCGATGTTTGTAGTCACCCCATCACAAGGATGAAACGCTGCACATGCCCCACCCAGAGTGAATCAGTGACACCCATCTCTGCCGCAGGCGCACTCACCCCCCGAGCACTCTGACCGGTTCTGCGCTGGTCCTCTCCCACGGCCCGTGACGGGCACCTCCGGTCACTGCGGGTGAAGCATCCGACCGCCCCCTCCCGGCCTGCCCTGGTCCAGCCACGGAGCCCTCCCTCCCCTCAGGGAATACTTACCCTCCGGTCACCTCCTGTCCTAGTCTGGTCCTGGGCACTGAGCCCTCTCCTCCAGGCCTGCTTGGGTCACTGCGGGCCGTCACTGAGGTCCCAGCTGCAGACGAGCTCTCCTGTGACCCTCAGCACCTCTCACTGAGGTCCCAGCTCTCACTGAGGTCCCAGCTACAGGCGAGCTCTCCTGTGAGTGACCCTCGGCACCTCTCTCAGTTCCTCACTACCCTCGGTCACTGTGGCCCTCACTGAGGTCCCAACTCAGGTGAGGTCCCCTGTGAACTCCATCCTTCTCCATCAGTCCCGGGAAGGAACCCTCTCCCTCGGCCCGGCTACCCTCTGTCACTTCAAGACCAAGTAATGAACCCTTTTCTTGATCACTGTAGCCCTCACTGAGGTCTCCTGTGTCCCTCGGCACCTCTCTCAGTTCCTCACACCCTCGGTCACTGCCAGCGCTCACTGAGGTCCCAGCTGCAGACGAGCTCTCCTGTGACCCTCGGCACCTCTCTCAGTTCCCCACACCCTCGGTCACTGCCAGCGCTCACTGAGGTCCCAGCTGCAGACGAGCTCTCCTGGGACCCTCGGCACCTCTCACTGAGGTCCCAGCTGCAGGCGAGCTCTCCTGTGACCATCGGCACCTCTCACTAAGGTCCCAGCTGCAGGCGAGCTCTCCTGTGACCCTCGGCACCTCTCTCAGTTCCTCACACCCTCGGTCACTGCCAGCGCTCACTGAGGTCCCAGCTGCAGACGAGCTCTCCTGTGACCCTCGGCACCTCTCTCAGTTCCTCACACCCTCGGTCACTGCCAGCGCTCACTGAGGTCCCAGCTGCAGACGAGCTCTTCTGGGACCCTCGGCACCTCTCACTGAGGTCCCAGCTGCAGGCGAGCCCTCCTGTGACCATCTGCACCTCTCACTAAGGTCCCAGCTGCAGGCGAGCTCTCCTGCAGAGTGCATAGGGAGGGCAGAGTGCGTAGGGAGTGCTAGAGTGCAGAGTGCATAGGGAGTGCAGAGTGCATAGGGAGTGCAGAGTGCATAGGGAGTGCATAGGGAGTGCAGAGTGCATAGGGAGTGCAGAGTGCATAGGGAGTGCAGAGTGCATAGGGAGTGCAGAGTTCATAGGGAGTGCAGAGTGCATAGGGAGTGCAGAGTGCATAGGGAGTGCAGAGTGCATAGGGAGTGCAGAGTGCATAGGGCATAGGGAGTGCATAGGGCATAGGGAGTGCAGAGTGCATAGGGAGTGCAGAGTGCATAGGGAGTGCATAGGGCAGAGGGAGTGCATAGGGCATAGGGAGTGCATAGGGCATAGGGAGTGCATAGGGCATAGGGAGTGCATAGGGCATAGGGAGTGCAGAGTGTAGAGTGCATAGGGAGTGTAGAGTGCATAGGGAGTGTAGAGTGCATAGGGAGCGTAGAGTGCATAGGGAGTGCAGAGTGAGTAGGGAGTAAATGTAAATGTAAATGTACAGGAATTTATATAGCGCAAATCACCGAGCGGTTTCTAAGCGCTTGCTTAGGGAACCCGTCCTGGTATTCCCCTGTGAGATAACCCCGGCAGGGTATCCACAAGGTGAAAGCCAGGCATCCCGCCGCGAGGGGCCGTGGTGGAGATTAAGCAAGCTATTGCCCAGAGTCGCAGAGTGTGAACCCATGAATCGAGTAGGCACCGGAGCGAGAATTGTCGAGTCCATGAACATTTTAGGACTCAAGACCCCGCCAAGCCGGGAATTGAACCCTGGTCCCGGGCTGACCTCTGCTTCCAGGTCTGCCTCCTCTAACCAGTGAGCCACACTTCTCCACGCTAGAGAGTGCAGAGTGAGTAGGGAGTGCAGAGTGAGTAGGGAGTTCTAGGGAGTGCTAGAGAGTGCAGAGTGAGTAGGGAGTGCTAGGGAGTGCTAGAGAGTGCAGAGTGACTGCAGAGATTAAGCTAATGGCAATGTAAATGACAATGCCATTTATTTATCTGTTTTCAAAACCAACACATAAATACAAATTTTGTCATTTACAATGCCAATAACTCCAAAGGCGAAACCATTGCATTGTAAATGCTTGTTATGACTGTGCCTACTTGGAAACTAGACTGATCTCAGCATTAAAAAGGATGCAGAGATTAAGAACCACTGATGGCGTGTTTGCTCAGAGGCATGGATGAAAAATAGGACTAGCTTGTGGGGGAAGGTGCAAATGCATAGCACAGGCACATTGTGATACCTATGATACAGCCTTTGCTACACCTCCTATCGGGTGGGATCATGAATGTAGCAGCAGAAACACAAAGTGAAACAAACTCTAAAAACTATGTTTACTTTTTATGATGCCTTTGAGTTCGAAAGTAGGGTAATATATCTTGCAATGCAATAGGTCTCCCATTGGTTAAATGTCGAGCTATTGGCTTTGCAAATGACAAAGAAATGCAGGCGTCCTCCTTTGTTTTATTTATTCATTGACTTTTGTAGCAATAGCAGCACACCGCGCTTTAGATGTTTAAAGTTAAAGCGCAGAGTGCCGCCATTGCTACAAAAGTCAATACATAGAAAAAAAATGATGTGCTACTATGCACTAGAGTAGAAAGTCTCATTCATAGGCAGACACGTGGGAATCACACTCCTGTCAAAGAGGAGGTGTATTTTGACGAACATCTCAACATTGAGATACGCTGTTTTCAGAGCCAGAAACATATAATTTGAACGGGGTGTGAATATCACGAGAATTACATATGAGTTAACAGGAGTAGACGCATTTAAAGTCAATGGGAGAACCGGACCGAGTTTCTAAAGGATTTTAAAAAAATGAAAAAAATCCATTGATAGAAAGTTTTGCAGATAGAAAGATGGGTGACGTGACAACAATAACCTGCTGAGAAATAGGAAGGCTGAAAGGAAAGGATAAACTTTTTTTCGTGGAAGACTGAAGATGAGTTGATGGTGATAGTGTGTAATAATGTAATCCTGGAACTTCTCGCTCCTTGGGCAACTCTACAACAAAGTTAGCAGGAGCCCTCAACAGAGCATCACTTTAAAGAAGCAGCAGAACCTCCGTCACTTCTGTGCCATACCCCTCCCTCTACTGACAGCACAAGAACGGTGGAAGGTGAAGTCCTTAGAGAACTTTCCCAAGACGTTCTGGCTTCTTCAACTCGCCCTTCACCCTCTTCTCACGATAGGGTTTGTCCGCTCATAAAAAGTTACTTAATCACTGTTGGCAATGAAGCGGGTGGGAGGGAGAGCCTCAGAAGGATGTGTCTTGAGAGGAAATTAAAGTGCTCTCCCCCTGACGCTAACTCTGCAGCTAACGAACTCCACAGATGGATCACCGACTGTGCAAACACACTAACCCCCCTCCAGAACTGTGACAGACAATGCACCACGAAAACCACCTGGTTCACCACCGACCTCCGAGAATCCAAGCGAACGTGCAGACTACTCGAGGAAAGCTTGGAGGAACAGCAAAACCTCAGAAGCACACACCACCTACAAGACCGTCATGACAGAACACCACCAACTCATCATAACCATGAAGAAGAAGTTCACCCAGGACAGAATCCTCTCCAACTCCCGCAACACTAAGAAACTCTTCAGCATCATACAAGAGTTCACTAAACCCTCCAGCGAAATCTCCAACATCTATCCCTCCCAGGCCCTCTGCAACAAACTCGGCTCCTACTTCCATCAGGAGATCAGGACTCTCTATGACAACTTCGACGATTGGAAAAAAGGCACCAACACTACACCTACCACTGGCACCGCCACCCAGCCTACCATCACCGCCTGGACCCTTGTCAGCACAGAAGACACTGCTAAGACCATGAGGAGCATACACTCAGGAACCCCCACCGACCCCTGCCTGCCGCACATTTTCCACACAGCCGCCTCCGCTATAGCACCCGAACTAAGACGTACCATCAACTGCACCCTCGAAACAGGCATATTCCCAGACGACTAAAAATGCGCAGTAGTCAAGCCCCTCCTCAAGAAGCCCTTTGCAGACCCAACGGACTGCAAGAACTACAGACCCATCTCTCTCCTCCCCTTCGCAGCCAAAGTCACAGAGAAGATCCAACTTGATCCTCAACACTTTTCCAATCTAGATACCGCAGCAACCACAGCACGGAGACCACCCTCCTAGCTGCCACAGACAACATCCGTACCCTCCTCAACCAAGGCCACACAGCTGCCCTTATCCTACTAGACCTCTCAGCAGCCTTCAACACCGTCTCCCACCACACACTAACCGCCAAACTCCATGACGCCGGCATACAAGGAACTGCCCTAGACTGGATCTGCTTCGTCCTCACCAGCTGAAATCAAAGAATCAGGCTCCCGCCCTTCCTCTCCGAACCCACAGAGATGAGCTGCGGAGTACCCCTTGGATCCTCACTCAGCCCTACGCTCTTCAACATCTACATGGCCATACTCGTAACCATCGTCAGAAAACACGAACTCAGCATTGTATCATACTCAATGAAAACCAGCTCATCCTTTCCCTCACCAAGTAACACGACCTCACCAGACACAGTTTCCAAGAGGAATGAAAGAAGTCGCATCCTGGATGAGCAGCAGCTGCCTGAAGCTTAACTCTGAGAAAACGGAAGTCCTCGTCCTCGGATTCACCCCCTCCGCATGGGACAACACCTGTTGGCTCACCGCCCTCTGCAACTTCCCACACCCACGGACCACGCCCGCAACCTCAGCATCAAATTCGACTCCTCCCTCACCATGAACCAAGAGGCAAACACCGTATCTTCCACAAGTTTCGATACCCTCCGCAAGACCTTCCAATGGACCCGCCCCCCGAATCCAGAAAGACTGTCACCAACGCACTCATAACCAGTAGACTGGACCACAGGAACGTCCTCTACGCTGGAATCAACAAATCTCTACTCCTCAAATTCCAGACCATCCAGAACGCCGCAGCCAGACTTGCCCTCGGCATCCCACGACAAGACCACATCACCCAGAATCTACGAGACCTGCACAGGCTTCCCGTCAAAAAGATGGTGACCTGCAAGCTGCTCACTAATGCCTACAAATGCCTCCACAACACAGGACCCCAATACCTCAACGAAATAATCTCCTTTTACACACCAAGGAGAAACCTCTGCTCTGCCGACCTTGCCCTAGCTTAAATCCGACGCATATGCAGAGCCAAAATGGGAGAAAGAGTCTTCTCCTACGCCATGGCCAAGACCTGGAACAAACTCCCCCTCAGCATCAGACGAACCCACACACTGCAAGCATTCATGAAGAGCCTCAAGATCTGTCTCTTCGGATGAGACCGAGCTGCTTGAATCCACCCTCCATCCCAGCTCCTTGAGACCCTCACAGGTGAGTAGTGCACTTCACAAATTCCTGATTGATTGACTGATTGATCTGTCATCCTGGCCCTTTTGGTGGTCTCTTCCCTGACCTGGGGAGTTGCTACATCATGTACCGTTTTCAAGTATGTTGTTGTTTTGCTCTACCTCTTTCTTCTTTCCTGACCACTTGTAAAATTAAATAATTGTTGTTCCTTATCAGTATGTGCATCTTGTGTCCTATGGTACAGTGAGCCGAAGCAATAATAGCCACCATAACTGCCACACTTGTGGCTTCACACAGAAAAACAAAAAGAGGAAGTACCTATGTGCAAATTAGTATCAGTTACTGATAAATCCGCAAGCCTACATTTTAATCCATTTTTTTAAAACTTTGTGAAAATACTGATAAAAAACAACCAGGTGCGAATCAGCCTACGTCCCACCCAAAGGGGAATAGAGCCGCCCAAACTGCTAGGGCCTGTCACCTCTGTATTGATTTTCAAACAAGCACAGATATGTTTTGGCTCTACTGAGCCTCATCAACTAGGTTTAGCTTGTGCTTACTGGAAAAATGAACTACGGGATCCAGGTCTAGGCATAAGACTCGCATCAAGGACGCCTCACTGATGAGTGACTGAATAAATGCAGTTCACTAACAATGAATATGGGCCAAATTCCAGTCCCCCATTCATGTGTTCCGTGTTATCACAGCTAGGGTACATCCCCAAATGGCCAAATTGGATTAGCCATCGGAAACACAAGAAACCTTCAGATATGTTTAGGCCTCATTTGGCCTCATCAGCAAGGTACACGTGTCACATAGCATAGCGTGCTATGGGACCCATATGCCGCACATACAGCCTGATTCATCAAGCTGAATTGCGCTCGCAAAGGGCCAGATTTTGAGAATCTGGCCCCTTTGCGAGTGTGATTTTTGCATTTGGGATTCATCATCCCAAATGCAAAAATTGGTAATAGCGATTTCGCTATTTTGCGAAAATTACATTTAAGGAATCTCTATTTGAGATTCCTTAAATGCAATTCATCATCCATTTTTAAATAGCGAATTCACAATTTCGGCCCGCTATTTACCGCGAGGTCAAACCTCGTGGTAAATAGCGAAAATGTAGAAAAAGGCTTTTAAAAGCATTTTTCTAAGTTGCATGTTGCACACACACATGTCCTTTGGACATGTGTGTGCGCAACACCTGTATAAATTTGCATTTAAGGGGTGCTACAGGGTGTCCTTTGGACACCCCTGGCACCTTTTAAATCACTATCTTATTTGCGATTAGCAAATTGCTAATCGCAAATAAGGAATACTTCCCATTCATTCCTATGGGCCTTTTGGCCCATAGGAATGAATGGGGAGTTATTCCTTATTTGCGATTAGCAATTTGCTAATCGCAAATAAGGAATATGTAGGAATCGCATTTTATTTTGCGATTCCTACATGAATCCCGTTTTGCGAGTCTGTGATAGTGATTCCTTATGAATCGCTATTATAGACTCGCAAAACGGGTCTTTGATGAATCAGGCTGTTAAATATTTAAAAGCATTTACTAACCTTGTCTCTGTAATTCCTGTCTCTAATGGCTTCACCTTGAACTAAGGACACAGCACTGCCCATTGATTATTATTGAGCCAGAAGACAAATCCACCTACACATTAATTCCAAACATTAGTTTGAAAAAGGACTAAGGTCCAGATTTATCAAACAAAAATCTGCTTGCAAAGGGGCAGATTCTCAGAATATGCCCCTTTGCGAGCGGTATTTTTGCATTTGGGATGCATCATCCCAAATGCAAAAATCGCAATTTTAGAAATCTCTAAATTGCGATTAATTGCATTTAAAGAATCTCAAATTGAGATTCCTTAAATGCAATGCATGAAAGTTTTTAAAATAGCGAAATTGCTAATAGGGCACGCAAATTACCATAAAGTACAACTTCATGGTAATTTGCAAAAACTTTGAAAAATGCTCTAAAGTGCATTTTTCAAAGATTCATGTGATGCACACACATGCCCTAAGGGCATGTGTGTGTGCAACATATGTGCACATATCAATTTCAGGGGTGCAACAGGGTGTCCTTTGGACACCCTGCACCCTTGAAATCGCAATCTCAATTTGTGAATCGCTAGTTGCGATTCGCAAATTAAGATTGTCTTCCCATTCATTCCTATGGGCCTCTAGGCCCATAGGAATGGATGGGGAGGTATTCCTTAATTGCGACTCGCAATTTGCGAGTCGCAATTAAGGAATTCTAAGAAATCGCTATTTTTTAAGTGATTTCTTGATGCATTCCATTTTGCAATTCCTTAATAGCGAATCGGTATTTTTCGATATTAAGGAATCGCAAATTGGGTTGTTGATGCATCTGGAGGTAAGTTGCGGAAGCCTGTGGTATCGACTCTGTCCTAAGATGTGAATGATGCAGATTCGGTGTGTTAAGGTAGTGTTGAAGAAGAATATGAGTGGGAAGTGTCACTGTGCACCTATCTCTCTTCTCCTTGGAAGGCTTCTTCCTGATATAACATCAAAAAGTACTTAGCTTTTCACCTAAAAAACGAATCGAGTCAACTGTAACGTGTGTGTAACAGTAATAATGTACACTGTATGAATTAACCACCATTGGGAAAATGTAACAATCTCAATTAGGCATAGGTGTAGTTCCAATTTGGAAGTTATCACAGAGGAAACAGGAGACAATTACTGACAGATTATATCGAGGAAACAAGTAGACTCAAATCATTATCTTTAGCTTCCCTATCTTATGTTTTCAGGTCTAACTTGTCTACAAAATGGTTTGCTCTTGTATCAAAACTCAACTACACTTTTGTCTCTGTGTTACGTTACCCCTTGAGAAATAACTCAAACACACAAGGCAAAAAAGCAAACAATTAATCTTTTTTCCCAAACAACGCCGTCCTGCACTATATTACCTAAAGTAACACCTCAAACGCGCAGAAGAAAATAACTGACTTTATACAGTCCAAGATAGACTCAAGAGACTACAATAAAGACTGGGAGCAAACTTTTTAAAAGAAATAAACATTATAACACATCAGTACAATTAATCCTCAGAAATACAAAAAGTAATCAGAAAATTACTAATAAACTCAAGGAATTCCCAAGGCATTACTGGCCTGTGAAGACACTCAGTAAATGAGTTTCATTCCGTCCAGTGCCGTTAAACAGTTGCATCAACTCACTTTTCTCCGTCAAGGTGCTGGTGACTGAATCAGGGACATGCAAAAGGAAAAACAGACACTGTGAAAACGACTACAAACAGAAAAGCAATGGTAGGTGAGAACAAGGTAAAGGCAAGCACTGCACCTATATTTGTAAGAGTTGAAATACCCGCTGCACGCTGAGGACGGATCCACTATTTGTCAACCGTAAACCTCACCCACAACACCACACCAACACCTCCAACCATCAGTCGTCTCCACACTTTTTATACAAGATAAAAATGACCCAAGCTCGCAAAAGACTAGTACGTGCCGCATCCGCATAGTAGGACATGTCTGGCACCGAAGATAAGGCTAACACAAATTCTGGGGAAACCTATTGAGTTTAAAGTGTCTCATTGAAAGAAAAAACGATGAGTGAAATGTGTCAATTAAACTAGTAATTTCTCTAGGCCACATTCCAGTCAATGACTTGTTTGCTCACTGGACCAATCCAGACAGGGACCAGGAAATCGGGATAATTCCTCACAATAATGAGATCAAGAATATCAACCTGCACATATATTGCCTCTGCAATATCAACTACCAACACATAGTCAAAATATGCATGCGCCTGAAAACCGGATCACTTTTAGACAAGGAAGATGATATCCACTGAATGGACCGGTCTGGCTACCCACCTGCTACAGCTTGCATCTAAACATATACACTTAGCCTGTGGTAGGATTGCACCTTTCGGTCAATCAAGCACAAGGTTGTGCTACACTTGTCACAGCTTGCCTGCATAGCAATTAGAACATCATCTACAAAGGCAGATACCTGCTCTATATGATACAGATGAGCTTGTAAAATTTAAGTACAGTCCTTTCATCCCAGTGGGCGATGGCTGCGCGGGCGTCATCTATGCCACGCTCTGCTGATCTATCGAGTTCAAGTGCATGGTACTCTTCAATGTACAACCATGTATGGGATCTCCACACATATACTAAGTCTATCTGCAGAGGATTGTATTCTAGTGGTGAAAAAATAGCTTCTGCAAAGCTAACAGTATAGCATACCTGGCCTGTGCATAAAGGGCACTTCAGCACATGAGCACTATGTGTGCATGCAAACAAACAAGATGGAATTGCTGCAGGGTAGGTGCTGTTTGCCAGGGAGAGCAGCTGCTTGAAATTGTGTGTGGAATCACCATGAGGCAGGCAGAGGCCAGGCTGGACTTAAACAGACTACAGGAGCAATGAAGTCCTGCTGGCCAATGCTTCTCTGATTGTGTCATCAACATCTACCTGCCTCATGGTGGTTCCACACACAGGTACTCACAACTGTCACAAGTGACCAGCTCCTGGCTTCTGCATCATATTTTTGAATTTTAGGTAATTCTGACAAATTCCTTTTCCATAAATGTCTGCTAGGGAGTCACTACGCTTCTTAGTGCCTGCTAATATGGTCTCTGGCTTAAATAGATGATAGAGTCCTGATGATGATCCTCATATTTTTTGAGGATCGAAACCTCATCGACTGATTATACCGCAGACCCACTTTTAAATATGTGATTATTTTATGACAGACTGTTTAGATGATCCCGTTTATCACATGTGCCACTTATGAAGGAGCCACGAGCATGTTGTTCGGCACTGGCACTCACTGTGCCTTTTTGTGACTTAAATTGATTAACAATTGTCATTTGCCTGCACACAATCTCTGTATATTCCGTCAAATAGGGACCTCTGTTCCCTGTTCTACCATTTGTCACAGGTCCCTGGAGGTCACTTGATTTCCCTTATATTAAAAAATCTATCATGCCTGATAATGCACATTGAATAGTTTTCATATTCCTGCCAGTACTCTCCTGCACACTCACATATCGCACGGCGGCTCAGGTTAAGAGCCGCTCAGTGCCAACATCATGAGCTGTACAAAAGGTCTGTGCCAGCAATATGGAAATATGAGCTATGCCACTATTGTAAGTGAGCTCACCTTGTAGTCATTCTTAATTCTTACTTAGTGAGCACTAGAGTCTGTGACAGTGAATGGAGGCCCTTGGCCCCAGACTCTTCCTTCAAACGTTTTAACTTGAGGAAGCAAGATAATGTGCCAGAGCCACTAGAACTGGCTTCAGTGCTGTGAAAAGTGCACCTTCGCCAACAGCCTACAGGACATGTTTCATGACTCATCATGAATCCATGCCTCCTCCGCACTTCCCAGTCCAAGTTTGTAAGGATGGGGAGGAAATGGAATGGGTGCAGAGGCAAGGGTACGTTAACTGTATTTTTCTATACACAAACATTTTGTCTCCAGCACAAGTCCATTTACTTATTATATGCAATCCAACTGGTGAAATCATACATTACCAAGCACATTGCATTTCGGGTAAACATACTAAACTACCCCCCCTATCGCCTCCTCCGGGTAGTTCTCTTTGTCGTCAAACTATGAAGTGCTTTGTATGAGGCAGCAGGCTGTGATTCTGAGTGGTGTCAGCAGAACAAACAAATACATTGATTGGCAAGTGTCCACTGAATAAAAAAGAGACACACTACTAAGCACCCTTGTGAGCCTTCTTAGGACTCAATGAGCAGGGAGTTAATCCTCTTGCTGGCTGCTGGAAATGCATTAGTTGAAGTACTACGTTCATGTTAACTTCCACCCCGCTAGTACACGTGCGAGAAAACAAGCATACGACATTATGAGACTGAGTCAACCAATCAATCAATCAATCAGGATTTATAAAGCGCAGCTAATCACCCAATAGGCTATCCAGGCGCTTGCAGGTCCCGGAGGCTTATTTGAACAGTCAGGTCTTGAGGGACATTTGGAATTCCAAAAGTGAGATGATGGTACAGAGGTGCGTGCGGAGGCTGTTCCAGGTCTTTGCAGCAATGTGGGAGAAAGAGCGACCTCCAATTCTGCTTCGGTAGATGCAGGGAGTATGGTCAAGTGAAGGGGGGGTAGAGCGTAGTCCTCGCGACTGAGTCGATGTGTGCTCAATGTGGGAGAAGGAGCACCCCCCAATTCTGCTTCGGTAGATGCAGGGAGTATGGTCAAGTGAAGGGGGGGTAGAGCGTAGTCCTCGTGACTGAGTAAATGTGTGCTCAATGTGGGAGAAGGAGCACCCCCCAATTCTGCTTCGGTAGATGCAGGGAGTATGGTCAAGTGAAGGGGGGGTAGAGCGTAGTCCTTGCGACTGAGTAAATTTGTGCTCAATGTGGGAGAAGGAGCACCCTCCAATTCTGCTTCGGTAAATGCAGGGAGTATGGTCAAGTGAAGGGGGGGTAGAGCGTAGTCCTCGCGACTGAGTCGATGTGTGCTCAATGTGGGAGAAGGAGCACCCCCCAATTCTGCTTCGGTAGATGCAGGGAGTATGGTCAAGTGAAGGGGGGGTAGAGCGTAGTCCCCACGACTGAGTAAATGTGTGCTCAATGTGGGAGAAGGAGCACCCTCCAATTCTGCTTCGGTAGATGCAGGGAGTATGGTCAAGTGAAGGGGGGGTAGAGCGTAGTCCTTGCGACTGAGTAAATTTGTGCTCAATGTGGGAGAAGGAGCACCCTCCAATTCTGCTTCGGTAAATGCAGGGAGTATGGTCAAGTGAAGGGGGGGTAGAGCGTAGTCCCCACGACTGAGTAAATGTGTGCTCAATGTGGGAGAAGGAGCACCCTCCAATTCTGCTTCGGTAGATGCAGGGAGTATGGTCAAGTGAAGGGGGGGTAGAGCGTAGTCCTTGCGACTGAGTAAATTTGTGCTCAATGTGGGAGAAGGAGCACCCTCCAATTCTGCTTCGGTAAATGCAGGGAGTATGGTCAAGTGAAGGGGGGGTAGAGCGTAGTCCCCACGACTGAGTAAATGTGTGCTCAATGTGGGAGAAGGAGCACCCTCCAATTCTTCTTCGGTAGATGCAGGGAGTATGGTCAAGTGAAGGGGGGGTAGAGCGTAGTCCTTGCGACTGAGTAAATTTGTGCTCAATGTGGGAGAAGGAGCACCCTCCAATTCTGCTTCGGTAAATGCAGGGAGTATGGTCAAGTGAAGGGGGGGTAGAGCGTAGTCCTCGCGACTGAGTCGATGTGTGCTCAATGTGGGAGAAGGAGCACCCCCCAATTCTGCTTCGGTAGATGCAGGGAGTATGGTCAAGTGAAGGGGGGGTAGAGCGTAGTCCCCACGACTGAGTAAATGTGTGCTCAATGTGGGAGAAGGAGCACCCTCCAATTCTGCTTCGGTAGATGCAGGGAGTATGGTCAAGTGAAGAGGGGGTAGAGCGTAGTCCTTGCGACTGAGTAAATTTGTGCTCAATGTGGGAGAAGGAGCACCCTCCAATTCTGCTTCGGTAAATGCAGGGAATATGGTCAAGTGATAGGGAGGCGGAGCGTAGTCTTTACGGCTGAGTAAATGTGCGCTCAATGTGTGAGACTGAATGATACAGACATTAAGTTGGTGCAGTGAGAAAATAATGAGTAAGTAACTGCATAACTTTTATACAATCTTGATCTTGGCAAAAACAGTTATTATTCAAGTGGGTACAATGCATAGGTATCTTTGTACTGTGATGATGTGTCATCACACATTAATAAAAGGGTGGAAACCTTGAATTAATCTCAGCCACGGTAATTACTTGGGCCACATTCCAGTCTATTGTCCACTATACTACTGCAGACAGAGACCAGCTACATGCAAATAAGTCTTGGGTCTGCTCTGGAATACGTACAGGAAATTACTAGCAGCTGAAATCCGTTTAAGCACTTCTTCCGTCACTTTTTAATCTTTCTAAGCACATGCCCTAAGTATGACGAATTTACCCAGACATGCCTACCATGCTTATTATGCCACTGGACTCAAGTTGTACCTCAGTGGCCCAAAAAGCTTTAACTACTCTGGGTTGATTTTGGACATTGTTGGCATGTCACAGACAGTATTTTGCGGCCCTGGGGAAATGTTTGTGAATACCCATGGGCTAGACTGTTCCTACTGGAGCAGGACCACACCAAGACAGTTTAGAATATGGCTGGTCTTTGTACCTTTGCTGCTAGGGTGGGGCAAAAAACAACAGACTGAAATAAAGCCCCAAGCAACCACCAGTGACTGGGATTAACTGAAGAATTTCCTTCATCACTTTTTTTTTTAAGTATCATACTTTAATTAGTCCCTATACAATACTTCATATTTCAAGCTTATGTATTTCTGATTATTTTACATTTATATTTTTCTTATAGTGATTTTTGTAATTTGTAAAGATTTCTGATATAATACAACTGATATTAAAGAGGCCACATTGTGATATTTTCAAAAGTCGTGTCTTTGTGCAAGGCAGTGGCTGGAGGAAAGAATAAATAATGAATTCCCCCTCTGACCTGTCCCTCATGGACATTTTGCAAAGCTGTCCTCTTCATCCATGAGGCAAGGCTACAGAGACAACAGAAAGAAACCCCCATTCCTGGGCAAGAATGTGGGGGTTGAATGGACGAGAAAAGGGCTAAATCAATCATCTGAACCATTCTGCAAGGCAGGGGTTGAAATATTTCTTACACCCTGGACATGTGATTAAGCCATCGTGTGTTTATAGCCCTTTCTGGATCCTGGACAGGCCCGGGAGTGAAGTCCCTTTTCTTTTGAGACCTTCTCTGGCCTGTCATAGAAGCCAGCTAGAGATGAGCAAGGCAGAGCGGCAAAGTTTCATCCACTTCGCTGTTCTGCTTCTTTTTTACTTTTTATTTTTTTATCCCAGTGTTCATGGTTAAACAATACATTTCTGTTTTCCCTGCTTTGATTTGCGAGCTTGATAATCGTTGCTTTATGAAAATGAAGTATTCCAGTCCAATTACATTTTGTGGTGCTCATATGCAGATAGATATGAAGCCACATGGAGTGCCATGGGTACCTCCACTCGTTTATTACTTCCTACTGGTTGCCCGTGGCAGCCACGCATGGTCCTACATTGGGTGGGTGCAGTGGCTCAGAAAGGCTAGTACACATGAAGAGGTCCATGTGTATCAACCAGGTGGCCAGAAGAGTTACCCAGAATCCACAGGTTACTTTTAGATGTGGGTGGCTCACATAGGTGACTACTGGGACTCAGGGGTAGGTATCTACTGGATGTATATGAAAGATTAAACTGTTTGTAGACTCCCATGGATGCCTGGTGCGTTCGTTGAGGCAGTATCACAACTGCAGGGCTGCCATATAGTTAATTAACAATATCAGTGTTTCTCCATTTGATTTGCCGTGCTAGTAAAGTACAGTGCCAGCATTTTCAGCATGGATGCAATACTAGTACTGGGCAGAAAGGGTACTGCTCAGCGGGGTTGCTCCACTAACTGTGAACAGTACCAGCACTCGTCAAGAGTGCTGCTATATTAGTAGCGGACTGTGTTTGCAGGCAGTTCCAATTTTCTTCTCAAGCACAGTGCAACATGTGTATCGAGGTGTGTCCTCTGTGTCCAGAGGAAGGAGAGCATCACTTTAACAAGCACTGACAAAGCCAACAAGTCTTGCCTATGCAAGAACTATTGGTTTTGCCAATATGTTTTAGCCATGTTGCCCACTAACATGGCTACTTTTCTGCATGGCTAAAAGTTAGCATGGGAAAGGAGAGTGGTGTATCTATGGCGTCGCGTGGAGTGTCATGGAGGGATTAGAGTGTCGTACAGTGGAAGAGTGAAGTGGAATAGAGTGGAAAGTGGAGTGGCATAGAGTGTCAGAGTGGAATGGAGTGACGTAGAGTGCTGTGGAGTGGTGTAGAGCAGAGTGGAGTGGCATAGAGGATGCTTCATAGAGTGGAGTGTTGAAGAGCATAGCAGATTGTCGTAGAGTGGAGTTATATAGATTGGAGTAGTGTAAGAGACTGGAAGGGCATAGCGTGGAGATAAGAGGCATAGAGAAAAGTGAAGTGGCATAGAGTGGGTGGTGTAGAGGTTTAGAGTGGAGTAGTGTGTCGTACAACAGAGTGGAGTAAAGTGGCATGGATTGGCATAGAGGGAGTTGCGAAGAGTGCAGTATTGTTGTAGAAGCATAGAGTGAGGTATAGTGTTATAGAGTGAAGTACAGTGCCTTTGGCCCAGGTCTTTAACACATGAGCGGGCCTTTTATGACCAGAAAAGCATGCTACAGTGGGATCTAAGGCTATAATAATACCCCACTTGGAACTGCATTTTTGTGTTGGTAATAACATTGGCGCCATTTGAAGAATCTCTATGAAACTTTACAAAAAAGTGCTCTTTTTTTGCCTAGTTTGTGCATGGAACGTTTCGGGGTGATCCGACAAGCGGGGGCTGAGAAAAACAGGGGGGGATCCACAACTTGTTTTCTCTATTCATTTTTTTTTGCTATAAGAACTTTACATACAGTTACAGTCTAAACCGCTGAACGGAGTTACACTACACCAAATTTGGCAGAAATTTAGATCTAGGTCCGAAAAGAATGCTTTTTGTGTTTTGGTGTAAATCCGTTCAGTAATTTTTGAGCAATTAATGTTAAAGAACTTTGTATATCTAGGGACGCGGAGGCTCTGCGGAATCCAACAGATCTGAAATGGAGATCCGATTGGCTGCCACCTCCTCAACAGGATAGGCACACCCTAACTTTCCCCCTCACCCCTAGGCCTGGTAGTGGGGTCTCAGAGGGACCACAGGCAAAATCTTTTTTTTTAAACATTCTGCCTGAAATTGAATCAGGCTTGACAGTTCCCATGAGGACCCTGGGCAAGACTGATTTGCATATGGCTGGGTCTAAACTGGAGTGGAACGGTGAGCAAAAGAACAATGGATTTTACCCAGATCTCTTGACTTAGGGTGAAGGTTTTGATTCGTTCTGCATTCAGTCCATCACTTGTGTATCTTTTGCTTTCTCGCCCTAAGTGTGCTGGGTATGCCCAGATGTGGTTCCCGGGCTCACTGAGCCACTGTATTCAAGCTAGTCTGGCTAATGAGGGGGGAAACCCCAAAACCAGTCCTAGGATGCTTGTTTCTGGTCCAGGACAGACCTGGATTGGTAGTTCAGGCTTGACTGTTCCCATGAGAAACATGGGCAACACTGATTTGCATATGGCTGGGTCTAAACTGCGGTGGCATGGTGAGCAAAACAACAATGGATTTAACCGAGCTCTCTTGACTGGGGGTGACTGTTTTGATTTGTTCTGCATTACGTCCATCATTTGTGAGTATTTTGCAAATTGAATCCGCAGCAAAAAAGCAAAAAAAAATTATGCATGTTCTTTTGTGCATGGCCCCACTCTCCAGGATGATTTCAGTCCTGGGGGGCCCATCCCTTAAGGCCTAGGCGTGCTGTAGAGGGGGAGAGGTCACGCTGCCCCATCCTCTGACTGTTTTCAGCCCTGGGTCCCCATCCCCCTGGGCCCAGCTGCATTGTAAAGGGGAGGGGGCACATGAACCCCCCCTCACTGGGCCAATTTCAGCCATGGGGTCCCGATCCCCCGGGGCCCAGCCATATTTGAAAAGGGTAAAGAGGCGAACGCAGCTGCCCTTCCAGGCGATTTCGGTCTAGAGCTTGAAAAATGCTATTGCCCCCTGGGCTTTAGATCTGTTTTCCTACTCGCACTGATATGGGCAGGGACACAGATCTAAACATTGATCCCGACCGCAGGGAGCAGCACTATTAGTTGCTCCCTGCAAACAGGAGCAATGCCGCCTTACGAATGCGGCCCGATCAATAGACTGTTGTGTGCCCTAGGTGGGCACCAGGGCACCTACCCTTTGTTGGCCAGGCACCAAAGGATGGGGTGCCTGGTGCTGAATTCGGCCAGAGGAGGGGGGCTGATTTTTCGTCTTTGCATATGGTGCCAGGTCCCAGGGGGATGGGATCCCCTGAGCCAATTCGGCCCAGGGTGGGGAACCACAAGCCCCCCCCCCAATAATGCTGTCGGGTCCCAGGGATGGTGTCCCCGGAGCCAAAAGTGCCAGACCCCCCTTATAAAATGCACCTGGCCACAGGGATGGGGTGCTCAGGGCTTTTCAAGACTCTGGGAAGGTGGCCATCTGGCTCCCCATCACCTTTATTTTTTAAAATGGCTCTATGGGATGGGGTCCCCAGGCCTACCAAGGCTCCGGGAGGAGGCCACGTGACCCCCCCCCCCTCTCTTTTCATTTCAATAGTGGCCCTGGGGGATGGGATCCTCAGGGCCTAATAAGGCTCGTGGAGGGGGCTATTTGGCCTCCTCCCCTTTAAAATATATATGCCCCGGAAGATGGCGGTCTGTGGTGGGGTCCCGCACCGTGGGGTTGGCTGCATGTAGCAGATTGGCCATTTTATTAATGTATGGTAATTTAATATTATTGTATATTTTAAAAAATCATAGAAATCCACTGTAAAAACCAAAGGTTAAAGTAATGTTACAGTTAGGAGAAATGTTTTAAACTCTAAAAAACACTGAAATTCACCAGTTATAGTTATCTCAGGTAACTTTAACACTTGGCCTAATTATCTATAACTCGTGCCCTGCTAATTACTCTACATACAACATCACTTATGACATTGTTGATAATATCACTGTGCATGGCGGGGCGCAAGTTATAGTTACCTTAGGGCACGAGTTATAGTGAGTTGAGACAACTACAACTGGTGAATTTCAGTGGTTTTTAGAGTTTAAAATGTTACATTGCTACTGAACATTTTACCTAACTATAACGTTAGTTTAACCTTTATTTTGTTTTTTAATTGATAGATAGATATAGATATATACATATATATATATATCTATCTATATATATATTTAAGACATTCTATGTATTATTATTTTTTGCACTTGCAAAGAAGGATGATAAGTTATATGGCCAGCATGCACCATAAAGGTTTCGCTAAATGTATTTTATGATGAATATAAGTTATGGTAAATCATTTAAGAATTATTTAATTTATTAAGTGCCTTTAAGATTTAGCACTTGCAATGATTTAATATTGTATATTATTTAATTATTTGCAATATTGCGCAAAACAAAATCCGGAGAATCAGTACTACTATCGGTATAGGCTTATGCTGAGGTAGTTTGTCTTCTATTTCTATTCGGAGAAACCGGATGTTGTAATGTTATGTTTTTTTTCACCGTTTCACTTTGTATAAATTGCACATTGGCCCGAGGCATGTCATGTGATAAAGACAGTTGTGTATTGTCGAAACGCGTCATGCCGGGCACTCGCTGTTTTTGAAATATTCATGATTTTATGTCAATACACTGCACGCAAAAGCAACGGAACCCGCTGTGGTCTGTACCTGATCTCCTGGGGGCTCCCAGTTGGAACAGGACTGTGCAAACTTTTATATATATATAACGCAGACTCATTCGAGTCGCCCATTGGAGGGCCAATATTTTTAAGTGGGAGGTGTGGCCTCTATGCCAAAATGACTGTCACGCCGCTGAAGAGTGCAATGAGCACGAAACGCGTCCGGCGTGAATCGAGAGGCATGCTGTAAACTGGATCCGCTCGCCGATCCGGCTTTTACCTCATGAAGGTTGCTGCAGTGGATGTCAGAGTGCGTCTCCAACTGGTGGGAACCTTGGAGCTTTGATCAATATATATATATATGTATGTATGTATGTATGTATGTGTATATATATATATATATATATATATATATATATATATAATCCTCAACTTGTCTCCAAAATGACGAGGCAACAACACAGGACTACCTGAGCACAATAAATGTCCCGCCCAAGTGGGCGTATGCCGCAGAGAATTCTGGTTCCTGTAGTCCGCTTGAAATAAAACCCCAGTAGGCCCCATCGCGGCCGAACCAGCCGCTATAGTGAAGTGAAGTGAAGTGAAGGGGTTTTGTAGAGCGCGGCTGCTGCCCGAAGGCGTCCAAGCGCTAAAGAAGGAAAAGAATAGATTCTGAGGGTAGGAGGTAGCAGGGGAATTATTTAATTTATTTATATACACAAAATCCACGACTTGTCTCCAAAATGATGAGGCCACAACACAGCGTGTTAAGTCCGTTTAATACCAAAGAATGAGAAGAACTACCTGAGCACAATAAATGTCCTGCCCAAGTGGGCGTATGCCGCAGAGAATTCTGTTTCCTGTAGTCCTGTTCATTCTTTGGGGGTTTCCTAGGCCAGTGAACAAGGGCGTCTCACGCCGAAACGAGTTTGGCCATATTTGTGTGCTACTACCTGGAGGAGACAATCTTTGGTATTAAACGGACGGAGACAAATCATGGATATATATATATTGCCAGAAAGGTTATTAATAAAAGCACCATCTTGCCTGAAGCCGTGGGGTCTGTTTCCTTCTTTCGCCGTCGGTGTGGAGGTCTGAGGATTCTCATTGAAATATATATATATATATATATATATATATATATATATATATATATATATATATATATATATATATATATATATATATATATATATATATATATATCTCCTCTCAAATGCCCTGAGCTTTACAGAGGTCACACGATGCAGCTCCTACCATCCGGTCTACAAACTGAGGCTGCTTGCAGTTTTTTGCATCCATTTCATTTTAAGGATTTCCTTTTCTGTTCCCTTAAGGATTCCCTTTTCCTTCCCAACGCGTTTCGAGGCCAGCGCCTCTTCTTCATGGGGTGTTTCACAGGGGAAATGACTGACTCATCAGTGTTGTCTCTTTGGTTGCTTTATTAAGGACACCAACCACTTTGGGCATTACACACAAGAGTTGCACAAAAGCATGCTGGTTCACGTAGTCTCTGAGGTGAGTCGAAGATTCATTGTCTCTGTGAAATTATTAAAAGCTTGTTTTAGTCCTTGAGTAGGTTTGGTTGCCAAACTGCAGGCTTCGTTTTGACATGGGGCTGCATGCTTACACGGAGAGAAAAAGTTCCTTTCCAAGCCTTCCCTTTCAATTGCTGGAAATGGTGCTCCTCTGCCACGGCCAAGGCTGCCGTGTATTTAACATTTCCTCTCAAATGCCCTGAGCTTTACAGAGGTCACACGATGCAGCTCCTACCATCCGGTCTACAAACTGAGGCTGCTTGCAGTTTTTTGCATCCATTTCATTTTAAGGATTTCCTTTTCTGTTCCCTTAAGGATTCCCTTTTCTGTTCCCAACGCGTTTCGAGGCCAGCGCCTCTTCTTCATGGGGTGTTTCACAGGGGAAATGACTGACTCACCAGTGTTGTCTCTTTGGTTGCTTTATTAAGGACACCACCCACTTTGGGCGTTACACACAAGAGTTGCACAAAAGCATGCTGGTTCACGTAGTCTCTGAGGTGAGTCGAAGATTCATTGTCTCTGTGAAATTATTAAAAGCTTGTTTTAGTCCTTGAGTAGGTTTGGTTGCCAAACTGCAGGCTTCGTTTTGCCATGGGGCTGCATGCTTACACGAAGGGAAAAAGTTCCTTTCCAAGCCTTCTCTTTCAATTGCTGGAAATGGTGCTCCTCTGCCACGGCCAAGGCTGCCGTGTATTTAACATTTCCTCTTAAATGCCCTGAGCTTTACAGAGGTCACACGATGCAGCTCCTACCATCCGGTCTACAAACTGAGGCTGCTTGCAGTTTTTGCATCCATTTCATTTTAAGGATTTCCTTTTCTGTTCCCTTAAGGATTCCCTTTTCTGTTCCCAACGCGTTTCGAGGCCAGCGCCTCTTCTTCATGGGGTGTTTCACAGGGGAAATGACTGACTCACCAGTGTTGTCTCTTTGGTTGCTTTATTAAGGACACCACCCACTTTGGGCGTTACACACAAGAGTTGCACAAAAGCATGCTGGTTCATGTAGTCTCTGAGGTGAGTCGAAGATTCATTGTCTCTGTGAAATTATTAAAAGCTTGTTTTAGTCCTTGAGTAGGTTTGGTTGCCAAACTGCAGGCTTCGTTTGGCCATGGGGCTGCATGCTTACACAGAGAGAAAAAGTTCCTTTCCAAGCCTTCCCTTTCAATTGCTGGAAATGGTGCTCCTCTGCCACGGCCAAGGCTGCCGTGTATTTAACATTTCCTCTCAAATGCCCTGAGCTTTACAGAGGTCACACGATGCAGCTCCTACCATCCGGTCTACAAACTGAGGCTGCTTGCAGTTTTTTGCATCCATTTCATTTTAAGGATTTCCTTTTCTGTTCCCTTAAGGATTCCCTTTTCTGTTCCCTCTGTAAAGCTCAGGGCATTTGAGAGGAAATATATATATATATATATATATATATATATATATACACAGATACATAGTTAGATAGATATATACATACACAAAGAGTGGAGGTAGCAAATCTCTAGTTATAGTTAGAATTCTGAGAGATTAGAATTACTCATATTTTGCTTGCTAATAACTCTGTCACCATTTGATAAACCTCCATGAGACTTTGCAGAGCTATCTTTTCTTTCTACACTGCTGATGATGCATGTTTTTGTGGTGATTGGTTAAGGGAGTGCAAAGAAAAAAGGGGGGACCCAAAACAAGTATTTCTCCCAATGCATTTTCCATAAACTTTTTAAACAGATGTAGCGGCAACATGGTGAATAGATTTACATGAAATGTGGCCGTAATATAGATTATGGTGTTGAAAGGGTCCTTTTTTGTTGTTTGATATGAATTTGTTTAGTTGCTTTAAGTAATAAGGGACAAAAAGTAGTGATATATTGGGCTGCAGTATATTGAGTAATCGTCGGGGTGTACTGTGGTACGTGGTGATGACGAACACAACATTATTCGTTAATGAAAGCACTTGCAAAAATAAAAATCCAGCCATGTTGTGTAGATCAGACTTTGTTTTTGTTCTCTGCTTTAACATGAATCGTAGCTTATTACAGTTTGTGTAATGTACTGGAAGAAATGAGGCAGTTTAGCAAACTGTGTAGAATTAGGCAAAATAAATGGTATTGATTTATATATTGTTTAAAATGTTTACGGTGTACCGTGGTACATTCATAAAATTATCAATAGAGTACAGTGGTACTTAGTGAAATCTAGAAAAAAATGTATATATGATAAAACAACAATTGGACATAATTTTGGGTGGCTCTCAAAAGAGCCATTTTTTGTAAACATATTTATATATGTTTGTCAAGCCAAGTGTTTAGGTTTGAAATGAAAATATGACTTCCATAGGTTGAAATCTGAGCACCATCAGGGTGACACAGTACTGCGTTGCCATATTTTATATTTAAATTGAAAAATGGGAGACATTTTCTGATCGCAAAGGAATACTGACACTACCTTGCTCACATGTCTTCTAATCTTTTCAAACTTTACAGCTTTTACAGTGGACCACTTCCACTTTTGTCCCTGACAAATATTTGAGAACACAAAATGTGCATTTGGTTACATAGACATTAACATTGAAAATATTTCCTTTATCTCAATTTCCACTCTAACTCCAATTAAATATCCTATATCATTCCACCATGGTGGATAATCATTTACTAACATAGGAAAGTGGAGGGAGTAACTTATTCCATTTCAAACTCTTTCACCAATCCATGTTAGTTCAAAGCCTCTTTAACACCTACTTTCTTAACATTGTGCCTGTCCCAAAAAACTGAAACTGTGGGCAACAAACCAAACCCTAACAATCTTGAAAATACACTGCCATAGATGAACAAGAAACACAGAGGCAAACACATATATAAAGAGATAGACAATTGGCCATTAGGAAACTACATTATGCCAACAACTTAAATGTGAAAGTAGGAGATTTATAGACATCAATACAATTTGTGATACTAATGTAGCACAATGCTACCAAAATCTAATATGAGGTAAGAAAATAAACTGGTCTGCAGCAACGACATTTAACAAGTATTAGGCATTTCACACACACGTTTGTGGTCATATGACAATGATACCGAATAGAAAACTAGATAAATAAAATTAAGAAGTAAAGCATTATATGATTGGCCAATAACAAAGTGGGCTATAAACACATCCCAAAACTACTACATGCCACGAATAACCCTAGAGGCTCTGCTGACTGTTGTAAAGCAAAAGAGCTCAATTTCATCTTTAAAGACATAGATATCAACAAATTTCGAACTGTAGGTACCAATGATTTTTTAATATTGCATAGTAAACCTACTCTTAGCAATAATCATAAACTAAGTTGGGACACAGGAGAAAAGAAAGATTTTTACTATCTAACACTTCGTCATCTAGGGAAACTTTGGCGCAAAGAAGAACTTATAGGTCCCTTTAAATGCTATTAAGATGCATTTAATGTTAATAAAAATGACATTGCATTACCTGAATTTGAGACATACATACAAATGTAAATAGAAGAAAACAATATTATTGCAGACATTCTACACAATACTGCATCTACTGATAATAATTCTACTTCCAGGACTGCTGACACACTTGCACAACAAATTATTGATACTGAAGCTATGGTGGTCATGGACAATGAGTGGGGTGAGTGCAGGAATACCTGTAAGGCTGTAAATTCTTATACCAAACTCAATAAATGTTTCTGGGGCACTTTCTACGAAGTGCTGCCGATTGCATTGGTGTGGTACATGGGTTTGGCAACAAAATGACGGCTAAAAATTTCTATTCACATGTTGATATGTTGTTGGGCGTTACTTTTGGCTTAAACCCTCAGGTAAGCTGAAAATAAACACCACATGAGCATGCAGATAGAACTAAGCATGCTATTTTTCACACAATGAACTTTGTATATAAAAATATGACAATTGATATATGGTAAAAATTAAATGTTGACGATGACTACCACATATTCATCTTGAACTGTAAATATTTTAAATTATGACATAGTAGTACAACAGAAATGGTAGCTTTGTCGGAAAACACATAAAAAGGAAAACAATGATGGATTGCCTTTGTATTGTATTAGTCACCTATTAACTTGCCATCTACTATGAAGCCGCCACAATGCCCATGTTACAATTTCATATTTCTGATATCTGGCAATATATGGTTAATATTAGTAGAAGCTCATTATTTTCGGAGACATTTGGTTAGTTTTGAAAATAACTTTTTTGTCTTCTTTTTTGCTTTAAGATTTTTTCTGGAAGTTTTAGTTTTTTTACAAGATCAAAATGACTGACCAAAACAATAGTCTGAACAGTAAAACGAAGAACAATAAAGTAACCAAAAAATAAAATAAGGGTGTGGGGAGAACACAGGTGAGTCATGACAAGCTCACAATGTATAGTCATATCTCTCTCTCCCACAACGACAGTATGGCAGAGGAGACAGTATTTTGCTGTGCTGCCACATGGCTCTAATATTTCACAATTCTGCCTCAAAAGATTTATTGATACCTAGATACCAGGAACAGGTACTGGTGGAGGTACAGACGCGCCGGGTGTTGGAAGTGATGAAGCAGAAGTTGAAGGTGTTGCAATAACCAAAACTGTAGAAGCTGCCTATCTTTCTGCTCAGCCTCTTTCTTCTATGTCCTTCTAACACCTCATTTCCTCAGCCGCCAACCTGGTGGAATGAATTGCCTGCAGTTGTTTTCTCATTCCTGTGATACCGAAGGAATACTGTTTAATGTTCCAACGGGAAATAACTGTGTTTCAATCACTTTTTATCGATGTATACAGTACATACAATAACGAGTTAGGCATTCCTGCCTATTAAACAGGAACTGTTCTAACAAAGAAAATATTTTACCCCTCCAATGCCTCCACCCTCCCCTGATTTTGCATTGTGACTGGCAATTATTACAGCAGTTGCACAACTAAACATATATCGGATCTCAAGCAGACAATGTGCAAAAAACATAGCCTGCTTTGCAAGCCAACCTACGCACATCAGTGCTTTAATTTTGTTACAGTGGTGGGTGTAACTCTTCCATAAATATGTACTGTATCCACAGTTGCACTACTTTTATAGTTTAAACTATTTTGTGAGGTATTCAATTTCTATTTTATTTCCCCCCTAATCCCTATGGTTATATAATGTGGGCAACCTTATAGTCAAATGTTTTCACATGTATGTGTTACATGCCTGATAGTAAGTTCTCTCAACGTGTCTTCTTATTTTCTAATTTAGTTTCACAATGGCTACAAATACTGCATTAGGACATACTCATGGACCTAAAGTCAATGACCAACGATGCTGACAACAAAACTAGGACAGCCTGAGCAAAATAGTGGTAACTTGTTTACAATACTAATAGGGCGTTCAAGACCACTTCAGGGTGGGTAACATGTGTGGTCTGCATGTGGACGTTTGCACCGATGGGAGGTCTAATTTTACACCAACCAGGCGGCATTACAAAAACAACAACCACTGATCTTATCTCAGAAGTGCCCAACCCTTTATCCATTGTGCTGTACTGCAGCATTTGTATCCTTGCAAATATAATAACCACAGAGGTTGTTTATGCATACCTACATACTGCAGGCAAGATCACTTGGGAAATACCAAGATGAATAAAATATGTCTGTCAATGTTTTTCCAGCACACCACGTGTTGAATTTGCAATTCTGGATGTTATGCAAAGGCCCACACTAACGTTTGTTTGTTCGAGTCCTGGTTAATGCAAAAGCATGAATAGCTCCAGAGGTTGGCATCTCCCACATACCCTAGAGACATCGTTCTAAATATGATTAGAGGGCTTTCGAACTCTTATGAAGGAGGATGGAAGGGCGTGTGCAGCACTAGCAGTATAGGACGAAAGTGGTTGGGGTCTTTTCAAGATCTAACAGATTTGGAAGACTAAATGGGTTTAATTCTATTTTAGATGGGCTTTCCCAGTAGTCACCCTTCCCCTCTTCTATTTAAACATCTATTTATCCCATACCAGCTGGGCAGTCAAGAGTATATATTATACACATAAATTCACCATCAACTGGAAAAGAAAGCAGACATTTCAACCTATTACTGAATGAGGGTGAACTCGGTCTGGAAGGGTGCTCACTGAAACCGACTTAATGAGTTCTCCAAAGAATGGCAACTAACACTATGAACAGCTCCCCCGCCATAGAAAGTCCCCTGAGCAATGTTACATAGAGCAAAGGGTCTGAGCTTGGCTACATAACATGCCCATAACCAAAACCTAGCAGACCAAATCCCATTAAGCCTGCAATTAAATAAACTTTATTGGCTTTGAATGGCATCTTGATCAAGTGCAAACCTATCTGCCTAGCTAGCTGCAAAAGGTATCCTTCCACTCCTTTGTTACTAAGACCCTCACTCGACCTTTTTCACACCATTCCCAAACAAAATTTCAAATGACAACAAGCAGTGACAAAGCCAATATACTGCACATTTGAAAAGCAATGGGGACATATTGACTTTGCGTTTTTTGTTTGTTGCCGATGCTGTCTCGCATCGTCAAAATGTAAATAAAATAAAAAGTTTATTTGGCAATGCTGAACAGCACCCACAAAATGTAAAGAAAAAAAGGGTGATGATGTGTAAGGGCACATCGTTTATGATGTTACAGCAGCCCTGAAGGATTATGTATACATATACATGCATCATCACGCTTGTGAGCATATCCATTCCAAGATATCTTTCAGAAGAAAACCGAAGAAAGAGAATGAAAACACATTATAACAGGAGTAGCCCGGCACCAAATTGCAGCTGTTGGACCTTCCAAATAACAAAAAACAAAAATATATAAAAAAGAACACATCACTGATGGTGAACAACGGAGGAGAGGGTGGGGGTTTGAGGGGACTAAGTCATCGTGACAGTGATGGGAGTAGCTGGCCGTAAAAGCACCACATATGGGGAGGAGGGGGTAAAATGTTTTTTTTAAAGCTGGTGAAGGAGCAGTGGAATAGATGTGGGGGAGAGGGTGAACAACACAGAAAGGATGGGGGGATGAAACATGAAGGAAAAACCAGTACACGAGGGAGAGAAGACGAAAACATCTGTATTCCCAATGGGTGTTAGAAGAAAATGAACAAAGAAGTTCTCTAAATGCAATTCAGTGGAAGGTCACAAGTCTTACTCCAGAGGTGGGATAAACAAAATATAGGGAGGAAATTAGTGGATAAGAAACAATGAATCCAGTACAGATAATACTCTTTTTATTCCCCGGTCCATATGCTCCACACAAGGATAGATAGGACATTCCGTTCAAACAAGATAGCGATGCAGGTCACACAAGCCATGTATCTAGGAAAGCCCTTTTCGGATCATAATCCACTTGAGATAGCAATTACATGGGGCAGGATACCTACTCCAGTGCCTACCTGGAGACTCTGGCCACAGCTATTGGAAGACACGGTGTTCCGCGCCACAATAGCAGATACCATCACTCATTACTTCACCGAAAACAGTAACAAGGCCTCCAACGGCCTGATAGAGTGGGGCGCTTTCAAGGCGGTCATACGTGGTAGAGCCATAGGAGCGACAGTGGGTGTTAGGCAGGAAGTCCATAAGTCCCTCACTGCAACAGAACACAAGATGGACAAGTTGGAACAGGAAGTAGTGCATCATAAGGAGAAGCAGGCACCGCTTCCAGAAGTGAGTATCCGACACGCGGAACTGCTAGAATCCCTCCGACTCATAGATTATCAGCGGTACACGCAGTTGTGCCACTCCGAGGCAGAAATATCGGGGACACTATTAGCGAAGATATTGCTAGACGACCCCCCCACCATTGAGATCAATGAGATAACTACTCTGAGGGGCGAACCAGCACAAACCCAAAACAACATTATCGCTGCTTTTTGCCAGTATTATGCCACATTATATAGCAAGGCTATGGATAGGGAGAGCACATGCATGGACGACTTTCTACATGCACTATCCTATCCCCAAATGACCACAGAAGTCCTGAAAGGACTGTCAGGCCCCATCACAGCAATGGAAATTAAGATAGCACTCAAAGGGCTCCCGCGAAATAAAACGCCGGGTCTGGACGGACTACCTGCAGAATTTAATACTACCTTTATGGACTCACTCCTGCCCAGCCTTGTGCACTTATTTAACACAGTGCTGAAAGAAGGGGCACTACCCCTCACCACGGCGCAGACATTGGTGGTCTCGGTCCCGAAACCGGGAAGAGACCCCATGGACATTGCCAGCTATCGCTCCTACTGCCCGAGTTCATACGGTTGGCCACATATCGGCCGAATACCCGATATTTAGAGGGACGAAGCAAGGAAGCCCACTCTCACCACTACTGTTCATATTTGGCGCTGGAGCCCCTGGCTCTTAAGTTACCTAGGGACACACAGGAACTGGGCAAAATAATAGGGTCTACAACACACCTCTTCTCCGCATATGCGGATGACATTGTTCTTTATATCAAAGACCTTCAGTCTGATTTGGCCTCCCTTGATAAGATCTTTGCAAACTTTGAACATATGTCGGGCTTAGCCATTAACCCAACGAAGTAGCATGCCTTTTTCTTCCCAGAACATGCCGCACCTACAGAAATTGCATTTGGGTCTACAATGTTACAGGTGGCTCCTCATACGTTTAAGTACCTGGGCATCCATGTATACAGGACCCCCACCTATCTGCTGGAAGACAACCTTAATAGAGCAATTATAGCAATGTGTTCTAGCGTTGCCTTCTGGACCACTCTACCACTGTCAGTGATGGCAGAGTAGCTTTGAACACCATGCTTATCGACCTTGTCTGGGCGAATGGCAGGCGAAGGATAAGCCTAAAAAAACTTCAGCTTGGTACAAGAAAGGCAGGTTTAGGAGTGCCGGATCTTAGAGCGTATTATTACGCCTGTCAGTTGCAATGGCTATCTTATTGGACGGCAGGGCGTAATCTGCAAGAAATAGGATTTACTGAGTGGGATATAAGTAGAGGGATCTTACTCACACTGCTATTACTGAGATGCAAGCTCCCTCACCACCTTCCACCCTTGTTACACAGTGCTGCAATGTTGGAGAGTAGCGCTACACTATACAAGCTCACACCCAGCCTATGCAGGCAACATCCCCTTACAGGGAATACCGCTGGCGGCCGGGATAATCACAAAACGTACTATTGCTCCTTGGCTGGAAGAAGGAGTTAGCACGAGTCGGACTTGTTTAATGATGGGTAGCTACTGGATTATGACAACTTCGTTAGGGAGGCGGGGGAGCCGGGACATTTGTATATGGTACACGCGGCGTTAATCCACTACGTCAAGTAACACTGGGCTCCGCACCGACAGGAACCAACTCCACACGAATTGGTCTGAGCACTTTATTACATGGGCTGTGGGAGACACCTGATAAAATGGCTATACTTAGGGATCCGGGCGCATGCAGAATTTGCTCTAGTTTCATTACCTAATGAATGCTCATAGGACGGGCCTTAGAGGACAAGGAATGGGAGAAAATCTTTGACCATCCTCGGAATACCTCGAGAAATGTCAAATTCAAGTTTATTCAAACCATAATCTTACATATGGCCTATCTTACCCCGCACAGGTTAGACAAAACGTTCCCACAGACCCAACACCGCTGCCCGAGATGCCACTGTGAGGGAGCTGACCTAGCCCACATGGTGTGGTCTTGCCCGCGCCTACAAGAGTTTTGGGATGCAGTTAGATGCTACACGCAGGCAGCCACACACAGGAATTTACCTAACACTATGGAGGAGTGTCTTGTGGGCCTCCATAAATCTTATACCAAGCACAAAATACAATACAAATTTGTGAACCTGTCTTTGCTCCTGGCAACACGGGCAATTACCATGCGTTAGAAATCTAAGAACCCACCTTCAGCACATGCGTGGTACAGTAATCTGATCACCTGGGGCAGTGCAGAAAGTGCGGAAATACGGAGGGAAGAAACCAAGGGTCTGCGTAAAAATCCGACAGCATTGGAGTGGGACGTCATGTTGGAGGTCCTCAAAGCACAAGACTTAGACTCTAATACCACCCCGCCTGGCTCGCAGTAAAGAATGATGAGCACATTACTGTAACACCCAGAACGAAGCAATTGCAAATATGAGATTATGTACTACAAGCAAGTTTGAGATGTATGTGTAAGTCAAACGCAAAAGGGTTACTCGAAAAGTGCGGATGTATGCCAAACTATGGATGTTATGTATATTTGGAAGCTCTAAAGGTAAACAGACAGACTACAGGGAGGGGTGCGGAGGGTTTGTTGGGGTTTTTTCTTGTTTTATTGCAGACAGAAGCGTGAGGGGCTGAGGAACTAGATATGGATTGGACAATGGTAGGTATAAAGCCTGAGATACGATAGCTGCTATTGGGTGTGTAGATCACTTATAACGAGAATATACTGTTTGCAGTAAAGTCACCTGTCTGCCTCTGTCTTAAATAGCAGTTCCCATCGAAGTTTTGTTCAACTATGTATCATCTCCCATGCTTCCTATATTGCAACAGTTTTATTGTGATGAAATAAACTAATAAAAAATGTATTTAAAAACCGAAACAATGATTCGAGATAGACAAAAACAACCAAATAAGATCAACCAAGAGGCTGAGAGAAACCCTGTCAAATATATATATTTTAATGTACTAATGACAATAAGTCTTCAACAATAAGCAGCTAAAGCTCTCCGTAAGTGAGAGCTAAACAGGGCATAACTGTGACAACACAGGTTATAAAGTTTTAAGGTTACTTTCAGATTGCTGCTGCTATCCTAGCCAAACGACTTTATTTTCAGGGTCATGTAAAGATTGATCATTTTAAGGAAGGTTTCAATTGACCTCTATTGAGTTATGTGATGAATGAGTAAAGTCTTAATGACTGCACTCTAACCACGGTCAATGTAGAAACTCAACTTCTCTCCCATGACTATCCTGTCCCCTCTTTGCGATCATCTTTTCTCATCACATGCCTTAGCAACTCATTCAGTTCCCAAATCTAAGTACAAAAGTACTGTGATGTAGCAGTAAGGTGACATTGTGGTATTATAAACAAGCATTGAAAATGCAATAGGTATTGCCTTGTATTAAGTTAAAGCCATTTGCTTTGCTATATAATACCATTAGCAAAGCAAATGGCTTTAACTTAATCAAAGGCGAGACATATTGCATTTTCAATGCTTGTTTGTCTTGTGCCTGCAAACATATACCTAATGCTTTTACAGACAAGCTAGAAGGGGTGGGGAGCACCACTCAGAGGGTGGGTGTAGAACGAGAGGAAGAGGTCATCATGCGCAATATGAAAACACTTCCCACATAGGTTCAAAGCAAAAACAATATTCTTTCAACCACATACCCTACCTACACAATTTATCCTACTATCCATGTGAGTAGGCACTTCACCAGACAACATATTGTTAGTAAAACCTAAACATATGCTTCAATACAATGTTATTGAGTACAATACAATGCTACAGTACAATGCACTACAATAATCGTCAATGATGGACAATGTTATGGCAATCCAAGGGTTTCTGGTGCAGAAAGCAACCAAGAAGGGAGCCCAGAGGGTGTGCTCCCGGCCAACTACCCACGACTCTTTACGGCAGGACCCCAGGAAAAAAATTACAATACTCTGTTAGTCCAATGGGCTGTTGTAGACCTGAGCAACTGGGGGCTTGTCCTGTACCACTCTGCCACTGGCGTGAGTTCAGTTCTAGGGGGTCACAGAGTGGAGGACTCCAAAGGGTATATTGCCAAATGGTATGTAGTCCAAGTACTCTTTGGCCAATCAGGTGGGCGGTCGGCATAGGTTGTTCACCCGCTGGCCATCCTGGATCACCCATAAGTTAACCCAATTCTGTCTTGCCTACATATGCAATAATAAACCTGCAAAAAGTTTTCTCAAACAAAAATTCTGGTGTCCTTGTCTTTTTCCAGGTTTTTTCAGTCAGCCCAGGGGTTGCATGCAATAGGGGATTCGAGGGGGGGGGGGCTATGGGCTATCAGCTCTATAAGGCTGCCCACATTGCGCACAGTGTGACTACTTTGGCTGACAGAGGGGTAGCACGGCATCCCCATGCCCCTCTGAACAATACCCTCTCCCTCCTCCCAGGACCATCCGGTTTGGTGGGTTCAGACAGGTTGGAAAGCCTCCAACCGACTTCCAGGGTCAAGGCAAGCACTTCTGGGGGCAGGCGCAAGTTTGGGGAGAGGGGCCGTATTGGGGATAAATACCCGGCCCCTGCAGCCACTCACCACCTTTGGCAGTCATTTGGCAATAACCCACCCTCCCACTCCCTATGTTTCCAAGAGTTGGAATGTTTTTTTTTACATTGGCAAATGTAGTTACTCTTTTGTGTTGCTGGTGGAGTTACGGGCGATCCAAGGGTTTCAGGTGCAGAAAGCAACCAAGGAGGGAGCTCAGATGGGGGTGCTCCTGGCAACTACCCGTGAGTCCTTACAGCAGGACCCCGGGAATAAAAGTGACAGCACCCTGTTAGTCCCATGGGCAGTTGTAAACCTGAGCAACTGGAGGCTTGCCCTGCTCCACCACTGGCATGAGTTCAGTTCTAGGGGGTCACAGGGTGGAGGACCCCCAAAGGTATGGGGCCGTTGGTATGTAGTCCAGGTGCTCTTTGGTCAATCAGGTGGGCGGTCAGCATAGTTTGTTCATCAGCTGGCCATCCTGGATCGTCCGTAAGTTAACCCAATTTTGTCTTGCCTACATATGTAATAACAAACCTGCAACACGTTTTCTCCCAAAAAGAATTCTGGTGTCCTTGCCTTTTTCCAGATGTTCTCATGCCAGGGGTTGCTAGCATAGTGAGAGTCGAGGGGGGCTATGGGGTATCAGCGCTATGCCATTGTGTGCCTAGACCTGTGCTTTCAAGTAATAATTAGAATTGAGAACAACTATTCTTAATGTCTGCTATTTTGTCTTGCCCCAGCAAAAATACACCCAATAGTTTGCTTTTACAAACAAGCTAGGAGAGGTGGGAAGCACCACGGGAAGGGTGGAAGTAGTATGCGAGTAAGAGGTTATCATGTGCAATATGAAAACATTTCCAACACAGGTTCAAAGGGTAAGTAATATTCTTTCAACCACACAACCTACCTACACAATGTATCTTACTATCCGTGAATAAGCACTTCACCAGTAAACATATTGCTAGTAAGACATATACATATGCTTCAATACACTGCTATCCAGTACAATACAATGCTACAGTAAAATAGACCACCATATTCGTCAATGATGGACAATGTTGCTGGTCAACTGCTGCACTTCCAAGGAAATGAAGCCAACGACTGGAGGAGAATGACCCAACGCACCTTAAGTAAAGATTACATCATTGAAAAGGGTCCCTGTCAGGCCCTCTCTTCACGTCCTTAGCAGTGGCTTAACAAAGCTTAAGGGGGCCCTACCTTCAAAGTACGTGGTGGGGCCCCTATTCTCCAGACCCAGTAAAAAGCTCTGAGGCCAGGGGCCACCCATGCATAGTGCCAGAGGGGGGCACTTGGACCTTGCCCACCCCGCACCACGGGGCTGTAGGGGCTACTTTTACACCACTGGTCCTTAGTTGTAATGGCAAAAATACTGATAAAATACAAAAAAACCAATGTAAAAAAAGATAAGGTAATCAACGTCAGCGATTTATTTCCATTTTATATTATGCATGTTTTACTTAATCTTACATTCCATAAGAGTGTTAGCTATTTCCAGGGTGTTATGTTTCTATTTTTTTTCATGTCGCATATTACTCTTGTAAAGTGAAAACTTTGACCTGAGTTGCCTCTGGTGGTCCAGAACTGATACACAATTGATCACTATAGAGTTGAGGCTGAAGGCAATGCGAATTTCTCACTGTGCCCGCCAGTGGATCAAAAAGGTGTTCAGAATTAGTAGTCATCCAATCCTTAGACTCTCTGCAGAGTGTACAGCGCAAATGTCATGTATTCCAGTTGCAATTCTGATTCTCTGAAAATGTGTGTGAAGGAGGTATACAATTTCCAAAATATTGTTGTGACCAGGGGGCGGAGGGGGTTCCTCCTTCTCCGACACCCCCTCGATGTCTGTTCCCCTCTTTATCTCCACTACAGCAGCCCGAGGTTTGGAACGGAGGGTCTCCTTGTACGTCGACCAGCACACACGATGAGGAAGGGCGCTGTTTCTTTAACTGGACGGAATTTGAGCCCGACCATGCCCCCTGGTCAGCTGGGACTCCGGAAGTAAAAGCCGGCTCTCCCGAGCCTGAGTGGTGTTCATCACCCGGAGGAGACGAGGACGTGAGGAGCAGAGACGGAGGCGTGCAGAGCAGAGTAAGCAGAGACGGTGACCAGCGAGAGGCGGAAAGAGAACCAGCCGAAGAGACGAGGCCAGCGACTGGAGAGCCAGGAGGCCAACGACAGGGCGCTTCGCCCAGCCGCACTTCAAGGGAAGTGTGGCTCAGCCAGGTACGGGATTGTATCATGGGCTGGGCGGGTAGAAGAGGTTTTAAACCTCCATAGAGCACCCGACGCCGTCATCCCTGCACTGTTCCCCATCCCCTCAAGTCACCACCGGCACGTCGTAGAGCCTTAGTACACGTGTGAATCTCCTCACTCCCTTGCCCCTATCACTCTCAGTGAATCAGAGCACTTAACTGAGCACCTTTATTTCTTTTATTTCATGCGACCTGAGCTCGGCACTCAAGACGGACGCGACTACATCTCCCAGAAGTCCACGGGGGGGAGGAAAACCAGGCGTGGACCAGAGGAAGAAGAGGAGTTCTCCAGCGCTTCGAGACACAGAACCACCCATACCATACTATAGAAGTGTGACACGGCGAAGGCGCTTGTTCAAATCAATAAAGCCAGCGTTACCACAACCAAAAGCTTTCATGTTTTCGTCGATCCCGCCACAATTGTCCAGACGAAAGTAAATTAAAATGCAGTGCTTACAGTGAGTGGATGCATTGTGTGTTTGGAGGTGCTCGATATGCAGATGGATGAAAAATGAAAAGTGCATACATGTCATGTCTAACACAGAGTGAACATAACAGGAGAGCTTTAGACACTCTGAAGACCGCTACACCTTCTATAGGCCTTGGTGATATTTAATTCACAATCTCCCAATTACAGAACTGAAACATTTTGAATACTACTTTTTACCACAATATAACTGCTGTTACTCATTTATCTTAAACAACTTACAACCACTGACAAAGCCATTTGTCCTGGCTTGTTTTAGGTATATGTCAGTTATTGTGGTATATAGCTGGATGCAGTAACAAAGCTCAGGCACAAACCAAAATGCCAATACGGTGCTTGGCTGCACACTATGGGAATTGCAGATATTTTGTTTACAAGTTTAATCCACGAACTAAAATATATAGTCAGCGCCCCTTTTTAGAGGCACTACCTCACACACTTTTTTCATGAAAAACGTGCGTGTCAGCATCATCGATGTTTATCGAAGCGATGCGCTCTGACTCCAGGTCTATGAGCCTAGAGTCTTTGGTGTACAACGTCGTTTGAAGAAGGCTGGCCTGAAAAATGTTCAGAATAATTAGTAACTATGTAACGATTTCTATTTAAATTAATAAATGGTGCATATGCTATTGACAATAGAGGATATCCATGATGGCCGACAAGATGTCAAGTTAATTACTAGTGTAAACGTAAAAGCTTAACTACATGCCTTCAATACATTTTCTGTTACTGTCGCTCATTCGTATGTGATTGTATTTAACACCGCAGCTCGGGTTTGAGAATGTTTCCGGAGATTGCTTGTGTAACTAGATTTGTTTTAAAGGGGGTCTCGGGACCCTGAGATATCGCAGACACAAGGTGTTATGTAATGTCACGCTGCATGCCCTGTAAAAGCAGGCCTACCTTTGTGTGGTGTCGAGGATCACACTTGCCCTGTAGGTGGCGCTGGAAGAAGGCCGGGTCTAGGCAGTCAGCCGGGTGAGGAGGGTCCATAGATACCGAAACTCCCCCGAACTTGTCCAGCTGGCCCCAAAGCGCGGGACCTATAGTAGTGCAGGCAGCTTTCTGCACACACCCCAGAGAAACATGGGGAGCGGCGAGAAGCCACTGCTGAAGCATCAAAACCCGAGCCAGCATGCTCTCTGACGGCCGCTGTGGCGAGTTCACTGCAAGGGTTGCGTAATATGGGGACAGTCCTCTGCCCGCAGAGGAGCCAGGGTTCAGGACTGCTGAGCTGGGGGCACCTCTAAAGCACGTAATAGACACACAGTACAAACGTGTCCCTAACAGCAGCCCCATGCTGTCCTTAGTAGACGCGTAAGAGAAAAACAGAAAGCGCGACCGTAATCGATTCATCATGTGCACGAGTACAGAGGGACAAAAAATGCATGTGCATGTGGAAAGCCCGACGCCATCATTGTCCCTGCAAATGCGTGCAGATGCTGAATTGATTACAAAAAGCCCTTGCATGGCAAGAGAAGCACTGTGTGCTGCTAACGCCAGGCAAGACCTAAAAACATACACAGACACAAATAAATGAATCCTTAAAATAGTTTATCTGGTAACATATGCATGCAGACCTGGCACTCTTAACGCTGTTAAAATACTTTTGTTGCCCTCTATATTAAGATATACCTCTATATTAAGATATAACGCACATATTCAGTGCAGACCTTCACAGAGGGCTAACTAGATTAAGCTTCTTTGCATTCAAATGATACAGATGCTTGTTGGTATGTCTCTTAACAGTCCTATAAGGTAATTTGCACGATGATGACACATATGTAGCTATTTCCCTCAATGGGTTAGAAGATGCTTTTAGCTCCCATTTGCATAATAATGTACTAGATGAATTTAGGTATGCCCCATCCTAAGTGCTAAACCCAGTGGCGGATGGCATGTAAGTAGGGTGGTGGGGCCAGGGGGACAAAAATCAAAGTAAAAAAAGAAAGAAAGAAAAATAATCACACTTACCTTCCTGGCATGACTTCCTCCTCCTCTCTCAGGTCTTCTCCAGGCAAACAGGCAAGCTCCAGAAAACTGTAGTAAGCAACCCTGGTGCTGCTTTCATGCTGTATAAGAGTAGCACCAGGATTGGAGGGAGCAGCCTTTCTCATCGTTTCCGAGGCACTGGAGCCCTATGCAGTTTCTTACCCAGCTGTCCAGCTGTCCAAGACAACTGGGTTAGAGAAGTTTAAACTGTGCATGTCTGGCTGGCCGTCGCAAGACGGCCGGCCAAAAAGACATGCGCACTTTCAACTTAAAGTGCCCTGCCCACCACTGCTTTCTGCTGCTGTTCCTGGGGGTGGCCTCTCTCGACACTACCGAGGCACTGGAGCCCTATGCTGTCTTTAACCCAACTGTCTAAGACAACTGGCTTAGAGAGGTTTAAACTGTGCATGTCTGGATGGTGGGCCAAAAAGACATGTGCACTTTAAACTTAAGGTGCCCTGCTCATCACTGCTTTCTGCTGCTGCCTGCCCATCGCTGGTTTCTGCTGCTGCCTGGCTGGCAGCAGCAGAAAGCCCTGCCCCTGTCCTGACGCTCGGGACAGGGTTCTGAAAAATAAAATAGTAATAAATTAACTTTATTACCATTAAATTTTTCTATCTCTGGGGTCCTTCTTTAGTGGGTTGAGGCTTCTCCGCCTTTAACAGAAGATCCGCCCCTGGCTAAACCATTATGGTTTCCTTTTGCATAACGATGTTACAAAACATGTGGGTATGTTCTTCATAGGGCTAAAAGGCTTGAGTTTTTTTTATAACGTGTAACGAATAAGGCTTAAATAAAGAGCTAAAGGAGTGTACTTGCTGCTACTACACACTCCACTCTGCAAAAGTGAGCATTAACCCCCATGCTGCCATAACATTGTACTCAGGCGTCAGAGGTGTTGTTATATGTTCAATATGCTGTAGTCAAGGGGCATATGTCACTCTATGCCTCTCTACTCTGCACCACTCCAGTCTAGGCCACTCCACTCTCCGCCACTGCACACTGTGCCAATACTCTCTACGCAAATGCACTCTACTTTCTACCACTTCACTCTACACCCCTGATCACTATGCCAATCCACTGTACGCTACTATAACCTACTCAGCATCACTGCGTTCTATACTACTGCACTCTACACCACTTTAGGTCATTACTCTATGTCACATTACTATACACCACTGCAATCTACCCAGCACTACTCCACTCTACACCACTTTATTTTACCCTGCACCACTCCACTCTACGCCACATCACTCTACTCTGAAACAATCTACTCTATGTCCTGCACCACTGTGGTGCACGACACTGCACTCCGTGCCACTCAACTTTATAACATTCTACTCTGCAACACTGCACTCTCCGCTTCTGAACTTTCAGCCACTCTACTCTGGACTACTGCACTCTATGCCACAGCAATCTGCACTACTCCACTCTACGTCTCTCTACACCACTTCGCACTAAGCCACTGCACTCTATACCACTCTAAGTGGCACCACTCTATTCTACACCACCCCACTCTAGGTCAATTCACTCTATTATGCACCACTCTAATCTATGCCACTGCCTTCTACGATGCTGCATTGTGCCCCACTGAATTCCATGCAACTGCATTCTTTGCCACTACATTCTATGCCACTATATTCTGCAACACTCTATGCCAACACACTCTACACTAGTCTAGTTCACTCTACTCTATGCTATTCCAAACCACTGCACTCTACTCTACGTCCCTCTACTGTACGCCACTGCACTCTATGCCACTGCATTCAACTCTGCATCGCTGTACTCTACACCACTGCATCTCCGCCACTCTACTCTGCAACGCGGCACTCTCCGCTGCTCTACTATGCACTACTCTAATCTACAGCACAGCATTCTATGATGCTGCATTGTATGTTGCTGAATTCTATGCCACTGCACTCTACGCCACTATATTCTTCAACACTGTACACCAATGAACTCCACCTCCAGTCCAGTCCACTCTATGCCATTCCACTCCACAGCACTCTACGTCACTGTACTCTACCTGCCCTCTAATTTGCACCAATGCACTTAACGCCACTCTACACCACGATAATCCACAACAGTGCACTCTACACCACTGAACTCTACTCTGCACTACTGCATTCTATGTAAATGCACTCTACGCCACTGCACGCTATGGCACTATACTCTACACTGCACTCTACTATGCAACACTCTAATGTACACCGCTGTATTCTACCCCGTAGCTTTGTACACAACTGAATTCTATGCTGCTGCAGTCTACGCCATTGCACTCTGCAACACTCTACCACAATACACTCTACACCAGTCCACTCTACTCTAAGCCACACTCCAGTGTGAGACACTCTACGTCACTCCACTCTATCTCACTCCAATACACAACACTCTACGCCACTCCACTCGACGACACTCTACTCCACTCTTCGTCATTCCACTGTATGAAAATTTACACCACTCTGCTCTATGCCACTAACCTTTAGCCATCCTGAACAGCAGCCACGCTGATGTACAGCATGGCTAAAACGTTAAGGCAATAACACTTGCATAGGTGAGACCAATTGGCTTTGCCAATGCTTGTTTTTAGTTGGATTCCCCTGTGGTAGCTGTTGGGAAATGTTAACCTCACGCCCACTGAATCTGAAGGAGAGGGACACTCCCCCGACTGTAGTACTTTGTTACATCACCGAAACAAGCCCTTGAAACAATACTCACATAAAGTACACTTGCGTATTGAAAGATGCACTATCCTTGCACACAAAGATTTTGCCACCCAACATTCATCCACAACCAATGTGCTCTTTAGGATGTAATCATCAATTATTCTTTGAACAGCTCTTTCCAAACACAGGCTGAGCCTATCAATGTATGCCCTCTTACCTCTTGCATTTTGTGGAAGTTCTTCCGATTTCGAGTCTTCACTCTTTGATAGAACTTTTTCATTTTTGCTTTCCAAATAAAAAGATGCATTTAAAATGAGTTGGCTTTCTCCGTCAAGCAACCTTAGAGAAGAAAAACGCGATCAACAGACCAGGGTACAAAAAGCAAGGCCTCAGTGACGCTTCCCGTCAAGCACTGCGAGCAGCAAGGCCGTGACCTGGCACTTAAAAGAGCAGGGCAATAATACTGCCGTCGCTCAATGTTTGCTGATAAGAGACATTTTATCTGTCACTATGACATTTCTGATTTGGACTTATTTGAGATCGCTGGCAATAATTAGTAAACTCTGGTCGCCGCCTCTTCTGAGTGAACAAGTAAGTGAGCTAAATATTCACCAAATAGCCCACAGCACAGGGAGCACATCTCCCTCCCATGTCCGGGTTTGACTATTTGTCTACCAAGAAAACCTCGTGCCTTTTAGTGCATCACTATGAAGGCCTGAAGAGCAGGGCACAAGAAAGCAACGCAGGCAGTGTGTCAACCTCTCTAGAGGACAGATGTCGGTGGCGAAGCCCTGCGGTCACATTACTGTTACTGGAGAGGGTAAAATAAGAAACAACAAGCATTTGCAATGCAATAGGTCTCGCATTAGGAAAGTGTGAGCTATTGGTATTGTAAATGACAAATATTTTATTTATGAGTTGTTTTTTAAAATAGCGAGATTAATAACTTGTTCATTTACAATGCCAATAGTTATAACTTTTGCAAACGTGACACCTATAGCATTTGTAATGCAATATGTGTTGTATTTACATGACTTAGATGTATTAATATTACAAATAACAATGTTTTTAAAAAAAAATAATTCTTAAATAAAAGTTATTTTAATTTATAATGCAGTAAGTCCTACAGACCCTTAATTTATGGCATTATAATCTCGGGTCAATAGTGCACTCTGAATTCTGAATATGCTCATATGCTCGCCTATTGTCACTTGTCCTATCGGGGCACAGCGCATGCAGTTCAGTCCCTGGGTGGTAGGGAGCGGAGCAGCGCGAGGCGCGTACTGTGCATGTACAACATCCACAGAAACACCATAAATAGATGTCAAAATTGAAACATCTGCCAGGGGTGAGGGAAAGGGAAGACAGAACAAAGATGGAGTGAAAGGAAACACTGGCAAATTAAGTTGAGGGGACTGAAAGAACAGTGAGCCACACAAGAGAACTAAAGAAAGAGAGAGGGCACACTGGTAATGGAAACTGAGGGTAAGAAAGAAACAGGGAGAGAGAATGAAGAAGATGGGGACAAAAGGGAGTATAACGTGATTGATGGAGGAAGAAGATGCGATAGATGTTGGTGAAGCAAATGAGGAGGGAGGGCTGGGGTGGGGGCCATAACTGGAGAAGAGAAAATATATGAAAACAGAAATAAACAAAAAACAGTGCGAGAAAAATAAAGGTATAATTAAGGGGACCTGGAAGGGCTGTCTGCCGCTAAGACAAAACGCCAGGGCGTGGTGTTTGTCTGCATTTAAAGCAGCAAAGGATCCGCCACTCACCTGTAGAAAAATAGAAATATTGATGTACATAAGCAACGTTCATTTCCCTTTTCCCACTCCTCTCCCTGCGCGTACCCTGAATACCGTAAAGCATTTAACTACATCCTACTGCCAGCAAAGGCCTGTACCCATGTATACATGACAGCCATTTTAGGCACCCTGGCCCTTTTTGCCCGCCTAAGATTAGAATCACCGGCTCCCCTTCTGCGTGTACACGACCCTGCCCTGAAAGGCAGCCCCTTTTGCTCGACCCACGCAAACCCCCCATTCCCTCTTGAAGAGGCATCCTTCGCCTTAGCAGGCATAGCCCTCCCCAGCTGCACCCGACTGCCCCCGCTCTCTCATGTACGGGTCATAAGATCTATCTCTCTCTCTCTCTCTGTGTGACTCTGTCCCTGTGTCCACCCTGGCTCCCCCCTCCCTCCTCCTCACACAGGCAAGTCATAAACCTTCTTTTGCAAGACCCTGTCCTTGAGAGTCACGCTAGCGCCTGACCAACACCTCCTCTCTTCCCATGAATGCCCCTCTGTTGACAAGCCTTCCCTCCGCGCTCGATTGTCCACGCGGCGTGAATACCACTCCTTTGATGACCCTTTCCCCCGAGTCCGGCTGACCACACATGTCCGAGGCCATCGCCTGGGCCAGGAGATACCATTTACTGCCCTTATTGTACGAAGTCACTCCTCTTCAAAGGATCCTCTATTGATCTTAGCCACCCCATTGTGAATGCTATGATCAAGCGTACACATCCTACGAGACGCTCAGCTGCGTGATTGCCCTCCCCCCTTATCAGCAGGTCAAGGGTCCCCATTGTGAATGCATGTGAGTAGGATCACCACGAGGGTTATAGGGTTGTTTTCCTTTTGCGTCATACAGTCCTGATTGTGTTATCAAGTGTTCTGTAGGGTATAAAAACAAGAGTCTCAGCTCACTTGTTAGAGCACCTCCCGAAAGACACTGTGTTTCGTGTCCGAAATGACATGCTCTCCTCATGAGAAATAAACTCTGCTCTTGATTCCTGCTTCCAGCGCCCGTCTCTTTATTTTGGTAACTGATCAACATGGGAACTAAGAGGCGGTTTGCGCCAGCGGCCTGGGCATCGATAGGATTATGGGCTCGTTTTCCACAATTGGCGTCCCAACGCGGGGTCCATCAGTGACATGGGGTTCGGTAAAGAGAGATCCAGACGAAGAAGTGAACATCTAAATGATCGGGGCATGCCTGCCTTGAGAGGCCCCTCGCCCGGCGGCCGATCGACAGAGCTTCACCAATTCTGAACGGACCTCTCTTGAAGTGACCTATTGTCCTGACTGGAAACCCACAGGAATGCTACATGGAGTAAGAGAACGAATGGGCGCTGGAGGAGGAAATCGAAGAACTGTCCGTATGGTCCGGTCCGGGTAAGATTAAGTAGGGCGTTCCTACGCCTGATTGGTAGGGTGGTTCTATCCACCCAATTGTTGATTGATTGTATTGAAAATCGGTATTTGTATACCGAAATTGCTGATTGTTGATTGTTTGTATTGAAAATCGGTATTTGTATACCGAAATTATTGGTATTGGTTCATTTAGCTTTGAGGGCTACTTGACATATTGGTTCTCTTCTGAGAACGAGACATTCTCTGTTTTCAAACAGCGGCGAATAGGAACGTCGTCCCTCTTTGCAGATAGAGAAGGGTAGGTAATGTAGACTTTTGTCCCCGGTATTAATCCGTCATGCCTACTTTTCTCCCCACTGAATTGTTTGAAGTCGATTGATAACCGATTGTTGTTCTTTAAGAATTGTTGAAGTCGATTAATAATCGATTGTTGTTCTTTAAGAATTGTTTGAAGTCGGTTGATAGTCGATTGTTGTTCTTTGAGATCTTCCCTGTCTACAAACTGAGACGAGTAGAAATATTCTGTCTTCCTTTTTGGATAGCGAAGGGCAGGTAATGCAGACATTTGTCCCCATTGTAATCCGTCATGCCTGTTTTTCTCCCCACTGATTGGTTGGTTGCCTGGACATTGTTGTTCCAGGAATTGTTTCGTTTGAGGTATTTTCTGCCTGCAAACAACGTGGAATAGAAATATTCTATCTAGTCTTTGCAAGTAGTAAAGGGTAGGTTATGCCCCTTTGTGAATTCGTCAGTCCTACCCACTCCCCACTGTTTGGGGGGTAGCTCGCATGGTCCGCCCAGGAGACTACCCTTATGGAGGACATATGCTCCCCGCTCATGGGCCATTTAGTGGAGGTAGACCATCTGGTCCGTCCAGGAGGCTACCCTAGTAGATGGAAGTACATCGCTCGGTCTGTCCAGGATGATACCCCAATGAAGGAATATATGTTCCCCTTTTGATCGATAATCTCGTTCCACCCCGGACCATTTATTGGAGGGAACTCGTCTGGTCCGCCCAGAAGTACCCCCTAGTGAAAAGGACACATAAAAATATGAAGTGATCACCGTTCCCTACTAACAGAAAGCCTTAGCTCGAAACACGCTAAGGAAGAGAAAGAAAACTAAAAAGAAATCAGGCTAAGTCAGTAACCCCCTGATGAGCTTTTGACTTCACTAAAAATAAGAAACATTAGAAATAGTTCGTAACAAGAAATATAAAATGGCGAAAAGTTTGACAGCAAAAATAGCCACGAGGTAGCTAGGCTTCACTGCCTGTTCCTGCTCCCAACATGCCTGCCTCATTGCCCGCCACGCCCAAATAACGGTCACATGAAATAGAAACAATCAAATAGGTACCTACCCTCATTCCGGAAGCTCCCAAAGTGCAACAGGTCCGCGATTACGCCCATCCGGAAGGCGAGGCCTCGAGGCACGAGGGGCCCGCCTGACCACGGTCGGGAGGAGATGATGTTGGGCAGGCGGTCCAAAGAATGGCAGAGTCCTCTCCTTCTCTCCTCTTCCGCTGCCCTGCAGGCCACGGGGGGGGGGCTGTCTTGCCTCAGCCACCGACCACCCCCCCCCCTTCTGTCTCTCGCCTGGTCCGACCCACGAAGAAGGCAGAAGCCGAAGGCGAGAATGGCGGCGAATCAAGTAGTCCCGCCACATGTCAAATTCCCTGGATAGTTACAGGTAGTGCTGCCACATGTCGACGCCTGGACAGCTCCAGATAGTCCCGCCACATGTCAAAGGAAAGGGGGGGCTGTCTTGCCTCAGCCGCCGACCACCCCCCCCATCTTCAATAGCCAGCACGGCCAATATCGAGACGACGGAGCCGAGTAACGGCGCGGGGTCGCTGGAAGGGGGGGGTGACGCGAACGAGCCTCCCCCACCTCCCTCCAGGTGGAGGCTTCCAGCGACACCCCAATGCTCTTACTTAAAGAGGGTCAACATCATAAAGCGGTCCTCTGCCCAGGACGAGCACACGCTCCATGCCTTCTCCCCTCAACCTTGAAGATTCTATAAGAGCCGGGGGGCACCTCGATCCCTCCGCATGGGTGCCCCCGCCCCCTTCACTGGGAACCACGACACCGGTGCAACTCCTGCCGGCACCAGCCTCGGATTGGAAATGGCTAAAATGAAGCCACGGCACGGACTTGTTCAGTTCCGGAGGAACGCCAGGATGACCCGGTAGGAAAATTGTTGCCGCCCTTCCCACTCTTTGACTCATGGTCCATATTTGCTAAACTGTTAACCACATAGCACAAAACTTTTTGAACTACCAACGGAAAGTTCTGGGCCAACCACGCGAGACTAGAGACTTTCTGACTGTGCTGGAACTTGCCTGACCCCACCTAAAATGGCGCCGCCACAAAATGAAACATATTTTGAATAAACTTTGTTGCACCCAGGTTGCGCAGCTTGTTGTCCCGAGATCTATGTGCAGTTTTTGGACAATGAAAGTAGATATGAAGGGCGTTGAGTATGTGCTTGGATAATGAATTGACTTGGGGTGGGTACTGATTATGATTTGGAAAATGAATTGGTGCAACTTAGATAACGAATGAGTATTGGATAAATGAATTTTTGAATTAATTGAAAATGAATTCTTGACATGCATCATGTTTGCTCTGTAAGGAAATTTTAATACGATTTTATTTGCACTGCTGCACTTCTATGCAATGAACTGCCACCAATTTCGTTTATTAAAAGTATTTTTAAGAAGAAAGCATGGTCGTTGCAGTTGCATTAATGAGTTTTGGATGCCTTACTACTGTGAGCGAAGAGTAAGTATGATGAAGGATGAAGATCAAAAGGGACCAGATATCTAGCAGCTACCTTATGTGCCACAAGCAGCCGGAAAAGTGTTTCAGATAACCCTTTAAATGACACCACAGAAAATGCAACCTGACCGTCACCCTTGCACCCGATAAAGAGGGTTACGACCAAGTAGCTCATGTAGATACTCAGATCGTCAATGATTATCTATCTGACACCACTGGTCCCTCTGGGCTGAAATGCCGAGATGGCAAGGGAATGCAGTACGAGGAGATAGAGCGAGTATATGGTAGGTAGAAACATTTTCGAACTACTGCATGATGATGTGCTTTGAATGCTGCCCCCCCCACCCCTTCTTTTCCTCCCTTCTGCAGGTCACGTCAGAACGTCGGCTGAAGTGTGGAAGAGCGACGGTTGGACCACCGACGAAAAAGGGAAGGGGGGAATATGTGTTTAGTCACTATAACGATAAATTTTTAAAAGACGTAGGCTTAACATGACTGTTCCTCCTTAGGACATAGCGACTGAGAGGATGGACTGACGTAGAAACTGGACAGGTACTGAATGACGAAAAATTGACTAGAAATGACGTATTAAATAATGTAACTGGACGTTTGACTAGGTAGGGAAAGGACAAAGAAAAATTATACAGGTAAGGGTTGCCACGGCACCACCCGTCTAGGAAGTTAGAAATATTGCTGATGTTCAAAATGCACTACCCCCTTTCTCACACTCTTATAGATATAGCCAAGCTGTCCGACTGTTCTCCCGATCAATACTTGCCGTTGCCTCAGCCTGGAGAACTTCCCACCACAGGAGGGAACAGAAAAATGGCTTAAGATCCAACCATGGGTAACTAGCACGACCAGGTTAATTACTGATCGACCAGCCGAGGTGTGAGTATTGGTAATTGGGAACGCTCGCAGGCGTGACAAGCGAGAAGGGAAAGGGGGGAAGGGTAGAAAGAGCAAGCACATAGATAAAACAGGATAGTAAAGATACGTAGGATATACATATAAAAACAGATGTTGTAGGCTAACAATTGTTTCCTGTCTTGTCGTGAATGTCTCGTATATGTGTAATACATGTGCCGTCTTCCCTGTCTGAGTTTGTGTGTGTATAAATGTACGAATTTATGTCTTCCCTCTGTCTGTATCTGTGCGTTACCTGACCTTTGCTGTTCCGTGTTGTGAGCGCACTAAATGACCTATTTTTGTACACGTCTCTCTCTCTCTCTCTCTCTCTCTCTCTACATGTCATACGTGTACCGAATGGCTCGTTTAGATTGCGGACGACTCTCACTCTCTATGAGAGTCTGCCTATTCTCTCTCCTTCATTGGTAAAATTGTGCCCCACCGGCACCAGTCTGATTTGATACATATTGAACGCGAAGGTGTTCAGCGAAATTGGCCGAAACTAAAATAATTGTATCTCGCCATATTACTGCCTCTCCTTTCTGCAAAAATGAATGAACTTGAATTGGTTGAGAAGGAAAGGACAGGTAAGACGACTAAAGTCTCCCAAATCTGGCCATTTATAGGGGAACTGTATGTCAATGGCACCTTATGTCTGTTCTTCAGAGACGAACGCCAACGTCCAGATTGAACTCCCAATGCCCGGATTGCCCCACCCCCTTTTGCACCCAAGCGCAAGCGCCCGAAGCATCCCCGCCCCATTTTTCGGTAAACCCCAATTGCTGTCCCGAATATAAACTTGATGCACATGAGTAGCTGTTGACCCTCGAGAATACCCTGTTTTGCCTGACTCTCGATAATGACACCCCCGCCCTGTTCGAAAAGGTTAGCCAGTCCTGATGGGAAATGCTCTGTAAAATGCTGAATATGATGTAATGCACAGTTGATGGGAACCTCACTTGATTTATAAATAAGACGATGAATAGACCTGCCATGAACCCAGTAGGAATACTGACACATGCACTGCTTGGTAATGGACCTCTGACTGTGACCAATGAGCGTATCTCCCAAATGCGTAGAATTGAGGGAGGAATTCACATGCATAGATATCTTCTTTTGCCATTTCACTGAAACTTTGTCTTGTACCTATTCAAAGATTCACGATCGCCGAAGGAGATGGGTCAGAAGTGACGTACAGCCTGGCTGCGGATCTTGGGACTCGTGTGACCTCGACCAAAGGTGGAGCCGCAGGGCAACAGGATACGGGACGAGATCGCAACTTCAACGTGGAAAATGAAAAACAGCGGGCCACCTCGAAGCCACCCGCCTGCTAAACCCACGTGTGCCTGGAGTCTCCGTCCCCCTTCCTTGAGCCCGATGGATGGGCCTGCCTGCCTGTTATCCTTTGCTCCCTTGGTCCCTTTTGTGTGTCCCAGGAACTCTGACCCAACTCCACCCTCTCCCCTATCGACTATTTGGACCACACTCACCCTCTTTTCCACGTGACTTTTTGCCGAAGGAACGAACAGCATCCCACTGGGAATAGGGTACTGCCATAGAACTATGGGTGCCGAGCATAAGGCGCCACCAACCGGATTGTTTAGGAAACAGGACTGTGGTCTAACAGCAGAGGACTGACCGCACCCTGCAACGCGAAAGGATAGAACAGAGCTGGACCTATAGCTCCACCGCCGGTGCTCAACAGCGCCAACGAAAGTACTCGGACTAGAGCCTACCAGTGATGGCTCACTGACAAAAAGACACTGGGACGAAGAAATATTGTATATTGAACTGAATTCCGCTCTCAACTACCTGGTCAAAACTGTTCATTGGTTACATTTTTAGTCAGAAACATTTATGCTATGTAGTGCTTTGAAATGGTAGGAACTCGACAAATGCAATCTCCTATGTGCCGTATTCTGCCAAACACATCAACTGTCCATGATTATATACCATATGCTAATATTGACAATGCTAATTCTGCGACCGTGCCTGTTTATATGTACCATCATCGATCACGAAAATGAACTTTTGCTATGTAAAAAGGGGCGACTGTAGAAAAATAGAAATATTGATGTACATAAGCAACGTTCATTTCCCTTTTCCCACTCCTCTCCCTGCGCGTACCCTGAATACCGTAAAGCATTTAACTACATCCTACTGCCAGCAAAGGCCTGTACCCATGTATACATGACAGCCATTTTAGGCACCCTGGCCCTTTTTGCCCGCCTAAGATTAGAATCACCGGCTCCCCTTCTGCGTGTACACGACCCTGCCCTGAAAGGCAGCCCCTTTTGCTCGACCCACACAAACCCCCCATTCCCTCTTGAAGAGGCATCCTTCGCCTTAGCAGGCATAGCCCTCCCCAGCTGCACCCGACTGCCCCCGCTCTCTCATGTACGGGTCATAAGATCTATCTCTCTCTCTCTCTCTGTGTGACTCTGTCCCTGTGTCCACCCTGGCTCCCCCCTCCCTCCTCCTCACACAGGCAAGTCATAAACCTTCTTTTGCAAGACCCTGTCCTTGAGAGTCACGCTAGCGCCTGACCAACACCTCCTCTCTTCCCATGAATGCCCCTCTGTTGACAAGCCTTCCCTCCGCGCTCGATTGTCCACGCGGCATGAATACCACTCCTTTGATGACCCTTTCCCCCGAGTCCGGCTGACCACACATGTCCGAGGCCATCGCCTGGGCCAGGAGATACCATTTACTGCCCTTATTGTACGAAGTCACTCCTCTTCAAAGGATCCTCTATTGATCTTAGCCACCCCATTGTGAATGCTATGATCAAGCGTACACATCCTACGAGACGCTCAGCTGCGTGATTGCCCTCCCCCCTTATCAGCAGGTCAAGGGTCCCCATTGTGAATGCATGTGAGTAGGATCACCACGAGGGTTATAGGGTTGTTTTCCTTTTGCGTCATACAGTCCTGATTGTGTTATCAAGTGTTCTGTAGGGTATAAAAACAAGAGTCTCAGCTCACTTGTTAGAGCACCTCCCGAAAGACACTGTGTTTCGTGTCCGAAATGACATGCTCTCCTCATGAGAAATAAACTCTGCTCTTGATTCCTGCTTCCAGCGCCCGTCTCTTTATTTTGGTAACTGATCAACATGGGAACTAAGAGGCGGTTTGCGCCAGCGGCCTGGGCATCGATAGGATTATGGGCTCGTTTTCCACACACCTGCCGCCCAGACACCTAATCAACTGATGTGTCAAATAACCACAGACACCTGTACCACCCCGTGTTCACGCAATCTTAAGATGTCACACTTACGTCACTGGTCAACAGGGCCAGCTTTAATGCTTGTGGCCAGTGCTTAATTTGAGCTGAGCTATCGACATGACATATAGATCTGTTCTTCGCAGCAGGCATATTAACCGTCTGCGCTACTATGGCAAGTCAAAACTGCCACTAGCCAAAACTCTGACCTCCCTCTCTCTGGCAAGAACATGTAGCACAAGAGTTATCTTGACATTTATATTGCAGCCTAGAAGCTCGATGCACAAGGACCTCTGCAGCAGGTGCTTTTTTAAATCGTACGCGCTGACTGGTCCCATTTATGATGCGTATTGCTATGTTTGTTTGTTAAACTGGTAGTAACGAGATGCAAACAATAGCCAGACAGCTTTAACAAGTGCACAAATGTCAAAATAATAAAGTGATCTATTGTCAGGTTATCTTGCAGCCAATATGAACACCTAATAAAAAGGCCCGACCAAATTCCTGCTGTGACCTTCGAGGTGAACACACGTATACAAATCCGGCACATTCCTCCCATCAGGCTTCATAGTTTGCCTATCACCTCTCACAAAGATCCACAGACTCTGGGCCTGCTAGTGCCACCCCTAAACTAACACCTAGACACTGTCTCTTTCACATGCGTGACACTAGGCGCCATAAAAGTAGCCCTGTTAAGCCACTGACAGACAGACAGCCGCCGAGCCTGCGCGCTCCTGTCACAGACCCTCAAACAATGAGGCGGGTCGCTCTCCTGCCAGGGGGGGCATACAAACTAGGTTTGTTACTCTCCGCCACCTGAATATACCGTCCGGAGCACTGGAAGATTAACACTCCTGCCGTGCCCTGGCCAAGGCTCCCACACCCTGGGATGGTCACAAACCTGACCCTGCCGACCGTGACACCCAGCCACTGGGACGGAGTGCACATTTCCCGCCACTCCTAACACATGCACACAACCATCCCGCTACAAATACCAACAAGAATAACCAATTATTTTGAGTGTCGGCTGTAGCTAATCTCTCGGGAAAAACATGGGAGCCTGTTGAAACGCGGAGGCTCCTGAATGATGACCTCGCAATAACTCAGTGGATGTTCGGGGCAACAATGCTTACATTCTGAATCAGGAAAGCTCTAAGATGCCCTTAATGTTTTTTCGGGATGCATAACGCGAACAAGTAGGACTTTAGTTGAAAGCTTACCTTGTGGTTTCTGCTCCGTTTGCGCGGTGTCTGTGCCTTGGTGCGAGGCCCCTGGAGGGGCGGACGATCTTGTGGAGGCTCTGGGGCTGCCCGACCAGGACTCCTGCTGGGCTTGTGCGGCTCGGGAGCTCGGCAGGGGGCGGCGGCAATGGCTCAGCGCTCCTCCATCCAGGGCTGCTCTGGCAGCTTGGGCAAAGATAGCACATGCTTGGGAGACGTGCTCGCTGGCAAGGTAGAGAGTTTGCCAGTGCTGCGTGCAGGACAGGAGTCTCCGGGCTGTGAGGAGTGGGAGGGTGGGGGCTGCCTGCGCACGCGCGCTATTGCCATTATTAAGTTTCGTTTTGAGGAGCGAATTGGAGTGAAAGCGAAGTGCCGCAGCTGAAGTCCCGGGTCCCAGGAGGGGGCCCGGGTGAAGACCAGATGGTGCGAACCCGGTAAGGTAAGGGAGGGGGAGGGGTGTGTGCCTGCGGGTGTGTACCTGCGTGTGTGTGCCTGCCACATTTGTGCTGCGATTCAGGAACTGTAAGCATTTTATTGTAATGTTTCCACAAACTGTAACCATTGGATATGTTATCATGAGAGCGCTCTAAACAGCAGAACGCCAGCAGTACGCCAGCACCCAGCACTACACGTCTTGCGAAAGACATAACCAAAAGCAAAAGCGAAACTGACACCGCACACACAGCAAGCAGCCAGCAGCGCGCTCCTGCGGACAAAACTGACACTGGAAAAGCACGCGTCCGACTAGTGTCTACATTCCCAGAAACGGCCAACAATAGTTGTCGAGCAGACAGCAAGCAATGCTTCGCATTGCTTGCACGTCTAGGGTCGACCTAAAAAGGGGTTGCCTCAACCTAGCCATTCTCACTCCCTTGCCCTTCAATCCCACCGTAGGCATGCTGAATGGGTTATGAATCCATGACTACAGCAACATCGGTCGCTCCACTACTTGCTAACATTGCAACCAGGAAAAAGTCTATAGGACTAGTATAAAAACATACCACCACCACGCCTACCGCAGGGCCAAATTTACAGAGAATATCAGAAAGGCTGTATACCCCCATAGAGAAATGTATAATATAGTTACGGTAATTCTTTCCTAAAACCTGATGTGGTAGGATTAGGGTCCCCTCCTTCAAAAGCAAAATGCGAACAGTTTGCTAATTTTTTCCAAAGGTAATAAAATGTATGACTCTCTGATGGTGAAGCCAGTCTCTTCACAGCCTCCAAATGCCAGTATCAGAGACAATCCGCCTCTGGTGGAATTTTCAGCCTTTCCTAGATTGAGTTTAAAGGACATCATAGAAGCAGCAAGTACTATAAAATCAGGATCATCCTTGGATCCAGCTCCAGTGAACATTCTATTGAATGGAGGGGAGACTATATTAGCAGCTCTGATGACCGTGTATGACCATGTTTAACATCTCTTCAGAGAAAGGATATGTCCCAGAGGCATGCTTCAATGCCACTGTTAAACAGAAGTTGTTTAGGCCACTGTGAAAAAAGCCTGTTTTGGACCCTGAGAAACCAGAGAATTATAGTCCCATGCTGCCGGGGATAAGCACAATTCTTGAAAAATTACTGAATTACTTGCCATTTTTCTGGACACCATCAATTTGCTGCACCAAATGCAGACTGGTTTTAGACCAAGTTGTAGTACGCAGACAACACTTTTGCTGGCTACCGAAGATATGAGAAGGACGTTAGACCAAGGAGGATCAGCTGCACTCATTCTTCTTGATTTGAGAACAGCATTTGACACTGTCTCCCATTCAATTCTGAGAGACAGGCTGAAGGCAATAAGAGTCACAGGGAAGGCACTAAAATGGTCAAAGGCCTTTTTATCAAATAAAAGCTTTCAAATCAGTGAAGGTCCTTTTTAATCAGAATCCTACAAGTGGGAGTCTGGAGTTCCACAGGGCTCTCCTATTCGAGCTCTAGATTCATCTTCTACAACCTGTTGAGGAAACTGCATTCCTCGAATTATCAGCTGGTCTGTGCCCCCAGGATTCACAGACAAAGAGCTGCTGGCAGATCGCTTGCCCTGCTGGGTGCAGTAGCATGGAATCATCTCCCACTGGAGTTACACTCTGTAAGCAATCCTGGTTTATTTTTAAAAAAAGCTGAAAACATGTGCATGTTCTCTGCCTAACCGTACTGCAGGTACTGCTCAGGTAACACTCCTTGGAGTAGCTGTGAGCACTATAAATGCTTTAGAAAATACAAATAATGCAACCCTAATCAGCAGCGGGTGCTCCTGGTTGGTGAAACGGGCCCATGAGAGATTGAGTAAACCTATGCTCAGGTGCTTAAAGAACAGTAGTTGTTTAGTTAAGCAGTAACACAGAGAGAGTGTCTTTGGGCCTAATGCAAACAAGGAAAATGGCCCCTCCTGCCTTAGAATGATATTAATGGACATCTACAATTCGGGTAGTGGGCCCCTCGCACCCTGGGCACATATCTGCTGTACTATGACAGCTACATACCCATTCATGAGACTTGTAGTTCCTCATTCTACTTGCCTTTGCTGTCCCTTCGTGTCTATCCTTCTCTTCTCATCTCCTTCACTTTTTTTCACATGATTTCACACTTCTGCTTTCTCATGCTCATCACAACACACTTCCACTTTTTTCCCACGCTCTCACTCATTCATCCTAGTGTCCTTCCTACCTTTCTTTTTCTTCTCTCCCTTCTCCCCTGTCCTCTTTTTATTTCCTCTCTCCCACATCCTCTCTCCTCTTTATTTTATCAACAGCTTTTAGTCAGTAACCTTCTAACCTGCCACCCCTTTTAAACTTTTTTCTCACTTTCTCTTTCATAAATTATATCTTGACTTTTCTTTACTCACTTTCTCTCTTCTGCTTTTCTGCCCTTCCTCTGATTTCCTTATCTGTGCAGCTTTTTTCCCTTATTCCTTTTTGCTCTTTTCTCTCTGTCGTTGTTTTACCTTTGCCCTTTCGGTCACCTTTATCTCTTCTTTCTACATTTCAGCCTCTCATTTCCCCTTTCCTCTCTACTCGATTTCTTCCTTCTATTGTCTTTGTCCTCTTTCTATCTTACAGCCATAGAGCGTCTTCTTTTCTTTATCTCTGTATCTCCATTTCTGCCTTCCTTTTCTCCTTCTACACTCAAATCTCGTCTCTTCTTTTTTGTGCCAACAGATTTTTATTGCATTTTCACAACAAACCATGATATACAACACGCAGTACATCCTAGTGCTTGGGACGCTCCAGCATTCTCGTTACTGGACATATTCATCATAAATGCAAAGCAGTGCCCTGTGTCCGTATTCATCGTACAAGCACACTGGTACAGTGTCTAGTATTTCATATTTTGACCAACAGCTGCCAGTGTTTTCATCAGGTTGTAAGCGGTAATTAACCCCCAGCCCGCCCGAACTCAAATATTGTGCCCACACCCCCATCTCTGCCTCAAATCTCGCCTCTTCTTTGGTTTCTAAGTTATATCTGCTTCCCAGCATTGCGTTCCATACCTTTCTCTCCATTTCTTTCTGTCCTTCCTATCTTATCTCATTTCCTCTCGGATGCCTTCTATTTTGCCATTCTCTGTCCTTATGTTATTTTTTTTTCTCTTCCCTGTCACCATTTCTCATTCTCCTTACCTCCATGTCCTCTGCTCTTCTGACCTAACGTCTCTTACTGTATTCTTACTTTATAATTGTCCTACTTATATTTTCTCCATTCCTCTCCATTCATCTCCTTCACAGTCTCTGTACTTGTCATTGTTTCATTAGCTATACTCTCTGGTCATTCTTTTCTTTCTCTATACTTTCTGCTCTCCATTTCTCTCGCCACAGACACCCCCTCCCTTTCCTCTTTCATATCTCATCCTTTCCTTTCAGATCCCACCTTTTTCTATTATTTCTATCCTTCCTGTCATTTCTCATATGTGTATTTGTCTCGGCCACTGTTGTTTCTTTCTAGTTTCATGGTTCTTCATATTTTTCTCTCTTTCTCTTCTACATTTCCTATGTCCTATGTCCTTTGTCCTATTTCGCTGATATTCTATTATGCTCCCTCCTTCATAAACCCTGGTCCATTTAACCTCCCTACCTTCTCCTTCCCTTTTTCTCTTTCAGATCCCCCCTCACTCTTTGTCAACTGAATCAGTGCCTTCGTCAATATGTCACCCCCTGACCTTTTCCCGTTTGCCTCCCTTTTCTCCCTCCTGCCTGCTTTACTCTGTCATAACCTCCATTGCTTTCCTTCTATTGTTCCTCTTCTAATGCCTTCGTCCAGTTTTCCTAATTAACTTTTCTTTTCTTTTTTGTGTGTACAGGCTCCAACTGTTTATCCATCATTCCTCTGTAACGTTTATCCTTTTTTTCCTGGATTTTCTAGTTCCTGCCTGAGGCCACACTCTCTCTCCATGTGAAAGTCTTCCAGCCAGCCTCCAAGCAAGTATCAACACAGGGCCAGGACCCAGAAAGTATAAAACACACTTTGACGGAAGGGGCTGTTCGTCAAATAAACTTCAGTTGGTAACAGTGTGGAAATTAGCAGAAATCACGGTTAGCATGAGCTGAAGCCATTTTGGTATCCCCTCTGGTATTGCTTTGTTCGCCCTAAGTTGGCAGGGTATGCCTAGACGTGGGCCACTTGTTCACTTTGCCACTGGATTCAAGCTAGCCTGGCTGATGATGGCTGATTAGCCAGAAACCTTGTATTTCGCTTGAGTCATCAACTATAATGAACTCTTTCAGCACTGTGACAGAGCCTTGCGCATGCTCAGAAAGGCCTGTAGCTGCCAGAATGCATCTGTCTTAGAATATAACTGTCAGGCTATTCCGACTGATGTAAGGGTTTTTGTTACTCCTCCCACTCTGTTGACTAAGTAGTTTCCAGTTGGCCATATATGTGAATAACTATTCTTGTGTATACTTGTACCGTCTCTTTTTGAGTCTTCATGCTTACTCAGCTATAAACTGGCCATAAAAGGCCCATGGTTTCTGTACTCCTTGGACTACCTCCTACAGTGGCCTGAGGGTACCGTATTGACATAGTCTCCCTCATGAGAGGGGAATACATCTTTTTTCTTTGATATTACAGCTTCCGTGACAATCTCTATTTTGTTAGTCTAAGAACTTAAGTACAAAGAAGGGCGAACCACTGCACCAGTGGGCCCTGAAAAGGCTCACTCTCACAACAGGATGTTGGGCCCCTCTCATCTCTGGGCCCCAGTGCCACTACTCCACTACACACATACTTACTTCCTCACCAGAAATGTTTTGAAATCTTGAGCTGAGCCCTCAATGACTATACTCAAATTGCTGAATTCAGCAACTGGTTTAAATTGAAAGGATGTTAACCTGAACATAGTCCATTAGCTCTGGAACCACACTCAAAACCTAAGCAGACTAGTGTACTCTATTTGAACTACCACTCTGAGTTCTGAAGTTGATCCTTCAAGTGGCGTATCACATATCATATAAAGTTGGTGCAAACAGTGGTGTTAAGGTGAATTAGAATGAATGGAATAGAGTTTTGAACTATACTGTGGGCCATAGTGTAAATTACGCAGGGAGCCAAGCTTGTTGAAGCTGCTGCTCCCCCCGCCCCATGGAGCACTCATGGAGACCTTAAGATTATTCTGAACACCAGATATATACCACGACAAAATCAAGAAAATACACACTATTGGTTCCCCAGAAAGGGATGTGTTTATTCCAAGTGATTATTTTCCCCTATACAGGCTGCACGTCCCACTTACATTTAAAGTACTGGAGGCTGCCTTAAATCTCTAAGGCTAGCAGAAAAAACTGAGTGGTCCAAATGCTACACCGAAGAAGTCACCTTTGAAAGAACCTTGCTATAAAATTACAACTTCAAGCTACTTAGTTGGCATTTATCTGTCTGCTATTGACTGTCCCTTACACATTAGTGGTTTGGGCAATTGACCTGGATTCCATTTTATCTGTTTTACCTACACAACAATGGCAAACTTAGGAAAACGACTTCACAATGCTCACTGGATCTGCAATCCACATTTGCTCCCAAATCGGTGTAATGTACAAGATAGTCCAAAAGAAGGAAATGGTCGTTTGCTATGAATTTCAAAGTGGTACATAATAACACTTGATCCTGAATCCTACAGCATCAACCATAAATGGACGCACAGTCTGGATGTTGGAGAGAGTGTATCAACTTCAACTTCATTTCATTCATCAAAAACCTACTCATGAAAATGAATGAAGCTCGAAACATAAGAGAAGATCTGACAACTATACACAACTTATTACAACAAAAGTAAAGTACATAAACTGATCACGGCACACCAGAAATAACCTAAAACACATAGAGAGGGGATTTAAATAATTAATTGGAAAGAGATTTACATACTTGACTGAAGTCATAACTATAAATGTTAAATTTGACATTTATTGAAGAGAGGACTCTCTTCATGGCCTCTGAAGGAAATCTTAAGAAGAAGGTGCAATCTAACAGGTGGCTTGGTATCTCGAACTCACTTCTCCCAGTATTTCCAAAGTCAGAAAGACAAATAAGAGGCATCTTAAGCAGTCCATGAGGGAGGCAGAGGAAATGGGGAGGAGGGCAGAGTTAAGTGTTGGTATGGCTGTGCGCCTCTATCACTGTTGAACACAGAGTAAAGTACTGGCCAAGCTATTAGCCACCAGGTTAGCCAGAGAAATTATGAACCTGGTGCCCGAGGATCAGATGAAATTCACACCAGGAAGAGCTACCCGCCTAAACCTTAGAAAGCTGCAGGTATGGCTAGATCTAATGAAGGGCACCAGACTTCTCATGGAAATCCTCTCGTTATACGCTGAAAAAATGTTTGATTCTATAGACTGGACTTACCTCCATAGGACATTGAGAAGATTCAAGTTTGGCCCGAAGTTCAGGGAGTGGGTGGTTTTGCTAGATAAAAATCCTACTGCAGCGGTGGGAGGGACTGGGATGATATCAGAGGTTTTCCCCTTAAAAGACGTACAAGGCATAGTGCCCACTCTCCGTGCTGATGTTTGCATTATTCCTGAACATCTAGCGAGCTGGATAAGGTGTAGGGCTGATGTGACAGGGTTCCCAGGGGTTACGGGGGAACCATAGAAAATGTCACTTTGCGCAGACGATATTTTGCTCTATTTTACCTAATCCAGCAGTGGGAAACCTGGCTGTCCTCTAGATTTTTCTACATTTAAGGAGCAACTCTGGCTGTCGCGCCAACTGGAAATAATCTTCCCTCTATCAACTTGGGGACTGAAGAGTGGGGACAGGGGAGTTGTGAGTCGTCCAGGATGAGTTCAGATATGTAGGCTTTAGGAAAGCCACAGAAAAGGATAGATTCCAGGATAGAAACCTGGAAGAGTCCTAAAGGAATTTAGAGTAGATGTGCATAGGTGGGGTACACTGCTGTTAATGATTATTGGAAGAGCCTCCTTCTGTAAGTTGATCCCCTTGCCAAAACTACTTTATGTGATGAAAAATACCCCATACGGGATGTTATGGTCTGGAGATACCTAGAATGCTCCAATTACTACGCTTGGGAATCTCAAACAACGTTGATATCCTGCGCCACCAGTTGTGATTTTGCATGTTGCAGTTCATAGTGGTCAAACAGGAACAGGCAAAGCTGTGGGGGCAAGCGTAAGCACCAACCATAGTACAATGGAAGAAGAGTATGAATATGTGTATGAAAGCGGAAAAATTATTTTTGGAAAGCAGCTGAAGCCCTGGGAAATTTAAAAAGGTGTGGAGGAACTGGAGGGCTTACCATTGGTTAGAGGTCCTCAGAGGGGACGCAGGGAATGGAGATACCTTGGACATAGATTGCATTCCGGATTGGGGGGTACATAGGGAAGAATGCACGATTGCCATGGGGCTGGGGTAACCTGGATATTGCACGGGAAATGCCGGGAGGGAAAACTCTCTCTTACGCAATTACATCCGTTTGACATCCGTCTGTACTGTATGCTTGAATTTTGTGCCTTAACATCAATAAAAAAAGGATGAATTAAACAAAAAGTGTTGGTATGGCTACTGGGAGACAAGCACAGAGAATGTACGTACAAGGGGCTGGCTTATTTTGACAACAGAAGACTAAAATTATTAGAATTATTGCTTGAGCCATGGCTCTATACATACATTCATAATTTCCCAATATTTCAACTGTGCACTAAAGCAAACAGAGGAAAGCTGTGAAACCAGGTGGTAAAATGACTAATAAGGAAACCTAGGGGTCTCTGCAGGAAAGTATTGTGGAAATTCCTATTACTTAACCCTACGTCTAGCATAGTACATCTAGTTAAAGTCAAGACTAAATAGTTCTGACAAGAAACAAAGAACCTAAAGCAGGGGGCCACCAGTGATTTTTGATCTGAAACCTTTTATAGGATTCTTATCAAAGACTTGTGATAATCAATGTTATCATTTGGTCGTCCTTAGGGTCGCGTGTCTCTGGATCATTGAGACAAAGATCGTACCCTATAGTGGATTAGGGTTCCGACCCGCAATCACTGTTGGACCATGTGGTATTGATCTGATGGAATCTGGTGCAGTGCAGAAAATGAAAAGTGGTGAATTAAAATAGGATAGGCTGAAACATGTTGGCCCCCATGCAGATATTTGGTTAAACTGCTATGATATTGCGCTGTTCTTGGTTTTAACAGGAAGAGACCTTCCCTATTAAAAATTTCCCTCTTTAGGTTCTCTATCCTATCTTAATTAAATCTTTCCTTTTTAAGGGTTGGACATTTAAGTTGGCGTCTTCCTCAGTCACGCTCGTCTTGCCGCCCATTGTCAATCACGTGCCTCTCTGTGCCTGGCTGTCAAGTGCCGGCGCCATCCGAGTAAGCATCTTCAGTCAGCCACGACGTGCTAGCTAACCGAACTGAATTATGGGACTGGTAGACAAACTCCAATAGTGTCACAACAATTAGATGCAAACTATCTTAAGTCTCAGAGCTGTGTCTTTTAGTAAAAGACCATACCACATTCAATACCCAAAAGAAGAGCGGAAAAATAAGAAACATAAATCAGCCTAATGTAATGAGTCCAAAGTGGTTCAAAACTAACAATCTTCCACATATGATGTAAGGTACTAAAGGAAGTTATCTTTTCTTATTTAGGTCTGTTTATAGGGACCAAATTAACCTGAAGACAAGCAGAACCATATCGTGCATTACCAACTTTATACAGCAAAACGTCTATCTACCAACATAGGGTGAAAAAGAGAAAATCCCAAGATGTTACCTACCAAGATATCCAACACAGGGAGTTTGTTTAGAGAGGACTAAAGATATCTGTCACAAACGTTCCACCAACACTGAGCATACTTTGGCGCAGGGGTTGCTCAAAACACTTTCTATAAAAGAAGTTACTCGCAGTTAGTTCGACCAGGGATTGCATCAAGGTTCCACCGTGGTTCATACAGCACACCTACAAAATGGTACATAAATTCAGGTTGGACATCTCACATTTAAAAGCCCCTTCCTTTCGCCTAGCAGTTAGGCCTGTCGTTACTGGCAGGAAGCACTTACCTGGGCTTAATAGTTGTTGGATCAGAGAGCTGTGAGATACAAGCCCTCATTAATGGATGTAAACCAGCAGCGACGTTGTGTCAACGTGGTGCCTTTAATTAGTCCCAGAGACAGATATATTCTGTTCCGAAATGTAAAAAAGCACATGAGACGGCCATCCTGTATGTAAATAGGCCTAGAGATTGTAGCGCATATTATGCAATGGTGGGCGGATGGTCCATGGTGTCTTTAGTTAATCTCTACGACAAAAAGACCTCATTCTGTAAAATGTGGCAGAAAATAAGACAAAGCGGCCGTTATGTTTAGGGGACTGGCCTCAGCGAGAGGTCCATGTCTGACTGCGGGGGGGCGGTAGGTAACATCATACGCCCATCTCTAGAAACACATAAAATACCTTTACGTCCCCCACTACAGATGCATCAGTAGCAGTTATGGCGTGCGGTCCTGCCTATCAGAATAATAGTCGGGGCACACCTCCACATGTTCTGTCTCTAAACTCGAATAAACCCCGGCGTACCTTCTCAGCAACTTAGGAGTGGGGCAGTGTGAAAATATGCAGTTGTGGTTACCTTAACAGCGAGTATGAGAATATAATGCCGTCGGGACCACACAGGATAGTGCGCAGGCTCGAAGCTGTAAAAATCAAATAAGTAAAATCCCATAAAGGTGTATAAAGGCTGGTGGAAGGATAACATACACTAATTTAACCCGCATTAAAGACTCAGCTCAGGTTCGTGTAGATAAGTTACATGCACTCGTTTAACAGGCGCGTGGTAGAAAGTTACCGATGTGAGCCGGTATTAATAAAAGGCGTACACTCACGCGCAGGCTCGTCTAAAAAAAGCAAACTCTATCGAGTCAGCCGATCGGGAGAAGCGTTTCAAACCTGAATCGCGTACCTGATTTGCTTCGGCTCAATGGCGTTGGGGGCGGCTTCCCGACGTCCGACAGCATAGGATAATAAAAAGAGGAATAGAAAACGTACCACACACGTACGGGCACTATTTAAAGGTCTAGCGAGATGCATGATGTCATCAGGCCGCCCACAGAAAAGGAGGGGTTTCCGAGCAAGATGGCACTCGTAGAAAAGAAAAAACAAGAAACGTTTAAAAGAAAAAAACATGTGCATGGCTGAGCAGTCCCAAATTTCGAGGAAAGCGAGTGGGTAATAGTGAAAAAGAAGACGAGAGCGCGATGGAGGAGAGCTCGGGGCGTGTTTTTCGTGCTCTCCCCTTCCCATTGGCTGGCGGGACTTAAAAAAAGACACGGAAACGCCCCTGAATCGCGTTCCGACGGGGAAAGACTGACTGACAGCCAATCTCTTCCAATGGCTAGCCTCCATTTATGGAGCTAGCCAATGGAAGACAGAGGCGGGACCAAAGCCCCATACTGTAGGACATAAGTTTTCACCCTGGGCGGAGCACTGCTTCGCAGTGCTACGGCCAGGCCGAAACCTAAAAACGAGTAAAATGTTATAAACAAGATGACCCCAAAATGATATAAATTCCAGAAGGGGAACCAGAGATATGATTTAAAAAAAAGTTTGAACCAGGAATAACGTCAAGAAGCATGAAGTCCCAATGATAGTCAATGGTCATGGGAGTTCGGGACCTAGCTGCAGTTTGATGCTGACCGCAATGAAGAGCGGGTTGGACACAGAAACCAGGCTCATCCTTGTCAAATATTTTACTTTCTGACTTTAGTTTTAAGTCCTAATGCACCACAGGATTACACTTCTAAAGCCCCTCAGAACCTCAGGGAAAGGCACTTCGAGACTCATTGGGGTAAACAGCAGGCTCCAATCCAGGTTCAGTTGCCACTGGTCAGCTAGACAGTTGCAGGAAAAGGCTTTTTGCAGCTTGTTGTGTCCCTGTAGCTTTAACAATAGGTCAGTCTTTTGACCCATGCTGTCCACTTCTTTGACCTCGATACAAAACAGAAGTCCTTTCAGGGCTCTTCTCAGGTCAAAGAGAGCAATTCAGTTCTCTTTTGGACATCCTCAGGTCCAAGAGTGATCTGAAGTGGGTGCCTATAGGTGCCACAATTATGCCTGGCATGAGCTAGAAGATGAGAATGGTTCCTGGGCACAGCCTAACCAATGGTGTAAACGTTCTAGGGGCCAAGCCTACCCAATTTGGGTATTTTCAAGATGGTGGAAGTATTGGGCCGCACTAAACCTGAGTTCTGATGGCTGGTTAGTGGGGGCGGGGAGGGGTGTGTATTATGGTAATCCTTCTGTCCTCCCAAATCAAAAAGTAACATCCTGATTGCAGCAAGTACTTCAACAAATTTGCCCTCGGTACAAAACAGAAGTCCTTTCAGGGCTCTTCTCAGGTCAAAGAGAGCAATTCAATTCTCTTTTGGTCATCCTCAGGTCAAAGAGTGATCTGAGGTAGGTGCCTCTAGATGTCACATTTATGCCTGGCATCAGCTAGAAAGTGAGAATGGCTCCTGGGCACACTCTAACCAATGGGGTAAAAGTTCTAGGGGCCAACTCCACCCACTTTGGTCATTTTCAAGATGGCGGAAGTATTTGGCCACACTAAACCTGGGTTCTGATGGCTGGTTTGTGTGGAGGGGAGTGTATTATGGCAATCCTAGTGTCCTCCCAAATCTAAAAGTAACATCCAGACTGAAGCAAGTACTTCAACAACTAGACCATGGATAAATTGTCACACTGCTGTCCCTGTCATTGCTTTTGAATCACTTGCTACACACCTTGTCCCACATTCAGTTCCTTTTATTTTCTTTTTACTAGCTGTCCCTCTCTTCTACCTTTCTCACTACCTCTTTAGATCACCCCATTCTCTTTTTTTCTCAATTAAATCTTTTATATGAGCTCTCAAAGTAATTAAGCCCATCTCCTTAATGTTGTCATTAGTCAAACAGTTTTATCTGTGCGTTTTACATTTTTCATCTTGCTGCTGTCAACTTCACATTCATCAGCTAGCTCCTCTAATTTATTGTGTGCTTCATTTTTACACCTGGCTACTTCTTTAATCAAATATCTAATTTCATCAACATTATAAATCAACAGTCTCCATGAATCGATATATTCCTGTAACATTTCAACAAATTCAATTTTCAGAATACTAATGCTAATTTCTCTAGGTGCTTCTTTAACTACTACCATCCTTACAGGAGTGGCATCTTGAAATTGAACCTCAGGTTGCACATCTCTGCTTGTACCAGGCTATGTTGTCATTTCTGTCTCAGTTGGTGGACTCGGTTCCACTCCTGTAGGAACTTGCACCACAGTGCTATCTCCCGTTGTACCCCAACCATGTTCTGCATTCGTACCACTTCCTCCCGTTGCTATGGCTGTGTAGGGAAGAGATCTAGCATCAAAATATAATTGAGGAAATTATCTTCACCAGAATCATCAGCTTGTTTTTCTTCCTTCTTTATTTTGACTTTCTCATCATTTTCTTTAAGTACTGCAGAAAAAGTAGGTACATTCTAGATCATATCCTCCCCCCATCCTTTCTCTTGGTGATCCAACTCGCTCTCAAGCCACTGTCCGACTGAGCCTTTTACCTACTTTGTCATTTTCTTTCTCTGTTTCTTGGTCGCCATCTGATCCCATTCACTTAGCACCTCAGATTGTGTGGGTCCGGGCATTGGCTTCATATCGTACATGGTCTGCCTCAAGAAATCTAGTGTTCGAAGTACCCTCTAAAAGAAATGGTACCACTTTATTAAAAGTGGTATATTCATGCCATTCAGAAATCCAGGTGCACATAAAGTACCCAATGTACTCCATCTTTTATATAGGAGTCCCTTGCTCAGGCAATTTCTAACCCTTTATAGGTGCTACGGTAACTTTCGGCTTTTTCAATACATTTCCCGTTAGTTTTTGCTTCAAAAGCAACCTCAAAATCCCCTTTAAATCACAACAAACAAACAAACAAACACCAATCAATCCCTGTGTGGCTCTGCAAAAGGCCAACCTAGCAAAGCATGACTCTGTCAGCAACCAACCAATCAGAGCACAGCTTTGTGGTGACATTTCATCAATCCCAGCATGGCTCCCTGGCTGACTAACCAATCCCAGCGCAATGCCTTTGTGAACTGGAAAACAACTGCAAAATCTATTCTAAACCAATAAACTATATAAGCCTGTGTCTATTTACCTTAGATAAGAAACAAAAGCCAGTAAATTAAGAGAGAAAATTCAATCGTAAAGCAAGAAACATCAGAAATAAGAAAACAACATTTCAAAGCCAGGAATAGCAAATGAAATTCCCCTTTTAAACCACAATTAACCATTTAGATCGCAGTCCAGCAGCAATCTACTCCAGCTAGTACACCCTAGTCCTGTGCTCTTCGGAGCAGAGTGCACTAACCAAATTAAACAGAGAACCTAAAAACAAAAATATCTGTTAGTTAAGAATTCCTGTCCTCGTGTATGCGGTGCCTCACACTACATACTACCTTACACGGACAAGTAAAACCACAGTATCTCAAGATCTTGACTGTGGATGAATCCAATAACCAAACCAACTAGCAAATGCCAAATAAGATTACAAATTTGAATAATGCACCTATAAAGCAGTGATCAATGCTCAAATTGAATTCACAATTATCACTGCATATCTGAGCAATTCAGACAGACAACAAAAATGGGTGACCAGGCGTCCCGGATATGCCAGGACGGTCTTGGTTTTCCCCCAGCTGTCCTGGCAGAATAATTTAGCTCATGTCCTGGTTTTAAGAGAGGGTCGCTTGAAAGCGGAGGGAGTTGCTTTTTATGTTTTACAAAGCAAAGATAGTTATCAGTTGTTTCAAGAAAGCAATTTAATTGCCAGACAAGCTACTGGGTTTAAAAATAGCTTTTTATTTTTGTTCTACCTGCCTGTTCTGTAATTCTCTGCTGATGAGCGCTGTCATTCTGTGCGCCCGCCTGAAGTAAAATTGTAGTTCTACTTTGGTGAATTGTCTCGGTTTTTGGCTTTCAAATTCTGGTCATCCTAAACAGAAACCCATTCTTCAGACTCCTATCACAATCATACACATAAATTCACCCTAGCACTACTTACACTTCAAAACTGTTCAGGAATTCGCTGCAAGTCACTTCTGAGAAATCTCCATCATCGGACATTGGCAGAGTTCCAAATCTCCACTAATCCCTCAGACTGGGTATGTTAGGCTTCCCTAATCCCTAGAAAGAGGAGGTACTCATTAAAACACAACCATCCTCTGCTACCGATTTGTGAAAGTGGAACCTTGTACTCCAAAATTCAGGGTACCCCAAATTTCAAAACAATCAAAATGTACCTGTGGCAGTCCCACTACGGGGTTGATCTTGCATTACAATGAACCATTCCTAATATCAGAGCACAGGAATCTTTGAAAACTGTTAGGCTCACCGAACTCTGGAACACAAAGCTTAAAAAGAAATTGGTCTGGAAGTGCGTAAAACAACTCTCACTGCTGGAGGACAAGGTAACATTCTCAGCCAGATCTCATGTCTGGATGACCCTAAATCCCTATAAAACACTTGCACCTCAAAAATACTTCAATAAAGGTTATCCTAAACCAATAAAAATAAAATTCTTGATGCCTAGATTGGGCATTCTTCCATGTACTCAGCACCTTCCATCTTGGCTGAGGGCACCAACCCAAAGCACTTACAGGCTGTGCGATAAGGAACAAGGAGACATTCTGCACTTAATCTGCACATGCAAGGAGCAGCAGCAAGAGATGTCACAGCTGCTAAAGGCCTCCTTCAAGCAGAAAGGAATTCGCACCAGGAGGCAAGCAGTGCTGGCATGGTTTTGACCACGCAACTGAACTGCAAAACAGTAACATTTCTCATGTTGGCCGAACATAAAAAAAATGCTTAAAATAACAATCCAACTTGTTTGTTTATTTTGCCTCAAGTGTATCACATTTATTGTATTATGTACCTCTTATTCTTTGTTGCTTCTTTATCAAATAAAATGCTTTGAAATTAAAAAAAAAATAACAATCCAACCTCAGAAACGTTAGAAATAAGCTGCTTGTGCAGCCATTGGCTCGCAAGCTGGCACTGCATCTCTTCGTTGCAAGAAGAAAAGAGCACCGTTTTAATGTATAAAATGTCTGTCACTGCCAAACATGTATGCCTTATACGGCACCTTACTATGTGCACTTACGGCTTTAGTAAAGCATTTTATGACCGCACTGCACTTTATTACGTGAATCACTGATTCACTCTAACGGCCTCATCGTCTATTTTAATCACAGTCATGTACGCACTGTACAGAAATGTTTTTGGTACGTGTATTATTGGTTTTACTGGGGTACAATACTAGTTTTATTGGCTATTTTAAAATGTTGCAATGGTTTCAGTAACTATGTAAATACAAAATAATCTTGAAACTAATATCAGAGCAACATAAAATTCACAGAATAGCTAATAAGTAACTACTACAACTCAATAACTGATTTTTAGATCAGGGGAAAAGTTAGAGAGCTTTGCACAGAATCTCAAAATCAACAGAGTAATGCAAAAATATGCCATGATGTCTCATTTGCAAAGTATATAGTCAGAAATCAGAATTATTCTATATCCCAAACGGCCAGCAAAATCAATAAGAAACAGACAGCATCCCTAGAGGAACAGGAACATTTTCTCGAAATTCAACTGTCAAAATCATAAAGAAAACAGACAGCATCTCTAGTAGAAGAGGAAAAGTCTCTGGATCACCCCCGAAACCAAGTGGGTTCTTATACACAAATATTGCATACAAAATTAGAGATAACTGTAGTTTCAGCGTCACATGCTCAAAGATAACACATACTGGGCAAATCAGAGTGTGCAGCATCACTATTAAGTTTATAACACTAGCCCATTTCTAAGGAAACTTCTAGCAACTTCAGCAGCATGTTGTCATTGGACGTTCAACTAAATGCAACATTTCTGGGCTAACACCAGTAGGAGATTTTTTTTTTTTTTAGTTTAAAGTATTTTATTACATTTTACAACCAGAGATAGACAGTGTTAAACGAAATAAATATACAGTAGGAAAGATATTGCAGCTACAGCAGAAGGACCCTGGGCACTTTGCACTATTAGGAACACCACTACAACACTTCTAACCCCTTCTTCCTCTCAATCCCTAAACTTCAACCTGGAGGGCCCACCCCATCAACCAGTAATACATGTTTTTTTCCAGGTCTTTAATAGTCTCCACTTGCCAACACATTCTCCCACTTCTGACAATGTCAGTTCTCTAATAAGACATTAAGGCTATGAATCTCCTAACAATTGAACACATCTGATTATATTACTTCTTATTCTTACTCCACCCCTCATTTCCAGGCATCACTGGCTTTTCACTAGCTTTTGTTCAAAAGATTGTTGATTCCTGTCGCACCACACCCATCAAAGTCTTCGAAAAAGACACTGAACAAAACTTCATTGAAAAGGGGTCTCAGATTTGAAGTATTATGCACATAAATACAAAACGTCTTATAACTATTAAAACTAAATCTCTGTTAAGTTTCATGAAAACAAACAAAATATTTTGATCAATCTTTTGTCTTCCTGCGTTGTTAATTTGAGTTTCTGTGACGCACTATAACTCCTTAGCTAAGAAGATGTTGTTGTGTGCAATATAAATGCATACAATCTTATAATACAATTATTAACTGCCAACTTCAAAGCCCACTGACGTTGCACTCCTGCAGGAAACCCATCCCTCACCTATTTAATCTGACAAATGGAGCCCAACAGAGAGAGATAACACTCCAGACTTTGTAATTGATCATGTTTAGAATAATACATCAGAATGGAGCTCCAAATCATCCGTTTTCCAAATATACCCCTTGTACCCACTGTCCTCTCTGAGGACCGAGAATGGATGTTATTTGTTTAGGACCAGTCACCATATTTTGCTTTAAGTTTCACAGAGATAATGATGTTCAGAAGTAGTTGTTATAGTACGATTTCTATTTTAGCTCTCAGGTTCTCAACATCCCATATGCCCTTCTCATTTTACACTGTCCTGTTCTTAAATCAAGAAGAATCTGAAATGAGCTGGCCCCTTCTGAATAAATCCCTATTTTCAGGTAGAGGGGGCAGTAGTGGCTGGCATGGAATGAGAGGGGAGGGGGGGGTGGGGGGGGGGGGTACAAAAAAAAAACACTTAACTCCTAGCTGCGTCTCTCCTTCGTCATCCCCTGTCGTATCTACGTGGCCGGAACCAGGAAGCACACAGGCTCCCTCCCCTAAGCCAATAACAACGCTGCAGTGCAGCGTTTTGATTGGTCTGAGCGCTGTGGTTCGGCACTCATAAGGGGGAATGGGAGCCTGGGCATGTTTCTCACCAGGCTGTGTTATGCAGCCTGGTGGGACACATGCAAAGTGCGCATGACTGTCTGGCCGGCCCAAGACAGCCGGCCAAACAGTCATGCACACTTGGAGTGTGCAAACCACTCCTTCCCCTGTGCCACCAGCCCCGCCCTAACCCTGCCCCTAGCCTACGAAAAAAATAAAATGATAATAACAATGTTATTATCATTTTATTTTTTCCTGCTCCGAGAGCAGAGGGGCGATGCTCCTCCATCCTGGAAGGGTGTGCGGCCAGGAGTGCAATGGAGTAGAACACTCCGGGAAACAGCTCCGGCCCTGCATGTACCAATTCGGCTCAATTCTACGATGTTGCAGCCCAGCACGACTGTCGGAGTGCAGGCTTGGACGACTAACGAGGCTAGTGATGTGTGTTTCTGTGTGGTTAACTGGGGGTTTCTTTGGGCTCTGAGGGCGACTGTGCTGACTGGTCTAGTATTGCAGTGGCAAGATGGTGGATCCGTGCACTGCCGGCTCATCTGGTGCCCTTTGGAGCTGATCCAGAATGAAGTGAACAAGCGGGCCTCTTCTGGACTGCCCAGTGAGAACTGAGGTACACCGACAAAGCGGAGGGATCTGGCGCGTTGACACTCGGTGGAGGCCTGAAGGGGGAGGAACCGATGCTAACTGCTCAGTAGACTTTGGAGCCAGAGGCCTCGCCTGCCTGTGGGTCCTTTTCTGGCCCGTGAGGGCCTGCCGGCTTCCTTTGACACTGCTGTGTTGCCAGGACCACTTGGGCGGCCCGGCTGCATTGCTCCTGCAACCGAGCGCCCGCCTTGGGCCGAACTCGAACGCAGTTCTTTGAATGGTCCCAGGAATTGGTGGAGTGTGACGGACATGGCCCACTCTGCATGAATATAACTGATGGGCTCCTCCTGGGACAGCGGGGGTACTGTTTGGAACAGCTTGTGACTGGTAGGGGCCATCGGGGAGAGAAAACTGCACAACTGCTGGCTCCTGCTCCACATATGGGGCCTTTGTAGCACCTGTTACTCCTACTGATACCCACGGTGGGGGTTCATCTGCCCCCCCCCCATGCCCACAGTGATGTGTAGGACAATGTGATCATGGACTGCTCCTCAGAGGATTACGGTGGACCTGGGGAGGTGCATATAGTGTTGTGGACACTGGTGTGGGCTTCCCTGTTGTGTCCGACTGACATTTCCACATCTCCTGTTCACCCGATCCTGTGGTGGCTGTGCCTGCACAGACTGAATATACAGCAACGCTGTAACTCAGGCCTTCAATATGGTGAAACCAAAGAGCGGGAAAACATACTCAGAGAAAAGCGATGCCTCTGACCTTGAGGCATCTATTGTATCTGCTCCATCTGGCTCCCTTAAAGCAATGGAGAGAGAACTGGAGAGCCACATTGCAGCCATACTTAAAGAAATCAGTAACTCTAAAGTGGTGCTAGAAAGTAAAATTGACCCACTCAGGGAGATGGTCCATGATGATCAGAGTGGTTTCATAACCAGGAGGAATACCCACGTGAACCTACGCCGACTCCTCCACGTATGAGGTAGAGACTCCCAATTGCAGAAGGATGCAGTGGTGGTCCCTTTGAACATTAAGAAGGCCCTTGACACCTTACTTACCTGTTTATGGTGCTCTGTAAGTTGGGGATCGGGAAGGTTTCCTGCGGTGGGTGCGCCTGCTGTATTCTGCATCACATGCTAGAGTTTGGATGAGAAGTGTGACGTTGGGACAATTAGACATATGCAGTGGCATGCAGCAGGATTGCCCACTCTTCTCCCTGATATTGGCCTTGGCGATCAAACCGCTGGCCTGTCTGCTGCGTTCTATGACACTTGAATTCCGTGTCTGCTTGGTGCTGAATCCTAAGACTGCCTCTTTAGATGTTGAAGATGACCTCCTGTACTTACGTAACCCGAGGAGTTGTCTCCGGGGCCTACTGGGATTGCTGGAGGGTTTCAAGGGGATGTTTGGTCTCCGTGTAAACTATGATACATCGCTACTATAGATGCTCCATTGCAGGAAGTATAAGACACCTTCAAATTTCTTGAAATCTAGATTTTTCGGAAGGGGGAACATCTGGTGAGAGGTAATCCGGGGAGGGCGTGACGTCTGAGGTTTTCACTGACTTTCCTTTTGGTTGAGTGGCTATACTTTACCTATGGGCCTTGGCTGCTGTACTTTTTTCAGGCCATACTGATGGTTCTGAAATATCCTTTTTTCCAGAAACTCAACAGTTTGTTTTTGGATCTGATCTGGGGGACTCAGCAGAAGAGGCTGGCCCTGAGTAAGATGATGCTACTTCTGCATGGCGGTGGGACAGGGGCTCTCAATATGGAATGTTTATTACCTGGCGGGTCAATTGCTGAGGCCAATGCCCTGGTTGGGTGACCCACGTGGGCTGGCAACATCAGAGATCATGGACCCTATCCTGGGGAACATAGTAGATGCCTTTACTATTATTAGGTGATGTGAAAATCACTGCGAAACATCCACAGGCCAGGATGGTTGTTTACCATTGCTGGCGGAAGTTATGTCAGGAGACTAGAGAGGCGGAACCATCTTTGACCCGGACATGCCTTTGTGGTGCAGTCAAGGATGGAGCTTGATAGGTAATTTATTTGTTGTGGTTGCACTAAGATCCTCTGAGCAGATCTGTGGGGAAAACAGACTGATCTGTGGGTAAATGCAGGGTATATGCAGCTCGTGTGGCTGCTACTAAGGCTACTTGCACTTCAAGTGATTAGGAACCTAAGCACTGTCATACGTTCTTATAATGGGGAAATGCATACATGTGGTCATGCTCTTGCCTCCCCCCACATTCCACGTGGCATCGGGGAGGGTGCAGCAGATGTGGGAGGAGGCACTTAGTATTTGCTTAACAAATGATTTATGGAATAACATCCTAAATTATGTGTGTATGGTCTCCAGTAATGCCTGAGGTCGTTTTAGGCAGGTGAATTATGTGCAACAAACCAATCTCTCCCTGCACACACTCGCTAAAATGTATGCTGGGTTGCTCAATAGATGTCCTCGCTGCTTGAGACCGTTGGCCTACTTCTATCATATGGTGTGTGAGCGCACAATAACACGGGCATATTGGCTTGCAGTTTTGGGCATACTTGGGGAGGTTTCCGAGTGTGAGATCACACTGGTGCCACTACAAAATTTGCTGGTACAGTTCTCTAGACCCCAATCCTCTAAGTAAGAAAGTAGGTTAGAGTAGACCTGGCATTGATAGTGGTGAAGCGGAATATTGTTGGCATGACTTGGAAGGCGTATGCAGTCACAAGTGTAGGGAAGTGGTTGCATGATTTACTAAAAATGATACGTACAAAAATATCTGCACTTTGGATCATCAACAGAAGAACTGTGCTGTGCTGATAGAGACGGAGGCGAAATCAGATGATCAGCAGCCTTAAGGATGATCCTAAGAACATGAATACAACACTGGTAATTATTTCCTTCTTTATTGCTCATTCTCACTGTGACTGTCTTATTGTATATAATGTGAGTTGTGTTAGTCCATGGGCCCCTGATTTGGGGTGTGCAGAGCATGTCAGGCCAACTGGGAGGTCATGGGCGGAGGAAGCCAAGCCAGGCTTCAACTGCAAAATAAGACAAAAGGGAAGCTTGTTGAAATTCCATATTTGGTTAGGATCAATGTTGGGTGAAGCAGGGAAGCCGAGATTGATCCCAGATTATACAGTGTCACTGTGCGCAATTCAGACACTGGAAGGGTATCTCTTTGTGACATTTAAGGTTATTGCTTTTGTTTCTAATTATTGAAGGGTTATATTAAAGCAGTTCTGCAAATGCAGATCCAGAGATGGAGGTCTGCTGCTCTTTACAGGCGCCATCCCTTTATTCACAGCCAATCGCAAAGAATCATAAATTGTGCCCTGCTTTATTAATATTCATAAGGCAGATGTAATGTAATGTAATGATGTCTTGTAAAGCGCCTGAATCACCCCACATGGGGTATCTCCGCGCTGTAGACCGCTGGGGAACCCGTCCTGGCTTTCCCTGTGAAGTGGTCCTTACTGGGTATCTCCAAGGTGAAACCAGTCATCCCCGCCGTATGAGGGGGGCCGTTGTGGAGATGAGGCAAGCTAATGCCCAGAGTTGCCGAGTGTGATCCCTGGTTAGAGTAGGCACCGAGGCGAGAATTATCGGGTCCGCTGACCCTGGTCCACGACCCTGCTGAGTCGGGAATTGAACCCTGGTCCCGGGCCATCCTCTGTTTCCGGGTCTGCCGCCTCTAACCAGTGAGCCACACCACTCCACACTCACTCATTTAGTGATCCCCTGTGAGAGAATAATTTGTGATGTGATCCATTCATACATATGCCATTCGGAAACTAGTGAGTGCACAGATTGGAAATCCAAGGTTCATCAACAGGTTTTTTCATATTTGGTCTAATTACTTTGTGAATATAAATAACAATAAAGCACACTTGCAAGCAGTGACTACATGCCTGTCTTTCTCACTGCTTCACCTCAGAGGGATGTGATTGTATATATTTATTGGAGCATGTGGTTCTCAGTCAAGGGGTGATTTGCAAAGGGCCAATGGAAAATATCAAAGGCTGTCCCTGCCCAAATCCTGCCCCCCTCCCAATGTGTCTCCTACACCCCTGTGGGAGGCACATGTTTACGGGATGTTATAAATATAGCAGTATGTACTTGTCCAGTGCACGCTTTAACACTGTCACTAGAAGAACTGTTTGCAATGATCATATTCACAATTGCTGTTTGTGTACTGTAAAATCATTAAAAGACAATGTAAAAACATCTCTATTGTCCGGTAAGGGTTCTCCTGTAATGCATCGGAAACGACATAGAGATCTTTCTTCTTCCATCTAATCATCGCCCTAGGCTGAAGAAGACATGAGGACTCTCCAAATGCAGGCAGGCAGGCCAATAGGTCCCTACTAATCTGATCACTCATTCATTCAGGATGTAATATTGCTAACCACGTGGCGCGTAAAATAATGAACATGTCACAAAACAATGCTTGCAGAGTGGTAGCTACAGCACGCTGTACTATAGTATGCCTAATCCTTTTACAACTGACAGACTACCGTCACACAGACAGCATTGGGAGGGCAGGGGGGCAAGCCACACCGACACTGTGTGTAAAGGCCGTTTTATTGAAACAGGTGCATATCACAATTTTATTAACACTGGCACTTTGCCTTACAAAACTAAAACCTCTCTATACATCAAATTACCTGACACCTTGTCTTCCCCCCCACCCCTACGATCCCCACATCATAAACCCCCACCCTGCAACATACAATAAATAACTTTCAATAACAATAATATTACACCATCTTACAATATAGCATTTATATCTCCTAACCTCCCTTGACCTAAAATCCTACCTGCCTTTCTGCAACTGTAACTAACAAACCTCTAATGTAAACTTCCAGCCTACTTAACCTTTCCTGCTCCTGTTCACAAACTCCCCAAACTTAACTGGAAACTACAAAACTCCAGCCAAACTTGGCCAACTTTCAAACAACCCCGCCACCCAGGAAAAGGCGGGGGAGTAGGCCGCCTCCACCTTTTTCTGCCCCCCTATCCCATAGCCCTAACTCCCTGCCCCTGAACCCCTGCCTAAAACATATCCCCCTCAACTCCAACAAATACAAGTCCATGCCGAGCCGTGAAAGAGGGACCCCGTCACCCCTGAAAAATTCTGGCGTGTCGTATCAGATATCTTTGTGCCTGATCCTGGAAAAACCCAAATGGCGGCAAAAACGCACCATCTCCACATTCACCTTTCTCCTGGCCTTGTAAACCGCACTGGGGTTCACAGCATCCCTCCAAACCCTACGAGGTACAAACTCCGTCCACACTAATGCGCACCCTGCACTTTGCCTCTTAATCACCTCCAAATCACACTTCATGCATCTCATCAGTGCCAAACCCGTCTCCTTAACCATGTTGTTTTTCCCCAGGTGAATAACCAGGACATTGGGGCACCTACCAGCCACCAACATCATATTCAGTACTTCCAAAAGCTCTCTCAAGAGCATTCCCCTTTTCCCTTTCCAACAAACACTAAACAGTTCTTTATTAAATCCAAGGTTCTCCCCCAAAATAGCTGGAGCGGCCTGGACCCGAGCCCATTTCACAAAAGAATGGTCCACGATCCAAATGCACATTTCCCTGGCAAGGGGACCCATCACCGAACATGAACCGAGAAACATGAATGAACACAGGGAAAAATGCACAACCGCGCTATAATATGCTGGGAGCGCTGCGCACATAACGCTGGTAAAAGTCTGACGACCACCTGCCCAATCTCATAATGTCCCCTTGCCCCCAACCCATATTGTTTGGCTCCAACGCAGCGTCGATCCTGAATGAATGGGTGCCAAAACGTTTACCATCCAAGCCCAGTAGGGACAAGGCCTTCTTCAATATGGCCAAGAGCTGCAACCCTTTTGCTGCCCACCCATCCGTATGCTTGAACACCACGCCCGCCGCGTCTGAGGCCAAGGCCCTCCATCTCAACCCCCACCCAAAGGGGCAGGTCAAGCTAGATTCGGCTGCCTGTAAAGAGACCCATCGCCCCCGCTCCTCTGGTCCGTTTTCTATTTCTGCAGCCACAGGCATACCCTATTCCCCCAGAGGCAAACCTCAGACCACAAGAAACTGTCGCCCCATTTGGACCCCAATAATTCCGAAACCCGAAAATCCCCCACATACATCCACGAAATCAGTGTGGAAAATAGGCAAAGCTCCCAGTCATCCCTGCATAGCGGTGGCAACGTCTGCAGCACTTTCTCTAAAAGATCTCATGACAAGGGGTTCCTGACCCGAGTCGCCTGCCCATACTCTCGGGCCCACCCTTCCAACATGCGCAAACCCAGTTCCCACGCCGACGGCGCATAACCCCACAGGAGCTTACCCATGAAAGCGATCCCTCAAATGTACCCGCTATTGTGACTCTCGTGAGCCCTTTCTCGATTATGGACAAGATAAACTGTATTACATATCCCAACTGACCCGCTGCTGAAAACCGCCACCTTGCCCCTGAAGCCACAAACTCCTCCCATGCAGTTGTGCATGCCACCTTTGTTGAATGCGCCAGGGACCCTAAATCAGCTGCAACATCCTGTGTTGCCTACGTACCACAAATGCGGCGGCATGCTGGTCGGGGTCTTGTCCGCGTCCTTGGCTAACCCACGGAATCTCCCCTACTGCGTATGAGACAAAGCATCAGCTATTTCATTGTCCACCTCTGGCACATGCACTGCATAAAAGGCAATATCATTCCACAAACAGCCTTGCACAAACACTCATCAACTTCAGAACTTGCGCATCCCTTGCAGACTGCCGATTCACAATTTCTACCACTGCCATATTGTCTATCCTGAAAGTCACCCTCCTGTGGGCCAGCAAGTCCCCCCAAAGCGAGATTGCCATCACCAGCGGGAAAAGTTCCAGAAAAGCTATATTTAGACCACCCCCGCCCATTCAGGGAGCACCGCTCCGCACACAATTTGCCCTGTCAATACAGTCCAAATCCTTCACTCCCTGCTGCGTCTGAAAAGAACTGTAAATCCCAGACCATGTCGTCGCCCCCCTTCATTGGCACACCATTGACGTTCTGTAAAAAGAACTGCCACATCCTCAAGTCCTCCCTCCTCCTGCTGACAGCCTCACCTGATGATGCGGCGGCTTCTGCCACGCCAATGCCCTGCCCAGAGACGCCTACAGAAAGTCCGCCCACTCGCACAACTCTGCAAGCAAAATTCAGGTGGCCCAGTAGCACCTGTATCTCCGTCACCGTGACTTTTTGCCGTGTCGACATAGCTGCCAGCAGCCCCAACATTTGCTGCAGTTTATCAGCTAATAAACGGTCCTTCATCGCCCCAGAGTCCAATTCAATTACTAGAAATGACAGTGCCGTACATGGCCCCACTGTCTTTTCGGTGCCAACGGCACACCCAACTCGCCCATGATCTCTTGGAACCTGTCCGGCGCATCCTGACAGTCCGTGGAGCCTAGGGTGCCCACAAAGAAAAAGTCATCCAGGAAGTGCGTTACTCCTTGGTGACCCGTCCATTCCGTGAACAACCATTGTAGGAACTTACTGAAACATTCGAACAGTGTGCAAGACATGGAGCAGCCCATCGGCAGTGCTTTGTCCACGTACCAGCGGCCGTTAAACTGGATCCCCAGTAAGCCCCAATCGTCCGGATGGACTGGAAGCAGCCGGAAAGCCGACTTGATGTCGCACTTTGCCATCATCGCCGTTACGCCCGCGGTCACTACAAGGGACATGGCTGCATCAACTGATGAATATGACACCGTGGTCTCTCTCTCATCAATAAAATCATTTACAGAGCCACCTTCGGGCCACGACAAATGTTGTATGAGGCAAAACTGCCCCTTCTCCTGTTTTGGCACTACCCCAATGGGGGAACATTATCAAATCAACCAGAGTCCAATCCTCAAAGAGATTGACCATGCGGCCCTCACTCACTTCCTTGTCCAGCTTTCCTTGCACCACCTCAGGGTGCTCCTTTGCCGACTTCAATTTGTCAGCCCAACGCCTTGTCCTTGGTCCATCGTAACCTAGTCTAAACCCTTCCAGAAACCCTACCTGCAGCCGTTCTGCAGCCCCCGTATGGATAGCCCTGGAGGGCTGCGACCAACCTGTCAACTCTAATCTGCGTATGAGCCCTTGGGCCTAGGCAACTTGGCCCCACTCCCACCCGCGGGTTGTTGTTGATTCGCGGACCTAAACCCTCCTGACTGTCCCTGCTGGTTCCCCTGCTGCGGACCCTGAGCTCCCCAACATTTAACCAGGGCATGTCCACTCTTCCCACAGCCCGAGCACTCATGTCGGAACCTGCAGTATTCTCGAGTGCACAACCCTTTATTGTAGTCCCAACAGGTCCCTTTGGATCCTGACTGTCCCCTACCCATGCCCCCCACCCCTCCTCGGGTGGGGCGGCCCTGAAAGGGCTGATAAACTATGGGTAGCCCGCTGGCCGTAAATATGGTCTTCCCCGACCCTGCTAACCCCATTGTATGCTGCCTCAAATCTGTGTCCAGCTCATCCCATTTGGCCTCAGGGTCCCATGCCATGCGGGCCTTAAACTACTTGTCATATTAGACCCAGGCATAACCCCCACCGGAAATCTGGACCTTCCTAATGACATCCATATATTTAAACGTGGCTACTGACCACTGGGGAATTTCTAGCTATATACGCTGGAATAAATTAGGAAAGCCGCCGTCCAGTTCTCTATTGTGAGCGGCACCTTTTCTGTAGCTCATACTCCTCCTCCTTTGAACCTTCCTTCGCTCTAACTTCCCGGTGCAGGAGTTTCAGTATCTCCACATACTCCCCCTTCCATATACGCTCCTTAGTAGCCAACATCAGATGCGAACGGCTTCGTGACACCCATCTATGGTAACCGTTTTACCTTCAACTCTTTACTCTCCACCTTTACACCTGACTCCCCTGTCGTGTTGTGTCCTGCTGCGTCATCCCCGGACCCCTTACTCTCTGCATCCCCTGGCCCCTTACCCGGTCCGTCCACTTTAGCCGAAGGCCCCGCACCTGTACCATCCTTGCCTCCAGATACCTTATCTGCAACCCCCAGCGCCCCTTCCAGCGCTTCGTCCGTTCCTACCCCAACGTCAGCCACGAACGTCCCCTTCCGTAACCTGCCCCCCCATGTCCCCACCCCTCCACCCAGCCCCACCGATACCATAAAAGTGGCCGCACCGGCAGCCCGTTTACCTGGAGCCAAGGAAGCCGCACGCCAATCTCTGATCCTCCCCTCAGGGGGTGGGGGGGCGGTGGGGGGAGGGCGACCCGTCCTCCCAGCGTGATGACCGACCCGTGGGCTCCGCCTGGCGCCTTGACACCTGAAATACACTAGTAACAACATTACTCGTCACCCTCTCCGTCTCTCAACTCTCCCTCCTCCATACTAACTTCATCATAAACTAATTCAACCTCCTTAGAACAACCAGCTTTCCCTGCCGGCGGCGCCGACTGCACCCTTTTAGCAACATAAAAAACAACTTTTGCGTCGCTCCTCCTCCGATGTTGGTCCTCAAGCCGTGGAGGCCCTGTGGGTGTGGGGGCCGGCGAGCCCGCTCTGGGCCTACTTCTGCCGGCCTCGACGGTATCCCCCGCCGGTACCAGGAAAGCAACCCGAGGCTCAGCGCTCCCTTCTCCTTGGCGCCAGTGGGCCATCCCCAGCCCTGCAAAGTCTGGAACCCCGCGACGCTCCGCCTCCTGAAAAACAAACGGAAGGTCTGGTGTGCTGGGCCACCCGCCTGCCGAGCATCCTTCACCCCGCATTCTTAGCAGGGGCCGCCCTCTTCCCTCGCGGGCAGCCCGTCAGTGTGCGCGCGGGCTGGGGAGAGACTCTCTTCCCTCCCCTTCCACCCCCTCCTCAACGCCTCCTTCTCCTTCATCATGGGGGCCCGGGCCTCCTCATACTCATCCCCGGGCCCCGCCCCCACCTCCCGATCGACCGCTCCCGCTCTGCCGGAGCGGCCGGATGCTCCAGACATGCTCAGCGGAGAAACGCAAGCAGCGCTTCCCCGCCGAGGCATCTTCCCGCCTGCCCCCCGCCTCGCTCCCTCGCCCACATCCCCGGGGCCCGACAACCCCTTATCCAGGGCAACTCTCCTAGCATACGCACGGCCCTGCCCGCTCACCTGCCTCCTCAAGGTTTTGCGGGCGGCGAGCAGGACATGACAGCGGCCGCCACGCCCACCACCTGGGGGGCCCATCAAAAGATCCATGCGGCCCGCCTCGCTAAGAAGGCGAATAGCCTCCAAGACACGAAAATCTTCACCAGACATGCCGCTAGATGCAGACACACTGTAAATCCACCAGACTGATCAAGAAGCTCTTCACTCAAATTGGCCTCAGCCAAAGCCTGCACTACCACAGACAAAAACCTGCACTACGGCACTCCCAGCCACCAGGTCACCAGAACCTAAAATGGTGGCCCGGCAAGCGCGCAAATCCCCTAAGTAGCTTGGGCTACTATTACAAGTTTGGGCTACATTTGGGCTAGTCCCAAAGTAGCCCTAGGCCCCAAAATGGCCGCTCCCGTCCGGCCCCACCTCACAATGCTCGGCTGCCCCCCCAAACCGTCCTTCTTGCCAATTCTGGCGGCCTGTGCTTACTTGAGCGTGCAGGTCATCGAGTCCTAAAGAGCAGCCAGTTTCACGAGTAACCTATTTACTGACATGTGACGTTTATGAAAACTCTGTGAATATTAAACATGACTCTGCCTTGGTTGGCCAGGAATCTTAAGTGCTCCCAGGTTTGTAAACCAAGGTCTTTATCAGGCGCAGTCGCCATGTAGCCAGGTTCGAACTAAAAAAAAAACAGCTTGGACCTCTCAAGAACAGCTCGGGGACTCTCGACGGTAGATTACGAAATACAAAGCTGGCTTGCGTCCTCACTCTTGACTTGTAGCCAAGTCAACACAAGCAAGACATGTGCTCTACCTTCCAACAGAAATCCGCATTCAGGTCAAATCAAAATGGATCCAATGTTTATCATAAAATTCTTAAGGTAAAGAAAACTATACATAGAATACCCAGGAAAATAAAAGATAACACTGACGCAGGCTTCCACATGCCCCATCTTTCTACTTTGCTGACCAAGCCTCTTAGCAGACTTTTGTCGAGCTCCATTGGACGCCTATCCCCTCCCCCTGGCAATCCAGCATGAAACAGGGCGTTTTGCTGACAAAAGGGTTCCAGATAAGTATTTAGACTAGGACTATTCTATTACTGTACGTTTTTCATTTTACTTTGCTGTCCTTTATGCAGTGTTTTGGGAATTATTCTAAAATGAGTTAAAACTTTATAACAGACATTTGTGTTGTAGGCCATATTCTGTATCGAACCAGTTTCTGTACATTTAAAGTGAACCTTCCTCGGATTAGCCAGCAGCATGAATCGACCTCCAATTAGTTCGACGTCACTGTTAATGCTACTAATCTGATCTGAACGTCGCAGGGTAGAAGCTCAGGGCGAAGCAGAGTACAGACTTTCAGTAGCACCAAAAATCACTTCTGTCCTTCCAACAGAAACATTTGGTCATACAGACTGGCATATCTGGTGCCCTGTGGCACTACCAAAGATAACAATCATACATTACAATCAATGCAAATGGAAACCTTTGATAAACAAACATTTATGACCTTATGAAGGCTTTGGTAAAAGCACAAAGCAGTCCATCGTTGGTTAGTGACAGGAAGCTAGATCACTTCAAACAACGTTCTGATACCGAAGGCTGCACCTTTTTGGAGCGTCAGAATCCTGCCTTGAGGATCCATTCTATGAGGCTTGCACACTGCACATTAAGCTACACCCCATTGTAAGGTATGCACACTGCTCCAGTTATGCATATAGTGGGGGCCTGACAGTCCACTAGCATGGGCAGTGTGTATCCCTGCCTCGTTGAGTTGACCGTATGCTAAGACCCAAACTTTGGAGAAGTTTATTGAAGTATCAATGCTTCGGATGTGCTGGGAACACAGCTGAAATGGATCTCGTTCTCTCGTTTTATAATCCACATTTTACCCCACAATCCACGGTTGCTTTAGAGAAGGGTCCAGAGGGCCATCATCACTCACCAGAATGATTCTATGGATGCTAAGATGAGAACCCGCAGAGCTTTCATTTTTTTCTCCTACCGTTCTGTACTTTAATCCTCAATAATGACCTTTACTGAAGCGAGAGCATGGAGGGGCTCTTGTACTTTCAATAAGCCGTTGATGCTGGTACAGCTTCCCCCTTCCATAGAGAAAGCCATAAGCTTTAGATTTGGTGGGAGTAGAACCTTCATGCTTCTCTTGCCCAAGGTTCACAGGCAACTTGAAAGGAACAGAGCTTTTTTATTTTGTAAAATGTATCCTTGCCGATCAAGGGGGCGAGAGATGATACAGGGGCCTGCATTATATGGGAATTGGCTTGCAAGGTATGATAAACGGATTACTGTAATGTACATGGCACACTTGGTCATAAAGTTATGGGCTGCTGTTTATAAGCCCTAAATGTTTATTTACTTATTTTGTAAATGTCATATGCAAGTCACCAGATTGATTCTTATAATTCTGACCAGAACAAACTGTATTTCTCCTGCTTGTGATGTGACTGTCTTATCTGCTGACTTAATAAAACTGTGTTTTGAAAAAAATGTATCTATGCCCTTCCCACCACGCCACAGGAGATAAGAGAGTTATATCAAGGGGAGCATTATGAATCAACTGCACCTCAACATGCCCAGGAGTTTCCAGGGTATGCTTTTAGACCAACCCCCCCCCCCCCCCCACGCCCCCCCCCCCCCATGAGGGGAAAACATTTTCTAAGAGGTTACTGAGCTTTTTACAGGAAGGGCCATACAATTAAGGAATCACTATGGCAAGCTAACTTTATCAGAACTCAAGTGCATTTAGGCACGATAAGCATTTTGGAAAAACTTGTTTTTCACCAAGCACCAATGTAAAGGCTCCAAAGAACAGAGCTGAACACATATGTTTTCATCACATACTTGTGCAAAAAGGATGACGACAGCACTTGATACAGGTTGAAGTGCAGAGTTATTAAAGCACGTTGCTCACTCAGCATTTTATGGAAGGAACGGTTACTGATTTAAAATCAATGCTGAACAAGCCTCTATTTTTTTTTCTATACGTACCTGGGCCTATCTTAGGATTTCTTATTTCGATATCCTATTGTGAACAACTTTAAATGGATTTGCCCCCCACATTAGTGTAACTGTAACCTGCTACAGCCTTGTTTTCTTACTCAGGCAAGCATTGCCCACAGAAGTTGTCAGTCTCTGAAGCTGAGATACATAGTGTTTTAGCTCATGAAGCTTGAAATAAAGGAATAGCTCACTGAGCCAAACACGTTTACCTTTTTGCTACCAGTGAAGGTCGTACTCCCCGTCTCAGGAGCTCAGCTAGGCTCATACTTGAATTCTTTGTGTAAAACCTATCATGTGACTAATACTAGAAACTTGTTGATAGGAGACTATACATTTGAGTCTTGCTTGTGTTTGAAGAACTTGCCTCCACCAATTGTTTCAGGGGGACCCCTTGGCCGACTGACTTTTTTTGTGATTCACAGAATATTTATATATTTTTTGTCAATAAACCCTTTCGGACTCTTATGCCATGAAAGAAGATTTCTTTGACAGGTCTTCATGCGAATGGCCTTATTTCACCTGCACCTGGGTGAATGGACCAACGCATCACAGGCACGATAGGTAAGACTGAGAATTCTCCGTGGGGAGCCTGGGTGGAGGATAGCTATGTTCACCTTACCGATCCGGTCAGACAGTTGAGTGACATTTAAATGTGAAATATTCTTTGGTGCCGGTTGACTAATATGCACAATATTTCTCTCAAAAAGTGAGCCGCTAATTCTAGATATGCATGGAAAGTTTTGGGGCAAATCAATCAAATGAGGGGCAAGAAAAAGGTGGGTGGGGGGGTTTCAAAAAAAGCGATTCACCATGTTAATTCCCATCGGGAGTTTAGACACGGCTACAGCCCGAACTGCTGGAGGAAATTCCACTTAATGTGGCAGAAAGGTAGCTCTTGGTTTAAAAAGCACCCTTTTTAGGGCTCGCAAAGCGAAGCGAAGTGAAAAGCCCTTTTGCATGGGGTTTAAAAATGGACCTTGAAATTCCACACAGCTCGCACGTGTGCATTTCCAAGGTCCATTTTGATTGGGCTTTGCGTGTGTGCTGTTTTTTAACAGAATACGCAATAGGCCATAGGCGGTTGCGTAGCCAGACAGGTCGCGATAATTGAAGACATATGCTCGTGGTGGCGCGCGCGCACCACTCACAAGCTTCTTTTTTTTTTTTATCCATTTCACGGCGAAACACGGGCTGGAGGGTGTGAATGTCATTAAATAAAACAGCCGCCTGGACAGGGGTTCCCCGCAGAGTTGACAGTGATGCGGCGCAGGCGATGAGTAGTGCTCTCACTAGCACAGATTCAGGGGTGAGCACCCTAGAGACTCACTGCACCACAAGCCCCTCAGACATAGGGGGTAAACGTGCCTCCTCTGCCCCGGTTGCTCCTGTGTTTTGCCGACGCGTTGGGTGCCAGAGTTAAGGCGGCGCTGCCAGGAGCCCGCTCCGCTGTCCATGGCGCGGGCCTGTGAGGCTGTAAGGTGCGGGGAGATGAGCTGGGCTCTGTCAGCGGCATCCGTCAAGTGCCAACCAGCAGCGAGGCATCCATCCCTCTCAGTGCGCGCCTCCTCCCACGGATTGAAGCCTTTTTATCAGCTGTGTCAGGTTCATTATTCAGGATGCGATTAGTAACAGCCAGTCCTGTTTAAGCCATTCATCTGCTCGAAGCCCAGCCTGCGCCCCTCCCTCCCCTCCACCCTCCAAAGTCCAAGTCTCAGGGGGGAGAAAAAGAACCAGAGGGAAAAAATTCCTTGACACATGCTCCTGACGCCAAGACGAAGTTTTAATATGTATCTGTCTCAACGGAATGCAGCGGAGTTTGATGAGAGTCAATTACCGGCGGCCTCGGTGGGAGATTCCTAACAATAAGGCGGGTGATGCCAGGCTGCTCGTTTCCACAGAGCTGCGCCCGGTCACCCAGGGGCATCCTACCCGTGCGCATCCTGCCCTAGAGAGCCCTGCCTCCCAGAGTCCTAACATGAGCATATTGTACCTGTACCAGTGCCACTCACCGGGGGTAGGGCCTGCACCGCTGATTCAACAGGATACAAAAATGCAGGTGCTGCCATGATGCGTGTTTCAAATTGTGTGCCATGCCCTCTGCCCATCTCCTGCTTGACTTTCAGTTGTGAGGCGCAACGCTGGATTATAGGCAGGCTCCAGGATCGATTTTCAAGGTGGCAATAATCAAATATCTGCAGTGACATCTACATGAGAATCATGTAGAGACCTTGTTCACTTTCAAAATCTGGTGTGGATCTGACCTTTCGTATCGCAACCACAGGCACACACACAACCACACACACCACCACACACATAACCACAAACACAACACACATAACCACAAACACAACACACGCAAACACAAACACAACACACACAACCACAAACACAACACACACAACCGCACACACAAACACAACACACAACACACACACAAACACAACCACAACCACACACATAACCACACACACAACCACACACACAACCACACATACAACCACACACAGAACCAACCGTCAGTGCACACTTTCACCAAGTACAGAACACCATCAGTCATCAGTGCACGCTTTCACCGGACACAAACACCACCGGCCGTCAGTGCACGCTTTCGGCGGACACAAACACCACCTGCCGTTAGTGCAGGCTCCCACCAGGCACACACCACCAGACGACAGTTGGCGTTTTCACCAGGCACACACACACCACCAGCCATCGGTGCACGCTTTCACCAGGCACACACACACCACCAGCCGTCAGTGCATGCTTTCACCAAGCACACACACACCACCAGCCGTCAGTGCACGCATTCATCAGACACACACCACCAGCTGTCAGTGCACGCTTTCATCAGGCACACACAACATCAGCAGTCAGTGCACGCTTTCACCAAGCACACACACTACCAGCCATCAGTGCACAATTTCTACAGACACACACCACCAGCCATCAGTGCACACATCAATTGTTAACACATCCACAATTAACTATTGTAACAATAGCAGTATGGCGCACTTTACTTTTAAACATATTCATTTAAAGCGCAGCATGCCACCATTGCTACAAAAATAAATAACAGGAGAAATGGTGCGACCTCTCACACCATGTCCAGGCGCACAACGATCACGTGTGCATAACAATAATGCAACAAGTTAGTGCAAATTTATTCATCTTTTATTTGAATTTCATTTTCATCACGAGGTTTGTTTTTAATCCCAAGTTTTCTCAACCGTCACATGAGAGACATCTCACATTTGTCACGGTAACCTTTAATGCTGCAGAAATGCCAACATGCCTTAATCTGAAGCTCGGCGAAACAGTGAGAAATCCTCTTAAGTTCATCCAGATAACCCAATGCATTTCGGGCCATAAGTGGCCCTTCGTCAGGGGTATTCTACGATTTAAAAAAACAATGTTATAACACCATGCCTATGCTGCTTATAATTCAAACTAAGTACACAGATTGCCAGCCACACACTTACTTAAATCCTCTATTTTTGAGGGAACAAACCATAAGAGACTTCCTGGTTCGTACGGGTATATCACTCAAACCCTTTTATTATTTATTTGTTTTTTGTCTTTTTTTAAGTATTGATGTATGAAAGGGACACCTTATCGTTTTGTACACCTTATATACAATTATTTACAATTCGCGATTATTTACAACACAAACACATACACATAACTAGTTGTATTATACAAAGTGAATTGCTCTGATATATATACACTCAAATATTCATACTACGAAGAAAAAATCATCCGTAATTCCATAAAGACCAGAGTCAAAAGTATAAACTTGATGACAATCATAAATCAATGAACTACAGTTGAATGTAGGCAGTTCAAAAAAGGAAAAATAGACTTCAAATTAATTCATTCAGTCCATTCAACCAATAAATGGCTAATCTTTTTTTCCAACGCGTTTCGAATCCGGTATGTCAACTCTACGGATTCTCATCAGGGCTCTGTCTTAATACGGGATATCTGTTGAACCAGCAGCCGCCGGTCAAGGGTAGGGTATTAGTTCTGACTGAGTTTCTTTTCTTTTCGGGATCTTACTGGATCATGCTCGTGATCCTACATTTCCACCAAATGGGAGTTAATTTTCAGTCTTGTATTACAGCCTGCTCTGAGGGATTCCTTGCTTGGGCTGTTTGTGTTCTAATCGGTTGCAGCGGTAAACGCTTTCTAACCATGTAGGCACCGCTTTCCTCAGTCCTTATTATTTGCGCTCGCTTTCCTTGAACAAGCTGTGACTCGGCATCTAGCTCTCATTCACTTAGTTTGGCAGCCAAACTAAGTGAATGAGAGCTAGATGCCGAGTCACAGCTTGTTCAAGGAAAGCGAGCGCAAATAATAAAGACTGAGGAAAGCGGTGCCTACATGGTTAGAAAGCGTTTACCGCTGCAACCGATTAGAACACGAACAGCCCAAGCAAGGAATCCCTCAGAGCAGGCTGTAATACAAGACTGAAAATTAACTCCCATTTGGTGGAAATGTAGGATCACGAGCATGATCCAGTAAGATCCCGAAAAGAAAAGAAACTCAGTCAGAACTAATACCCTACCCTTGACCGGCGGCTGCTGGTTCAACAGATATCCCGTATTAAGACAGAGCCCTGATGAGAATCCGTAGAGTTGACATACCGGATTCGAAACGCGTTGGAAAAAAAGATTAGCCATTTATTGGTTGAATGGACTGAATGAATTAATTTGAAGTCTATTTTTCCTTTTTTGAACTGCCTACATTCAACTGTAGTTCACTGATTTAGGATTGTCATCAAGTTTATACTTTTGACTCTGGTCTTTATGGAATTACGGATGATTTTTTCTTCGTAGTATGAATATTTGAGTGTATATATATCAGAGCAATTCACTTTGTATAATACAACTAGTTATGTGTATGTGTTTGTGTTGTAAATAATCGCGAATTGTAAATAATTGTATATAAGGTGTACAAAACGATAAGGTGTCCCTTTCATACATCAATACTTTAAAAAAGACAAAAAACAAATAAATAATAAAAGGGTTTGAGTGATATACCCGTACGAACCAGGAAGTCTCTTATGGTTTGTTCCCTCCAAAATAGAGGATTTAAGTAAGTGTGTGGCTGGCAATCTGTGTACTTAGTTATATTAATGGTCCAGCTAGCCCCACGTCCCAGGACCTGACTCCCCCATTCTTCAAAGCTTATAATTCAAAAGCATTACGCGCCATTGTCTCATGCTTCCTCCACTTCATTAGCGTGTTCCCGCTAATCGTGGCTAAAAAGCCACTACTAAATCAATATCCACATTCCCATTTCTCAATCTCCCACCCTCCACTCAGATTCGAATGTGGCACATAATTTCGGTACTAAGGTTTCATTACGTGCAAACCCTCCAAATCCTGAATTAATAAAGAACAGATTTTCAACAAACTGGGTAGTTACCTTTCAACAATTCTTTCCTTTTACCACACAGGCAAACATCATCTAAATGTTCACTCTCCAATCTGTTAAAAGCACCTGGGTAATCTCTCCGCCCTACGCGGCTCCTCCTACTCTCAGCTCTCTTAACTCTATGTCACCCATGATACTCACTTTCAGCTGTTCAAATGCGCTTGTGCGTTTATTCAAGGGTGACGAGGGGCACTCGGCATTACTATGTTGAACTACAAAATTAAATACACATTTTTTTGGCCTACAATTTATAGACTTTTGTTGCAATTGGTGTTGCAATATTTAGCAATGCCAATAGCTCAAACTTAATTAATGCAAGACCTATTCCATTGTAAATGCTTGTTGTTATTTGATGAACATCTGTTCAGTAGTTTTAGAGTAATTAAAAGAAATCCAAATTTGTATATATAGGGACGCGGATCCTTCCCGACGCCTACGCGGAGCTTTACGAACCCACGTGCTAACAGCAGGTCTGTGATTGACTGGCAGCAATCTGTGTAGAAAGTTACGGCCACCATTTTCTAAACCTGGACCTTGTCCCGGGGGACGACATTTAGAGTTAAATACCAGAAAAGGTGTCAGGGTAGAGATACCCTGAGCTCATGGGTCCATTGTAGGGGTGTCTATGGTACCCCTTATAAGTATCAACATGCTCTAAACAGGCTTTTTTTCCAGGTGCGGCGAGTCGCAGACCCATAGTGATGCCCAGCGCAGTCCCCCGTGTAGCGTCACAGTGGAGTTGTGAACCTTGCAATAAATAAATAAATGTATTCAAACACTCACAAGGTTTTCCTTTTATAAAGGGGACACGGTCTTGGGGGATGAAAATCTAGGATACAAAGTATAGAAGGGGGTCAGAGCAGAGGTACCCTGACCCCATGGGTGGATTGTAGGGGTCTCTGAGGGACCCCTTATGAGTGTCAGAATAACCCAAACCATTTTTTTCCGCGTGGGGGAGTCACAGAAGCATTGCGATGCTCAGTGCAGTCCCTCCTGGGTAGCTTTACAGCGGAGTCGCCAACCTTGCCATAGAACCTTTTAAAAATATAAATTCACACACAAACACTAAAGCATGCACTCAGAGACCCACTCATACACCCGCTCAAAGACCCATATATCCACTGAGACACACCAGACCCACTCAGACAGTCCTGTACCCACTCACAGACCTACTCAGAGGGACTCATCAACTCACAGACCCATTCAGACACTCAAGCATCCACTCACAGGCCCACTCATACACCTACACACCCACTCAGACACTGACACACCGATTTACACACCCACTCAAACACTAATGCACCCACTCAAAGACTCATTCAGACACTAACGCACCTAGACACAGATTCACTCAGACGCTCATACACCATACACAGACCAACTCAGACATTGATGCACCCTCTCACAGATCCACTCATACACTTGCACCCACTTAGACATTGACACGCCCGCTCACAGACTCACATGGACACTCATGCACCAGTCACAGACCCACTGAGACACTGATGCACCCACTGAGAGACCCACTGAGACACTCATGCACCCAGTCACAGACCCACTGAGACACTCATGCAACCATTCAGACTCCCTCACCCAGTCACAGACCCACTCAGGCACTAATACACTCATTCATAGACCCGCTCAGAGACTTACGCATCCCGTCACAGATCCACTCGTACACTCATGCACCCATTTACAGACCTACTCAGACATTGACACTTGCACTCACAGACCCACAAAGACAGACATGCACCCAGAAAAAAGACCCAATAAGACACTGATGCTCCCACTGAAACCCACTCAGACACTCATGCTCCCACTCACAGACACACACACAGACCCACTCAAAAACTCATGTATCCACTCACACACCCACTCACTGACTGATGCACTCACTCACAAACCCAATTAGACACGCATGCACCCAGTCACATACCCATTCAGAGATAGATGCACCCTCTCACAGACTTATTCAAACATGAATGCACCCACTCTTAACCCACCCACATAGTAACACACCCACCTTATTAGACACTAACACAGCTACTCAAAGAGCCATTGCCACATGCACAGAGTCACACAAAGAGTCATAACTCGTAGGTTTGCTGTTGTGCATTGAATGTGTGCTTTTGCTTCACAAATCCGTGACGGATTCGTGACTCCCAAAAAAAACCTGATTTTAATTGAAAATTATTAGTGTTTGGGAAGGGTGGCTCTTATAAGAACCTTTGTATTGACTTAATGTAGATTAAAATTATACGTACAACATGATGCAGCCTTTCAAGTTGCTATGGAATATTTTGTTGCCTTTCTCTGTGAAATGTACTCTGTCACTTCTGCATATATTCTCTATGTCAAAGCGTATATTGTTGTTGTACATGGAGCCCATGTTATGGTCTCAGAGGAATGCAGAAACAGTTTTATTAACATGTTTCCTGGCTTTGTCTATCTGTGGACAGAATTCATATGACCACTTCTATTTCTGGCTTTGGCAAATGCTAGAGTACACCAAAGCAGTGTGAGGGAAAAATTTAATTAATTTACCAAAGGTATCTTTCATTACGGTTTCCAGTCCTACTCCAGTAAGTGTGCCTGCCTAGGTCATTGCCACCACAGTGCACAATTAAGAGGTCAGGATGTTGGCAATACCCAATGCTTTCGACCATGCGCAGTTCTTGCAAGATGTACGTCTGACACAGGAGAGAGGAGGTAGGCAGCCCGGGGACGCCGCAGTACAGGTAAGTGGGTTTTATTTCCTTTTAAATACATTTTAAAATAGTTTTTATGATGGGAATGGAGGTGGGTGGGAGAGCGGAGTTAAGCTGAGTTTTCCCCAACTCCGTGGACCTCCGCATAATGGCACTACGCTAGCTTCACCTGGGTTACTATTAAATGTTCACTTGGCATCAGTCTCTCATGCAGATGTAAAAAAAGAAAGAATGCAGTTATAAAATAAGAGTTCAAAGAACAGTTCCTAGCACATGCCATAGGGTTTGCACAGGTGCGCTCTTGAAGGAGAACTGAACTGGACTGCATGCAACATGGGAACTCTTGAGTATTTATCAGAGATCACTCTCTCGTGCTGTAACCGCAGACGTCACCCAGCACCGATGTTGGGGTGCACAGAAAGTAAAGTTGGCTTAGCATTTGAGCCTTAAAGGTACCAGCCTGTCAGAGTCATTAAAAACAGCAATTCATTGTACAAAACAATATTACAATAAAAAGGATTGGATTCATGAAAGTTAAAATTATTCCAAAATACGAAATGGACAAATTAAATAGAGATAACAATCAGGTGTAACAATGGTAAAAAAAAGTATATATAGGGCCCCGCTTGCAATTGTCTGCTATTCACCCTGTGGGCCCTTGTGTTGTGTAGCTACGTGAACGGTCGGCTCTACTGCTAAAAACAATAAAGTGCTTGTGCGTCAGCTCAAGAAGTAGGGGATATCGATGGGGGATGGTGTTTGATATTCGGGCCAGTTATGTGTTTGGGACTGACCCACTACGTTCAGCAATTCTTCTCTCTTGGCCTTCCTCCTCATAAGCCACATGAGGCCTAAAACTTAGCTACTGCATAGACAAAGGAAGATCTGGTGTCTGATTTGAGGATACGCAAGGCTTCCTGGTAGTTTCATGTACCCATTTGCTGATAAATGGGTTTTATAAATTTGGATCTTGGACGCAAGTAAGCTGGACATGCTAACAGCACATGGGCAGTTGCTAGGATTCGGTTAGTTGGTGTGCCACTTAGCTGATATCTCATTGACGGATAGGGTTCAGAGCCTAAATTGCACATTAAGTTTCCTATACAGCGGAACCTGGATTAGCTCAAGATAGGTTTCCAAAAGTCTGGAATGTTGTGCATTCGGAACTCCATGGAGAGCTTCCCCAGGTCGGGGCTGATGGAATCTTGTTGTGCAACCCACTCCCAGTAAAATCGTTTTACTGCATCTTTTTGTAGTGGGGGGAGGTTGGTTGATCCCCCCTACTACAAAAAGATGCAGTAAAACCTGAGTGTAATTACTTTCTAAGAGTTTGTGATTGTTAAACATTTACACTAAGCTAATACAAAAGTTAAATTAGTATACTAGGTGTACTACTAATGAGTGGTACTACTTCTAACATATATCATTCGAGTGGCTGTGTGACTGACTGTATTCATGTGTGAGTGGGTGTTTGAGTGGCTGTATAAATGTATGAGAGTGTGCATGAGTAGCTATATAGGTGTTTATGTGGGTGTGTGTGTAGCTTTGTGGTTGAGTGAGTGGCTGTATGGGTTAGTGAGTGGCAGTGTGAGGGCTTTATGGGAGAATAATTGCTTGTATGATTAGCTATGTGGGTGAGTGGTTCTGTAAGTGGCTGTATGAGCAAGTGAGTGGGTGTGTGAGTGGTTCTATAGACGAGTGAGTGGTTGTGTGAATACTTTTATAGGTCTTGGAATGGGTTTCTGAGCAGTTGTGTGAATGGGAGTAGGTGTACAAGGGTTTTTTTGGAGTGTGAGTGGTTCTGTGGATGATATCATCAGTGATATCACTGACCATGTCATGAGTGATGTAATATGTGAGAGCCTAAGCAGTGCATTGCAGGGGTGTAAGTTATATCCAGCTCAGGTAACTATACCTGCTGAATTTCACTGGTTTTGTACAAGTGAAATCTGAGCCTAACTATAACGTTTATGTAAGCATTGTTTTTCTCAGTGAATATATATATCAAAACAACACCCTTTAAGGCTTGAAGTGCCACATAAATTGTGCAAAAAGGAAGCAAGGAACTCTGGGTTATAAGGAATACCTAGCATTGTTACACTAGGGAGGCTGCCCACATGGGCTTCAATTGTGCTTGGTAATGTCCCAATAGGAATACATGAAATTGCAAATAGATACAACAATTCTGTGTTGTATCCTAAAATGTCACCCTAAAACGGCCACCCACTAGGGCTCAATCTGAACTTTATGAGGTCCAGGACACACACTCATTAGAAACTACAGTCATGAACTGGATTCCCGTTTTATAAGATTAAAAGATATATATTATTAATCTGTAACAAACATGTGTTTACATTTTTTTTAAATACCACTTCAGATAACTTGTTTATATATTTATTCAACCATGAGAATTGCGCCTTTGACTATTGTTATATGCTGATTCCAATATAGTGTTCACAATATTTTCTTTGACCAGCCCTTTTCACTGTTAGTCTCTTTTCACTGTCCATCACTGGGATAACTATATATACAATTATTGTGTTGTGTCTTCCTAACCCGTGATCAAGGCATTCGTTAGTGAAACATGTCAGGCTTTCACTGCCATTCAATAAATCTTCAGAATTTACCAGCAACCAGACAGAGCCGCTCATTTATTATTCACTGCTCCTCCCAAAGAACGTGATATAATGCCCTAGGGCATTTTCAAAGAATACATTGAAAGCTTACTGTATTTTTAATCAGTCCTTGCTGAAGCTCTATGCTCTTCAGAAGAGTGCAGAGCCACCTTGTGGTGGCTTTTATAGCTGCAAAAGAGCTTGAAAAATGTTTTTTTTAAAGCTCAAATAAAACAAAGAAATTGTTGTAATTTCAATGATTTTTATTAAACGTACTGTGTGAATTAATAACAATTAAATTTCATTATAATTATTGGTCTTGTTTTGACAAAGACAGTAAAATGCGATTTATCCAGAAATGAATTGCCAGCATATGCTGCTATCCTGACCCCTTCATAAAGCCAATAGGCCCAGTTTTTATATTTTGGTGTTCTGACCCTTTGACAAAAATCAGTAAATTTCCTCTAATTAAAATGAGACAGAGGCAGTGCGCCCAACCTCCAGCTGAGCAGGGCTCCGGTGCCCGGGAGGGGAGTGGGGGTGCTGGCACCGTCAAAGGCTGCTCATTGGGGTTGAATGCAGGTCCTAGCTGCAGGCCAGGCCCTGGAAGGCTGTGTGCAGCGTGGGGCTGACATCCAGTATGGTAATAACATATTACTTTATGTTAAAAAAACCTAGAAATTCACTGGAAAATAAACCTTTAAAGTTATGTTATAATTAGGTGTGGTAACATCTTACTTTGCATTAAAAAAAATTAGAAATTCACTGGAAAAAAACTAAGGTTAAAGAGACTAACAGGTGAGAAGGTACATTTTTGTTGTTTGATTATTTAAAATCTTTACAATAGCGATCAATAAAATAGCACTTAAATATTCTGGTCAAATTGTGATGAGAGGCGTATGCAATGAGCATGGGACAGCAAATTTGTTGTTTAAAATATTACAATAACAGTCAATAAAAAAAATAACAGCGCTATGAGTAATCCACTGAATATCACTAAAAAGCATGTGCAAATGTGCAGGGAGCAACAATTTAAGATTTTCATCTTCTCAGGGCAGATGATAATAGGACCTATTGGCCGATAGTCCCAAGAGAAGGCAAGGTAGTTCAGAATGTAAATGTTTTGTTACTCTGCCCAAAATAAATCGTCTACTTTGGGTGAAAGCAGAGGTAAGTTGATTAAGTTCAAGTTCAAGTTCGGACATTTGTATAGCGCACTACTCACCCAGAGGGTCCCAAGGCGCTTGGGGAGAGGGTTCATTATTTGACGAATAGCCAGGTTTTAAGTTATTTTCTGAAGGAGATGTGGTTTTGAGTAAGGCGGAGGTGAGTGGGGAGCGAGTTCCAGGTCCTGGCAGCCAGGAAGGAGAAGGATCTGCCACCCATGGTGGATCTACGGATGCGCGGGACTGTGGCGAGGGCTTGATTGGACGACCTTAGTTGGCGGGTGGGTTCGTAGAAGGACAGTCGTGTGCTGAGGCATTCGGGTCCTAGTTTGTAGAGGGCCTTGTGTGCGTGGGTGAGAAGACGGAACGTAATTCTTTTGTTGACGGGAAGCCAGTGGAGGTCTTTTAGGTGTCCGGTGATGTGATCTTGGCGAGGGACGTCTAATATGAGTCTTGCTGATGCGTTTTGGATGCGTTGGAGTTTTTTCTGTAATTTTGCTGTGATTCCTGCGTATAATGTATTGCCATAATCCAGTCGACTTGTGACCAGTGCGTGGGTGACGGTCTTTCTTGTCTCGAGGGGGATCCAGCGGAAAATCTTTTTGAGAATGCGAAGTACGTTGAAGCAGGAGGATGAGACTGCGTTGACTTGTCTGGACATCGAGAGAGAGGAGTCTAGGATGAAGCCAAGGTTACGTGCGTGGTCTGTGGGTGTTGGTGCAGTGCCCAGAGCGGAAGGCCACCAGGAGTCGTCCCAGGCAGATGGGGAAGATCCAAGGATGAGCACTTCAGTTTTGTCTGAGTTGAGTTTTAGGCGGCTGTGTTTCATCCATTCGGCTACTTCTTTCATGCCTTCGTGCAGATTGGTTTTGGCGGTGTTGGGGTCTTTGGTGAGGGAAAGGATCAGCTGGGTGTCATCGGCGTAGGAGATGATGTTAAGGTTATGTTGCCGCGCGATGGATGCGAGTGGGCTCATGTAGACGTTGAAGAGGGTGGGACTGAGTGAGGATCCTTGTGGGACTCTGCAGATGACTTCAGTGGCCTCTGAGTTGAATGGGGGAAGTCGGACTCTGAGTTCTTCCAGCTAGGAACGAGGTGATCCAGTCCAAGGCTTTGCCTTGAATGCCGATGTTGCTGAGGCGTTGTATGAGGGTGCTGTGGCAGACTGTGTCGAAAGCGGCTGAGAGGTCGAGTAGAATGAGGGCCACTGTTTCTCCGTTGTCCAGTAGGTTTCGGATGTCGTCTGTTGCTGCGATGAGGGCGGTTTCGGTGCTGTGTTTGGCCCGAAATCCGGACTGAGAGGGGTCGAGGGAGTTGTTGGATTCAAGGAAGGCGGCGAGCTGGCTGTTGACGGCTTTCTCAATGACTTTGGCCGGGAATGGGAGGAGGGATATGGGTCGGTAGTTTTTAAGTTCAGAGGGGTCTGCTGTGGGTTTCTTCAGAAGGGCGCTGAGTTCGGCATGTTTCCAGCTTTCTGGGAAGGTGGCAGAGTTGAACGAGCAGTTGATGACATCACGGAGATGAGGTGCGATGATGGAGTCGGCTTTGTTGAAGATGTGGTGGGGGCAGGGGTCGGTTGGCGAGCCAGAGTGGATTGAGTTCATTAGGCGGATGGTGTCTTCAGTGGTGATTGGGTTCCAGGCGCTAAGGATGTTAGTTGGTGGAGTAGGATCTGAGGGGGGTGGGGAGTGTTGATCGCTGGGAGTATTCTCGAAGCTGTTGTGGATGTCTGCAATTTTGTTGTAGAAGAAGGAAGATAGCGCATCGCAGAGGACTTGGGAGGGAGTGATGTCGTTGGATGCTGCGGTGGGGTTGGTGAATTCTTTGACGATGTTGAAAAGTTCCTTGCTATTCACTGGGTGCGAACAGGTTTGTTGGGTACTGAAGAAGGCATTGCGTCAAAATGCATTTACTCAAAGTCAACAGAGTCCTCACGGTGCCTGTTTTGTTATTGATACTTCATGTGATTTCACCCTTGCGGAGAATAGCACCTGTCCAGAGTTCGGCAGATTTGGTTGACTTGATTGTACAATAATACTTACGCATTGCGGAGCAGCAGCTTGGGGGCCACGAGGACATCATGGAACTACTCCGAGTCTTCCTTAGTGAAACAGCAGAAAAGAAAAAAGAAAACTGAACATTTTCATCTCGGAGGCCCACTGAAGAGCTTTTAAATGAAATGAACATTTTGCTACAGCACAGAAACTTACTAAAGGTAAAGGAATTTCGAAAGTGCACTACTGATCCCAGCATGCAACACATAGTTGAACTCACCTGTGTGGCCCACTGAGGGCCAATTAAATGGACATGCAGAGGAGAGTATCTTTTCACCATTTCTGTGCAGTATCATGAAGCCTGTCACCAAGGAGCTGCTGCTCTGAAACCCATTAGGCAAGATATGTATCTGAATAAAAATGCTGGTTTCCTTTTATTAAAGAATCAGTGGAATTAATCTGCTCTTCGAGTGCGTCTTCAACTGTGGATGTTTTGTTGAATTATCTGTATATATATATATATATATATATACATATATAGTTAACGCAATGGCGGTTCAGACTGGAGCGCTCTACAGCGGGTGTGTGCGTGGGACCAACCACAGGTCCGAAAATCTTTTTTGAACAAAACAAAACGCCGAACTCAGGAATTGTAATTAAGTTGGCGTTTATTCAGCAAACTCCACCACCATCCGTCTGTCACACCGACGCGTTTCGGGCACACACCCTTTTTCACGGTAGGTGGCACTACTTTTTTACTGGTTTATAAAGGCTATGCATCATTTCCAGTCCCATTGCATTCTGGGATTGGTAGTTTAAATACGTTTTTAACACAAAGTCACCACTTTTATGACAGGTATGAATGTGTATATGATTATAAGACACTTTCGTTATAATGCAACTGCGCTGGTTAAACCACACAATTAGCTGTTTGTCATTGTAGGTATAGTACCACATTTTTACCATTTGTACATTCTGTATATAACAACAGTTGCATTAACACCGGTTGGCCACAGTTCTAAATTTTAGAAACTTGTAACTTAAAATTTTTGGTATAGTACCCTTGACTCCCAAAGATTATACATGGCTGTTCACATATCTGTTTTAATCCAGTCTCTTGGTTCTGTTCCCTTAGTCAAATGTTAGCTTATGTGTACAGGGCACTCATGTTCCTCATTATACTGTCGAAAGAGATCCAGTTTTTATTGCAAATGGTTTTCATGCGGATAATATATTTTGATTCTAGTTGACGCAATTTCAATTTGCGATCCCCCAGCCTCTCATGTTCTTCCACATTGTCTATTCCAAAAAAGCACATTCTATTGAAATCTCCAGCTTGACACTCGAGCATGTGTTTGGCTATTGCGTATGTCATGTCTCTGTTCTTCACAGCTCTTATGTGCTCAAGCATTCTCTTCTTTAAGGCACAGATAGTGCTTCCTATGTACATTTGTGAACAATCACATTGAATTATATATACTACGTATTGAGTAGTGCAAGTTATTTTTCCTTTTATTTCAATTAATCGTCCTTCTGGATCTCTGAATGTTTTAACATTTTTGCCAATCTTGCACGCTTTGCAGCATCCACATTTGTTGAACCCTTTTTGTTGTTGATCAAGCCAATTGGTAGTTGGTAGTTTTTTTGCTTGGAGCTTCGAAATGGCTTTTTACGAGCATGTCTTTTAAGGATGGTACTTTTCTGAAAGATAATTTTGGCTCATTGTCTAAGATTTTATTTAGATCAGCATCTTGTTGTAATAACAATTCCTGAGTGCGGCGTTTAGTTTTGCTGAAAACAAAAAAGAAAATATATATATATATATATATGCGAAGCAGTTGTAGCCCAAATTGGTGTCAGTGCTCACTTTCTCAGCTTGGTGCAGTTTTCTACGGCTGGGCCAGTCGTTTGCATATAGCTGAAAACTACCCTCAGAGGGCAATGAAAACGCACTCTCTCGTCTATTTTCAGTGATAGCGGTTTTAATCAGTAACCAGTACCCAACGCGTTTCGCTTCTTACAAAGCTTGCTCACGGGATGTTGAGCTAGTTTCTAAGTCCTCCTTTTAAACACCAGGTCATGTGACTTCCCATGTTGTCTATTGTATGCATGCTGGTTAATGTAGTTACCATACATTATAGTCACCAGTATACACTTTTCTTTAGTTCATAGTCTTTGACAACAGGGAAGAGGGGAAGGGGGGAGTGCATTTCTTTGTTTGCAGACATTATTTACAGACTATTCAGTGAGTGTTAGTCATGTTACTTTCTGTTCTATCCAATGAGCCCATCGGATTTCAAATTTTTCTGTGTTCATCCTTCATTCCACCCTGGTCGGTTTCGTCTAATGCTGTTATTGCATTCAGATTCGTTTTTAATCGTCCTCTGGTGGGCGTGTTTATTAATCCATATGCGGGGTTCACTGTGCGTGGTACACCACCTAATCCTCAGAGATGAACATAGAGTTCTTCGGTCAAGTTCAGGCCTGTCGGTTCCAGAGTTCTGAAGTTAATTATGTGCTTTGATTCTTTGCGTCTTAAGGTTTTCAGTCGGTCACCTCCTCTCTCCATTTGTTGGACTTGTTCTATTGCACAGAATTTCAAGAGTTCCCAGTTATTGCTGTGTGTTTGCTCCATGTGTTTGGCTACCGCGTAGCTGCGATCCTTATTTGTTGTCGCTCTGGTATGTTCCAGGATTCGCTTCTTGCATTCAAAAGTGGTGCTGCCTATGTATTTTTTGTTACATGGGCATTCGATTAAATATACCACATAGGTACTCTTGCATGTCAGGTGTTGTGGTATTGTCCATTTCATACCTTCTCTGATTACAATTTCTTTGGTTGCTTTCGCGATCTTGCACACTTTGCAATGTCTGCATGGGAAGAAGCCTTTCCGTTGTAACCAATCCATTTTTGGCACTTCTTTGTAGTGACTATTTACCAGGTGGTCTCCCAAGTTTCTAGTACGTCTGTACGTTATATTGGGGTGGTTGCCTATAATTTGTGACACAATAGGATCAGTTTTTAGAATCGGTCAATGTTTTTGTATAATCTTTGCCAACTTGTTGTTTTCTGCGCTATGGGTGGTGATTAATCGGATTACTTCTACTTGTGCTGGATTTTTTTCAGATTTCTGTAAAATGTCTTTGCGATCTTGTGCCTGTGTTCTTCTAAGGCTCTTTTCCACCACTTTCCTGGGGTATCCTCTTTTCACAAATCTAGTGATTGCATTGGCACTGTGGCGCTCGAACTCTTCATCCTCCGAGCAATTGCGTCTGTATCGTAAGAATTCTCCATACGGTATGCTCCATTTCAATTTCTTGTTGTGGAAGCTTTCCCCATGGAGAATCGCGTTGGTCGCCATCTTTTTTCGGTGCAACGTGGTATGTATGGTGCCGTCCTTTATGTAGATCTCTGTGTCCAGGAATACCACCCTTTCCGTGCTTATTTCCACAGTGAATTTCAAGTTGGTGGCGGTGCTGTTCAGTTTATCAAAGTAATTGAGAAAATCTTCCTTACACCCATCCCAAATGATAAGCAGATCATCAATGAATCTGAGCCATAGGATGATCTTCGTGCTCCATTGATAGTTACTTGTATGCCACGCTAAATGCTGTTCAAACCATCCCATGGTTAGGTTCGTGTAATTAGGCGAAAAAGAAAAGCCCATGGCACATCCTTTGATCTGTTTGTATAGCTTTTTGTTGAACAGAAAGATGTTCTGGTTCAGGCACAGGTTGACCATTTCATTCAGCATTTTGTTGTGGTCTTTGTATTGAATGTTCCTTTTTGCTAGGAAAAATTTGCAAGCTTTAGTTCCTATGTGGTGTTCGATGTTGGTGTACAAAGACACCACGTCCATTGTGATCAGTATGTACTTATCTGGTCAGATGACTTATCTTATATATATATGACTTATATATATATATATCTGGCGAGGGGTTTCCAGTCCAGGGCTGTTTCCCGACAATTGAGAATTCAGGACTCGGACGCTATAAGCGACAAGGCATCACTTGCAGGAATACAAGTACCATAAGGCACGGCGCCCATCCAGGGGCGTGTCATGAACATAAAAGAGGGCTTTTCCTGCCACTACCCTGAAAACTTTATTCGTCCTCCTCTGAAGAAGAAGGCAGCCGCCTTCGAAACGCGTCAGGATACACGACGAATCAGGCTTGCATCACGAACCCTGTTCCTGTGTTTCTCAGCTATCTAGCAACTATTGTGAGAATAAAGCCTTGCACAGAAGCCCCGCGAGTGTGGTTGGTGTTTTCTACACTTTGAGCGCACATATCTGAAAGGTCCCATCACCTTTCTTCTCCGCACCCGCCTGAGAAGAGTGCATGACGTTCTGATGGGGATAGGAGCGCTGTAGTGAAACTGCATCACGTCAGAGCACCGCCAAACAGCGAGATGGAAAGAGCCCGTAATGGTGAGCATCCAGCTTGTGGGGAGATGAATCTATCTTTTCCCCTGCTCTAATACCATGACGCTGCCCGACTGGCGAGGGGTTTCCAGTCCAGGGCTGTTTCCCGACAATTGAGAATTCAGGACTCGAACGCTATAAGCGACAAGGCATCACTTGCAGGAATACAAGTACCATAAGGCACGGCGCCCATCCAGGGGCGTGTCATGAACATAAAAGAGGGCTTTTCCTGCCACTACCCTGAAAACTTTATTCGTCCTCCTCTGAAGAAGAAGGCAGCCGCCTTCGAAACGCGTCAGGATACACAACGAATCAGGCTTGCATCACGAACCCTGCTCCTGTGTTTCTCAGCTATCTAGCAACTATTGTGAGAATAAAGCCTTGCACAGAAGCCCCGCGAGTGTGGTTGGTGTTTTCTACACTTTGAGCACACATATCTGAAAGGTCCCATCACCTTTCTTCTCCACACCCGCCTGAGAAGAGTGCACGACATTCTGATGGGGATAGGAGCGCTGTAGTGAAACTGCATCACGTCAGAGCACCGCCAAACAGCGAGATGGAAAGAGCCCGTAATGGTGAGCATCCAGCTTGTGGGGAGATGAATCTATCTTTTCCCCTGCTCTAATACCATGACGCTGCCCGGCTGGCGAGGGGTTTCCAGTCCAGGGCTGTTTCCCGACAATTGAGAATTCAGGACTCGGACGCTATAAGCGACAAGGCATCACTTGCAGGAATACAAGCACCATAAGGCACGGCGCCCATCCAGGGGCGTGTCATGAACATAAAAGAGGGCTTTTCCTGCCACTACCCTGAAAACTTTATTCGTCCTCCTCTGAAGAAGAAGGCAGCCGCCTTCGAAACGCGTCAGGATACACGACGAATCAGGCTTGCATCACGAACCCTGTTCCTGTGTTTCTCAGCTATCTAGCAACTATTGTGAGAATAAAGCCTTGCACAGAAGCCCCGCGAGTGTGGTTGGTGTTTTCTACACTTTGAGCGTATATATATATATATCATCATGTGAACAAGGCTCCCCGGAGCCGAAACGTCATACGATGTGCTTGCACTAATTAAAGTAATTGCACGTACTTGGACCGTGTCTGCGTCTTTCTATGGAGCGGTGGGGACACCTCGCCCTGTGGTGATCGAACGCTGATTCTTTGGATAGATAGATAGATAGATATATATATATATATATATATATATATATATATATATATATATATATATATATATATATATATATATATATATATATATATATATATATATATATATATATATATATATATATATATATATATATGTCATAATCAGTCAAGCAGGGGCCGAGAAACCAGGTGGCTCCCAAAGCACAAAATCCCTATGATTTGTCTATAGACTTCTATGGACAGGGCTACAGCAAAAACTGCTGAACGGAATTATAGCAAGTTTGGGAGGAAGCTAGATCCTGGCACGCAGATTGTGTTTTTTGTGATTTGGTGTAAATTCATTACATCGTTTTTGACAAATAAAGGTAAAAAAATATATAGCTATCTGGACAGTTGGTGGCCAGATATGCTCTGATTGGCCAATTTAGAGGGGACTAGTCTTTCCTGATTGGTTGGTGACAACTTGAACAATATGTTTGACAGTCGTTACAAAAATCAGGGACTAGGTCCCTGTGTCCTCTAAATACATTAAAAAAAAATGTAAGGAGCCAGAAAGAGAGCACCCAATGAACTTTGAGGACGTTAAGGGCTGCATCAGAAAAGTATGTACCCGTCAACTCCTTATGAATTCGCAGTGAACTTTCCTTTGCAACATATGCCGAAACCTAAGCTCGCTGCACCAGAAGTGCCAGAGTTTGCTCTAGCCACACTGCTGAAGGGACTGGTGGGAAGCAAACTTTCTATTACCTCTGTGAACACTGTGGCTGATGCCAAAACAGCAGGAGTACAATCTCCATAGGGAAATCACTACTTTTTTAACTAAGCTCTACCTTCAAACATAGGCGGTCGGGTCCTTGATCTCGAAAGCTGGATTTACAACCTTCCGACTAGGAAAATAAGATTGGTTGGCTCACTCCCTCAGCCAGCATACCATACTCGCCGCTTCCTCACTACCACTCTCACAACGGCCAAATTCTGTATACTGTGTCATTGGCACTCTCCACAGGTCTCAACTCATGGGAAATGGCATGGGGCGATGTTCAAGAATGCCTCCCACAAGAAAGTGATCTATAACCTTGTGGGTAGGGCTGATGAGTTCCTCCTTGTTTGGACCTCCTTTCTTGGGGAAAACTGACCCATTTGGCCACCCTCCTTCCTTAGTTTGTCCAGGCCCCTTCCCTTTTTTCTCTTTCCCTCCTCCACTGCTCCCTCCCCCAGCTTTCACTTCCCTTCTGGCCTTTTTCCTTGCCTGTTATAAGGGCTCCTCCCTGCCCTAACTCTGGATTCATATGTTTCGCACTTGACAATTGTGTCACTCTCCAATACGTTTGTTGCTTGCATTGGGCATTGTTTTCATTGACATTGGGGAATTCAATAATATAATTTCAACACAAAAAAAGAAACAGAATATAATGCATGGACTTTCAATTAGGGTAGAGTAGCGATCCAAGCCAATACACTTGTGAAGCACCAGAACCTCCAGGGGACACAAAGGTGCTAGTTAACAGCAGAAAATCACAAACCTTTACTCTAACAAATGGTCTTTATCACTTTTCCGAAAGGGAATAGATGCAGTAAACGTCTAAGATCTACTGGCAGGGTGTTCCATCAAGCATTGGCACCTGTGGCATGGTTTAATACCCTGCTTTCTTCCGGACACTGGCATCAATGGGTGTTTCCCTGCTAACCTTATAACATTTTTTGGTTGTACTGGATAAGACATCTCAACATGTATTAAGGTGAGGTACCAAATATCATTCTGTGCATTAAAGTATGGCTCTTGAATGTGATTTGTAGAAGTAATGCAGTGAGAGCATTGGAAATATAGTCAAATTCAGACCGTTTGTATATTCTTCTCAATGCAGAACTCTGAAGCACCTCTACATCTGTAGTGCTAACCTTCCTTTGTGTCCTTCTCTATTCTTCATCATGATTTTAAGGTCAGGTGTAAAGATGTCATTGAAAAAAGGTGACACCTTTGTCACTAAACTAACTTGTCCCTCATCTGTCATGAATGTGACTACATCATAGAATAGAAGTCACGTTGCTATCAGTTTCTATAATTCTTTCAGTGCCCTATCAAGGTATGCGGAGAGGCACCAAGAGAATATTACCAACAATGACATTAACAGCATTACATACTATGTTTGCATACAATGAGATTTTATTAATCACAACACTAACTCAACAGGGTAAGAGAGATGATGGTGAGGAATCTGCAGAAAGATATGGAATCCACTAGAAACATTTTTCCCAAAGATAAGTAACTTTTTCTAATGAAATATACTTCTTCTTGCTGATTTCTCACCTTATGAATGAGTCCCAAAGCATACTTTCAGGACGTGGGGTTGAGTAGTGACGACTAACCAAGAAAGTTGCGCAAAATTGACCTGCTAAAGTATCCATCGCACCAAGTCTGAGTTGTGAGGCAGTAATGCCCTCACAAAAGTACGTAAAGATGGCTAGGTGACTACTTGGCTAAGTTCATCAATCGCGACACCTTTGGTGAAAGCACTAGAAGGTACCATGGACCTCTTTCCATAGACGAGAATGCCAGCTACAGGGCTTTTCTTGGCGAAGACATAACAGATCTTTATGCAAAGAGTTACCCAATGCCTGTGCGCTTAGTTAACTCTCTGCCCTTCTTCAATCCAGGGAAGCCGACAAAGAGCTGATCCATTACTTTCTCCTGACCTGTGTGGTCATTATAATAAGATACTGCATGCCTGGTGGAAATGGATGCAAGAATGATGGACTGTTTAGAAGGCAGGTACAACGTTTAGCATGGAACAAGGTCAGGTAGCACCAAACTTCATTCTACCAACTTATTGTCTTTAAATTGAATTACATAGTTAAGATTTCAATGCACAAAATTCATAATTAATTTATGAGGGGCATGTGAATCGGATCTCTTGGAAAACTGCAGCCAAGAGTGTGATCTACTGCTAGGTAGAACAAGTGAAAACTGATCGGAGTTCACCCAAACTATGGACATATCAGCACTAGGAATACAGTCTTTAAAGTAACTAGATGTATCAGATAACTGTACAATAGTTTACATGAAGAGACCATAGGGAAGGCTACAACTAGATTCAAATCCCACTGTTGGACAATAAATGACTTGGGAGGGAACCAACAGAGCAAACCTTTAATTAAATACAACACCAAGGGGTTCTTAAATAGAGACGGTTGATTCAGAAGTGATATGAAGGTGGGGAAATCAAGAATGTATCATTGTAGGGTGGCAACCACCAAATCTTGCTTTGAAAGCCCAGAACAGAGCATGTGAGAGGCACTATAGGAAAGGATTCTAACTTTCGGACTCACAGTAAGAGACAAACTTTAACCTGGCAGCTAAAAATAATATCAGCCTGCCCCATAGGTATAGGGACGGTCTGTAGTTCACACTTAGCAGTCTCCAAGCATGCAGCTGCAGTGTCTTGGAGAATCCAACCCTTCTATAGTTAAAACAAGTTCTCTCTTTGAGGAAAAGGAATATGGGCTTGAATTCTGAGTCCCAACAGACAGGAGTATCAAATCCTCCTCACCAGGTCTGTAGTTATCAGGATCAGCTGAGCTCATTCATCCAATGCCTTCTGCAGGACTGGAGCTGGTTCAGCAGGAATACGTAAAGCGAAACCTACAACCAGTGGAGGTCAAAGGAAGCTCCCTGGAACCTTTCACAAAAAATATACGGCACAGAAGTGAAGGTACTTCTTGTTGTACCTCATGGTGAATACATCCATATGTGGCCATCTAATTCTGGAAAAGATCATGTCCGTCACCATGCGATGGAGTTACTACTTACTGTTCCCTAGTCAGAGGCTTGTCAGTGCATCCAGAAGACAGGCTGTCACTGGGAGGATACGACTCTGGAAAGCCTAGCGGCTCAGATTTAAGGCCTCCCAACAGACAGTACAGGAATCCACACTGCCCTGCCTGTTTACACAGTGATTGTACTGCCAGTAGCAGTTGCTACAGGGCAGTAATAGTGGGGTGGAAGGGGAGGTATAGGGAAGGAGGAGGTGCAGGCAGTTGAGAAACAAATTCAAATTAACTTACCTGTGCTGCGGATGCCGATTCTCGTCCAGCCTCTTCGATACCAGCAGGAAGTAGACTCCCCTTGCCAATCATGACGCTGCTGTAACCATGACAGCAGCGTTGTGATTGGTCTGAGTGGCGTGGTTCGGTGCTCAGGCAGGCAGTGGGAGCCTGTGCATGTTCTCCACCCAGGTTGTGGTGGAGAACATGCTAAGTGTGCATGACTGTATGGTCGGCCCAAGACAGCTGGCCAACCGTCATGCACACTTAAGTGTTCACCACACCTCCCCCTGCTCTTTGGGCAGTCCCACCTTTATTTTTCAGAGCCTTCTGAAAAATAAAATTATAATAACGTGGAGTTATTATCATTTTATTTTTCTGGTGGGGGGACACTCAACCACTTTAGCGTAGGAGCCGCCGTTGTGTATTGCCCAAAATAAAGTGGACGGTACTTTCTGAGATGGGGCGGAAGAAGAACTTCAGTTCCAACATATTTTATGTGTAGCCATTGTTCTTACAAGACCAAAAGGCCTGCACTGTCATGTATCACAGACTGATACCCCAGTCCAGCCAGTGTGTATGGGATTGCAGAGGAATGAATTAATGACCCACTGCGAAGCTGGAGGATCAAATCATTGATCAACCAATACAGATTGGGAAAAAAGATTTAAAATTTTGTACGCAAGGCATTTCTTTACTAACAAGAGGTCCCTGTCTCTCTTCATAATCTCCCCTTACATAGTATTGTAATTATATTTATGTAGAGCTTACTACCCCTGACGAGGCGTCGAAAGCGCTTTTTCGGCAAGTAGCATGCTACTCCGGAACCCATAAAGGATTAGTGGTGAATTAGTATAGAGAAAATATATAAGTCATTTAAGTGGTGGATCTGTTAGTCAGTTATTTGGATTGAGAAGGATAGTGGAGGGATGGAGAAGGGAAAAAGGTTTGCATTTATATAGCGCTTGCTACCCTGATGGGGTGTGGAAGCTCTTTTTCTGTGAGTAGCACGCTACTTCGGAACCCATAAAGGATAATTTGACAATACAAAATCATTGGTGCTTGATCTAATATTGGGGCCCAAACATAAATTATCAACCATTTTAATGCCACTCTTTTTGTCAAATATTAGGAAGCTGAAAGGCTGATAGGGTCTAACTAGTTACACCATATAACCTGATATAACACATCTCATATCATTGAATCTTACAGCGTCCTAAATCTAAACATATATGAAAATCCGACATAGAACAAGGCAGAATGAAAACCATGTTTGCAATGAAAAAAGATATACCAAATAAGGATTCCTTATTGCCATTTCTCGATGTTGATTGTGCTATTGGTTCTAGGTTCACTGTGCACCAAATTGTGTTGAATGCATTTGCTTAAACAAAATATTCGCCTTACGTTCCAACAAATAGTTGATATTTCTTAGATTGCGTCTTTGAATCCTCTTTTAGAGGGTCAAAATTTGAAGCAGATGTTTTTAAACGATATTTAAAATAAGACGTTTATTCACATTTCTTCTTTTACACAGGGCTAAGCAAATTGGCTTTACTGACAGTCAATGGCAGGCTAGTTGTTGATTGCTGCTACCTCTGTTTATTTGCCCTGCATAACACACAGCTCTGGCTGCTCGAGCCCTAGATAGCATCGAGCCCAGAAAGATCAAGACTCCAGGCCTGGTGTCGGTTCATCACTCGCAGTATTTGTTCCTGCTCCGAACCCTGTTTGCACTTCAGCCCCTTTATCAGCAGCAATCTGTTTACCCCCATCCATCAACTCCGTGTTAAAATCTTCTCAGAAACTTTTAGTTCTATGTCAGCCCTGCGATAAGAGAGAAGATAGGGAGTACACGAAAACAAGACAGCAAAAGAAAACAGGGACGTGAGTCACGAGGGAATTTGAAAACAGATTCCAAAATGTTGCAGGGCGCCTGTGACTGTCGAATAAATACCACGTAAAGGAGTTATTTCAAGGATATATTGTGCGTGTCTTCAAGGAATAAAGATTTCACCAAGGAGGAGCATAAGCAATCTGGTAGGCTCATTTGTGGAGTTAAATATGAAGATGAGCTTTGAATCAATGTTAGCCTTCAGTAAAACCTCCTATATTTAACTTTTCTTGCTAAACACTAATGTAATAAATACAGCCATACCAGGTCATATCTGACAAATATAAAATGCTATATTACACAAACAACAGAGCTTACATCAAAATTACTTCACTGAATTGGACTAATCCATCAATTGTCTAACCTCCAATTTAGCCTGAATTAGTGAGAAGCCTGGAGAAGAAGCTGCTGACGTGTGAAATACATGGTCATAGGGTGAGTTCACATCCTGAGTGGATACCCGTGAGAAGATGCAAGGAAACGAAGACCCGTGACATCTCGCGCTGTTAATGTTCAAAATCAGAAAGCACTTTAGAGTATATAGTTTTGCTTTTGAAATATTGAAAAACGTCTTTACAGTGGACCGAATGAGCGGATGCCTACAACAAGCTTTAGCACAGGAAATAAGCATTTGCAATGCAATAGGTCTCGCATTTTCGTAATTTGCCCTATTGGTATAGTAAATGGCAATGCCTTTTATTATTGCAGTTTTTAAACACATAAATAAAAGGCATTGTCATTTACAATGCCAATAGCTTAAAATCTCGCAAATGCGAGACCTATTGCATTGCAAATGCTTTTTTTTCATGTCAGCATGCACTGCACCGTCCCATTATATATGTGTGCTGTGTTGGTGAAACTTGGTCAGAAGCACGTTTGTTTCACAACAGCCACAGCCGTTGATATTGCCAGTGCTTTCTTAAAATGTTGCAGGGTGAAAAAAAAGGACATGAAGCTGCTGTTTGTAGCATCCTGCTACAATAAACACAGACACTTCTTGCTGTATAACTTGGAGCTTTATTTAGTACATCTTACTTCTGCCCTGTCCCTACTCTAACCAACCCTTTCCTGTGTCCACTCCTCCTCTTCCTCTGGCCCCCTAGCTCCGCCCACTCCCAACTACTGGTATGCTAACTTCACAACATCTCCCCCTTTTGTGACAAAACAAACAAAACATACTGACTTCTCAGTCCATCTCCTCGATCAGTCTCTTGGGTGGACGTACGTCACGATGAGGTCGTGGCGACCTGGCTCTCGGACTATTAGTACTCAGTGTCTCAATGATCGGAGCGATGCTCTCAAGATCATCTAAATGCAGTTCTTCCGATCTGGGATTGTCCCTTTCACTCATCATGGTTCTTGAGGTATCTTGTGGCAGTTTCTTAAAGTGCGAGATGTTTCTCGTGACTCGCCGCTGCTCGGACTCCGCTGTCACCATAGTTCCTTTCCTTTTCGTGACCACCAATGGTTCGTCCTTGAATGGACAGTCGGTCTTTTTCTGCGGCTCCTGCTTGACGATAACATGGTCCCCTTCATGTAATGATAATGACCTCGCTCTTCTCCGGTGGTCTGCGTAGGCCTTCATTTTTCCTTTGTTGCGTTCGTCAGTTGCTCTTATTTCACGCGGGTCTTTTGCAGATGATGATGCTTTCAAGGCTCCATCCCACGTTGGAATGCGATTCCTCATGGGACGTCCCAGCATAAGGGTCGCTGGGCACTGGCCAGTCGTTGCGTGAGGAGTTGTGCGATAAGCTCGAAGGACTTCATTGAGTGCTGCTTGCAGATCCCTCCCTTCCGCGGTAGCATGTTGGAAGGTCTTTTTGAGCGTGGCCATGAATCTCTCAATTGTCCCTTTTGCCTGTGGCCAGAGGGGTGTAATCCTGCGGTGATGAAAGTCTAGGTGTTTCGCAAAGGCTGCAAAGTCATTTCCATTGAACGGGGGCCCATTGTCTGATTTAACTGTCTTGGGAACCCCCCACGTTGCAAAGACTTCATCAAGTACTTTAAGAGTACTGGAAGTGTTCGTGGACGGTACAAAGCATGCAATGGGGTATCTGGAATACTCATCGATGATGGCCAGTACATATTTGCCCGATGACAGGGGTCCATAGAAATCTATGGCGATCTCTTGCCACACACCACTGGGTAGGGTGGTCATGTGTAAGGGTGCCGGAGGATCGCTCTTGCTGATGCAAAGACGGGTGCGTGAGAGTTATTACGAGTGAACTGAGACTCGCCTGCCACCAGAGACGACTCCCGTGCCTGGCCGCTTCCACCTGCCGGTTCCTCCCTGTTGGGACGCTAAGAACATCAGCGACCCAGGTAGAAGGAACTCGCCTTCCCAGGGGGCACTGCTACCGCGCATTGGAGCGCGTCACCAGCCAGCGCCAGGCGGCGCTACAAAGCGGGGATCCGACCGACCAGTAGGGTGTTATGCTGATGCAAAGACGGGTGCGTGAGAGTTATTACGAGTGAACTGAGACTCGCCTGCCACCAGAGACGACTCCCGTGCCTGGCCACTTCCACCTGCCAGTTCCTCCCTGTTGGGACGCTAAGAACATCAGCGACCCAGGTAGAAGGAACTCGCCTTCCCAGGAGGCACTGCTACGCGCATTGGAGCGCGTCACCAGCCAGCGCCAGGCGGCGCTACAAAGTGGGGCTCCGACCGCAACGCGGGACGCGAGCGGGACGCCCGGGGCGAAGCCCGGGCAAAGGGCGGTCCCTCTTAGGCCCTCAAAGGCCAGAAGAGGCTGGGCTGGGCCCGAAGTTCTGGCCAATTTCCTGAGTAAGTAGTGATCCATCTATTATCCCATCCATTGTTACCACTGCATGATGGCCACAGCTGCTGTTAGCCCTGCTATTGCTGGATTGGACAAAAATGGGGGCATGCTAAATCGAACCCTGGATGACTATTTCCCTAAAGTAGTGTTTGAGGGCAATAAAGAACTGCTACTAGCTGAGCGGCGGGCAGATCGGCGCCGTTCAATCGAACGTATTAAAAATAGGACCTTGTCTGAGCCCATTATGTCTGTTACCCTGGACAATGAATTGAATACCATATTGACAGACAACATATCTCCGACAGCCAGTGTGCCCCTACTACTTAAGGAGTGCCTAGCCCCTGCTATTTCACCTACGCAAACCCAGCCAGAGACACAAATTGTGACACATGATCTTCCTAGCACACCCAACCCCGTCACAACCATGATTTCCCCCACAATCAGGCCGGGCAAGATAGTAAGAGGCAAAAATCTGAGGCCATTGCCACACAAAATACATGGGCCCCCACCTTCCAAGAGGAGACGGAAAAAAATGGACCCAAACAAGCCTAAATTAAGCCATACTGAATTCGGGAAGAAGTCCAACCCTGTTACCACCACGACTATGGGAGAACTCGCTAGTAAACAAGCAATAGCAACCGTCTCAACCCCCCCAACACTTGTGATACCATCCTCCCCAACAGCTACAGAGCCTGATATTATCCATATTCCAATGGAAGAAGGTCCGCAGCCAGCCTCCCCGAAGACTCTCTTGGACAATAAAGAAATGATCGTGCGAACATACATGCTGGCCTTATCCGAAAGACTTAAGGGAGTAGAACTAAGGTTGGGGAAAATAGAGGTGGATTTGGTAGCTCTTGGGAATTCAGTCAGGCCATCAGGGTCTCTGAAAGTGTCACAGCCCCAAAAAGCTCTAACTTCAATGTATACCCCTTTAATAGATGTAGCAGCTGCAACACCTACAAACTCCACTACTGACAACAATCAAACAGTAGCCATTTCAGTTGCTCCTAACCACCCGACTACAGGTGTTTCATCTGTTAGTAAACCTCCCAATAATCCTAAACCAAAACAGTTAAAAACACCTATGGGTAGACCAATTACAACATCTAATTGCAATACTGATACTCTAGTTAATATCCAGGCAAGGGAACCAAGTATCCCCCCGAATAGATCCCTAAGACCTGAGGAGAATGAGATTAGCCATGCAAGAGGGGGACAGGGTAGGAGACCACCCATGGAACTTCCGCCGGAAGCTCTACCGTACGTGGTGGTACTTACTGGGGTTCCTGAGCTGTCAAGTGGTAAGCGGGAAGGCTATTTTCAACTGAAAAATAAGATAATGCACTGGTTGTTATTGTACAGACCCAAAGCTAATCATGTAAATGGCGAAATAGTCCATGTTCGTAGCTTGTCTTGGTTGGGTGGAAGAACAAAGGATATAGGGGGTGACATTGTAGTTGTAAACTTTAGGGACAGAAAAGCGGTTCAATACATTTTGAATTGGCCTTATGGCAACGAAAATAACTGTATTGTACCGCGCCCCTTGACCTATTTCTACCCAAGATCCACAGTATTTCCCCCCCAACATTTAACTAACAATATCCCCTTTACCAACCACTTTTCCAATATGGAGACTGCCAGGAATCCCGCCTACATACATCAATTAGCTCCAACTCCTGCGATGCATGGGTGGAACATCATACCGACTAGCCACAATATAGGAGAAAATGGAAAAATGTCTCATCTGATGCTATTCACCCCCCTAGAATTATCAAACAGGTTTGAGGTATTCAGTGGCTTGGAGGAGTGTGATTGATGTTTAAAGAGCATAGAGGATATCAGGGGTATTGAAAATGTCTCATGTACTATTGGGTTTAATGAAGAAAAAGGATCTAGTTGTTCGAAGCCAGGTTCACGTACTGTTGTAACATGTGATGAAGCAAATAGTAGTTTGCCTGTTGTCTTACCTGTAGTGTCTCTTGGGACAAATGAGGGATCTCTCTTGCTTTCACTCGCCTCAAGTCAAAAAAGTAGAGATGTTGGGGGAATGAAAATGTTTCATGTACCATGGGATATCATGGAAAAAAAGGTAATAGTTGTCCCAAGGTGGGCTTACGTCCCGTTGTCATAGGTGATGATGAAGTCAATAGTAGTTTGCCAGTTATTTCACCTGCAGTGCCTCACGTTTCGAATGAGGGATCTCCCTTGCTTACACTTGTTTCATGGAATATAGCAGGGGTGCGTGCGAAATTAAGTGATCCTGACTGGAACGAATACATGAACACCTTTGATATCTGCGTGTTACAGGAAACATGGGCTACAGTACAGATGCACAGGGTTGGTTACAAATCCTATCAAATAGAGGCTGTGCCTTCCTTAAGAGGTCGCGCATCTGGAGGCCTGCTAATATGGATCAGTGTTTCCATCAAAATAGGTATAAAAATGTTTAACACCGACTCTCCAGACATTCTTGGTCTGGAAGTAACGACAGCGGACAATAGGGTGTTTTACCTCTTCAATGTGTATAACAGTCCCCAGTCTTCCCACAAGGAATCTTTATGTATAGGGAAGCTAGAGTCACTTATGGATTCATTAAAAACAGAGGCCAGTGTTATTCTTTGTGGGGATCTGAATTGCAATTTCGAACCAATTACAGGCATAGCCCAACTGTTTGAAGATGAGGACACTGCCAATGGAATACCTGCCCTGAATGAAAATAAAATGGTGGTCGGTACTGCACTGGCTCTGCAGATTACAAGGCTCTTAACTTCACATGGCCTGAGAGCATGTAACGGGCGTATGCCATCTGACAGCCCGAAAGCTCCCACTTTCAAGAGACGTGAATATGAAAGTAATCTAGACTATGTTATCGTCTCCTTTGACCTGTGGCCCTTTACAGTAGACTTAAAAGTCAAAGAGAGATATGAAAGTGACCATTGCCCTCTCGAAATGAGTTTTCTACCAAGCATGTTAAAGGGGCTTGATATCTCGGAGGGAGGCCACAGCCTAGCATCCTCATCTACAATTAACAATATTGTCCTTAGTAACAATCGCAGGACGGTTAAATGGGCCTTCGTATTGGAAAGAGAGGATTTATTGGCCAACATTTACTGCACTTTTGCAGATACCCTAGACTCATATTGTCCGTATAGCTGCGACCCTAAAGAATTCATTAAATTGCATAAGTCCCTTTTCAGCAAACTACTAGAACTCCTTACAAAAAAAACTAAAAAAGGTGCATGTACGACTAATGCAAAATCTATAGGTAAACCTTGGTATAACAAGGAATGTCGTCTCGCTAAAACTGCACTGATTAATGCTGTTAAAGGGGAAGGTCCAATAGAAATTAGAGACAAAAGGAAGGCTTATAACAAAATAATATTAAGAGCGAAATCCTCTTGGGATGAGGAAATATAGCTCAGTATGTTAACAGCCGCTAAAAACAAGGACCAGAACCAATTTTGGGAACTGGCAGCTAAGGAAAATAAACGGGAGAAAGGCTCTAGGGAGGTCTACCTAGACGAGGACACTTGGGTCAAGCACTTTACGTCATTGTATGCAGCGAAAACTCCAATTGATGCTGCAACAGACGCACCCACTGTCACAATATCAGCTAACACCCACCCGGTAGTCTTTGCTATACAAGAAACCGAGACAGCAATTGCCACAGTAAAGAAAGAGAAGGCGCCTGGGCTTGATAAAATTCCGGGTGATCTTTATTTGTATAACGTTGATGTTTGGGCACCCTACTTGAATCACTTATTTAATATAGTTGCGGCTAGCGACCACATTCCGGACACATGGAATGGCGCAGAAATTATTACTATTTTTAAAAAAGGGGACCGTGGCGATCCAGCCAATTATCGCTCCATTAGCCTTTTAGACATAACACAGAAGATATATGCCAGGCATATTCTAAATCGAATAAATTCATGGTTGGAGGACGAGTCAATTTTATCCAAATATCAGGCGGGATTTAGGAACAAAACAAGTACCATTGATCAGGTATTTAGGCTATGCTGCTTGTACTGGAAATACGTTACCATCCGTAAAGGTCACTTGTATGTGACCTTTGTAGACCTACGAGCAGCATTTGACCTAATTCCTCGTGACTTACTCTGGGAATCCTTGAATAGGCAAGGACTGCCAGGCGAACTGCTAAAACTTGTGATGGGCTTGCATCAGGAGAATTACGCTAAGGTCAGGTGGGGCCCAAATGGGGAACTTACAGACCCAATCCCCATAAAAAGGGGAGTACGCCAGGCCTGCGTTCTGGCCCCCACACTTTTCTCCCTTTACGTAAATGATATTGCAGCCTACATGGAAAATTGTGACAATGATTCGCCCCGATTGGGAGGGGAACGTGTTGCGTCCCTCCTCTTCGCGGATGACACAATTTTAATTTCGCAAACGCCACGCGACCTACAGACCCTATTAGATAGGTTCCAACAGTATTGTACCCTAAAAGGATTAGAAAACAATATAAAAAAAAACAAAATACATGGCACTAAACCCGCACAAAACTTTTAAAAGGAATCTAATGTTAAGCGGTCAAAAACTAGATTACGAGCACAGTTTCACTTACCTGGGGGTCCTGATAGACTCGGTAATGGGATGGGGCCCACAACTAGAGAAATCAAAATTGGTGTTTAAACAAAACTGTTTTCCAATATTACAGAGATACAACAAAAGTGTGAATAAGGCAGTTACCCCAGCAGTAGAGCTTTTTAGATACAAGGTTCAATCTGCCACACTGTATGGGGCGGAAATCTGGGGGCCAGTATGTAAAAAAACTTTTGAAGTACTGGAGAATAAATTCATCAGGGGACTCCTAAAAGTTCCCACCAATACCCCATTGATACCCTTATTCCTTGATCTAAGCATCAAACACACAGATCATCATGCAACATTGAGACCAGTACTGTTGTGGGTCAGATTATGGACAACTTTTGAATTATCTGATTATAAAAACGGGTTGAAAGAAGTCCTTGAGCTCGATAGCGATAGTAAAATCTTTTGGTTCAAGCATGTAAAAACCTGGTTAATCAAGCTCGGATTAACACACTTTTGGAATGAGCCAGGATCTCTAAACTCAGCTTCCAAGAAAATTGTTAAACTATCTTTTTGGTCATATGTGAGCCACGATTCTGTGTATATAAGAACACACGGTCCTCTCAAAGAAAAATTTCTTTTGGTAAAAAATGAGGCATCCTTTGAACAATTTCTTGATGAAATCCAGCCTCCATTGGCCAAATCCTTATACTTAAAATTTAGATATGGAACGCTGAGGATAAAGGCAACCGAGAAAAGATGGGGGAAGACAGATAACGACCATTGTAGTTTGTGCACCAATAATCAAAGGGAGGATATTTTTCATATATTGTTTTTTTGCCCTAGTTACGGTAAGGCAAGGACAAGATGGATAGTCCCCTTGTGCCGTAACATTGGCTCCATCTCCCACAGGGAAGCTGGTAGGATCTTAAGTACGGACACCAGCCAAGTAATTGTGTTCGGAATCAGTAAATTTTTATTGGCCGTTTATTTTACTAGACGGAAATTAATCCTTTCATTTTAATCATGAAAAACTGTTTATCCTGGACTCCCTTAACCATGAATTATGCTTAGGCATTGTACCTTTTCAATTCCTGGTTGTTATAAATCAATTTAATGTCTTTTTAACTTGATTTTTTAAACATTTTAATATTTATTCAACTTCTGTGTCAAATTTAAAACTGTAATTGTGTGTGTCCAAATATGATGAAATGTAGATGAAATGTAGATTTTATAATAGGGTGCTCAATTATAATGAATTGTAGGTTTCTATATTGTCGTGAATTTTACCATGTACTGTTATATTTTATTGTTATCTTTTATGTTGCAATGCAACGAAATAAAGATTGAACTTGAACTTGAAAACTTGAGTTGACAGAGATGACAATCCTTCAAGGTGGCTTCCACCAGTTGATCGAGGTATGGAAACCACACTCGTTCCCTTAGTGCTCGTTTGGTTGACACAATCCCCCGATGCCCTTCATGTGCAAGAGCAACCACTCCTTGTCTCAGTTGAGTGGGGATTACAATCCTCTGGTCTCGCAACAGTATGCCATCAGTGGTGACCGACAGCTCGCCACTCACATGCCGGAAGGCCTGCATTTCACGTTGGACTACGGAGTCGGCATTCTCGTCCTGAGGGTCGTGTCTCCATCGATTGTTGCGGACTCGGTGAATGACTTTCTGCAGGATGATGTCCTGTACTGTACTCTCTCGAATGGTCTCCATGGGGATAGCTGGAGGTAGAGCTTGGTCAGTTACAAAATGAATGTACTCTTCTGCGATGGATGACTTGGAAGCTGACGATGGACGGGGGTGTCGGGACATGTAGTCCGCTGGATTTTCAGACTTCCCCGGTTTGTGGATTATGGTGAAAGTATATTCCTGTAGCCTTAAGCCCCACCTTTCAATCCTTGGGGGCATCTTGGATTTTGGGTTTCCATAGATGGTGATGAGAGCTTGATGGTCTGTAATTAAAGTGAAATGTTTGCCATAAATGAAAACATGAAAATGTTCACATGCCCATACTACGGCTAGGCTCTCCTTTTCGGGCTGTGAGTAGGCCCGTTCCGGGTCAGTCAGACTACGAATCGCGTAGGCAATGATACGGCGTTGATCTGAGTCATTCTCGTATTGTGCCAGGATCGCTCCAAGCCCCACAGGGCTGGCATCCACAGTTATCTCAGTCTTTCGCTTTGGGTTGAAGTATGACAAGTGATCCGCTGATTCCACCGCTTTCTTGATTTCCTTGAATGACTGCTCACATTGGGGAGTCCATTCAAATGGTTGACCCTGTTTGGTTAGCATACGGAGGGGATGACTGATCGTTGCGTAGTCCCTAATATAACGAGCACAATAGCTGGCCATTCCAAGGAACGACCTGAGTTCGCTGACATCTTGGAGACTCTTGGTGTTGTTTAAAGTCACAATTTTGTCGGGGTCAGGCTTCATGCCAGCTCCAGAAAAGATGTGCCCAAAGAACTTTAGTGTGGCCTGGTGAAACTCGCACTTCTCTTTGTTCAGGGTCAGGTTCGCCGCCAATAGGGCATGACAGACCCGATTGAGCGCGATGTCGTGTTCTCGGACATCAGAGCCATAGACAAGGATGTCATCGCTGTAGTTGAGCGTGTTAGGAATGTTTTGAATGACTTGCCGAATTGTTTCCTGAAATATTTCGGCCGCTGAGGAAACTCCGAAGCTCAGTCTTTTATATCTAAACAACCCCAGATGGGTTGCAAAGGTGGTGATATATCTGGACCCCACATCCAGTTCCAATTGATGGTAACCTTTATTCAAATCCAACTTGGAAAACACGGTGGCCCCATTAAGCGCTGCGATCATGTCGCTCAAGTGTGGTCCCGGGTGTCGCTCTCTTTCGATTGCAGTGTTGGGCAGGCGCATGTCCACACAGAGTCTGACTTTGTTGGCCGTGCCCTTCTTTGGGACAATAACTACTGGTGATACCCATGGGGTCGGGCCATCAGTGCGCTCGATGATGTCCGCAGCTAACAAATCCTGGAGTTCTTCCTCAACAGCAGTCTGTAGATGAAATGGTACCCGTCGAGGGTGTTGGGCGACGGGCCTGACTTGTTCATTAATATGCAATCGCACCTGACAGTCTTTCAGTTTGCCCAATCCCTGAAACAATCCGGGAAACTGGCGAGTCACATCTTGGTTGTCGCTGACCTTGAAAAGAATTTCTACCAGGTGAAGCGGTTGGTAAGCTCAAAAGACAGTCTGCTTCGGGGCCCTTGATGACATGGATGACCGCTGATATAGTTGTGTTGTCGTGTGTAAGAGTCGTCGAGAACTTCCCCAGGCAGGGAAGTGGCTTCTTGGCCATCCACGTGAAAACCCTCACGGGTGCGAATGTCAGAGGAGGACGTGGGATCATTCTTTCGTATTCGGTGACTGGAATGTAGTTTAAGGATGCACCAGAGTCTAGTACAAACTTTGTGTCGTGATTTCCAACTTTGATATCCAGCCGAGGGTATCTCTTAAGCTGGTCCGGATCTGCTGCTAAGTTCAGATATTCAATGGTGTATGCTGAGTCTCGGGACGACGGTCTGGATTCTCTGGAAGGTGACCTCCGCTCCCACCTGGACCGACGTGACTCTCTGCTAGAATGTGACGATCCAGAGGACTGTTCCGTCTGATCTTGGACAGCTCGCACGTGGTGTCTTCGAGTGTCGGACCGAGACATTCTTGGGGCTCTGCTTCGCGTGTCAGACCGTGTTGTCCCTGTGGTACCACTTCGTTTCTCTTAATTTTTTTTTTTTTTTTTTTTTTTTAAACCTTTTTATTTTTATTTTATTAGTGGCATTCAACACAGAGGCATGAAAATCAGAGCATTAACAATTCGATACAATACTGGTCATGGTACATACACTGGATAGAGATCATCTTCGCAAGGGCTGGGTCAGTACATGCAATGCCATTGGTGTCCTGGGCTAAAATGCATCGCCACCTGATGCCCCCCCCCCATTCAACCAGGAGTTCAGACTGCGGAGACATAGACCCACTCTGAAATATACAGGCAGTTCGGCAAGTAGGGTGGGAAACATCGCAGGTCATGTCAACCCGCGTCCATCTTGGCAGTAAGTGATAAGCTAACTACATCCCCCTGTACGATATCGTGTCTTATGTGCAGTGAGCGAGCGCTGTTCCGTCAGGTTACCCAATGGTAGTCAGCGAGAGAGTGAGCAGAATATGGCGCATTACAAATCAGGGCACAGCGCTCTGCAGCACAGCAGCCATCTTCAACGGCTGACGGCGGTGGGGATCATAGCGTTTGGTCTCTCCTGTTGGCCCACCACGTCAAAGTAGTGGAAGACGAGGAGCGACCGGTCGTCCAAGCAAAGCTGTGTGTATCATACATTTGCTGGGCTTCTCAGCTTCGCCCCAACGGCTATCGTCCCGTCTCTCCCCGGGCAGGGCGGGTCAAGTTAATTCCACCGCGTGATATATAGTGTGGTGTGTGTGGCGTGAGGTGTCTACACACGATCATGGGTCCGGCACCGACTCGTCATCTCCAGAGGAGTCGCTGTGCGCCGTCTGAGATAGCCAGTACACCTGCAAGGGGGACCAGAAGTCGCTGGGTTTACAACGGGCAGGCATCAGCTCTGCATAGACGCCATGTTGATCCTGGCAGTACTTGAGATCGTCTAACCACTCCTTAAATTTGGGCGCTCTTCCCCTACCCCATCTGCACGCAATTCTCCTCTTTGCAAGCAGCAGCGCTATATCAACATATCGGCGGTCAGCCTTGGGTACATTCCTGGTGTAGCCCAGCAGCATCACCACGGGGTCCATGGGAAGAGGGCCAGCTATCATAACTTGGAGCGCAGCATGCACCTGTTCCCAGTATACCTGAATAGCTCCACACTCCCAGGCCAAGTGGAGAAAATCTGCGCCCTCCGCCCGGCATCTCGCACATCTATCATCTTCCGAAAGGTGAAAACGCAACTTCCGAACTGGAGTGTAGTAGTATCGCTGCACGTACTTGTAGTGGATAATTTTTAGTCTACAGCTGGAGGAGATCCTGGCCGTGACTGAGCAGCAATATTTCCATTGGTCATCGGTGAGAGCCGTGGGAAGTTCAGAGTCCCAGGCAGCTCGCGCCTTGGCCAGGACAGGGGGACGCTGCTCTCGAATGGCCGCATACAATTTCGACACCAAATGCCTGCCGTCCGATATCAGCAGTATGTGCATAGGCAATACTGTGCCCGGTTCCTCCGGAAAGCTGGGGAGTATATCCCTCATACCCTGGCGAAGCCGAATATAGTAGAACACCTCCATTGGCGTCGGCGGGGCGCTCTGAAAAATCTGTTCCTTGGAACGGAACCGTCCATCTTGAAACAAATCGCCCCAGGTGTTAAGATGTACTCGGGTGCACATGGATCTGAATCCACGTTCCGTCAGCAGCGAAAGTTTCGGGTGGTATGCGAGGGGCATTGCCGGCGAGTAGAGCATAGGAGCGCCTAGCAGTTTCGTCACTCTCCACCATGAGTCTATGGTGCAGGTGACAGTGGTAGGCGGCGTTTCGACATCCCCCACCGATCCCATCAGCATGCCCCTGAGTGGCAGTGGGTGCACGATCCAGTCTTCAGCGGCAACTTGGGGCATGAAGGGCGCGGGGTTAACCCAATGGTAGGCATGCTGAGCCTGGGCACTGAAGTAGTACACCTCCAGGTCTGGTACATCAAATCCCCCCCTGTCATATGGCTGTGTGAGGACAGTCCAGCTAAGGCGCGGCTGTTTGCCCCCCCAGAAGAGTCGCAGCAATTCAGATCGGAGGCGTTTAAAAAAATAGGCTCCAGGGTAGTAAGGTATATTCTGAAATAAGTATAGAAACCGTGGGAGAACCACCATTTTTATCAGGGAGGCTCTACCAGCCATCGACAGCGGCAGGGCCTTCCAGCGAGTCACGTTGTCAGACAATTGTGAAATGGCCACCCCATAATTTAGTCGGATCAGGTCCTCTTTGTTAAGCGACACCTCGATTCCTAAGTATTTTAAGTCAGAGTCGCACCACTCCAAGGGGTAATCCAGCGGGAAGCGGGTTACGGATGCCGTGAGGGGGAAGAATTGCGACTTTTTCCAATTGATGTGCACTCCTGAAATACCACCAAATAAAACAAACTCCCGTAGCAGCGGATTGAGGTTGTCTTGTGGATGTCGCACATATAAAGTGACGTCATCCGCATAGAGGGATATGCCAATCTGCCGTTGGTTGCAATTAAAGGCGCTGGCCTTGTGTAGTTGTCGGATCCTGCAGGCTAGCGGTTCGATTGACAGGGCAAAGAGCAGGGGTGACAGGGGACAACCCTGCCTAGTTCCCCTCGTGATCGGCATCTGTGCCGACAGCACACCGTTAACGACAACCCTGGCGACTGGGGAAGTATATAGTAGTGTCACCCAGGCGATAAATATCCGGGGGAACCCCATTCTGCCCAAGACAGCCAAGAGATATCCCCACTCCACTGAGTCGAACGCCTTGGTGGCGTCTAAAAACACAGCAGCGACCGGAAGCTCGGGCGATATGGTGGGTGCGAGGGAGAACAGTGTGCGGAGGTTATGGGAAGTAGCTCTCCCCGGGATGAAGCCAGATTGGTCTGGCAGGACCAGAGTAGTCATAAGGAGGGATAGCCTAGTCGCAAGCACTTTCGCCAGAATCTTCGCATCGCAATTTAGCAATGACAGGGGCCGATAGGCATCGGTATCCACCGGGTTCTTCCCTGGTTTCAGTAGCGAGGTGATCGCCACCTCCCTCATGGAGCCTGGTAGTATTCCCTCCTCCAGCGACTCTTCGAACACCTCCTTCAGTACTGGTGCCATTATATCGATATAGCATTTATAAAATTCTGCCGGAAGGCCATCAAGCCCTGCAGCCTTGCCATTGCTGAGCGACATGATCGCTTCCCGGATTTCGTCCAGCTCGAAGGGGCATCCCAGGAATGCCCTATCGCTGTCACTTAGCCAGCAGAGTGCTATATCGTCTAGGAAGTCGCCGAACTCCACCGCATTTGACTGTTGAGTGGAGTATAGGCGTTGGTAATGTTGTAGGAAGGTGTCTTGTATCCCCTTAGTATCCCGGTAGGACCTACCCTCACCATTAGAGATTTCCAAGATGTGTGTGGCGAAACGTTGGTGTCTCGTGAGTGCTGCCAAAACTTTTCCCGGCCTATCTCCCTCGCAGTACCGTCTGGCGGTCCAGTATTTGCCCCGGAACTTCCCTTCCCTGGCAGCTTCTTCTTCATATGACAACAGTTTAGCCCTAAACGCCCTTTCCAGGTCAGGGCTGGGATTCCTGACCATCTCCGCCTCTAGTGTCTTAAGTTCCGCCTCTAGAGCAGTCAATGTACGGACGATTTCCCTTAGAACGCCACAGCTCTTGGAGATTGTGATACCCCTCACGGTAACCTTAAAAGCCTCCCATATCGTTTCGACCTTGTCGACAGACCCTTTGTTCCTAGGGAAGAAGGCTTCAATTTCCTCACCGAGTTCCTGTTTAAAGACAGGGTCAAGTAGGGCCGAAGGGAAAAGTCTCCACGGAGGACGCATTCTTGCATAGCCGGGCATTTCCATAACCGTCATAACAGGACAATGGTCCGAGTATGTACGAGGCAGATGTTTTACCCGGACAATTCCGCCAGCCAGGCCCCGAGAGACAAAACAGTAGTCGATTCTTGCCCATGATCGTGCGTATGTGGTAAAGTGTGTTCCTTCCCTAGTCCCCGGGTGTAAATGTCGCCAGCTATCCAGTAAACCCGCCTCCGTAAGTATGCCCTGTAGTGTGTCCCTAGCTTTGGTGTTATATTGTCCGCTACCGTCCGATCTGTCCATCCCCGGATGCAGCGAGAGGTTGAAATCCCCTCCCCAGACTATGTGTGTGGCCTCGACCTCTAGCACATGGCCCCAAAGTGTCAAGAAAAACCCCGGTGTGTCAACATTAGGTGCATAGCAGTTCACAAGCATAATCACATCGGTACCCAGTCGCCCCCACAGGATCACATACCTCCCCTCCCCATCTGCCCGGACCCCCAACTTCTGAAACATCAACCGTTTATTTATCAGAATGGTCACTCCTCTGGAGTACGTGGAATAGGAAGAAAATTCTCTCACATGCGCCCATCTACTTGCAAACCGAGGATCACATCGTGGGCTCAGGTGGGTTTCCTGCAGCATCGCTATCTGCACCTGGTGCCTATCCAGATATGCAATTACATTCCTACATTTCCGTGGGTCATTAAGACCTCGAACATTCCAGGACAATATGGATACAGTAGATAAGGCTTGATCACCCGCGCTTGTTATCACAATCTAAAAGCATGTACATCTCCAGCACTCCAGCCCTTCGCAGGAGTGTAACCAGTACCAGTCTCTCCGACGTCATGAACCACCGTTGTGCTCGATCATCCAAACAGTAACATTCCGCTACACTAGCACCAGCACACGTTCCATGTATTTCTACCTCAATTGCTCTACCACTCTCACCAACATGCACCCCAACAGGTAACTTCCCCCCCTCCCTCCACGCGCAACATCCCAGCCCCCGTAACCCCGTCCCTCCCCCAGCCCACTGAAGCAACCCAAACTTGCCAGTATCAGAAACCCCCCCGCCACCCCAATCCCCACTCACAAAAACCATAACTAAGCCACATGGGGTATCCCCTCTTGGGGGCATTAGAGGCACGCACCCATACACCCCTGCACTCCCCTCCCATCCCGCACAAGCCATACGGGGAAGACAGAGAAGAAGGGGTGGTGCCTGGCATATAGAACCCCTGCGGGCCGAAGCCTTTACATCACACCATAATATCTCCCGCTCGCCTCCCACCAGGCTGAGTCAACAATGAGGACTGGGGGAGTGACCAAAGGTCCTTCCACTCCCCCCTTCCCACCTGTAACACCAACAGTTTACGCAATCCATTAGTCATCCCAGTTGCGTATATTGGGCAAGCCATACAGTTCTCAGCAGCGAGTTGTCGTGACCAGCAAGCATCCGCTCATGCCGCCACTGGTAGGTAGGATCGCCCCGCCGGAAGCAGGGTACATGCTCCGAAGTAGGCCCCAGTAGTTCACGAGCAGTTCAGTGCCCATACGACTGTGAGGGCTGCACCCCTCCGACGCCCCTATCTCGGCAGTTAATGTACTGTGCAAGCAAAGATTGTCGCCAACATGTAGTCCGCTGCTCCTATTGATCTCCCCTGCGCCACAAGTCTGCGCATTCTCAACATCATACCAGTGGCGGGGCAAAATGTTCAAAAGCCCCTATCGCCCCACCGCCCACCTGGAATGCAAGGTAGTAGTCATCATTGGCTCCGTAGGTAGGGTATGGAAGTCCTAGCTTCCCAAGGGAACATTCTCCGAAGCAAGCATCAGCAATCCAGAAAGGAGCCCTCGATAACACGAGCATTAGACCACCATCAAGACTCCTCTTGTTCGGCTGGACGTCCTCCTGCCTCATCCTCCTCACCATTATGCCTCTCCCTCCTAGTAGCGCGAAGTCTTTTTACGTAGTCCTCAGCTTGCTGCGGGTTCGTAAAGAAGTGTTGTTTGCCCTGATGAGTTACCCTGAGGCGTGCCGGGTAAAGAAGAGCATAGTCCACCTGCATGTCTCTTAGTTTCTTTTTCACATCCAGAAATTTTCTTCGCTGGTCCTGTACCATGGGTGTGAAATCTGGATACAAGGAGAACTGCACGCCATCGCAGGTCAGGTTACGGCTAGTACGGGCTGCTCTCAGCGCCGCATCCCTATCCCGGTAGTTGAGTAACCGTGCGATGATGGGACGTGGCTGCGCCCCCGGTTTGGGGACAGGGCCCAGTGAGCGGTGCGCCCGTTCAACAATGAACTGACTAGAGAAGGCCTCTTTACCTACTGCGGCTATCAGTATGCGTTCCACATAGTCCTCCATCCGTCCGGTGTTGGTGGATTCCGGAACTCCCGTGACGCGGATGTTATTGCGCCTACTCCTCGCCTCCAACTCCTCATTCTTAGCCGCTATTACTCTGAGGACGTTATCCATTCGGCTTAGGCGTGTTTCATGAGTGTTGGACATGTCTTCAGTAGTGGAGATGCGCCGTTCCGCCTCCGTCAGCCGCTCCTCGTGGACCTCTATCTTTTGCGCCACTCCGTCCATCCTGGAAGACAAACGGTCGACCTTATCCACGATTGTTGCGAATCCCTGCCGCATCTCGTCGATAAGCAGTCTCAATTCTGGAGCGACAGGGGCAGAGGATGTGTCAGCAGTCGATGGCCCAGAGGCGCCGCTGGACCCCATGGTGCCTCGTGTTGGTTTTTTGGAGGCTGTGGGTTCGAAGGATAGCTTGGGCTGCTTAGCGTCGTTCTTGCCCATAGTGCCCAGTCTGTTGGCGCCAATCGGGGCCGGCAAATGGTGTACAGGTATAGGGTTCCCCTTCTCCAGACTATGGTGCTCGAGTTGGTGGCCCCCAACGTGGCAATCCCCACCGAGGCAGCACCAGCTGATGAGCAGTTCAGCAGGTCCCAGTGGCCCCCTGTCCCCCCTTCAGCCTCAACTGCAATGTCCAGGGCGTCTTGGAGGCTTACGCGCCGGCTGGGAGGTCGCAGCTCGCCTGTGCAATGATGTGCAATCTTCGGCGGCAGGAGCACCTAGGAGGGGGAAGATAGTGCGCCAGTACGAGGCCCAGTCCGCTCCTAGGATGTTCGCTTGTCTGATCTGCCGGGCGGCCCTCCGTTATCACAGCCGCTATAGCCAGCGGTAACAATGTCCCTCAGGTGCTCCAGGGAGGCCGGCAGAGAGGCACACAGTGGGGCTGGGCGCAGTGGTACCTCCGTGGTAGGCCCAGGCAGGACGCACCGTTTGCACCGGGAGCGCCAGCCGGACCCAGGTACAGTGTCCTTGCTTGTCCCTCGCTGCGGCGCTGTCAGCGGTGGCAAGACTCACCTCCGTTCGCCGCCGGTGCTTCGCCCGCTGTACGCCCGCCTCCCAGGCAGTGCTCCGCGACTTTGCGGCCTAGCCGCCTCGTGGGAAGCCGCGGCCTCGCGTAGGTCAGCGTCCCGTGCTACACAGCGCCCCTCCGAGGCGTCTTCTCCCGGCGGAGACACTCAGAGCCGTATCTCAGGCGTCGGACCTCGGATCCCCGCCAAACTCGGTCAGGCACTGCAGCACATGTAGGTCTACCCTCGGTGTGAGTTTCAGGCTCCAACTCCCAGGTTAAGCAGAGAAATGCAGGATAAGTCTGGCCAGGCAGCCAGAGCCTCACAGAAGTGCGGCCATTAGCTCGTGCGCCCTCTAGCGCCCCCCTTCGTTTCTCTTAATTGTAGTCCCCACACATCACTTCGAAGTGGTTAGTTCGACCACACTTCCGACATCTCTGGCCCATGGCAGGGCAGCTGTCCACATGAGGGTAATCATACCCACATCGGTAACATTTTCTCACTCTTTCCGATCTTTTCTCCTTCTTCCATGGTTCTCGTCGTTGATATCTTGATTGTTCTTGACGGGAAGACGTGTGCGACCTCCATTGTTTGTCTCTTGAGCTTCTTCGACTGTCACTTTTGGCGTGCACACGTCGCTCCTGTTCATGACTCCCTTTGTGTTCCGTTTCAATATCGGCTGCGTACTTCTCCGCTTGATCATAAACTCGTGTCATTTCCTCTATTTCATCCAGTCCATGTGCTTTTCTCAGCAGGCGCCTCCTGAGTTGATCCGAATAACATCCGTCTATTATTTGTGATTTGATGGCGTCATTTGTAGAGAAATTATCAAATTCACAGTGCTTGGCTAGTCTCCTCAGACGCATCATGAAGGCACTCATGGGCTCATCCTTCCCTTGCCGAGCGGAGTGGAATGTGTGGCGCTCGTAATCTACATTTTGTTTGTGAAGAAACTTTTTATTCAAAACCTCACGTGCTTTAACGTAAGTATCCACGTCGGTAGCAGGAAGGTCTTTGAGTATTTTAACTATCTCTCGCCCCGCCAGGTTGCGCAGAGCAATCAACTTCTTTTTGTCTTCCACGATGTCCGAACCTTCAGTGTAATCTTCAAACTCTTCCAGCCATTCTTGCCATTTGGGACCCATGCTCCCTCCAGTTGTCACCTTGATAGGTGCGGGTGCCCGCAGGAGCGACCCACTTGGTGGAGGCTGAGCGTTATCTTCATCGGTCATTTTGCAGCAATCTCACTTGGTTTCACCAATGCTTGTTTCTGTTGCCAATGCTTGTTTATTTGCCAATGCTTGTTTTATTTCAGTCGCCAATGCTTGTTTATTTGCCAGTGCTCGTTTTATTTCAGTTGCCAATGCTTGTTTGTTTGCCAGTGCTTGTTTTATCTCTGTTGCCAATGCTTGTTTGTTACCAATGCTTGTTTATTTCTGCTGCCAGTGCTTGTTCACTTTGCTCACTGCCTGACTTCAAAATGGCCGCCCATAGTTTGCACAGGGAGGATGTCCCAAAAGTCGCCTGACTCAAAGATGGCCGCCGTGGTTATCTGCAGGCACTACTTTCTTTCTCTGCATTCAGCCCCTCTCTTCACTCGGGACTCACCGGAAGGCGTCTCCAGGAGCAGTATCTTCCCAATTCGACTCCCTCTGGTCGCCACTGCAGTCAGGTGAGGTTGGGGTGGGCTCCCGCCTTCCTTTGCAGAGTCTGTGTGCCTTCCGATTTGTCTTAGGTGTAATGTAAATATGCCAGTTGTTTTGCATATTTTTTTTTACTACAATTTTTATTTAATCAATTGTCACAAGCAATGCAGAGTTCTGAAACCCAGAGACAACCTGCCACTTATTACACACAGCATATTCCGTTAACTTTTAACATAAGCATGATACACACACAAAAAAAGAAATTATAAAAAAACATAACCTCCCCACACTGTCTTTGCACACCACCAATGTTTGCACACAGTCACCCGCAAATGAAGAACACCATTAGTAGGACCCAACAAGCCCAGAACCACAACTCCCGCCCAGCTTATCCCTCAAGTGCCACATCTCTCACAACGGGGGGTTACAGATTCAAGCCTCGATATACTGCCCATCTCTTCCAGATCTTGTAATGTTTCATCGGGCACCCATGTGCCTGAAAAATGGGAACCTCCAAGCCCATATTAAAGTCAAACCCATTTTTCCATACCAAAATTGGAGGTGGAGCCCCAGCCTTCCACCTACGTGCAATGCCCTGTTTAGCCAGCGTAAAGCCCAGCATCATCAAATTACGTTTATAAATATTCCCCCCCACCACCTCCATTACATGTACCAATTTTGGGGAGTAAGGGAGCTCCCACCCCAAGACTCCGCAAGGCAGGTCAAAACTCTATGCCAAAACCTCTCTATCACCGTGCATTGCCAGATTGTGTGGAAGAGAGTACCATCCTCCGAGCCGCAACGCAGGCACACCAGGGTCTCTATCAAGCCAGCTCTCCACAGCCGGACGTGTGTATAATACACCCGGTGGAGATAATTAAATTGGATCAACCGGAGACGCATGGCTATCGCCTCTCCAGAAGGGGACGCAAGCGCTTCTGTCCAGTCCTCCTCGTCCATGGGACCCAGGTCATCTTCCCACCTCCCCCTAAGTTTATCTAGCGTGGTGGGAATATTTGTCACTAGGGTTTGGTATATATTGGAGAATTTATAGTTGTGCAGGTCCCACATAAATACTTAGGCTTCAACGGGGCTAAACTCGGGAAGAGACTACAACTCAGCGACACTGAACTGCAGGTATTTGAAAAATTGTGTTTTCGGCATCTGATATTCCTGCTGAAGGTCCTTAAAATATTTGAGAACTGTGCCCCGCACAACATCCCCCAGTGTAGAGATACCGATATTGTCCAAGTCACAGAAGCCCCCCAGACCAGCAAGTTGCGGCAGCCTGCCATTAGACCATAGGGGAGTCTCCCGTGTCAGCCTGCCCCACCAGCCCATCCCACCTAGGTATTTTCCCAGCCCAAAGGAAATATCCCAGAACCAAATTAACTTGGCGGAATCAAGAAGTCTTAACAGGGAAGGGATGATTTTGCAGCTGATACAGCAACAGCGGCAACAAAACCGTTTTAAAGGTGGCCCACCGACCCGGAAGAGAAAGGGGCATGCGAGACCAGGTTTGCAATTCGTCGTGCACCCGTACCCAGATCAGTGCCACATTTCGGCCCCAAGAATCGCCTGCCGAACCACATAAAAATACACCCAAATATGTCATGCCGACTGTGGTGACCTGCACCGCAGAGGCACAGGTGCACAGTTCCACCAGACGCCCTAGTGTCTACAGCACAGACTTACCCACGTTCATGAATAGGCCGGAAGTCTCTCAGAATATTTCCATGATACGCAGCAATCTGGGGCCCGCCCTGTTAATATCAGTCAGAAAGAAAAGAACATCGTCCGCGTAGAGCGCGATAGGGTCCAATAGTCCTGGCGCCCATTCGGAGCCAGCCACTTGTGCGTCTATTCGCACCCAAGCAGCCAATGGCTCCATCGCAAGGGTGAACAGAAAGGGTGACAGCGGGCACCCCTGCATGGTGCCCTGCCCAATCGGAAAAGTGAATGATACAACTCCCACGAAACGGACAGATGCTGTATAAAGAAGTTTTAAATAGGCTAAAAAGCGTGGGCCCAGATTCAAATTGTATAGGAGCGCAAAAAGATACGACCAACTAAAGGAATCGTAGGCCCTATCCATACCCGACAACTAGAGTGCTTCTGGGACATCCAGTCTCCAAATCGTGTCTATGGCAATGTGCACCCGCCGAATGTTGTGTCGTGTAGCCCCTTGGGGCATGAAGATCGCATGGTGTTTGCTCACGTCTTAATGTGGACAAATGGAACCCTACGATGGATGAGAAGTGCTACCCCCCCGAGAACCCCTCGTGAACCCAGAGTGGAAAACTTGGGAATACCCATATCTCTGTAAGCAAAGGGCCTTGGTCCCCAATAGGTGTGTCTTCTGCAGCATAAGAATATCAGCCTGGTACGCTTAGCCTGGTGGAGTATCGCCCCCCCTTTACGTTATCTAGCGCCCCCCTTGACTTTCCAACTCACGTTCCGAAGGGACCCGGCTGTAGGCTGTGGGCTAACTACAGAAGTGGGCATTCAGAAAAACGATATATACACTGGGCAGGACCTGCGGCAACATGTAAATACAATGCGGCACATAGCAGCAATAACACAGTGTAGTAGAATAAAACAATCCCCCAAAACGGAAGCAAGAGTGGTAAGAGGTGTAATGAGCAGGAACTGTAGTGACATGGAAGCATGTGGCGACATACAGAAGCAGTGACATAAAAACAATTCCCCAAAACGTAATAAATGAAGCAAAAGGCATTCATAAAAAGTCTGCAAACTGTGAACAAAAACATCCCCATCAACCCCAACCCCCCCACCCCAATACCTCAAAAGCCCTGAAGTATCTGTCGCGGTGAAGGCGGCATGGTGACCCCAACGGGAGTCCTGGGCCCACCTCCACCAATGGATCCCCAAAAGCCCATCCATAATTCAAGGGCTGACCCCGGGACCCAAAGAACCCAACAGGGAATAGTAGCCTAACCTATGCTTCTACAACCTGAGCACATGAGTAAGTATATTCGTCCACTGGGAAAGTTCCAGAAAGGTTATGACGCTGGCCTCCCCGAACGGGGCACTGATATGCTGGCGTCGCTGTGGGACTGTGAGTGTCGTCGGGATTCCCCTTGACTTTAAGTTTAGAAGGCTTGCAGGCGGCGGCTTCTGCATAAGGGCCCGATGCGCCCTCTCAATGATGAAACAATTTGATATGGATTCTGGGGGAAGCCAACTGACAAGTCATGTGGTCAAGAACTGCTCCATATCTCACAGCCCTCCGGGAACCCCACAAAGCACAGGTTGCTTCTCCGTGCGCTCCCTTCTGCATCCTCGACCAGGGAAGTCAGGCCCCTAGTGAGAGTTTCCAAGGAGGCCACTTTCTTTTGCAAGGTATGCACCAAGTCTTCCACAACAGAGAATCTGTTTTCAGCCTCTGTTATGCGCTCCGTGGCCTTGCGCAGGTCCTGGCGTAGGACCAATTTTGGTTTCCAGTGCCGTCCGAGACTGTGTTATGGCTGCCAGAAAAGCCGCTTTGCCCGGGAGTCCTCCCAACGCGCCCCCTTGTTCCACCACTGAGGTCGCGGACAGTAAAGCAGTCCATGGTGCCATGCTTGGCCGAGCACCCCAAAAGTTTATCCCGTGTCATGGCAGCGCTGGCGTCCCCGTCTCGGGGGAGAGACGCCCACTCCAAAGTTTGCAGAGCACAGCAGATGAGATCCCAACCAGTCCACCCTCACAAGAGAGGGGTATGTCCCCCCCACACGGGAACAGGTCCCAGGTTCGCCAACTGTAACCCCCCTGCCGGATCCCATCGAATGTCGCAGGGGCCCCAGCCTATTCACTGCGAATGCAGCCCAACCTGACCGCCGAATCCGTGTAGGAGGGAGAGGAGCCCCCAAAAAGGGAAGAGGGCCACTGCCTCAACAGGGATAGTTCTCTGTCCCAGTGCCAGGGGGACCCAGCGCAGCACCCCAAACAGCTCACACACCCCTCACTATGTCTGTGGTCTGATATGACCGCCAATAAGGAGTTGAAACCGGTGGGGGGAGGGAGAGCGAGAACCATCCAATGCCAGGGACCACCGGAACAGGAGCCGCCCAAAGCGCATGTGGACGCCTCTGGTGTGTGCCCCCACACAGCGCCGCCACTCTCTCACCGCCCGAGCGTGGCCCGATGTGACCACTGATATAGGGCAGGGTGGCAGGGATGAGGTCCGCACCCGCTGGAGAGATCCGGCCAGAGGCTCAATAAGCGCTATGGACCCGCAGGGCCCTGGAGGGGCAAAGGTCAGTGGGATGCAAAGAGTGGGGGGGAGGGCACTCCCCAACATCACCAGGCTGCCTCTACCCCTCCGTGAAGGCCCCCCGCACAGAGCTCACTGCCACGCCCCAGCCAGCAGGAATCCCACGCCAGGGCTCAACGTTTACACCAAAGGGCTAGAGTCCAAAGCCCCTACCAATGCGGAGGCCGGCCGAGCATGCACAGATGTATTTAAGGTGCTTCACGGGCCAACACTGCTGCTCCTTCCCCCCACTCATGGCCCGAACCGATCACTGATGGGGGGCAGGGCCTGATGCACGAGACCCACTCGCCCTCCCCGGATATAGCTAACGGGAGCTCCTCACAAAGGCAACGGGCCGCCCTGGCTCGAGACAGACCCTGTCCAAGGAAATTGCTGGGGGAGGGAGGATGGGCCTCGGCGAGCCCACCAGGCCTGCTCACCCTCTCTGAGGTCGGCACTCCAGCGTTGCGTCCTACCCTACACCCCAGCAGAGAGGGTCAGCAGTCGGGGCTTAAGATCCGTCACTCCTGGCAGGGCTGCGCCCAGGTCCAAGCACTCTCGCGGATGGCTCGGCTCTTGCTGCGCCGCCTCGGAGTCGACCACGGGGCTCACGGGCCACGCACCTCCACGGAACAGGCTGGATCACGTCCAATGCCGGACAATGTCGCTGCCGTCCGATACTCCCGGCTCTCAGCCCCTCATTGCCGTAATTCCACAGTGGTATAAGTCGTTGAGGCAGGATAAATTAAGAATTTCGATGACGGGCTCAGCGGAGCTCGCCTATTGTGCGGCCGCCATGTCGGCCCGCTAGAAACTCCCTACCCACTCCACTGTCTTTGCGAGGCTCCTTCTACTACAAAAATCTCTGGAAAGAGATGACGGCTCCGTGTCGCCGAAGCAACATGTATCAAACACCCAATATACTAAAAGCAAGTTATAATGTGTCTGGATTTTCAAGATTTAAACAACCGTCATTCTGCGCTAATTTAAGGCTGGGATGCCTCCGGGTAGCCATGCGCTATATAAATACCACTCAATGTCAATGTCAAGCTCAGAAACGGTAACCCAGCTTGGTAATAAAAGCGCTCACAGAGGTGTGGGGGCCGAGGAACTTCAGTAGGCAGACTACGAGGAAGTGATCGGGAAACTTTGGAGGGCGTGACCGGCAACATAGAGAGCTGAACCAAGCGGAGCTGTCGGCGACTCAGCGTGAGGCAAGAACTGAAACAAGCGTGGTGAAAGCAAATCAGGCGGCAAAACAATTACATAAACAAGCCAGCGGGGAGGGAGTGAAAGCGCGCGGTGGGAGAGCTCGAAAGTGAAGAGACGCCATGCGCTTGCCCATCTGCTGTCCGGGGGCAAGCTGATAGAGACGGCATGAGCGTGCAAGCCCTACGCTGGGACAGGAGATGTGCACGCATACGGAGCGCACATCTTCTGTCCCCCTTCGGCCAAGAAACCAATGACAATAGGTCTCGCCAAGGCGAGCAGCCCTTGAGCTGCATCGCTAGGCGAGATCTAAAAAGGGGCAAAGTGTGAAGTCTCTGTACACACAGTTCTAGACACTTATTTTTTGAAATATGTGACAAAGTTGTTTGTTTACTCGGGACAGATGTGACAGTCTTCCATTCGTATACACCCTGGCTAAAGGGGAGGAAGAAAGGTCAAGGTAAGACAGAACTGAATACTTATCACACTTAGTGTTGACGTGTTCCTAGTTCTAAACAAGATTTAAGGAGAGAACGTCCATGCTAGCGAAACCAATGATTTCAAGATGCAAGCTGAATATGATGAAGATGAGGGAGGATCTGTCTGAAAATGCAACATAGTCCTGGAGAACATAAATTGTTTCTCGCTCAAAAGTGACTAAGAAAGTTTTTCAGAGTGCGGGACTGCACCACCCGATCCACATAAGTGAACTGACCACCTTTCAGCTATTAAAAAGATGCCTATGCACACACCAGGAGTACAATATACAGTAATCAACAATTTATACATATGGTAATGCAGTATTCAAGACAGCTTGAGTAATCCGACATAAATAGCAATCGTTGTTGGGATTTCCGAATGTTTAATCATTCCATAGCCAGCCGACACGTGTTTCGTCGCGTTGGTACAATTTTCACGCGACTCATCAGGGAGCTCCACCGGTGATATTTCCGCCCTGGCGGGGCTCTTGACCAGAAAAGGTTGAGTCCTGGATAGTCGAGAGTCAGTGTCTAAAATAAGAAGGTAGATATGATGTAAGTGGGTGGTTCTCAAAAGCTCCAGGCGACTCGGATAAATGTCACACTCGTGTAGTGAAGAACAGTATAATAAAGCCCGGGAGCAGTTACTGAAAACCATACACCGGAGGGGATCACTCGCAGTCAGGTATTGATAGAGTGGAGACGCTAGTCGCAATCATGTCTCCCGGGTCGCCGTGTTCCAAAGTTCTGGACCTTTCAGCTATTGATGTCTGTATTCTGCTATTAGGGAGGTGCTGGTGTTTATATTGTCAAAAGGTATCTGGAAGGCGGTAGTGATTATATTTCCGAAGAATCGAAAGGGGAAGGGTTTTTGAATAAATGACCATGTGCTATTTTACTACCCAATTAAAATCACGATTACATCACAGAACTGTTCTCAAAGCAGCAGCTATTTCAAGAGACTCCGACTTTTAAGCAATCTCATCATATTTCATCTCTTTTTGAAACCTGATGTCGTGAATCTTAAAGTGTCCCCTAGGTAAACACATACATACTACACATGTAATATTGTATATATTTCTGCAGGGCTGCTACTTAATGCAAACATAAACTACCACTGGCCTTGTAGTGTGTAAACAGAGCAATCACAACCTTGGCAACAAGTTTTAAACCATAAGTGGGATGTGTAGAATATGCATCTTTTATCACAAGGAGTGCATGTAGGCTTGTTTATTGCAAAGTTACACATGGCTTATTTTACTTCATAGTCAAAAAGACAGCATAAAGTAGCGTGTCTTTGCTTTCATGCAAGACCAAATTAAAAATGTGTTTGTGCATACGATTGTTTTCAAAACATCTGCTAAATTTGTATAGTTTTTTAAATGTCTTTTTTTATATTATTGGCGTGGCTTCCACTTGAATGTGTTTTAAGATGGCAAAATAGCTATCAAGTAAAGGCACAGATTGTGCAGTATAACTTTCCCTCAAAGCCATAAATGCTAATTAATTCATCTTTCATATGTCACATAAGTATTCTAACCTGCTGCAGAATGTAGGTATTTATTACCATACAATTACAACAGCCCTCTCTATAGATCTGTCTTTTTTAGGTCTCGCCTGAGCCAGTGCAAGCGCTGCTCTGGCAAGACATTTAGTGTGTGGGCTTTAAAAAGACCACCACAGCTTTTTGGCTGGCATAGAGCGTGCAGTTATGCACACAATGACGAGCAGAGGCACCATCTGGCTTTCCTCTCTCGTCATCGCACACCACTCTCCAGCCTGCTTTCACTTTAGCAGCACACACAACTCGCGTCCTTTTCTTCCTGGATTTTGCCTTGCCCCGTCATCGACCCCAGTGAACTTTCCCCAGGTATGGGGGCGCGGGAGCCACGACCAGCGGATGGTCTTTCGGGGTTGCTCCAGTGGACCCGAACCCACATGCCTCCTCTCCCTTCCTGTCTTTGATTTTTTAACTTTGCACCCCCCCAGGACTTCTACTGACACTTTGGGTCACACTCACTTCTTTTGGCCTGGCCGCCAATTTGCTGCTGCTCTCAGACGTTTTTTTCTCTTCACCCTGGCCCGCCATCTTGTCTGTTCCCTTGTCCTTTACCCTTTTCCCTCGTTTTTCCCTTGACGATCCTCAAATGTTTCTTCCCTTTTCTGCTTTGCCATTTCTCCATACCCGTGTATCCCTCCAAACCCTCCCTACTCCCTCCCAATCTACTATTTGTATATTTATGTAGAGATAGCTCTAATCACTCGTATATGTAGTAGACAATTGTACTCTCTACCATTCCTATGTGACGCTTAGAGTTTATCCATTTGTATCTCCTCCTTGAGTGACTTTACTACTTGTACATTTGCAATTTTTTTCTGTTAGTATCTCTTCCTTGTGTGACTTTACAATGTATACTTTTGCAATTTTTTTTCCTGTTTGTATTTTTTATGTAACGCATGTAATCCTAAGTCCTTATGTATCGCAACTGGTTGTAAAGCGCTCTGACACCTTTGGGTAAAGTTCGCGCTATAGAAAATCGCATTAAATAAAAAAAAAATGAAAAAACGTATGTGCCTATTCTTTCAGTCAACATCTTTTACATTTAAAGTGTCAAAAACTCCACAGGGGGGGGGGTCTTCTCTTTGGCAGGAATTTATGAGAAATTGAATCTTTTAAATGGCAAGACAGCTCAGTGGGTTGAGTCACCAGTGCAGAAATCTGCCGGTTCCGTGATCACATCACAGCAGTGCATTGTGTCAGCTTTTCACCCATTTAAAGTTGATAACATTAGTAAGATTGAGATGGGAAATAACTCTGTTTTTAAATGATGGCAATCCATGAATGCCCAGTGTTAGTGTTGCACCTGTCACGTGTGGGGGAGGGGGCCGGGGGAGGGAGGGGACATGTTCACCCTGCTGGCGTTGGTTCTTCAGAGCATCAGACATTTTTTTTAAAGTCATTTAAATACCTCAGAGGTTTCTGACTGGGAACTGGTAGTTTGACTCTCAGGCAACAAATGGTTCAGAATTTAGTTTCTTTTTATTTATAATGTTCAATTATAGTGCGGTAAGCCGAGCTTCAAGACCCAGTAACAAAAATTACAAAAGTACAAACTAGACACCGTAAAGGCAACAACATAGTAATAATGAAAGAAAACAAAAAAAATGCTATAACATCATGACAAAACTGTAAACTAACAACGAGGCACTTGTATTTCTTTTTTCAAACGTGTGCTTATTTTTTCCCTAGCACCTGGCCCCTTTAACAGAGTAGCTACACAAGGGCGTATTTATAGGGCCACAGTTTTCTATTAATCTGCCCTTTGTTCCCATCGATCCCCCGGTGGTCAGCAGTGTCTCCCTACTTTTTGAAATCGGAAGCTTTATTTGACATGATCGCAGAAAGACGAACGACCCTCATACCGCACCACGCAACATTACAGAGGCCAAGGGGTCAATTCCAGACTGCCACGAACCACGTACTACCCTATGAACGCTGCCTCGCATGCATTTATTGTGCATGTGTGTTTATTTACTAAACATCTCGAAAGAATGAAGTGGAAATACCTCAAATACCATATCTGAAATTTAGCGGCGGGCAGTAATGTCAGCGAGATTTTGAGGGGAGGGTGAGGCGAGAGACCCCGTAGGGCCAATTACGCATTTGCACCGTTCCTCTGTATTTTGCAACGCTCTGCACTTTACTCCGACATTTTGACTCGTTTTAACAAACGTGAATACATTCACTAGGAATTCAGCTTACAGTATTTGATGGCATCCAGAGTCATTAAGCAGTAGAATGAAATTGAATGTGGAAATATTTCACTTCAAGGACGCATTGCATTGACATAGCCAATAGGTCTCGCCTTTGGGACCTTATAAGTGTTTAGCCATGCAACACTTGATGTTGTTGCACCACGGATATTGTGCTGAATAACTAAACACTTATAAGGTCCCAAAGGCGAGACCTATTGGCTATGCCAATGCTTGTTTACTTCAAATACTCAAGGAGATAAAATATGTAATCTGTCAATGGATTTTTTCACATCTCTTTGTAATCTGTAACCTGAAAAGAAAGGTTGTGAGCACTGTTTGGAAAAATAGGACCACTGGAGAGAACTCGATGTCTACCGGAAGTGATTTGTGGATTTTTATTTGGTAATTACTTTTCAGCACATATCCACCTTTAGCACTCTTGTCAGAGCTAGATTTCTCAAAGTCACCCAACATATTAACAAAACCAAATCCACCTAAAAATGTATGCCTGATACCGGATACCTTAAGAGAATTGTCCATAAGGACTCACAAACTAGTTCTTATTTCGAATTGCTCTTTTGGGACAGGAATATCCCCTGCATGATCATTGGGTGCGTATCACTTTCTGAGTGCCAGACTGCTTTTGAAACTGTTGTTTGACCCAAGCATCATGCTAATCTAGCGTGTGTGCTGAGGCATAAGGCTCGTGGTAATATGAGGTGCATATCTTGGTTCATACATACCCGCTTAGGGGGCACAGAACTATTGTACATGCCCTGGCTCAATTATATAAAGCAGTGGTGGCAAGATGCTTACATTTACTGACTCTCTAGTATGAGCAGACCTTTTTCTGTGGCAGCGAAACAGTAGTCTACTGACCCCACCATGTAAAGTTCTGCTGTTATGTGAACACCAGATCCTTGCACAGACATTCCTCGTGCATGGAGAGTGAATGTATGTGCAGAGAGTGTGACACATGCATGGAATTAGGACTCTGTATTGTTGAGAGTATAAAAACTGGGACTAGTGAGATACATTTTAGTTGGCCCCTGGTTTAGCTTCGCACAAAAGTAGTGGGGATACAGCTTCCCCGGACAGTGGAGGGTTTTGCCTATACTCCTGTACGTGGAAGATGCAGGCTCAGAAACTGAAAGTCGATTTAATGTCACTATCACATCCAGTACCAGAAAGGCTACAAAGTCAGTGGGGCATTGAGCTAGATATCCTTATGGCACTCCATGAAATAAGACAACACACAATTACTGGCAGGAATTAAAGCCCCAAACATATGTCAAGACTAAGAATAAGGGCCAACTGCATGGGTTTAGTGAAGTGCTCTAAACCTATTTTGCCTTGATGTTCATCCAGTTGGATGCTAGTTCATCGGTCAAATTAGCCCCTTAGCCGCCCTTAATCTAAGAGGTACCTTCACGAACAAAGTTACACTGTATTTCTCTGCAGCTTCACCAGGAACATTGCTTCAGCTCCGCAGTATATTTCATCATTGCAAGGCAGAGTCTGACCATTTTCCAACTAGTATGATGTACTATGCTTTGCTTTAAAAGATATGTTTTATCGAAATGAAGCCTTTTACTACTACTACTACTACTACAACTAGTTGGTGGTCTGAAAGCATAGAAAAAGACCAGAGTCTCAGCTGAACTCACAAGATGAGCACTATCCAGGGATCTCATCATCCTGCTAAGTGGAGCTTTACTTTTCTAAACGTATTACAACTATAGACAAATGTTCACCTTCTTGTAGTCTACCTCGGAATGTGATGCAGTCCTTGGTATTCTTCATTATGAATGAGGTCTTGCCACAGTGCAAAGCCGTGTTCCAATCCGAGCCTCAGTTCTACTCGTTCACGCCCATGAAGATCTTGACCATTAGCAACTGAATTACTCAAGAGCTGCTAGTGTCCAAAGGCACAGAAGCCCAACCGCTCATAAAATGGCAGCAAACTTGAGTCAAACGTTCTGTCTCTTCGTACACAAGTTCCATTCTATACAAATTTCTTCCTGGCCGAAATCTTGAGATTCTGCTAACCAGTAATTATGATCTTTAGCTAATGCAGCAAAAAAACTATCTTTTCAAAGATAGAGAGAGATACAATCCTTGTTTCGTAAAACTCTGGTATAGCCTAAATATAAATGCATAATAAAACACATAAAAAAATGATAAAGAGTTCTTCCTTTGGAACACGCTTACTTCTTCTCCACACCTTGAAGCAGACCTTTTGAGATTTAGCAAAGTCTTGAAGAGGCACATGTTCCAACAGGCTATCATTTCATTTTAATTATGGTAGGAATGAATCAATGATCACTTTTAAAATGATTCAAACAATACACTCATGAGTTAACAATTATTGCTCATGTAGATCCATTGCAAGCCCCCCTTCTAATCACCCACACAAAGTGAATTGAAGTGGTCAATGACATTGCTAATACTGTACAATATGCCTGATAAGAAAGAATAAGACAGGAGAATCTCTAGTCATATCACATTTTCTTGTTATCAATCATCTCACTTCGCTCTTTCTCAGAAATATCCCTACCCACGTATGAGAAGATCCAGATTTATTGGGGAAATAGACATAAACAAGTTGCATAAGTTATTTTATAACGGCATTCTTAGTTTTGCTCTGTGAGAATTTACAATAGGTCTAGATACATTCCAGAAGTTCAAGGAAACCACATACCAAAACAAATATTATTTAAATTCAATGAATGCACATTTTTTGACCATCAGGTGTCCTGAAAATGTGTCGGGATCCAGTTCTTCTGGATCTACTTTAGCAGCTGTTGCTCTAGGCCATCACAAAAAAAATTGTGTAGGCACTGCTTAGTAATCCAAAAATCTAAAAGGAACCGATTTTTATTTAGGAGAACTAACATTGCATATGGGCGAATCATTTTTCATCCATGTGTAATCAATGGAAATTAAATGATCTACGGAAGGCAGGAAATATGTGAAAAGGTTAAAAGAATTGAAGTTGAAATGTGTGACAGTATTCAGGAATATGCACATTCTTTGTGGTTTTAAATACTACTGCCCCAAGCAGGTACTTTGGTGTTAATTTAATTTCAAAATCAATATATTTTGTGTGTATTTTCTTGGCTTTTATCAGATGAGTATACGCATTGCATTGCACTTGTTATATACGCATGACTATAGCCTTTTTCCCGGTGCCATGCTCACTAGCTAAATCACTGGCACACATGTGGGATTGTAAGCTTGGACAGAAAATGATGTTGTTCCTACTGATAAATGTGCACAACACAGTCCAGAGTTCTGATCATGCTACATAGTTGAGAATTTTCTTCTCCGTTATCTTGTCTCCTGGACTGGCATGCCCTGTGGCCTCTGACATCCCTACCACTCTATCCCTGAAACTTCATCCTAATGCACTAGAGTGTACTGCCCCTATCCCTGACAACTGCAGAAATGGCAGTCACCACTCACAAGTAACTGCGCAAAAAAAAATCGAAATTTGTCCACAGCCATTGTGACCTTCAGGCACAGGACTGTAACTATAAAGCGATTGTGGCACTTTACCATCCAGAACAAGAACAAGCTCTAGGTCTAATATTCTGAAGTCACAGATCTATCTGTGCAAACAACTCTCCAGTTTCGCTGTCGCTATTACTCTCAAAATAGGTGCTTGCCTAATATAACTTGAGTGCCCAGTTAACAACCCCCCTTCCAGTTAGCTCTTCATCTAACAGTGGAACTTTTTTGGATCAGTACCTCCCAGAACAAATATTACTTCTTTTACTAGCAAACTTACAATAATCCCATTGCTCATCTCAATTCACCCTTCCACAGAATCGACATGTAGCTCCACACACAGTTTCCACCCAACTACTCCAGTGAGTTTGGAAGATGTATGATGGGTCTAATAACGTTTAATGTTGTTGATGCATTCCTGTTAGCATGCTGAATCTACCTACATGGCAATAGTTGGATCACAAATATGTAAATGAACAAATAGATGGTGAATTAATGTTAACGTCTTTTGGAGGTTATGGACTGATAGTGTTTGGAGATAAAATACTTCATGGATGAACACGTTCATTTAGGTTTCTATCCTCGCTCTGGTAGATATAAAGATGATGTGCTGGAAACTTCTTATCACCACAAGCCAATAAATTATCCCATACCAGAGAGAGAGAAGTGAATGTCATCCTATTCTCATCAGAAACCCACAAAGTTTGCAACATGATAGCTCCCCACAGGTAGCTGAGTAGGTCAGAGGACACTCTCATTGAATTCTTCAGTTCTCACAAATGGCATTCTGACCAAGGCTGAATCATTCCAGACAGTAGCATAATGTGTGTAAATATAGAGTTACAAGGCCTTACCAAAGCCCTGCAGGAAGGTGGTTTTGAAAGCAAAGTTGGTGTATAAGGCTCTCCTTCTCTAAAGGCAAAAGAAGGCCCAAACTAGGATTGTCTGTGTTAGAAATTGGGTTTCTGGTTGGCAGAGGTATGCAACCTGTCCAAGCAGGAACCACCATCCTAGTCCAAATAAGTAAGATGCACACCCTAAATTAATCTATGCTCACCCTCTGGTGGCTTGGCGCAGATCAGGCAGGCTTAAATTAGGAGGCAATGTGTAAAGTATTTGGGCAATCCTTAAAACATTGAAAACACCACACAAAAATAATCCACACCAGGTTTGAAATATAGACCAAAAGAAAAAAAATCAAACACGTAGAACCAGACTTATGAATTTTAAGAAAATAAATGACAACAGAGTGCTTAGATTGTAAAAGAACAACGCCTAAATGGTGCAAGGCGTCTGAACGGTTAATGCAGCTCATGCTTGGTTAAAGAAATCTGGCGCTTTGCAGACGCTTTGTAGTTAAGGCGGGTAAGGATTGCACTCCCACGGTCATCCAGAGCTGCACTCCAATTACTGGACAGAGATGGCCTATGCGCTTCTGCTTCATAAAGTTTACTTGGCAGAATGCGAGCAATAAACACACCCTAACACTGGCGTTCTTGGGCAGTCAAATGTGGCTGCGGGCACATGTGGTGCGAGTCAGAGGGTATTGCTGTCACAAAAAACATGTTTGGTAATAAGGCTATGGGCTTGAATTCTGACTCAGCCAGTCAGGCTCTAAATCTGAACTTCCAAGCACACTCCACATCTTATCTTATCTTATCTTAAGAGGGACTTGTATAGCGCTCTGTCACCATAGGTTTCCTGGCGCTGGGTGGTACTGAGAGATGTAGAGAGGGGGAGCTAGCCAGACTGTGTAAAAAGGTTGGTTTTAAGAAGTTTTCTGAATTCCAGCAGAGACATGGAGGATTTGAAAGATAACGGCAACTGGTTCCAGAGTTTGGGAGCCAGATGAGCAAATCTGCAACCACCATATTTTTTGAGTTTGATTGAGACTGCGGTCAGAAGTTGACGGTGGGAGGACCGAAGGTTGCGTGCCGGACGGTAAGGAGTCACTAGGGACTTCAGAAAGACGGGGGACGTACCAGTCACAGCTTTGTAGGTCAGGCAGCCGATCTTGAATGCAGCTCTCTGTTCGACCGGCAACCAGTGGAGCTTACAGAGTAGTGGTTTTGCAGACTGCCACTTCGGGGTCTTAAAGGCTAGTCGGGCCGCCTGATTCTGCACAACTTGCAGCCTATGTAGCAGGTATTTCGGTAGGCCATGATACAAGGAGTTGGAAAAATCCAGGCGAGAGAGCACAAGGGCGATCAAAACTTGTATCAGGGCTTCAGGCGAGAGTAGGTGGGAAACTTTCCTGATTCTCCGAAGCTGAAACATACACCAGGATACGACTGCACCAACCTGAGGCTTGAGGGAGAGCTCTGAGTCTATGATAACCCCCAGGCTCTTTGCCGATTTAGCCGGGATGGGCGGGGAGCCCAGCTCTGTAGGCCAAAACTGTGGGCCCCAGTGAGTGGAGCTACTGCCAGGAAGAATTAGCTCAGTCTTCCCTGGGTTCAGCTTGAGCTGATTAAGGTTCATCCATTGCTGGATATGTAACATGACCGCCTGACAGTCGAGAGCTGCATTAGGGGTGTTAAGAGGGAAGATGATTTGCAGGTCGTCTGTATAATTGAAGACGGTAATGTCCCAGCTCTTCAGGGAATGGATGAGCGGGCGAAGATAAAGATTGAAATGCAGGGGAGACAGAGAGGAACCCTGAGGCACTCCACAGATGAATGGTTCCCTAGTAGCCGTGAAAGGACCCAGGTTAACAGCCTGAGTTCTGCCTGTCAAGAAGGATTTAATCCAGACCAGAGCCAAGCCCTGAATACGGCTTGTTCGACACAGTGGAGAAGGATGTTATGGTCCACCGTGTCGAACGCTGCCGACAAGTCCAGAAGGATCAGGGCCTGAGGAGACCCTTTGTCGGCGTTGCTCCTGAGAGAGTCCATAACCACTAAGATCACAGCCTCAGTAGAGTGGGCAGGTCTGAAGCCAGCTTGGTTAGGCTCAAGGTAGCCGGAGGACTCGATGAACTGAGAGAGGCAGCAGGTGACATGTGCCTCCAAGATCTTAGAAAAATAAGGCAGGAGAGAAATAGGCCGATAGTTTGCAAGGTCCTCTGGGTCGGCTCCGGGTTTTTTCAGCAATGGTACCAAGGCAGCTTCCTTGAAGAAGTTGGGTACGATGCCGGCCTCAAGAGAGGTGTTTAGTAGAGGCAAGATGCAGTTGGGCAGAGCCAAGCAAATGTCCCTGAAGACAGAGGGAGGGCAGCAATCATTGGGGGAGCCAGATTTGACTCTGGAGGCAAGTTTGGCGAGGGAAGGAGAGTCGAGGAGGGGAAAGTGTGACAGTGAACATGGGTTACCAAGGGAGGGGACAAGTGGAGCAGCAGGGGGGGCGGGGGGATAGTGTTCTTGATCTTAATGATCTTTTCAGTGAAAAAGCTATTTAGAGCATCACAGGATTGTTGGGTGGGGACCTGGGAAGGGAGAGTTCTGGCATCAGACGTCAACTCGCCCATAATTCTGAATATTTCCTTGGACTTATTGGGGGCGACATAGATTCTTTCGGAGGAGTATGAAGATTTCGCAGCTATAATTGCACTTTTGTATATTTTTCGTGCCTCAACGTAAGCCTCTCTGTCGAGTGGTAAGTAGAAACGCCTCCACCTGCGTCCCATCTGACGCAGTTTGAGCTGCTGGGATTTCAGGGAGGTATTGAACCACCTATGTGAATTGCTGTGGCGAGAACGGGGAAATTTAGAGAGGGGGGCAAAAAGATCACTGGCTTTGGTGATCCAACTGGAAAAGTCGTTTTCCAAGGCCTGGACTGTCGCATTGCTGCACAATGGAGGTTGAGTGTCAGCCAAGGAAGATAGGAAACCTTGCGAATCAAGGGTGCCCCATTTGCGAGCGACCCCGCCTGCTACGGCAGGAGCTTTAACACGGCCCCTGACTGTAATCACTGTGTCGATTAGGTGATGGTCCGACCAAATACAGGGGGTAACCACAGGACAGTACAGAGTGAGATTGTAGGTCTAGATGTGGTCTAATATGTGACCCCTGACGTGAGTGGGGGAAGAGACAAGTTGATTCATGTTGAAGCTAGAGAGGACTTCAAACAGCTCTGCAGCATGGGGCCAGCATCGCTGTCGCTGTACCAATAGTTAAAATCGCCGAAGATGGCGAGGCGGGCAGATGAGGTGATCAGATTGGCTAATTGTTCACTAAAAATGGCAGGAAACAAAGGCATAGGGGACGGGGGACGATAGAGGACAATGAGAGTAAGGGCTCCCTCTCCTGTTTCAAGACTGATGATAAGATTGTCTACATCGACAAGAGTGAAGGAGGATGTGGAGATGATCTTAAACTCCTTCCGTATGATAAGTGCCACCCCACCACCGGCGCGGCCGGGGGGACGATTGATGTTAAACATATAGTAGTCAGGGGGTAGGGCTGCCAAAATATCGGGGAGTGAGTCATCAGTTAGCCAAGTCTCAGTGATTAAAAGGATATCAGGGCACTCATCAGTGAGTAGGATAAAAAGGTCAACATGATGTTTGACGAAAGATCGTGTGTTTAAGTATAAGACACGTATGCGTGACTCTTGATTATCCGTGCATACTAGGGGATGGGCACTAGGGTGAGGAGAGAAGGCAGTGCGCGCAATGCCCAATATAGAAATGCGGTCACGACAGGCAGGGGGTAGGTAGCAATGTTTGGGTTGTAGATTTCTCAGGGCAGATGGAGTATATGTTACAGGGGTGACAAAGTCACTGGCCCCTGGGCCCGTTCGGCCGCGGACGGGCGCAGACGGGCAGGACTCTGGCACGACTCCGGCGCGAGTCAGGCGCGCCCGCAAAGTGCGTCCGCTGCGCGGAGGAGTAGACATCCCCTTTTATGCGCAACTAGAGCGCACATAAAACCACATAATACCACTGTGCCACATAATTATATGCCACATAATTACACTCTACTCAATGCAGCATCAATACATTCCACAAAATACCAGTGAGACATAGTTACACGCCACATAATTACACTCTACTAAATGCAACATAAATACACTCCACATACACCTCAGTGCTACATAATTACACGCCACATAATTACACTTGACTGAATGCAACATACACTCCACATAATTCCACATAATTACATGCCACATAATTACACTCTACTCAATGCAACATAAATACACTTCACATAATACCACTCAGTACCACATAATCACACGGCACAATTACACTCTATTTAATGCAACATAAATACACTCCACATAATACCACTCAGTGCCACATAATTACACACCACATAATTACACTCTACTCAATGGAACGTAAATACACTCCACATAATACCACTCAGTAGCACATAATTACACGTCGCATAATTACACTCAACTCAATGCAACATAAATACACTCCACATAATACCACGCAGTGACATAGTTACACACCACATAATTAGACTCTTCTCAATGCAACATAAATACACCCCTCATACAACTCAGTACCACATAATTACAAGCCACATAATTACACTCTACTCAATGCAACATGAATACACTCCATATAATACCACTCAGTGCCACATAATTACGCGCCACATATTTACACTCTACTCAATGCATCACCTTAAAGTATCACCTAAACATCACCTGAGCATCATGTCAGTCTGCCCTCGGAATCTGGCTTCTGTTGATTCTCCCCAAGTGTCCGTTTGCTGCTCGTGTTCTGATTAAATTGCTGTTTTCCAACCTCCACTCCCCCATTATTTATGTCTGCTCCCCCATAACAAAAAAATTAAAACAAACAAGCAACAACAACAATTATAACAACTTCAAGGCAGGAAGAAGTTGTCAGCAGTGCAAGTACTAAAAAACTAGAAGACATTTTTTAGGTTAAAAACTTTTTTTAATCAGGTTGCTCAGTTGTATATAATGTCGTCTTGGTTTTTATAAAGGTAACAAAAATGCTTAACACTTTTTATTATACCTTTCCAACATGATGCACAGCAGCCACAATGCTCTACAACATTGTGGAAATGTGCCTTTTTAGGGGCACACCGGTGCAGGGGTCACCCTTATTTTTCTCCACGGGTCCTTAGACCAACAAAATAGAGATTGACACTGAAGCTGAAATTCAAAATAACAAGTTTATTCACTCATGAGTGAGACCACACCCATACAACACCCTCAAGTGTTCCAGGAGGTAGTGGCTTGAATACACAGACCATGGTGCTTTTATACAGAGTTTTCTGCACTGGTAAGCATGTAGTTACAAATAGAAGGTACACGCCTACACAGGAATAACTACTGACAAACATGGGCAAATGGGAAATCCCTTCTGTCAGCAAAGTGGGAGGGGGAGCAAGAGTGCTTATGACAGCACTAAGAGATTGACAGTTGAGCCTGAGACCAGGTGGTCTGGCAGCTACAAACTCTTTAGCATACATATTGCTTTTAGCTGAGTCACGAAGTTAACTAAAATAGACAGCACAGGCAGGGAAAAAGACAAGCAGCAGAGAACAGGAGAATTTCATAGCTGACAAAATGGATGCCACAAACAAGATGGTTTCAGCTTATGCTAACAGAGATTATCAGCGATTTCCACAACATAGCCAAAAGTTCTGGCTAAGTGACTACATTACCACACAGCTAGAGGATTCTGATAGTGTGAGGTTTCTAATAGAGGCACATACAAATAAGCGAAATATGAAAGGGAATAGAAAGGAACTACTTTTCGAAACACGCTGACGTCTTTTTGTAGTCCGGCAGGGTTTGACGCACGTTCGGAGATGATCGAACGTAGGGTGATCCAGTTATGACTGTGTATTTTTCCGCTAAGCTGATAAATTCGAACTAGTGAACGAATGCCATTTAATTCATTTCGGCTTTTTATGACTAAGAATCCCGGTTTGCCATGGTGATCCTTTGTAAACAATGGCGATGATAAAACTACTTTCCTCAACATCCTGACGTCATCGTGTAGTTCGTGTTTTTGAAGCATACGACACAGCGGGGGCGTGACCATGGTCACGTGTCCCTGTACTGGAGTACAATAATGGCTGCCACTCGGTGCTCGGTACCTCGCCCAGGCTTGGAAGGAGGACCGGGGCACCGACGGATAGGTAAGCTGCGACGGGTTATACATGTGGTAACTCGGAGGGCAAGAATTTATTTTCTTTGTTACACATTGAGTGTATGACTTTTTTCTAAGACGAACTTGCGATACGAAAGGGATATGTTTGTTTTTAGCTCTGACTGTGCCGATGGGACCATAACTCTGGCCATCTAGTTTTGCGGTTTAGTCTCACACACAGTCAATACAGTGAAGGTGGCTAATGATGCCTAGTTGGGGGGGGGTCGGGGGGGGGGCTGTTTCGATGTTCCTAAAAAATTTTCACAGATAAAAATGTCAAAACGTGATGCTACCATCTCCTGTATGTTAAGTGGTTATGGATGCAGAGCTCCTTAGCTTATTACCATATTGCCGCCCGGCCCCCGGGTTGTATATTTTTCATCACAATAAAAACAAATAAAAAGAAAATACAGTGAAGGTGTGGTGAGAGTATAGAGGACAAGTATTCTAGATCTTCTGGTTCTGGCACACTAGATAATGTACTCCTATATCTAGATTTGCATTTTTCAAGACATCTGAGCATTGATAAACAACTGAGTTTAGTTTTTTTTTTTTAAACACGCTGATATATCATTAGAAAGATCACTATGGATGGAACTATAGACAGACAGGATTGAGACCATGGGGAAGTAGGTTTTTTCTCACACTCTCTCTACAATTTTCACATGGTTTATATGTTTAATTCATGTGAATAAGAGTGTCCAAATTGCTTCTTTTATAGGGCGGGGCCTCCTACATACCTGAGTCTGTACCGGGTGAGGTGAGGTTAATACCTCATACAGGATAGGTGAGTGCAACTATTCCTGTGATTTACAGAATAAGATAGACTGTTGGTCTGTACTGTGTTTTTAATTGAGCTCATTGGCATAACTTTGGCCTTTTCTCCTCTCTAGGTGTGCAATTTACCCCTCCTGTGTAGAGGTATTCTGTATGTTCACAAGTGTGCACACTGTGACTGTGTTTTTATTTCCTATTTTTCATTTTCACTTATTGCAATAGCTTTTATTTGAGAAGGTCCTGAAAAAAGCCAGGGCAAGTGGCCTTAATTGGCTGAAACTAGTTGAACAAAAATCTGCGGCACATTTGTTGGAAGCCGTACCTGCATTCTTTTTAATAGGTGTGGAAGCAAACATTAATAAAATTGTTGGGTTTGCCGCCATTTCCTTTTTAAATCCCTCACTAGTTTTGCACTTCATTATTATGTTTTGGCTGGTGTGTATTTGACTATAGGTTGTTAGTCACTTTACATTGGTTCTCATGGTGTTCCTGGCTCTCTAGTTTATGCTCCTGGATCACAGTGTCACCTCCTGAGTGAATGGGGTACTGTGACAGGGAAGCTGGAATTCCAAATGATGACACTGGCCACGAAGGGCAGTTGATGGAAATCCAAGTAACATCTTCCCCCTGTAGGGCTAGCTTAGTCTCTCAGGTTGTTTAATTTTTGGTTGTAATACGTCTGATAGTAATCACAGCTACACAATGTTTCTCTATCTTAGCTTTTTTGTTCTTTGGACCATCAGATTTTATTGTTATTGTTAGGTATATGAATTGGGGATTAAATCTGATGAAGGTCGTTAAATGTGTTCCCTATGACCCTTGCTTCCTAGCGAAGTTGAGTTTTTTTAAACACATAGGGTCCCAAAGGCGAGACCTATTGGCTATGCCAATGCTTGTTTTTGAAGTTGACAAGTCTGTTACTCAGTGAGTGCAATGTTCCTGCAAAGGGATAGAGAGCACAGAGCTCATATAATCAAAGAGTAATGCTTATTTTGTTTTACTGGACCACGGATAGAACTGATAGACATCGTGAGTGGGCTGAGGTGAAAAAGGTCTGGGGACGGCTCAATTGTGTGAATGCTTTGATGTGGCGGTGTCCTGAACGTTTTACGATGAGTTTTCCTTTTTTTCACAATTTATTAATCTTCTGCAAAGTCTGTCACTTCATTTACACCATGATCGTAACTGAGGCTGCAGTTGCATTCTGTGATAGAGAAGGGCACCAGGATGAGCACAAATCAAAACAAGCACTGGCAAGCTGAATATGTTTGGCGTTGGAAAGCTAGCATATTGAAAGCATAAGGCACAAAAAAACAGGCAGCTACCTACACGTGGATGCCATACAGTTTCAAAGAAACTTTGTAAATGTGAAAAAAATAGCTATTTCACATAGTAACAATAGAACAGTATGCAGCTTCTTAGTACTCAGGTGTACTTGGAAGACGAAAATGAATTACTTATATCAGATGTGACAGCCCAGATGTGGGTCTTCTGCTTACTGTGCTACTGGAAAAATGTGGTCCAACAAGGCTAATACAGTTTCAAGCTCCTTGTGTTGAATGAAAGAGGCCTGCTGGTCTAAGCTCGATGAAGGAATTAGACTGAAGGGAATATGATTGGTGGTCCCTATCTGAAGTGACACAGTAAGCAAACAATAAATGATGAATTGGAATGCAGCCCAGGGTAATTACAGGTGGCTGAGGTTAATTCAAACATTCCACCCTACAACTCTTTTTTTGTCTCGCTTACAGACCGCTTTTGTTGAAAACTTAGTGTGTGCACTACCAATGCTTAGAGTGGGCTTCAGGTCAGCCCACTGATTGTCAATGATCACTGGCTGGCTTTCTTGTCAATTTGATTTGCTTGCTTCTTTTTCCATGTATTTTCATTCTGTTTTCGTGTCCCCCCCCCCCCCCCCCCCCCCAAACAATCCCTCCCCATCCCACCACCTCTACCCACCTTCCAAGGTGCATAGCTCCGGTACCATCCTTTTAATTCAATGACTTTCCCACCTCTACTGTGCTCTCTGTGTTGATACACCTCTCCAGTGCTTTTTTGAGCCCTTCTCCATCCTACGTGGCTTTCTTGCTTTTTAAACGCCCACCCATAGCATCTGTGGTGCCCCCATTGCACCTATCACCTTTCTGATGCTGTACAGGATCAGCATTAGAAAGGCAACACCCACTGGTTTTTCCAAAGCATGTTACATAGGGCTATAGAAAATTGTTAGGAGGACCATAATCAGCCGGTGAGTTAAACAGCAAGCAAATGCAATGTATTTAGATCTAGGGTCCCAAAGCATGGAAGTTTGGATGCCTGAAAAGCAGCAACAGAGAAATAATAAATATTATAACCAGTGTACTCATTGAAAATGAAACTGAAATGTGCATTTCTGCAACCAATGAAAATATCTTCCAAGTTGAACACACATCTATAAAGTCCAAAGGGTGTAACTTTAAAGGGCTGAACTATTAGTTTTACCAATGCTTTGATAGATAGCATGCAGCGGCACACATTGCAGAGAGCAAGGAAACACATGCACCCCTATGGAGTGCTTAATATTAAATAAAAAGAGTTAATTGATGTATGCAGAAGACGTTTCTTCTTTTCAGCTAATCCTGCCTGTGTTTTTGCCTTCGTTACACCACAGTATAAATTCAGTAGCACAAGTACCAGATAGAATGCGAAGAGAAATTCGGGATTATAAGGAGTTACCAGAGCACTTAAGTTTCCTAGATCCATATGAGAGTGTAATCCAGTCCAGGTTTTTAGGTCTCCTGGCGTTAACCGCGCAAAAGCGCGGTCTCGCCAGAGACCTATTGTGAGCGTCTCTGCTTCCCAGGAGAGGGGACAGGAGCTGGCCGCGCGCTGGGGAATGGAGCGGGCCACGCGCACGCGAACGCGCTTGCTGTGGCCAGCTCATGTCTCCTCTCCTGGAAAGCTGCCACACAGCCACACCTCCCCCTGCACGCAAGCGCACAAACAGAAACACACACACACACACACAAGCGCACCTACACGCACACACGCACACACACATACAGAGGCCCCCCCCGCCGCCGCTGCACACACACACACACACACACAAGCGCACCCTCCCTCCCCCCTCCCCCCTCCAACTAAGCCCCACTTACCGGCTTTGTTGACTTTTGCAGACTCCGCGGGGCTCTCCCTCGGGCATGGGAGCCCCGCGTCACCAGCACTGCTTCTCTGGCCATCCGTGGGCGCGTGCGCAGGCTTCCGGAGTGCGAACTACAAATGTCTACACATGCCGCACTTGCTTCTGTACAAAGACTACAGACGCCATATTGCTGACATCACTTTGTAGTTCTAAATACGGGCGCGGAGCGGTGGCTAGTACCAAGTGTTGCTCGCTTTTACACAATAGACTGCTGTCCACTCCCAGGGGTGCTATCCTGAGATCTTGAACAGGCGTTTTGTGGTTGGCATGGGAATCTGCACATTTAAAAGGAACTTTTGGTTGCAATGTCCACGTTTTGATTATCCACTGAGAACAGATACTTAGTGTGGCAAAGCAGGTAGTTGAAAGTCGAATTTTGAAAACGTATGTAGGCACTCCGAAGTGCTACATTTGAAAGTTTAAGTGTATATATTGACATCCGATGACACATTCCTTTGCATTTATTAGAAACTTTGTTTTTTTGTATTGGCAGATTTAATGCATCTCAGTGGCTCATAATTTGCAGCGGTCTTTATACACACCCTCCAGGTTTTGGTACCTTTTTATTTGATTGAAGAAAACTAGCATAGGGTGTATTTTATTTGGTTTTATTCGTACGATAGTGTTCTAATATAGTGGTGCCTGACCTCGAAAGGGGAGTGAGTTTATTTCTTTTTCCATTGGTTTGTGCCTCTCTAACGTGAAATTCTGGAGTGTGTGTACTCTATGCAATACCTAGCCCATGAATTCCATTCCCCAAGCGCACACATCACATCTTCTGTAGAATTGACAGGTGTAATTTGACTAACAATGATTTTTTTTCTTTTCAGGCGGGGACATATTGTTTAATTATGTTCTAGCATGTTGGCCGTGTGCCATGCCATTGAGTTTATTAGCAATGTGCACTAATCCTTTTTTTTCTACCAGTGTCGACTTGTGCGAGCTGTAGTACGTCCTCAGAAGTAGAATATAGGCCGACCCTTTCGAGTGTGGCTTCTGTGCACATTTTACATTTCTAGAATACTTCTATTTGTACTTTATCAACTTATTTATCGAGCACAACGTAGGTTTGCCCTTATATTTTGGTTTGGGTTTGCAAATCATTAACGTGATTGTTTGAATCAAATGCCTTCAGCTAGGCGTTTGTTTTTATACAGACGGCCGGTTTATTCAATGTTTAACATAGCTTCGTTTACAGTATTTACTGCCTGTTTTGGTGTATGGTAGGTGTCCCCTCATTTGTTCGTTTTTTTTCTGTAGTACTCATTAGAAATGAGCAGGTTGTACCCCGCAATTTCACCCATTTGTTAACTTCATTTTTCTGTTTTGACACTTCTGAATACTGTGATCACGAGGCAGGGGCTTCATTCATGTCGGCTGCATTTTATAGATCCCTCTTTGGGAAGAGGTCCATGTCTGACATGACACAACCACACACACACTACACACACACACACACTACACACACACACAACCACACACAACACACAACCACACACACAACAACACACACTCAACCACACAACAACAAACACAACCACACACACAACCATACATACAACCACAGGCACACAACCACACACACAACCACACACACAACCACACACACAACACACACAACCACACACACACAACCACACACAACCACACCACCACAATATCAGTGCACACTCTCACCAGACACAAACACCATCAGTCATCAGTATACGCTTTCACCCGGCACAAACACCACCAGTGCATGCTTCCACCAGGCACACACCACCAGACGTCAGTGCACACTTTCACCAGTCATCCACACACCACCAGCCGTCAGTGCACGCTTTCACCAAGCACACATACACCACCAGCCGTCAGTGCATGCTTTCACCAGGCACACACACACCACCAGCTGTCAGTGCACACTTTCACCAGTCACACACACCACCAGCTGTCAGTGCATGCTTGCACCAGGCACACACACCACCAGCCAGCAGTGCACACTTCCACCAGGCACACACCACCAGCCATCGGTGCACAATTTCTACAGGCACACACACCACTAGCCATCACTGCACACATCAATTATTAACGCATCCACAATTAACTATTGCAGCAATCGCAGTATGGCACACTTTACTTTTAAACATATTCATCTAAAGTGCAGCATGCCACCATTGCTACAAAAATAAATACACTTTTTTTGGGCCTACAATTTATTGACTTTTGTTGCAATTAGTGTTGCAATATTTAGCAATGCCTAAAGCTCAAACTTAATTACTGGGAGACCTATTGCATTGCAAATGCTTGTTACTTTTTATTGTGGGTCTTGTAATCCTGGTTTTATAATGCGATAAACAGGACTATAAATCCTAGAATGCAAAAAGTGGCCTGTTTAAGCCACTCGCGCATGAACCTGGAAAAGTTTAGAGCCCTGAATGTTTACAACTCAAGTTACATTTAGATTTCTTAGCAGGTGTAATATGCACCGGACGTATGTCTCTTTAGGCTTCAGGGCACTTTGATCAAGGCCAAAGTCGAGCAGAAAGGCTCTCTGATGTAAAAACATGCCTCTAACATCTGCTATGCCCTGTAAATCACACAAGTCCAAATCCCAGCAAGGCCAACTCAGCCTTTCACTTTCTAACGTTGGTATTCAGAGCATGATTAAATTGGTTAATAGTAACACTTGTCATTAACTGCACTTAGAAGAGGACATCTATAGTACTAGGTAGGCACTATATATAAACTAGATATTTTTTATATGTTGTAGGTGTAAAGCACTAAACAACTGAGCTCACCAGGCAGTTGTACGGATAGCATTTCCTACTGTTGCATGAACTTCAAAAGTGTGCACCTTCTCCTGCAGGTATGCAGAACCCAGACACAACAGGACTAGCAGGCAAAAGCCCTCTGCCATATCCGCCTTTGCCTGCACCATCCACAGGCCCTGGCCCCATGATACAAGAACGTGGTTAATCCTCGGCGTCTTTTATCATCTAGGCCAGGTGTCTCCAACGCGTCGATCGCGAGCTACTGGTAGCTCGCCGAGACCCTGCCAGTAGCTCGCGCTGCCCTGTGCTGAATGTGCTTTATATGCCAGCCAAAGCCATTGCCATTGTAAATGCCGACAGAAATGTATTGTAGTACTATTCATGTTTATGTGCGGATATGAAGCCGGCATTCCCGCGTCTGTACTTAATATATAATTATATATTACGGCGCTCTTCTGAATCTATTACGCCGAGTCTGAGTGATGCAAAAACCCCCCACCCCCTTGAACGGTCTCTGCAGACAACAGCACCCGCCCTCACCCAAATCAGCAGCTTTCATTGGCCAAGTCGCTTAGCTGGGGCGGGGTGGAGAGGATGACGTTTGTCTCCTCCGTGATCAGGGTCTCGTGACCCTGTGTAAGCGCCCCCTGCCTCTCCCTAACAGGCACCGCGCAGCTCAGTCACGAGTGCGGAGCTGCAGCGGGCGTGGCAGGGCAAAGCAGCAGGTCCCGCAAGCTGGAGAATTGAACTGCGCCATCAGCCTGCTGCCTTCTATCAACCGAGCAGTTCAGCAGCAGGTAAGGCAGGCAAACCGTGAGGCCTCTCGGCGGCCAGCAGTGCCCGTCTTGGCTGTCCTCACAGCCGTGTCTCTGGCTCTGTGAAGCCCCTGTGGCCTGTGGAGTGGAAGCCTGGCTTCCGAGGCCTGTCACGGGGCTCCCTGAACCCCAGCTGTATCGGCTTCTCACAGGATCCGGCCCGTCTCCTGACACAATACTCCGGGCCCCTCGCCTGCCAGCCCGCTCCCGCGCAGTCACTTCATCAAGTTACCTGTGCATGGAGGGCAGACCTCGTGTTGTAGTCTCTGGCCCGGCCTGTGTCACTGGACTGGAGCCTCTGGGAACCGGCAGTGTCAGTGACGGGGGAACAAGGGCCCTCTGTGCAGAAGGCGCTGGCTGACCATGGGGCCCCCTTTGGCAATGCACCCCCAGTTTCTGGCTCGCCTCCGCTCAGACACCGCATTCCGTGTCTGTCACTATGACTATGGTCTGTTCCACGCACACATGCTCTGGCCATCGCTCCACGCTGGAGGGTACCCCACAGGGCTCATGGCTTTGTCGTCGGCCTTATTGTCGATATGCAATGATGTGATTATGTCACTGCCTCTTACAGGCCCTTTTATCTCCATAAAACACGGAGCAGATTCCCAAGGCCTATGGCTGGTGGATAAGGGAAGGTATCGGTCGTCTCTAGCCTTAAAATAAATGCACAGCCGACATCTCCCGACCCATACCTTTCAAAACATAATTAGAGTGTATATATGTGTATGTATGTGCTATGGCGGGCCGCAGCTTCCACACCCCAGTGGTCGGAGGGTGCAGGCAGTGAGGGCTGCTGACTTGCACTTTAAGTAGTGCAGGGCGCTGTGGCCAAGAGTGCAGAAAAGGGGCAATAAATACAACTTTTGAATGTAGCCGGAAAAATGCTTTCACGGCTCCTGATTACAGTGTCTGCAAATAATTATTAGAGCACATCAATAGCTGCACTTGGACAGCTGCGCGTCTGTCCCGTGCCTAGGTAGATGGGTAGGGGGAAAAGTAAAAAGAACCTGGTTGCCCTGAAAATGTTCTGCAAAGGTCGCTTCTGCTGGGTAATAGGTCAGGCCCAGTCCATCATTTGGTTCCCTAGCCGTTGGTTTTCCTATTGTCGACCACCGAGTAACCATTTTCTTTCCTAAATTGTAGTTGGTTTTTGCTGCACATATTTTGTTACTGTTTTTCCTGAATCCAAACGCTGTTTTGCTCAGGGTAGTGTTGCCCTGAGATAAATGCAAACTTTATGTGTACTGTACAGACTTGGGAGGCAGTTTTGTTGTATTTTGTGCTGTTTATGCATATTTCCGGTATGCAAATGAAATGTATTTCTGCACTGAACTCTGAGGCCTGCTCTGTCCCTCATAGATAGAACCACAGTCAGCACTTCGAGGCCCTACTACGCCCTACTACGCCAGCCACAAGAGATACTAAGAATGTTATGTGTTGTACAGGCCTTTTGAGCAGGGCTTTAAGTGGGATGAAAAACCTGGGGGTATTGTGTTCAAACCACAGTATGGTGGGCTATGAAGAAAATAGTTTTTTTGACCTTTAACGTCAATGAAAATGGGCGTGGGCGGTCACTCGGAAAAATGCGCGAGTTGCTTCGGGTTTGGTAGCTCACGGCCATTTTCACTGACCAGAAGTAGCTCTCACTACACAAAAGGTTGGAGACCCCTGATCTAGGCCATAATTGAGCTGGAACACAGACGGGCACGCATCATTACAAGTATACATGCCTGTCAAGACGCAGAAGCCATACATTTACAGTTCCAAGATGGTGGATGTAATAATTCTTTAAAAAAAGGAAATATAATAAGTACGTGGAAGTGATTTCAGAGAAAGCAACGGCCCGGCAGCAAAATAAAAAAAAGTTTCACAACAAGGTGGTATGGTGAGTAAGTAAATAAAATGTGCTGAGAGGGATGCGTTGAATGCAGGATAAACATATAAGCTTGGCTGGACAGGGAACAAAGTGAGGGAGAAGCACCACACGGGGAGAGAGAGCAAGAACGTATAATGTCTCTCGAGCACTCCGAACAATTTCTCCAAAAAGTATTCAAATCAAACTGTTAAACATGCTGGCCTGGAAGGCCCTCCGTCCTTGGGTCACTGTGAATAAAAGTTCCTACAATTGCGAACAATCATAGTCCCATGTCGCACAGTTGAAGTAAAGAAAACTCAAAAAGAATTCAAGTATTTCTTTCAAACGTATGACTTCGTTTGAATTGTGTTAATTTCATTATGCATAACACTTGTTTTGAGATTTCCCTCAACACGAATCAATCACAGTAGAACGGTGATTCCATAGTTTCCAATGCATTTCGGACCCCCTGTCCTTCATAAGGGGATTATTATGAACATCTAAAAAATAGAATTGAAAATGTATACCGATGCTGAAACAACAAATCATGTAGAGACCACCTCCTACATGCATTATGAAAAGTATAGTAGCTCGTACATTTTACTCACAACTAATCATGTTAAAAAGTGACACCAACAACCAAATCGTACACATGCCAAACCTGTGTCAAACAAGCATTGGCATAGCCAATAGGCCTCGCTTTTGGGACCTTATAAGTATTTAGTTATGCAGAACCATATCCTCGGTGCAACAACAGCAACTGTTGCATGGCTAAACACTTATAAGGTCCCAAAGGCGAGACCTATTGGCTATGCCAATGCGTGTTCTTCTTGAAAGCATTTTCAAATATGTGAGTTCAGCCTGCCAGTTGTACAAAACTATCACATTTAATATGTACTTCTCAGCGCAGCACAGTTTACTTGATTTGTTTTATAATTCCCATAACACACATTTTCAGAGCTCGGCTCATGCACGGGCTCTAAGAAACGAGCCGTACCCTTGGCTCTGCTGTGGCTCGCCTCTCCCTGTTACTTTATTGGCTCGCCCACCACTAGCTGGCTCGCGGAGATTAAGGGATGCGCCAAAGATCACAGAATTTTGAGCCGATCCCGGGGCTTGAACCTGGGTCACCAGTTTCAAAGCCGGCAGTCCTGGCTGTAACGCCACGTCATTTGCCTGACTGGTTAATCACTGCATAAAAGAAGATGGCGTCATTTAACACAAGATGCCTCAACAGGGCCATCAATTCTCTGGGGTGTCTCTCTCTGCTGATAAGAAAGCTCAGTGGGTTTAGACCAGAGCTACCAGAAGAAGCAACACTCATTTAAACAACTATTCATCCCAGCCTGGTGACCCAGTCCATCTTTCTGAGGTTAAGAAAATGAGTGCCCGTTTTCATTCTATATTTACACTTTCAGTCACATGGCCTTTTGTGAATGAGTAATCAATTTACACTATAATACAATTAACACACTTTCTCAGCAAAAAAAGAGGAGCTCTTGGGACCAGGTACATTTTGAAAATGAGCAAAAAAACTTCTTATCTGCCATTTTCAATGTGCATTTTAAATAACCCACGAACAGACCTTGCTTCGCACTGCATAAACAGGGCCGTCCGGTGTAAAACACATACAACGAATCTGAAAGGATTGCAAAAATATATATGGCACACATCTTTTGTTTATGCATCATTTTAGGTATCGGAGAGGAGTGACTCATTATTAACCCTTGTTAAAAAATAAAGCAAACGAATTTAGCTCCAAACTTGATTTTTCATATTTCAGAAGTGGAGAAAACCTGCTACATTCTTTAGTATGAAAACACATCTGAGCAGAGCAAACCGCGGCGGTTGCATTGTTTTGTATGAGTGAAAACATCTTTATGAAGCATGCACTGTAGTAAGCCTATTGGGACGGATTGTATATGAGACAAGCAGCAAAACGGGGCCAACTGAGCATTTCTAACAGTCTTACGCCAGTGCAAAATGTATACAATGGGGCCCTTCTCTGTAGAGAGTTCGGGCTGTCTTGATTTATCCCAACATGGTTTCAGGAGGGAACACAGCACCGAGTCGGCCCTCACCATAGTGTCGGATAATATCCGCACCTGTGTCGACGGGGGCCAGACCACCCTCCTGATCCTTTTGGATCTGACGGCGGCCTTCGATACCCTCTCTCCCTCAGTGCTAACAGCTCGGCTGAGGGAGGTTGGGGTTCAGGGCTCAGCCTTAGATCTACTCACTTCTTTCCTCAGTCATCGAGTGCAAAGAGTGAAGTTGGGGGAATACCTATCTCCATCCCTGCCTGTGCAATGTGGGGTCCCCCAGGGGTCGGCTCTTAGTCCGACCCTATTCAACATCTATGTGACCCCCACTTGCCAGGCTTATTAGATCTTATGGGATGGAGATAGTATCCTATGCGGATGACACCCAGATCCTTGTCTCTCTCTCCCAATCAGGTGCCCCGACTGCCTCCAACTTTAGATCTTGCATGGAGGCAGTCGGACAATGGATGATTCACAATTCATTGAAACTGAATGGAGAGAAGACGGAGGTGATGGTGTTTGGTGGGAAAGATGACGTATGGTCATCTTCTTGGTGGCCAGACTCATTAGGAGCTTGCCCCACCCCTACCTTCTCCGCGAAAAACCTTGGGATCATGATTGATCCTGCCCTCAACCTAGGTAAACAGGTTAGTAGAACCATCTCTACCTGCTGGGGCATCATCCACATCCTGAAGAGGATAAGGCATTACCTATCACTGCAGGCAAGGAAACAGCTTGCAGTTGCCCTTATTGGTTCTCGTCTGGACTACTGCAATGCGCTGTATACTGGACTGAATAAAGGTCTACTACAGCGCTTGCAGGTAGTCCAGAACGCTACCGCCAGGTTTGTGCTGGATCTCCCCAAACGTGCCTCAGCCACAGCGGCCAGAAAGCTGCTAAACTGGCTCCCTGCTGAGGATCGTATCCGTTTCAAGACCCTATGTATGACCTATAGGGCCCTTGCTAAAAATAGTTCCACTGGTGTAGGATCTATCCTGTCCCGCTATACTCCCTCCAGGGACCTGCGTTCCTCTAGTAGACTTCTCCTGTCAGTCCCTCGCTCTAGAAGAGCTAAATGGGGTGGCAGGGCTTTTTCCACCTTGGCGCCCAAGTGGTGGAATGCCCTCCCACTGGAACTAAGATCCCTACCCACTCTTCAGGCATTCAGAAGTGCTCTGAAGACACATCTCTTTGTGCAGGCCTATTTGTAATGGTGTCAGGCTTATAAATTTTGATATGCTTTGTTAGGCGCCTTGATGCCTTCGGGTTATTGTTTGCGCGTTATACATTTTATTCAATTCAATTCTTCTCATTAAAGCACCAAGGAGAAACTTCCATTTGTTTTTGTCCCATACATAAGAGACAATATTGAACCAATCTGTCATTGCCCTAAACTGGGATTCAATGCTTTTCAGAGTCCATCTAATAAAATATGATTCTGTAGGAGTTTCCTTCTAAAAGTAGGAGAGATGGGAGGTTGAAAACATGCCTCATATTCTTTGATGTGACATCTTCGCCCATCAGCAAGTTGCATTCTGGGACGTGTAGTTTTGTGTTGTAACCCTTTAGGCGGCAAACCAAAGAATCTCTCTACCGTTTAGTACTATTGGATAAAAACTGGGACTCGCTGACGGTGTCCTACATGAAGTTAAACTACCCCCCTTCCAGCCCTCCTGCCTGCTTCTAGTTGTGCCAAGGCCTGGCTGGCTGTTTACTGCTCACCCACTGACTAGTACAAAGTGTCAACGCACCAACACTGCTCCTCAGCGGGGTGACAAGGTTGCACTCCAAAGTGGGGATGTAAAAGTTGCAGTGCAACAGCCATTTTCTGCATGAGGCTTTACACTGTGTTAGTAGCGGCCTCTGGAGGTTTCTGTGTGCTAAGAGGTAGCCGTTCCAAAGTCAGGGAGCTTGGATGTGAAATAATGTCTCATGTCCGTTTCTCCACCTGCTCGGGGTTTGAGTCTGCTTTTCAGTCGGTCTGTGACTCTTGCTTCCCTTTTGGAAGCAAAATCTGTTTCTCTGTTTGTGAAGAAGACCTCCATGCACGTCGCGCCACGTTTGAGATTAACGTGGGCAGAAAGCAGGAACCGGTGACCACGGAGCTGGCGGCGGCTGATGTTGGACGTGTGGCTGAATGGAAGAGGCGTTCATCGAACAGGGTGAGGTGCGGGAGGCTGCTTAGCACAGGCCCAGCCTGTCGCCTCTGTGTAAAAGCACCGAGGTTTCAACAGTACTTTGTGTGTGTACAAATGACAGGAAGCAGAGCTGCAGGCCTGCTGCTCGTGCACTTCCATCCCCATGAATCTTAAAAGGCAATTCCGCCCCAAAGTCACACCGCCACCTCACGGCGGCGCATGCCTGGCTATCTGGTTACGGTGCAGGGCACAAGTCCTAAGCAAGCGCTGAAAGACAAGCGCACGCGGAGGGGCAGATAACATCACTGGAAAACTCTCAAGGGAGCACAACTCAAAAGAAGGCATGTGGGAGCTACTTGATGCGCAGTTGAAGAGAGCCAAGTAAAAAAAAAAAAAAAAAAACAGACTCAGGACAAACGCGCCCCCCCCCCTCTCTTTTTCTTTTTCTCTCTCTCTCCCTCACTTGGGAAAGATTAAAGAGTAGCGTGTATCACATTGTACTGTATACAAGAGCTGCCAAATGTATATTCCACTTATATTTTTTTTAATAAAAACTTTTAAATCAAAAAAATAAAATAAAAGAAAGACAAGCGCGGCCCGCAGTCCATTTACCTTGTTTACCTTACTGGAGCGACAGCAGCGGGCAAGATAATTAAAAACAAATGGCGCCGCTGCTCGCTCCCACAAGGTAAACGCCAAACATGCACGAGGGCTCATTGGGAACAGTGCAGTACATGCACAAGTTTCCCAAAAAGTCCTGAGCGTTTTGTAGAGGTCATCTCCTTAGCAGCGCTTGCGTGCTGCGTAGGCAAGACCTACAAACTGAGAAGTCCAATCAATGTTAAGAGGACATAAAAAGACGCAATTGCAATCTCACGCCAAACTAATCAACACTTAGTTGTAGTGAAAACTACAGATGGGGTGCAGAAAACAAAAACGTTAAATCTGCTTGTATAAAAAGGAGAGTTAACAACAATTACCATTCAAACATGTTAAGTCTTCCAAAAACATATCAGTGATAAAATAAGTAAAACTCACAGCAATCAGAGATTAAAAAAACATGCGAGTAGTCACCAATAAGTGCCGTGTGTAGAAACCCCCAAAATAAAATGGTAACTGTGTATTGACGAAGCAAAGTTCTCACCGGGTCAATCTTTAGTAATCCAAGTGAACAGGTTAGCGTTTTCCTAACATGCACTGGTGAAAGCATAAGATATGTGCTAGTTGGACAACAACAGTAGTCGAGAGGCCATATTGAAAATACCAAAAAAAAAGTGTACACAACGAAAACTGCAATATAAGTTAACTAGTGTACATTAAATGTTTCACTCTAAAACCTTTATAGAAACATTTTAAATAAACAAAATTAGGAGTCAAATAAAAAGTACTATTGACTGCATCTACGATTGACAAAGAAACGTTATAATAACGGCGAACATGTTTAAAAGTGCTTACCTTGATAAAATTAAACACTCATATGTATCTCGGTAGAGCCTTTGTGAATGACAACAGAAAGGTAATAAAATGATTGCTACATTTACAGTTGTCAGTAAACAATGATAATAACAGTATGAAGTGTTTCGGGGTTCCCAAGGCCTACACGCTCCAGAGATTACCCACTTACACAAGAACTGTTGGCACGGAAACTGTAAAATGCAAAGAACAAGTTTATTAAAACCCCATGGGGTGGTGGTACACTCAAACAGCACCCTTCGGTAATGCAAGAGGTATCACACCGAACACCGGTGTGACCCCGTTTATATACAATTTTGGGGAAATAAAAAGATAGGCGGCACAAGTTAAGACACAGTTTTAGAGACATATATGGTCATGTTTTGGAATACTGCCAGCTCATTGGAGAGTTTCAAACCCGCTGGTCAGTTAGCGGCACATTCCTGAAGGTTTACGGGTCAGTGAGAACTGCGCATGTGTGGCTTGACCAGTACTAAAAATAGCCTGTTGCTGGGCAGACGAGAGTGGTCAGTGGAACGGACAAAGGACTAAAGGGCACGTCGGCCACGAGGCCGCTCATGGTCTAAGATGGCCGCTGCAACATTCAAAATGGCGTTTATCGTATATAGCCAAGTTAAGGAGGACAACGTGTAGATTAGGCTAATCGCTAATCCGAACGGGCCAATTACGACAGACGACCCTTTTAGCGTTTAGCTGAATCTACCTCATAATGAACATAGTCTGGATGTTCGTCCTCGATGTCTATTAACATAATTTGTGTTACCTCTTTGTGTAGCATTATTTTGTCATGGGCAAGAGCTCGCCTCGATGGTAAGCAAGCTGATAGACACATTGAACATAAGGCAGGGCCACATTGGATACACAAGCATATAAAGAACATTGCTCCCACAAGTATACAGAGAATTGTCAACAGTTTCCAGCCCCAGGTTGCAATCATGGACCAGAACCATCCAGAAAGTGTCCAAGTTCCATTGTCCGGGTGTATTTCGGCAGCTATTTTATGCAGCTTGGAAATCGCATCATACACAGATGGAGAATTATCAGGTACGTAAACACAACAGCTGCTTCCGATGATTCTACATGCCCCCCCACGATCAGCCAAAACAACGTCCAGCACCATCCGGTTTTGGAGGGTGACAATTCTGGATATCTGCAGTTCTTCGGTAATATTCCCCAGGGCAATAGCAGTGTCATTCGCAACAGCCTCGACAACGCGAGTCAGCCGTCTAATTTTCCGGCTGTTCAATGCAGCCCCCACAAAGGAGAATAGTCCCAGATTGAAATCCACATACTGTTGTAATGCAGTGTCCGTTTGATCAATGTCCTCTAGGGCAACAGTTCGCTTAACTCTGTTCAAAACAAAATCGTGGTACAGAGTATAGTCGTTGTGGTACATCGGAGGGGCAATGAATACAGGAGGTAGCACAAACGATACATAACATGTGCCCAACCACCCCACTGGAAGCTGATGGTACCCCTTTGTTCCACAGATGAAGTAGGTGTTTCGAGATGCAACAAATGAAATGCCATTCGGGCTATCAAACGTGAGAGTAATATTACATTCGCTTTTCCCCACTGCAATCGTGCCCTTGTTTCGGATACATAAATCGGCTTTTGTGGAAATGACATTTATGACATGAGCACTGGATACATTCACATTTCGCTGATTGCTATATATTCGTGGAGCAGATACATTATCAGGCCTGTATTCTTCCCACTCAAAACGTGTACCCTCAGCCCGGGGAAACCCATCCTTGTCATGGGAACATACTTTATTCAAACGAAAGAGCACCCCCCCTTTTGTTGGCCATCTCAAAGTAAAGAGGAGGGTGTACCAGGCATTGCATGACCCATTGTGCGAAAACGGGAGTGGAATAAGTGGGGTGCCCCCCCTCTTCTGGTGCCCAGGCAACATTCCACACACCCAACAATTAGAGGTATTGGTCATATTATGCGTGTGGTGAAGAATCTGAATGAAGCTGTTATTTAAGTACGTTTGGCGATGGCGTTCTTCATGGAATGGCAATGTAAAATGGAAATGTTCAGACGGTGCCGGGGTAGTCGGCAGCAAATGTTCTCGTACAGGCACCACAAGTTCGACTACCCAGGCTATAACAGCTATCACCACAATGGTTAGAACAAAGAGAAAGGCACCCAATATTTTCTTGTCACGAGATGCCGTTGATGCCATAGTTCAAGAAAGTTTGTGCAAAGTCTCAAGTGGCACAAATTGTTCACAAATTGTTCGCAAATTGTCCCAGATACACGTGCGTGTATACCTAAGAAAAAAGAAAAATGCGGTGCTGAACTCCGAGGTAGCCGTTGTTTTCTTCTCCGGGCCAAGACGGGTGTCTCTACTCTGGCAGAACTGATCCCCCCCCCTTGGAATTCCCGGTTTCCGTTTCACAAACCTGGAGCGGTAACCAACCAGTCATAAAAAAAAAAGGGAACAAAAATCTTCTTATCGCGGGCGTAGATTGTAGCGCTCTCTTCCGGTAGCAGATTGGTCCGGGAAGGCTCCCTCCACTTCGGCCGACGTCACAGCTGGGCTCTTTTCCTTCTCCAAGATCTCCTTATAGTCAGTCAACACAGCAGGAGTCACCAGGTCCGGAGAGACACGGCGACAATGGGTCGAATGCACCCACCGCTTCCTGTTCGTCACTCGTACTGCGGTGCGGGTCGCCAAGAGGACCTGCTCGGGGCCTTTCCACCTGGGCTCCAAACTGCTTGCTCTCTCAAACGAGCGGATCATCACGTGGTCCCCAGGACGAAGATCGTGGCCTTCTCCAGTGGAGTTATCAGGGAGCGCTTCTCGAACCTGTTGATGAATAGAGAGCAAATCATTTGTTAATCGTGCCAAATAATCATTCATCATAACACAAGGCACATCATGTATTAATCACGGCTTGGGCACCTCCCAGATATTCATAGGGCGGCCAAACACCACCTCATAGGGCGTAAGGCCAGTTCGTGAGTGGGGTACTGATCTAAGAGAGAGCAGTGCTAGCGGCAACGCATCTGGCCACTTCAACGATGTAGACGCCACAATCTTGGCCAGCTTAAGTTTCAACGTTGCATTGTACCGCTCGACCAAACCTGCTGACTGAGGGTGGAATACAGCGTGGAACTTTTGCTGAATCCCCAACCCCTTCAGTACATATTCCACAATCTTTCCAACAAAATGGGGCCCATTATCGCTCCACAAAAATTTGCAAACTCCAAAGCGAGGAAAGAACTCCTTAAGCAACACCTTAGCTGTAGTCAAAGCCGTATTGTCTTTCGTGGGGTAGGCCTCAACCCATTTGCTGAAAGCACACACCACCACTAGGACGTACTTCAGGTTATTGCAGCGCTCGAGTTGGATGTAATCCATTTGAAGCACTTCAAACGGTGCAGAAGGTGGAACGAACCCTCCTTTCGGAGTATGGGTCCCCTTCCCAGGATTGTGTTGCAAACACACCAGGCAGGTCTGCACTACTCTCTTTGCAGTATTTGCAATCTCAGGATGCTCCCAAACTCGTGTTAAAAGACGAGCGATTGCAAGAGCTCCGACATGGGCCAGTCCATGAGTCATCTGGACCATCGCCTGTAAGTAAGCCGCAGGCAATTTCCACTTCTCCATGTCTTTGCTTCTCCAACAACCTTCGTCATCTAGCACCCCATCTGCTGCCCAAGCCGCAAGTTCAGATTCTGTAGCCGATTTTTGAATATCCCGTATCTCTGCTCTAGCATCACTCCATCTCTCAGCCTGTGATTGTACCACATACATAGGGGAGCTAGTTCGGGACATAGCCGTCTGCCTTGCTATGCTGTCTGCAAAGGCATTTCCTTGACCCACTTTATCCGTGATCTTTTTATGGGCACTGCACTTCACTATCGCTACTTTCTTAGGGCAAAGCAACGCGTTTAGGAGATCACGCACTAACTCTCCGTGCATAATGTGCTCCCCGTGCGATGTCAGAAACCCGCGTTCCCTCCAGAGAAGTCCGAAGTCATGGGCCACTCCAAAGGCATACCGGCTGTCTGTGTATATGTTCACACATAGGCCAGCACTCAATTCGCAGGCTCTTGTTAAAGCTATCAGCTCTGCTGCCTGAGCCGATTTTTGTGGTATTCTAGCTGTTTCAACCACCGTCTTAAGAGTCGTGATCGCATATGCTGCGGAAGTCGTACCATCTGGTAGCCTCAAACACGATCCATCAACCCACAGTTCCCCATCCACATCAGGAAGTGGCACATCCTGTAAGTCAACACGACCCTTTGTCTGTTCCTCAGTCAGGAAAACACAGTCATGATGTTTTTCTTCCTGACCCTCCTCGGCCGGATAGGGCAATAAAGTCGCGGGGTTCAAAGTAGCGCATCTTTTCAATGTTATGTGTGGTGCTAAAAGTGTCAGCTCATATCCTGTAAGTCGTGCACTCGTGAGGTATTGGGTCTTTGTTTGGTTTAACAGGGCATCTACTGCGTGAGGAACTAATACCAACAGTTTGTGTGATAACACTATGCCCTCACTCTGTCGTATGGCTACTGCTGTTGCCGCTACCGCTCGAAAACACCCAGGCAACCCTCGTGCTACAGGATCCAAAATGGCAGAGAAGTATGCACATGGTCTCTGCTTATCCCCGTGCAACTGCACTAACACTGACAACGCACACCCATCATTCTCGTGCACGTACAATGTGAAAAGTTTCGTGTAGTCTGGTGTTCCTAGCACGGGTGCAGAACAAAGAGCCTGTCTCAACTGCTCAAAGGCTTTCTGACATTCGTCTGTCCACTCAAGAGGCATCGGTGTAGTTTTGGACAATAATGCTAGCAAAGGTTTTATGATATGTGAAAAACCCATGATCCATTGTCTACAAAAAGATGTCAACCCTATAAAGGCACGCACATCTCTCTGCGTGCGGGGGACTGGTGTGTCTAAAATTGCCTGAATTCGATCAGATGTTAATGCCCGCCCCTCCTTAGACAACAGATGACCGAGGTAGGTCACCTGGGGTCTACAGTATTGAAGCTTTTTCTTGGAAACCTTGTGATTGTTTTGTGCCAAAAAGGAAAGCAACGCAAGCGTACTCTGTTCACATTGTGCATAGGAGTCGGCGGCGAGCAGAAGGTCATCCACGTACTGGATGAGCGCCACACCGGACTGCAATTTAAAGGAATCTAGTTGACGTTTCAAAGCCTGGCTGTAGATGCTAGGGCTCTCAGTATATCCTTGGGGAACACGACAAAATCTATACGATTTATTATTGAGCGTAAAACCAAACAGATATCTACTATCTGGGTGAACAGGGATAGAAAAGAACGCATTCTTTAGGTCAATAACGCTAAAAGTGGTGGCTGTCGGTGGAACCAAAGTAAGCAAAGTCGTGATATCAGACACCACCGGGTATTGGGGAATGACAATTTTATTTATTTCACGCAAATCAATAATAAATCGATAGATCTTGCCATCTGAGTCTCTCTTAAGGATCGGTAGAATAGGGCTGTTACAAACATTATAAGGGACCTCCTCCACCACCCCTGCAGAAATCAAATCCTGAACAATATGCGTCAGTGCAATTTCACCTTCCTTCGAAATCTTATACTGTGGCACTCGTGGTAGAGGGGCCCCCTCCTTAACAGTAATGTGTATTGGTGGAATGCGCATCTCTCCCACATCCGTATCTGATGTCGCCCACAACGTGTGCGGCAGAGAGGCCAAAGCGGGAATATCTAAAATGACACAAAATCTGTCAGGGTCAGGGCAATCATCAGGGTCAGGGTAGTTGTCATTCAGAATAACCCGCACTCCCTCTGGAGCGCAGCGTATTGTTGCTCGAAAATATTTAAGCAAGTCAATGCCCAAGATGTTATCTGGGGTATGGGGCGATAACAAAAATTGGCCAAAACTAAAGTATTTGTCAATGCATAGTGCAAGGGGCTTGGACAATGGGCTGGGGGAGGGTGTGCTGTCAAACCCTACACACGTAATCATTTCGCCAGACAGGGGAGCCCTCGGAACCAAGTTTTTCGACAGAGCGCTACGAGTAGCTCCTGTGTCGACTAGAAACTGATCAGTAGAACCCAAAATACCCGCTGTTACATATGGACCTTGCTGATCTACTGGCACTTCAACTGATTCCTTACCCCATCCTACGCAATCCTATGCATGCACATAATCCTGATGTTCCACATTCTCTCCTTCCAAAATCTGATATTGATTCCGTCTATCAAACGTATTTCGTTCGTCCTGGCCACGGCCCCTCTCCTCAACCTGTCTACGATCTCCTCCGCCACCTCTTGTTCCCGTATAACCTCCTCTTGACCTTCCACTACCTCGACCACGCTGACTACGCTGTTCACGAAGTACTGGACAATCTTCGGCCCAATGCCCAAACTCCTTACAATAAGCACACTGATCCTCCGCAATGTCCGTACGACCATACGATGCATTACCTCCACCTCGTCTACCTCTCTCATTCCCTCTACCCTGTGTTCCCCGAACCTGCGCCAACATCACCTTCGTTTTCAATTCCTTCGTCTTTTTCTCTACACTTTCTTTAGCCTCCACTTCCTGCCGCTCATAATACTGAGCCATAGTTAACAAGGACGCAGGGGTCGCCGTGGCCCAGGAACTTTCACTCGACTTCAATCGCTTTGCAATCTCTGGTAGGAGATTAGCCACATACTTATCTACAAACAAATGCCGACCCGTATCGTCTGTTAAAGATTGACCACTGTAATCATGAAAGGCCTCCTCGAAGCGCGTAAAGAAATCGGAAACCGTTTCATCGGGTTTCTGCTTGCAGGACGTTAACATAGTCCAATCAATCTTTTTGGCGGGAACAAGCGTTTTTAATTTACGCAAAATAGCTGCCGGGAGTTCTAGGATTAGCTGACAAGGCTTGCATGCTGGTGCCCTGTCTAAATCTGCAGCATTTATTTCCTTCCATGTCCCTCCTAATATTGTCTCATCATTATTTTTACGAATCTGCCGCCACATATCAGGTGGTAATATCAACCCAAAGAACAAATCTATATCTACAAGAGTCATCACACAAGACGATATAGCCCCCTCCACCCCCTCATAAAATGCCGCTGGATTTTTCCGGAGATCAGGTAAAGAATTTTTCAATGCCATGACATCTGCTCTATTCCATGGCGTATACACCCAATTATACACAAAATACCCTTTCGCATCCTTCGACAACTTATCATCATCCGTACCTTCCCCTTTTGGTGGAACATACAAAGGCGCGGCTTCACGCATAGGCATAACATGCAACGCAGAACTCTTATCTGAACCACGAAGAGAACACTCCTTAGCCTGCCCATTATTCTCCAATTCGGACTCCTTTTGCCTCTTTTTCCGTTCCTGTCGCAACTGGGTTGTCTCATCCCGCAGCTTGATCAATTGCTTGAATAGGTCGTCAACATCTGTAAGATCAAAATCACCTTTAGCCAAATTCTCACGATACACTGACAAAACTTTAGGCTCAAGCGTATCAGACAGTTCACGATATGCGCTTACAACTTCATCCGCCAGGCTGGACAGAAAATACATTAACTCAAGATCCGACCACCCTTTCTTCTCTGTTAACAACTGCTCCTGCGTAACACAATGCTTATTCACTTTACGAGCCCAACTGCGTAAATGAGCGGACCTATCCGCAGTAAACCTGAGAGCCGATACCCCCTTCTGACCCGACTGATCCTGTCCATCATCCTCGAGGTCCGCAGCCGGAGCCGTCGGCGAAACGTACGGAGGCGGTGACCGATCTAACAAAGAAAAATCATCAATTTCATTATTAAGGACAGGATAAAGCGGACGGCGAATAGGAAACTGACCAGCCGTTTGCAAATTACGTTCCCGTTCCTCCCTTTCTTTCTTCTCCTGAGCCTCCTTTTCCTCCAGCTGTAAAGCCTTATCCCGAGCAGCCTTGCGCTGCTCTTTGTCCGCCAAGGCAACCTCACGCTTCATTCGCTCACGCGCCGCTTTCTCCCACATTCGCACACAATCAAACATGTTTTGTCTAGACCTGCGTTGAAACATACATTGCTCTACAAATTGGATTTTACTCAAATCGTACGACCCGTGTAGGGGCCATTGCAATTCGGGATCGGCCTTAGTGTACTTATGCCATAATTTACTGTACATAATAGGTGGGAGGCCAAACTTGATATACATTTCCCTATTTGGAGTCCCCTCTGGGGGAGCCGGCTGTGATTCCGCTAACCTAATTGAGGCACCTTCTCCCAGACAACACATTCCTCGGAGTGTGCTAAAAACAGGCATGTTCGAAAAGTATCACGAAAGCGTGACACCTGACCAAATGGCACTTACAGTTCTCCACACGATTGTGCCGCTCAAAGGAAAAAACAAAGTTAGAGAAACATCTCTACATGCCTGCCTATGTGAAGTACACTACACATATAAGTTCAAAGATCACAAATTCACAATGTTAGCTAACTCAAATCAAAATTCATAGAATTCGGCAAGCGTCCTCACCGGTCACAAAGCACAAATTTTCAGTAAGCGTCCGAAGACTACCTTACCGAACACAAATCTTACCAAATTCCCAAAGATCCAGGTTCCAACTGCCAAGGTCTTGTAAGCCAAATCAGCCAAACGGCACTTTCTCAGCGATGCGGACACTTCGAAAACTCAGTCGGAGACCGGCGCCACCTGGAAGGTCAGATCGGAAGGAAAGGAAAAAACACCGTGGCAGCCAAGACTCGGGTCACTCGTGGCAGCGCGCGCCCATGGCGAATTTCCAAGCCTTCGTCACGACCTCTCCTTCGGGCATCCGAGTCGCCGATGAGTCCCTTCGTGGTCGCCAATTGAAGTGTTTCGGGGTTCCCAAGGCCTACACGCTCCAGAGATTACCCACTTACACAAGAACTGTTGGCACGGAAACTGTAAAATGCAAAGAACAAGTTTATTAAAACCCCATGGGGTGGTGGTACACTCAAACAGCACCCTTCGGTAATGCAAGAGGTATCACACCGAACACCGGTGTGACCCCGTTTATATACAATTTTGGGGAAATAAAAAGATAGGCGGCACAAGTTAAGACACAGTTTTAGAGACATATATGGTCATGTTTTGGAATACTGCCAGCTCATTGGAGAGTTTCAAACCCGCTGGTCAGTTAGCGGCACATTCCTGAAGGTTTACGGGTCAGTGAGAACTGCGCATGTGTGGCTTGACCAGTACTAAAAATAGCCTGTTGCTGGGCAGACGAGAGTGGTCAGTGGAACGGACAAAGGACTAAAGGGCACGTCGGCCACGAGGCCGCTCATGGTCTAAGATGGCCGCTGCAACATTCAAAATGGCGTTTATCGTATATAGCCAAGTTAAGGAGGACAACGTGTAGATTCGGCTAATCGCTAATCCGAACGGGCCAATTACGACAAGTAGCCACCCCGAAATGGGACAAACTTTAAATAATACAAGAAAGTCATAAATATAAACATGTACTGATAAAATGTGCACCATGTGTCTAGCAGCTGGCCCAACGGCAATGTTTAAAAATTCTACAAAGTAGCAATTCCAAACATGCAACACACTTATTATTTCAACACGATCAATATGTAAACTTGGTGAGGAAAGTGGTCATGTGCACATAACCAACTAGAGGACAATAATATAATGAAAAAGAAGTATGCACAACACTATCAAAATATAACAATATCATACAGTTCGATATATTAGTTGTCATCAAGAACACAATATTCTATTCGGTCATTAAGTCCTTTTGGTTGTAGTAGTGTATCCAAGTGTTTTATCCAAAATACTTTCCTTTGAAGAAGTCGTTTTCTAGTGACTATTTCAGGATTCCGTTCAATCTTTTCAATGATCTGGAATTTCAATTGGGATATATTGTATTTGAATGTATTGAAGTCTAAAACTATAGAACATTTTTCTAAATGTTGACATATATTGCTTTTATGTATGTACGTAGTTAAGTTTTCCTTTCAGTCATCCCAATGTATAACAAGCCACAAGTGCATTTCAAAGAATAAAGACAATTATTGGTTTCACAATCACTGGTATGTCTAAGTTATATTGTCTTTCTTTTGTGGGGCTGAAAAAGAACGGGTCAAGTAATCACATTGTTGCAGAATATACAGTTGTGACACAGATAAGTTCCAAGTTTGGACGTGGGTCTATTGTGTGCAATCCTTTTATATCCAAACAATGGTAATTAATTGAATAGAGTTCTAAAGTCTGCTTCGGCTTGTAAAATATCCCATCTGTTTCTTATGATGTATTTTATAGCCGCACGTTTGGTGGAACATGTTGACACAAAAGTCATTCTGTTTGCTGGTGATTTCAGCTGTTTCTGTAGAAGTTGTTCTCGTGAGATAGATTACAGTTCAGGCAAAAATTCTTGTAAAATGGGTAAATATGATATTTGTGCATTGTTTTCATTTTTATTTAAATTTACAGTTTCAAGATGGTGGATGCCGTAAATAAAATTTTAAAAAAGGAAATACATGTATGTGAAATTGCTTTTTAAGAAAGCAACAGCCCGGCAGCATTAAATAAATAGCACATAACGGGGAGGGGTGGTGAGTAAGTAAATACAATAAGGTGATATGGAACGGTTGAGGCAGGATAAAATAACGTATAAGCTGGACGGGACAAGGAACAATGTGAGGGAGAAGCAGAACATAGAGAGAGAGCGCAAGAAAACATATGTACCCCCATGCAGTTATAAAAGGAAAAAGCAGTTTCCTGAATGCAAGCAACTTCAGAACTGGAAGGATACAAGTCATCCAAACAAATGTATGCGAGACTGAAACGCTCTTAGTTGAGATAAACATATAGACAGGGGGAAATCACTGAATTAGAATCAGGGAAGTGAAATAGACAACACAGCCCTCCAATAATGAGCACAATCTTATGTGTATTGGAGACAATAGGTCTGGCCAACCAGCAGCTTATGAAATTGAGTACAATCCTGACCATGTAGAAATTGCACAGCAGTTACTCTCGGACTCTGACTGCTTAAAGAGGAGGCATAGAGGCTGTGCAAGAGGAGGCCAAGGCCGTGGGTAAGGATGCTGGGAATGTGAAAGAACCTGCCATCACGGTACTTTGCGATTTGACCTAGGACAGTGGTTAATGTGTTCTCAGAGCGACAAATCACTTGTTATTTTACATACTTGGAAAATGCAAATTATGTCATTGAACCTGCCGAAATTCTTTGAGAAGTTCAGGTTAACATGACTGTGCATGACATTTCTTTGGGAGGAGAAATTTCTCACTAGACGTTTTGACAGTTATCTCACCGCTCCAACATTTGTTCACTAAACTGAATAAACACATACAGAGAAAACTGTCTTGAAAAGCATCTATCGTGAGCTGCACCTGGATGTATGCCACTTGAAACTGCCATGCTCATAATGCATAAATCACGTCTATGCCAAAGAACTTAATTTTTCTTACAGTTGCTACCTGGCAAGATGCATGCTGAATTAAAAAAAATTAAACACATTGTTCACCTTACATTAGACAAATCTGTATTTTAGTTTTCGATTTCATATGTAATTTCGGTTAGTAGGCTTCTCAAAGCCATCTCACTAAGCAACCAGCCTGCCTCTTTTATGTAGGTACAACATAAGATCATTGATCATAATGTCAAACGCCTACGAGAAATGTTTTTTCATGTACCGTCATGTTATATAAATAATTCATAATTCAGAGCCTTAAGGGCCAAATGTCATGAGAATATCTGCTACATTGTCTCTCCTTGATTGTTTTAAGTTCAATCTGACCAAATAAAAAATGCTACTGGCTTCACTCCGCCAATATTCCAATAAGGTGCGCGGGTGGCACATAATGAAACTCACTTTAGATGTAGCCACATGCACTAACTCGCTCATTCTTCACAACTAGGCAACATGTACACATTCAACATTGACATGTTTGTGGTACATGCACACATAGCATACATTCTTCTTATGGATGGGTGAAGGATCCGGTTATAGGGAACTGGCAAAAGAATTTCAAACATGGGAGTGTCTGGTTGGCACAAAGCCAGCAACAGGGAAAAGGCCTACCTAAAATCATTTTACTGATACTACTTTCCAGTTCACTAAAGCCTGAGGAGATGACAAAAAAATGGTCGCTGTCCTAAGAATAGGAGGTGTACTCAGTGTACCCTCCTGATCACAGAGCTCCACTTTGGATCTCATTCCACATCACACAAAGTCCTCAGTGCACACATATGATCATAATGTGTGCTGAGGTAGTTAGTAAAGAACACTACACCTTGCCATGAGGACTTCAATATCAGGTGCATGTTCTCCAGAGCCATGCTGAGGACTTTCTTTCATGCAACACTACTGCATCAATCATTTTCATAGAACCAAGAAAGTTTAAAACTCAATTCTACACCTGCATCTTTTAGAAACACATATTAACCCGTTTATCAATATGATATATTATGATCGTGTTCCTCATGTGCACCTTATTTTTAAAACTAGTAGTGCAAAATAGAAAATTGGGGAACAGAGGATTTTTTTTTTCATGACATGAGTATGCTTGTGTTGGGTTCTATAGCCATGGTTAATCTGCCTCGTTGACAAAGCAGTCTCGATTGTGTAGGACAGGGGTCTCCAAACCGGTCCGGATCCATGCCAGATTTTTTGGATATCCCCATTGAGATACATGTAGTAATTTAAAAAATCTGGTATGGATCCGGCCCTCCAGGACCGGTTTGGAGACCCCTGGTGTAGGATGTAAGTGAAAGCAATATTAAAAACATGTTAACAAAAGAGGCACACAAGAGCACATGAAAAGATAGCTGAAGAAAATAAATCTTCAGAGAAAAGTGAGGAGGCACATAGGGAAAACAGAAATGTTGAACAGTGGTGCAAAAATAAGTCCTAGCCTTTCTAGAGAGGAAAATGAGCCAACGTGTGTACATTCAGGATATGGTTTTGTTATTGATAGGGCAGGGACAGAGGAAAGCTGGCAACACTCTTTAGAGAGGCCTGCAGCCCGTACAATCTACAGAACCCAAGTGCAGTGTATAGCATGTCTACGAATTGTTTACTGATCACAGGAACAGAAAGTGAAAATGACACTTATTACTAGTATACATGCCCTGTTTAGGAGTGCGTGCAAACCAGTAGATGGATAACCCCAGCCACTTCTGACGATGCAAGGACTTAATGGCCCACATTTCACAAAACTGGAGAACATTTTTTACATAACAGAAAGATTTGACATCCTCACTTGAGTGCTCAGAAGACCAACAAAAATGCCTGCTCCAGTGATAAGCAAATTTAAGCACTGGTAATGGAATTAAGACTGGGTTTTAAATGAACGTCTCGTCAGTCATTAATTAGGCACCCAATAACTCATTATCGAGCACATGCATCAAAATCCGATTTAGCGATTTCTTAATTGTGAAAAATAAGGAATCGCACTTAAAAAAATCGCTATCCGGAATGCATGAAGCTCAATGTGACTAATTAGCGATTCGCTAATATTCGCAAAAACTACAGCGAGTACACATATGCGACTCGCAAAACCTGATAATCCCAAATAGCGATCTCCCTAATTGCGATTTCGCTGTTTGCGAGATCGCTATTAGCGATAGTCGCAAAAAGCGGGTCGCATGACATCAAAACCAGGAAGTCACACAGTCCATGCTTCATTCAGTGCCCTGAGGAGCTCAGAGGAGGAGGTAGAGTACTGAGGCTGACCAGAATCACTTACATTTCTGTATCCAGCTACCTTGTCACACCCAGGATGGACAAAACTGCTTCAGGGGAGAGTGCCACTCCCAGGAAGAGGAAAAGGAAGTTCCCAGAGGGGTAGTTGGATTACTTAATTGAGGAGGTCAGCAGAAGCCACAATAAGTTATTCGGAAAATTGTCTCTGAAGGTTCCTGAGGCAGAAAAACAAAAAATATGGCTGCGCATCAAGGATAAAGTGAATGCTGCGGGAGTCACACATCGCAGCATTAATGATTTGAAGAAAAGGTGGTACGACCTCAGGGTGCATGCCAAGGAGCGCATTGCCGAAAGGCTGAGGGAAGCAGGTGCCACAGGAGGAGGACCATCGACTGCACCCACAAACACAGCCCTTGAGGGCCTTGTTGAGGCGACAATCCAGCCTAAGGCGGTCATGGGAGTCACACAGCTGGACACATCTGGCACTGCAAGTACAACACAAGGTAAGATGTATGCAAGAGTTAATATCTTGTGTAATGTATGATCAGGCACATCCCCCCAGGCAAACACAGGAAACAGATCAAACTCCAGGCCATGTTTCTCCTCATACACAAAATGCATCATGGGAGTTGTAGTCATGTCAGCAAATTGTGCATTCAAAAGCAGCAAGGGCAATCAGAAAACACCAACAAAGCAAGACAGCCAGTGTATTTAGTCAGTGATTTTATCTGAGCAAAGCATGCCATATGTTTTACAAATGTAAGATTAACAAAAATTAACAGTGCACTGTTTCACATCACAGATGCAGCTGAGGCAGACTCCGATAATAGTGACCGACTCCACATCTCAGAGACACCTGCTGAGACCGATGGAGAGACTCCATTGGCCCAAGTAAGTACACCACCACCAAAATGCAGGGCACATGTCCCCTCACTGCTGCCAATGGAGGCCGGACTAACTTCAGCACCTACTATAGTCTCCATCCAGCCAGGTGTTGCCACACCAACTCCAACACCAGCACAGGTCCAACCAGGGCAACGGCGCAGGTCCAGGGCACGTATTGCTGCACGTGATGAGCACACGACAAATGTCTATGGTGGCATGAAGTCACAGATGCTACGTGTGCAGCGCCTGCAGGGGAGACACATGGGCACAATCACTCTTCAGATCTCCAAGCTGGCAAAGAATATCAGCACAATGGCAGACAGTGTGGCCTCTGATGGGAATTTTTTCCACTTGTCCTTGAGTCCTAACTTGGCCTTGCCTACTCTCACTATCGGGTGTGTTGTGTTCCTCTGGGTGTTGTCTGCACTGCGTCTACGGTGTGGTTCCGGGTGACAGACTCCCTTGACTACTGGGGACCTTTGGTTGTTTAGACAGTGTGTGTGACCTAACAACAGTGGTTGCAGAGGGCAATCGTCAAACTAACGCAAGCCTACAGGAGCTCACACGGGATGTGCTTGTAGGACAGAGCACTAAGCAGAGAAGGCATCGCCAGAGCCTGATCCGCACGTCAGCAAATACAAGGGCAATCAACAAGCTCTGCAACACCACAGCGCTATTGGCACGGCGCTCCCTTGCAATGCAAGTTGACCTCGGTCATTTCTGTGGGGGTGTTGCAATGGCCTTGGGACAAGTGACCACAGCGGTGGAACACATACAGTCCAGGACAGTGAGTGCCATCAATTTGGAAGTGGAGGAGGAAAGTGAGACGGCATCGAGCCTCAGTAGCATGTCGGTGCCAGTGACCTCTGCCAGGAGGCGCAGTTCGCGCAGCAACACATCCACACACACACATCCTGTTGATGTTGCAGAGGCACGCGAAAGTAGGCTGGGTGTACGTGGCAGGAGGCGCTAGGCCGTGGTGGTGTAACCATGGTCCTTTACGACGTGGTGATTGACAAACAGTGCTTTTAATTGTTTTCTGTTAACATTATGCCTCAATTCAATCACCCTCACAATTTGCACTATTCTAATTTTTAATTAACATGGGCTCATGTTTATAAAACATTTACGTTCACCATTTAGTTGTTAAGATTCATTATTACCAGCATCAGAAATAATGTTGTGTGATGTGTGCCCGTTTCCTTTGGCCGTCTGCTGCGCTTGGCACATGTGCTTGTTGATGTTGTGTGGGTGGTTGGTGGTCCCCATCGCACTCACTGTCCGATATCTCGATGGGTATGCCTCTTCTTGTAGCAATGTTGTGCAACAAGGCACATGCAGCCACTATCCTGCAGCAGGTCTCTGGGCGGTACTGCAACGTGCCACCAGTTTTGTGCAGTATACGTAAGCGACTTTTCAGGATACCAAATGTACGTTCTATCACATTCTGGGTGCTGATGTGTACAGCATTGTTCCTCTGCTCATGTGGTGTGGCTGGGTGGAGGTATGGTGTCAGGATGTAGTCACGCACGGAGTATGCGCTGACACCTACAGGGTGGAAAGCAAAGGGTTAGCCACAGTTCTGCAATTTCATCTGTATGACTGATGTTGCGAATAGGCATATGTGTGCACCAAGTAGATGTCCTTCTCCAAATTCACCCCTGAGCAGACGCCTGTGGATGCCACTGTGCCGAAATATGTTGGAGTCATGGGTGCTTCCTGGAAGTTGTGCCACGATGTCCGTAATGATGTGCTTGGCATTGCACACAACTTGAACATTAATGGAATGGTAGGATTTCCTGTTCCTGAAGATGTATTTGTTGTCTGCTGGGTGACAGATAGGGACATCAGTACAGTCTATGCATCCAATCACTTGAGGAAATTGGGTTACCTGGTAGAAGTGAAGTTTTGTCTTATTCAACTCATGTGGGGTTGCGGGGAAGGTGATGTGGGTGTGGATCCTTGTCATCATGGCGTCAAGAAGGTTCCCGAAGAAGCGTGACAGTGAGCTTTGTGATACCCCTCCGGCTACGGCTACTACCCCCTGGAAACTGCCTGACGCCAGTAAGTGCAGGCAACATAGGACCTGTACATGTGCGGGTATGGCATGGGTCCTACGGCTCTGGTGCTGTAATAGGGGTTCTAACTCTTCAATTAGGTGCATGATCAGTGCACGGTTCAGCCTGTACTTATTGTATATTTCATCCTCATTTTGGCCCAGTAATGTGATGCGCACGCGAAAAAACCTCTCCTCTATCCTCCTCCTGCGCTGTGCTGCTACATTGATCCTCATCCTCCTTGCTAGCACGTAGAGGGCTGCCATTTTGAAGGTCTTCAGGGGTCCCCGAGTCATTTTTAAGAGGATTGAGATGATTAGCACTTGTGTGTTTTTTTTCTTTTTTTTTTTACTTTACCACCTGATTGTGATTCCCCTTATTCTGCACTTGCTAAATGGCAAATTTCAGGTAAATCGCTGTTTGCGAGTTTACATGCATTGGGTAGCGATTCTTTAAATTGCTAATCGTAATTAGCGTTTGCTGTTGTATGTTCCGGAATTCGCAATCTTGTTTCTCGCAGATTTAGCAACCGGATTTTAGCAAATTTTTCAAGTTTTCGGTATTTTGGATGCTGCATTGGTAATTGATGTTTTGCAGGCGCTAAGGGACTATTTTACCGATTTGCTATTTTTGCGAGTGCTTTTTGGCTTGATGCATGTGCCAGTAAATATGCATGTGTGTGAGAAAATAATAAGCGTAAAAAACACATCTTCATTACAGAATACAGCTCAAAATATGATGAAGGAGATCTGAACGTCCTTTGGGGAAAGCCTGGCCATATTTGTCTGGGTGTATGATGAGATCTGGAGGGTAGCCAAGGCAAAAAAGGTAAGAAGACCCAGGATAGTAATGCAAAGTGATAGGCCATCCCTGCAGAATGTGATGAGGGTCCCCCGAGTCTTCATATTTCACCGATATTCATTAACCTTTGGATTGAATGGGGAATCCCTGAAGGGATGGGGGCCCTCTGTGCTGCAGGGACCTGTGTTACGTCCTTGGTAAGACCAAACTTTGACACTGTGTGTGCCAGTGCCAAATCCCTCATATCCATGCGTCTAAAAATTCCCTCTAGCACAGCAACAGCACCATAGAGCACTATTATTCTCAAGATAATCATTCCCCTGACCAAAACAACAGCAATAGGAGCATGCTTTATCAAGAAGATTCTCCCTTCTAAAAATAATCAGTGTCACACCAACATATTTCTGATCAAAGTTAGGGATGTATAATGTTACTTGTGCAAAGGGCTCAGTGTACTTGAACTTCAAATAGTGAAATGGCAAATTGGGAAGGACACCTCTGCAATATTGTGGGTCAGCAGAATGGAACAATGTGCCAAGGAATAAACAAACAGAGAAACTGAAATCAGCCGTAAAGGTGTAGGGTGTAATTTGATTTTCTTGGCTGGCAGGGCTTGGTGTACTTTCATCTTCTAATACTGGGAAAGGAAGATTGGGGGTAATTTCTTCACAACTAGAAAGGTTAGCAGGGTAGGACAAAGCACCCAGGAATCATCAAGGCTCGCACAAGGTATTGTAACCAGCCCTAAAGTGGAAGGGGATAATAGGATTTGTCCTGGCTGGCAGAGCTCAGCCTACTTTCATCATTTAATGCTAATAAAGGCAGGTGGTGGGTCATATCTTCGAAATGAAAATGGTCAAGCAGGAAGTGACTAAGTGCCCAGAAATCAGCGAGGCTAGCCCAAGACATTGCACCAGCCTTAAATTAGTAAGGAGTCATCTAATATTTCCCTACAGTGTGCATGTATGATCCAAGACCAGAGTTCCTGGATGAAGAAGGCAGACAAAGGCTCTGTTCTCCCAGGGCAGACCAAAGCTGCAGTATCCAGTGAACTCAGTCACCACACTATGCTGGATGGAGCTTGCATTCAGAGAGGTTGAATTAGGTGTTGTCCAGCACATGAAATGGCACCTATTGTTTAAAGGACTCTTTATAGAGGTTAGAGCGGAAAGAGAACATATACAGACCATATAGACAAGATCGGCAGACTAAATATATGCCCCTCTTGTTGGCATACAGGAACAGAGCATCCTGCTATAATCTTAATATGCATGTTTCTTTCTCATATACTTTCACCATCACACAGCAAGGCACTGCGTCACATGACATGATAGCTACACCTCAGTGTTCGTCATTCACATCAGGAAAACATTTCCCACATATGTTCAGAACAAAACCAACACCCTTTCAACGACAATCCCTGCAAGGTGTAGCTTGCTATATATAGTACGATAAAAACAACACATTTAGGACTGGGTGTGCATATTGGTGGGGGATTATGGGAGAATTCACATGCTGTATGTGATGGATCATAAGGTAAAAAAAAACATATTTATTTATTAAAAAAAGCTAAGGAGGACTGTATTATCTGCGAGGATGAATACAAGTATTTAGTCAACAATCATCCCAAAATACCTGCCCTTTATGGGCTTCCTAAAGTCCACAAAGATATAAGGGATCCGCCAATGCGGCCCATAGTGTCAGGCATAGATTCCATCATGGAGCCACTTAGCAAGTATGCAGACTGCTTTATTCGTCCTTTAGTAGAAACATTACCATCCTACATAAAGGACACCAAAGACATGATATCCAAGGTTGAAGGTATTAGTTTCAACAATGAAACCCAATGGTTGGTGTGCTTGGACATTGAGTCCTTGTACACCAACATACCTCAACAAGATACTATCAAAATGATGAAAGACATCCTGAGTGACGAGGAAGGATACCTCTCGGCACAAAATACATTTATTGTAGAGTGCATTGAAACTGTCCTTTTAAACAATATTTTTTTGTTTAATAGTGACTTTTTTTGTCAAATAAAGGGCACGAGCATGGGTGCTACCTGTGCGCCGAGCCTTGCCTGCCTATATGTAGGTAACTTCGAAAAACATCACATATACAATGAATTGAGCCCATTCTACGAAAACATCAAACATTGGTCTAGATTTATAGACAATGTTTTTTTCATCTGGGAAGCTAGTGAGACAGATCTTACTATATTCTTAGAGTGGCTAAACTGTGGGGATGGAAACCTTAAATTCACAGCCAACAAGAGTCAAGTGGCAGTTGACTTCTGTGGATATTAAAATCATGGCATATCAAGGCAAGTTATGTGTTGAGCTTTTTGTAAAACCTTCTGATCGAAACACACTGCTCCACCATAACAGTTATCACCCTAAAAGCCAAAAAGAAGGGATCCCCTACAGTCAATTCATCAGAATAAGACGGAATTGTACTGATAAAAACACCTTTGAAAAGCATGCAGAAAATCTGAAAATTAAATTACTCCAACGAGGTTACCCCAAGAGATTAATAAGAGATAGCTACAAAAGAGCCAAATATCAAAACAGAGAATCTCTCTTTGAACCAAATAACAGACGACAAGAACCTGAAAATAACATCGTAATGGTTTCAAATTACAATGGCTTAAGCTGGAAACTCAAAAATCTGATTATTAAGAACTGGTCTATCTTAAACAAAGAAGGAAAAACCCCTCTTCCGAAACCCATTTTCTCCTACAGGAGGAATAGGACCATCCGTAATTGACTGGTCCATACCTATAGAGAACCAAGAAAAGGCAGGCAATTGAGTATTGACCAAGGAAAGCCTATTCGCGGTAATCAACCATGTGGATCATGTTCCCATTGCAAATCAATTGTCCAATCTGACAAAATAGAACTGAATGGTGTATCACAGTGGATGAATGACCATGTCAATTGCAGAACATCCAATGTTGTATACCTAATAATTTGCCCATGTCAGAAGGGTTATATTGGCGAAACTGGTCGTGAGGTGCGACTGCGTTTGTCCGAACACAGATCAGCCCTTAAAAATCGTAAGAAAAATACTCCACTAGTTGACCACTGGACCACAGAAAAACATAAAGAGGATGAACTCAAATGGTTCATAGTAGAAAAAATAAAGACAACAATGAGAGGAGGCGATATGGACATAAAACGCAAACAGAGGGAACAGATTTTTATGTCTAAGTTTAGAACATACAACTATGGCCTGAATAGTAGAGAAGAGTGGGAAAGATTAGTCAGGTAACCTGAAAGTACTATGGATATAATCTTACTAGTATACTGAAAATGTATGCTGTGTAATAGACAACTAAATACTGTTCTTCTATTTTTCTGATGCTTGAGTTAGAAGAATTAAATTATGGTATATACAATGTGAAATAAATACATATATCTATGTATGTTGTTCTACCCTAATAGAGTGGGAAAGTATGAACATAAATTTCCCTATAATAAACCAGATTTGTATGTATAACTTATGTACTATATGTAACTGATTAGACTTCATAATGGCCCCTTGACCGTAGTAATTGATTGATTGATTGATGCTTTATTTCGATATGCACATATCATAAAAGCAGTACAAAAGATAAAAACAGCATGTCGAAAAAAGTAAGACTGTACATTTAGTATAAGAATAAAACACATTAGATCAGCATAAATTAGATAAAAAGAGAATTAAATTGATATGGACAGTCTTCTAGTTCTAATCAACCAAGCCCATTTTAAAAACTTAGCAACAGCACAAACAATGGGAGGGGCTGTGTTAGTTAAAAGAATCCGGAGTGCAACGGAGTGCTGACGAGTACCCAGTTCTCTGCAGATGGGACCGAGCCAACGTGATCTGGGGCGACCGTAGTCCGGGCATTCAAAAAGGAAATGTGGCACCGTCTCTGGCTTGTCATGACAAAGAGCACAGAAGCATGATATAGGCTGGGATTTATTCCACCTCGAGCAAAAGTCGGCCAAGGGTAGGGTTCCTAACCGAAATTTAATGTACAAGGACCTATCCATAGCCACTGATATAATGTCCATGTACGGCTCATACATGACAGCGTCTTTTAACAGCAGAAAAGCTGCGGTGGTTTTGCAGTGCTGCTGGCTTCTCAAGCGCTTCATACAAACCCACTCCCAGAAAAGTTTTTTTAAAGTCTCCTTCGGAGGAGCGGAGTGGCTATGCCAGCATGAGTCCAGGCCTAGGTCCCCTAAAAGGTGTTTTATATCCTTCAGCCATTTGATGCTACGCCAACCGTCAGAGTGCATCACCTCTGCCAGACCATTGGCATAGGATTTTAGCTCCGGGACCCTCCACAAACGTGCCCAAAGCAAAAGGGGTCGAAGCCGAGCCTGGTCCCTTATGGCTTTGCAGCCAGTGTCCATGAGCACTGGGATGGTCGGGCTACTCGATGGAATGGCAAGGAGATCCTTGATGAATTTATTTTCAGCCTTGCTCAGTGAGTCAACTTTGCCCGAGCCCCACAGTTCCGCTCCATAGAGTGACGCAGGGACCGCACGTGCTTTGTATATCTCAAGTAGAGGGGCAACACAATGTTTTGAAGAATTGTTAAACTCCTTAAGAAGGGCGCCCCCCACCCTTTTGTGGGCCAATGTCATTTTGTCAATGTGGGCAGTCCAGCTCATCACATCGTTCAGTCGGATTCCCAGATAATCAAATTCTGCCACTCTTTCTAGAGGTATGGAGTTCAGGATGGGAGGGCGGCCAAGTTTGCGAGGTGGATGCATAACTAGGTACTTGGTCTTATCTACGTTGATGACAAGGCCCTTAGTGGTACAGAAGTCCTGAAAGCGGTTCAGCAGTGTCTGGAGACCTTGGGGGGTTTTAGAGATGAGGAAGGTGTCGTCGGCGAACAGCAAGGTTGGAATTTTTACTCCTCCCAGGGTGGGAGCGTCTGCTGGTTCGCCCAGTAGGTGATCTACCACCCCGTTAATGTAGAGGGAGAATAAGGTAGGGGCCAGAACGCAGCCCTGCCTTACTCCCCTCTCGACCCTGATCTTATCGGTCTTTTCCCCATTCAACCCCCATCTAACCTGGGCATAGGTGTTGGTGTGCAGGTTGATAAGGAGGTTTAATATGTACGGGGGCATCCCTAAACCGTAAAGGACCCTCCAGAGTTCCTCCCTAGGTACCAGGTCAAAGGCAGTCTTAAGGTCAATAAAGGCCAAATAAAGACTGCCTTTGCCCAGTACCACCACCTTCCAGTATAATAACAAGAGCCTGAAGACCTGTTCGATAGTTCCTGTACCTGAACGGAACCCGGCTTGCATATCGGACAGGATGTGATTATCGTCCACCCATTGGGAGATCCTCCCCAAGATGGCTTTCCCCGCCAATTTCTGGCTTGAGTCTATTAGGCTTATAGGCCTATAATTCCCGGGTAGATCCAGACTGCCCTTTTTATAGATGGGGACCACCTCCGCACCTCTCCAGGAGTCTGGCACAGGGCCTCCCCCAATGATTGCGTTGAGGAGTGCAGTGATTAGTACCCCCCATTCTTCCGGATAAGCGCGGAGGATATCGCCTGGTAAGCCATCCGGACCAGCTGCTTTCAATGGAACCAGGGTTTTGATCTGCTTTGTTACATCCAAAACAGAGAAAAGTTCCAGGTCACGAACTAGGGTAAAGGGTGGGAGGATAAAAGAGTCGTTAAGTGGGCCTTCAACAGCAGAGTAAAGTTTTTGGAAGTGAGAGAACCAAATCTGGGCATTGATGGTACAGGTCCTCCGGGTATCGTCAGGACGGTTCCTTTTGCCCACCAAGTCCCAAAAACCTTTGGCATCTTTCCCACGACTGGCAGCCAGGAGGTCCTGCCAGAAATTATCCTCCCACTCCATCCTAGCATTTTTTTGGCAGAGTGCATAGTATCTTCTTGCCTCCCTAGCCTTGGACGGTAGTTTGGACTTGACTGCCTCAATGAGAAGTGACTTCGCCTCCCTACACTTCTGATTGTACCAGCCCTGTCCCGATCGTGAGCCTGGTTTCCTTCTGCTCGAATTAGCTGGGACTACAAAGAGGTCACTAATAGCCTTAGTTATGACACAGTACCTAGGTGCCACCTCCATCAGCCCTTCCTCTTGGGGGTCGAGATTGACTAGGGCTGAGGCAAGGAGCTGCCTAATGGCAGAAGTTTTCTCCTCTGAAAGTGCCAACTTCGCCCACTTTAGCCGTCGTCCACAGTTTGTAACCACTGACAGGTCCGGGGCGGGGTTACTAGAAAATCTACTCGCGGTGATATTAAGACACCTGTAGGACAAGGTGAGGGACAGGAGATTGTGGTCACTCTCAACCGATGGTACAATCACCATGTCCTCCACCATGCTCCACAGGTGTATGTCAAGGAGAAAATAGTCGATCCGTGACATGTGCCCTGGCCTGTTGTAGGTGTGGGCCCCTGCTTTGTCGGACCTTGTCCTGCCATTAGCAGCCCTGAGACCAAACTCCATAGCTAGTGAGCTGATCTGGAGGGCCACTTCTGTCCACTTTTTAATAGGACTAAGCTCGAGGGGCGGAATCCCCCACCCACTATCATATTCCTCTTGGTCTGTTAGGATTTCTAGGTCCAGGGGCTCAAAAGTGCAGTTCAGGTCACCCGCCAACAGGGTACAGGACCTATGAGAAGATAAGCGGAGCTGAGCTTCCAGACAGGCTATTACTGGGGATTCTCTACCCCCCTTTGTGCCTCGGGCGTAGATGTTAAAAATGTTTAAGATGACTCGGCCCTGGGAATTTCTCAGCAATATATTAAGGAGATCCGGGCAATTAGTGTCCCGCTCCACCACCCTGCAATTAAGTTTTGAGGCCACCCAGATAAGTAGGCCACCCGAAGGGCGGCCCCTACCAGTTGCACTATGTACTGCCGGCAAAAAGTGGGTGGAATATCCCGCCTTGTGTAGGGGCACCCGACTCCAGGTTTCCTGGAACAGGCATATGGAGTATTGCTCCACAAGCTCGTTCCAGTCCGGCAGCACTAGCTTCCTCTCGAGGCCCGCCACATTCCAGCTGAAAACCCTAATCGGGGGGTCCGTCACAGCCGTAATGCGACAATCCTCAACAGGGAGCGGTATGTCCAAAACACCCACACCAGGGAGGCTAGCCAGTAGGTTAAAAGATGCCCCGGTCTCCCCTTGCTCTTCTACAAACTCGGCTGTAGCCTGAATTTGCGATGAGGACGAGGGGCTATTTGTTTTAAGGTAAGGTATTGGCTCAACAGCAGGGCTCGGAGCCACAGGGACCTCCCCGGAAACATCCCAGAGTCAGCAACCCCAGGAACCCCAGTTCGGTATCACTGGAGCTAGGAATAGCTGCTGTGGGAAAACTCCCGGGGGAGAATGGCCGTGAACGGTATTCTCCACAGGAAATTGGCCCCCAGAACTGCTAATGTGGGTGGGTTGCCCAAGGTGAAAGGAGGAAGAGTTCGTAATGGACCGGGGGTAAAAGAATGTTAAGTCGACTACGTCGATACCCGTTCCAACCGTGGGTTGTCCTTGGGAGCATATCAGATGGGCAACCCTAACATCTTGGAAATTTATCACCACGCAATCCCCTTCGAGAGATTTTTTCCCGTTTCCAATCCATCCCACCCTGCGTACACCAAGAATTATACCATCCACTCCCGAAGGCAAGGGCCTGTTGGCTCTCAGCCAGTGGATGACCTTATTCTTAAGTGCCTGATGGTTTTCCTGCTGGGTACTCCCGATAGGGGGGACTTTGGTGAGGATAACAACATACGGGTGGCACTCAGGGGGGAGGTTAACTGGGGGACACTTTCGTCTGGTATTCTGAGGAAAGCCTGAGGGAGGAGGGTTTGTGGGTGGGACAGGAATGGGTATAGCCTTAAGGGTTGATGCTATGCCACCAGTTGTAACAGGTGAAGCGGCCCCAGTTTGCGAAGTTGGGCCCGTTCCTCCCTTCTGATGTTGCCTTAGGCCTTGAATAGGCGCCAAGGTTGTTACTACTGGGGGAGGGATAGCATGCACTTGGGCAGCATGGATGGAGACATTCGGCCTTGTCTGCCTAGGGCCATCCTGAGGGGCAACCGAGATAGTATTCCCAGAGACTGGTCGCTTGGGCGGCCGCGGCAGCTGCTCTCCTGAAGGGGATCTCTCTGGAACCTCTATCCTAGTGTTCTTATCTATCCTGTCTGTCTTATCCTCACTGAGCTTTGGCTGAAGTTTGAACAGGGTTTAGAGGGAAAAGAAATTATCCCTGGTTGCCTGTTCAAAGCAGTCGAGCCTATCCCCCAACCTCTTAACTTGGTCAGTAAGTGGTACCAAAAGAGACCTGACCAGCTTCTCGATCGACTCCAGAGAGGGACCCACATTGGCTAGGTCAGGCGCTGATGGGACCAGCAAGGAAGGTAGTACTGTGTCAGCTGCAATTGGAGCGGTAATGGGAATCCCTGAAGATACAGGTCCTACGGCGCCCGGGGAAGAAAGACCCCTCTGGGGCGGGCACCTGGCGTGCTTAGTGAGCGAGGGTGGACAGCCCTTTCGAATGTTAATTGCCCTTTTCCCCTTCCTTTTGTTGAGCCCCTGAGTAGAACGAATCTTAGGCGGAGGTTGTGGGTCGAGAGCAGGAGCATCAGGGCAGTGTTGGGACTGGTTGCCAGGTGGACATGCTATGGAAGACTCGGTGCAGGGCTCTATAAGCACGGCACAAGGGCTGGTGGAGAGATTACCAGTCTGCGAGCTTTCTGCCCCATCTGTACCACCCTCTAATGGTGCAATGTAAGAATCCCCAGGTAGGTCCCCAGGCAAGCGTGCAAGGGAAATAGAGTTTTGTGAGGACAACACTGTTGCTGGAGATGTGCTTTTGGAAGGAGGAAAGTCAAGAGAAAGGCGCCGTTCTGATATGGCGAGTTCATTGTCGATGACAGCCGCCACCCTAGTAAGGAACTTGTCCATAGAGCCAAACATAGTGCCCCCAGGGGTACTTTCACCGCCACCCCTCAAGGCCTTACCGGAACGTGTTGACATGCTGGGTTCCGGCCCCACAGTGAGGCACCACGAACTGAGACCTGTACGGTGGATGTAAGGGGGGTGGCCCTGCCCTGCCTCCTCCTGCCCCGGACGGCCACAGACGGCCCGCCCTCTGCCCGGGCTCCGCCCGGCGCCGTCCGCGCGCGTCCGCGACGCGGAGGGAGCTCCGCGATTTTGAGCACCTCCTGGTGCGCGGGACAGGAAGTGGTGGTGGTATCCGGCCGCTAGGGATGCTGGGAACCGTAGTTCCTCCCCGCGGCAGCCAAGGTGGTAGGAGGCGCCGTCAACGGGGATCACCAACGGCGTCAGGAGCCCAGCACCCAGCAGCAGCAAGCAGGAAGCAACAGCAGTGCCCAAGGGTGAGTGCGAACAAACTCCTGCAAGGGTCCCCGCTCCACCGAGGGAGCTCCGCGATTTTGAGCACCTCCTGGTGCGCGGGACAGGAAGTGGTGGTGGTATCCGGCCGCTAGGGATGCTGGGAACCGTAGTTCCTCCCCGCGGCAGCCAAGGTGGTAGGAGGCGCCGTCAACGGGGATCACCAACGGCGTCAGGAGCCCAGCACCCAGCAGCAGCAAGCAGGAAGCAACAGCAGTGCCCAAGGGTGAGTGCGAACAAACTCCTGCAAGGGTCCCCGCTCCACCGAGGGAGCTCCGCGATTTTGAGCACCTCCTGGTGCGCGGGACAGGAAGTGGTGGTGGTATCCGGCCGCTAGGGATGCTGGGAACCGTAGTTCCTCCCCGCGGCAGCCAAGGTGGTAGGAGGCGCCGTCAACGGGGATCACCAACGGCGTCAGGAGCCCAGCACCCAGCAGCAGCAAGCAGGAAGCAACAGCAGTGCCCAAGGGTGAGTGCGAACAAACTCCTGCAAGGGTCCCCGCTCCACCGAGGGAGCTCCGCGATTTTGAGCACCTCCTGGTGCGCGGGACAGGAAGTGGTGGTGGTATCCGGCCGCTAGGGATGCTGGGAACCGTAGTTCCTCCCCGCGGCAGCCAAGGTGGTAGGAGGCGCCGTCAACGGGGATCACCAACGGCGTCAGGAGCCCAGCACCCAGCAGCAGCAAGCAGGAAGCAACAGCAGTGCCCAAAATATACAAACAGATAAATATACAGTTTCAGACACACTTGGCCATACATTCATACCACATGCATTCACAACAACAAAAATAGAAACTGTATATTTATCTGTTTGTATATTTTGTATATAAAACCTAGTGTATTGTATATGTCGTATTTTCCATGCACGACGAATAGTGTGCTTAACAAACAGAAGAAAAAAAGTTTGATTTACTATATAGAATAAATTTGTCTGTGGTTAAAGGAACATAGGTTGTTTTTGTTTTAATCCAAACAGCCGTTGCCACAAATTGACCAGTCATCAAAATTGACACCCCAGTGTTGGCTCTTGTTTTGTTTAATACATGAATGCAATGGCGGCTCGGTGTCTATTGGCTGTTGCCACTGATCGGCCTGCCTGATGCAATGAAACTAGAAATTTCAGGACATATTCTTCCTGCCCCCAATGCTCCCCACTAGCTGGACCCAAAAATGCCCAATAGGAACGGAACGCCCCTTCATATGCCTTCCTTGTCCTGGGGGCTAGACTCTCTCCCACGAGGTTTTGTAATCCGGGGCACCGAGAGACCAGAGAAGTTCGGGAAATGGTGCCGCCACCAAGTCCGCAGAGGGCAGATGGCCCCGGAAGGCCTGCATGTGAGAACGAGAGAGTGCATCAGCCGCCTGGTTCAGTACCCCAGGCACATATTTTGCTCTAAAGTGGACGTTTAATTTCATACATAGCAGGACAATTTCTTTCATCAGTCTCAAGATCAATTTGCAGCGTGCTGCCTGATTATTGACACATTCTACCACGGTCATATTATCTGACCAGAACACCACAGTGCGATCACGAAACCCCTCCGGCCATGTCTTCAAGGCCACTAGAATAGGGAACAGTTCAAGAAACCCAATGTTACCTGTGAGCCCACTCTCGTGCCACCATGCCGGCCATGTTTGTGCCGACCAATGGTTACCGAAGATGGCGCCAAAACCCACACTCCCTGCCGAGTCGGTCCACAAACCCAGCTCCTCGGAGGAAACCGCTGGTTTGTTCCACAGGACACGACCGCTGAAATCCGCCAGGAATGCCACCCATATGCGCATGTCCTGGCGAACCTCTGCCGAGAGTCTTGTGCGGTGATGCCCTTCCTTAAGGCCAACCATGGCTTGAGCCATAGAGCGAGAAAAGGGGCGAGCCATTGGTATCACTCTAAGGGCAAAATTAAGCTGACCCACAGCCTGCTGCAACTGATGCAATGTTACTTTCGTCTCGTCAATACATGCCTCGAGTGAGGCCATAAATTTCAATACCTTCTCCTTAGGCAAACGGAAGCAGCCCTCTTCAGAATCGAGCTCAATTCCTAGAAACTCGAGTGAAGTAGACGGCCCCACTGTTTTGCCCGGTGCTAGTGGCACGCCAAATATTCTCATGAGATCACAAAATGTACTCAAAGCCTGTGCACATTCCGTGTCCCCAGCTGCCCCCAGAAACAGAAAATCATCTAGGTAATGCATAACCTGCGTAAAGCCTGTGGCTCTGGTGAACGCCCATTGTAAAAAACTACTGAATTTTTCAAAATACGCACAAGAGATGGAGCAATCCATTGGCATACATTTATCCATGTAATAGCGTCCCTGGAACACAAAGCCTAGCAGACGCTGATCCTGTGGGTGAACCGGGAGCAACCGGAACGCTGACTCGATATCCGATTTTGCCATCAGCGCTCCGGGCCCCAGGCGATTCAACATGGCGACAGCCTCATCAAAGGAAGCATATCGAACCGAACAAACTCCCGGGTCAATCGCATCATTCACGGAAAGACCCTTAGGAGCGGACAGATTATGTATTAACCAAAACTCACCTGGGGCCTTCTTGGGGACCACTCCCAATGGTGAACAAACAAAATTATGAACAGGCGGGTTCGCATATGGACCCGCGACCCGACCTCGGGCCACCTCCTTCGCAATCTTTGCCTGTACTACAACCGCATTCTGTTGAACAGACAGTTGGTTTTTACACAGTGCTTCCCCCCGAAAATCCCCCGCCGGGATGCGGAAACCACATGAGAAACCATCCCTCAACACCCCAGCGGAGACATGATCAGGGTATTCGTTCAGCCAGGGGATCATTGCCATGATGTCGATGGGAGTAGGTAGCAGCGCCCCTCGGCCGTCATTAGACCTGTTTGGCGCCGCCTCTGCCCCCTGTATCGCCATTCTTGGCTCTGCACGAACTCTCGGGGTGTGAAGACTGTCCGCACCCTGCACACTCATGCCTGAACTTGCACGTCTCCTGTGGTCTAGTGCACTTGCCCCTGTTGAAGCTCCAACAGACCCTTTTCTTGCCAGAGTTCCCATTACTCCTTGCGTGCTGGTCATTACCGGTGCCTGCTCGAAAGGGCACCGCCGAGGAATGGCGGGAAGGCTCTGCCCCATTCCCGCCAAACGAAGACGGCTTTGTCGAGTTTGACCTGACCTGTTTCTGCCAGCAAATGGAGTCGAAAGAATCCCACGTCAGGGATGAGTCGTGCTCCTTGGCCTTACGAAATTTGTTATCATAACCCAACCATTGATCACCATCGTACGATTCATAAAACTCCATTATTCGTGTCTGGTAACAAGCCAAATCAGTCAATACCTCAGGCCTACGTTCCCCCATGATTGCAGTGAACATCCCAAAAGCCCTGGCCCAATTAGCGATTGTCTCATCAACTCTGAAACCTGCCATTTTTGCTCGCCATACACTTGGATGCAACAATTCCTTCTGATTTTTTACGTGTTCTATTTCATAATGATCAGTCAATAGTGAAAATATGTTCACGTATTTATCCGCCCATATCATCTCCTTCGTGGCCAACGGTATATGTTGTACCACTTTTTCCCTTCTTGAGGGTACCGACCCCTCCCCAGCCATTGGCAACGGCTTCTTACCCGAATCAGTAGCTGAACTCGCTGCTGCTGCTGTTCCAACGCCTGAAGACGGTTGTTCCGCGGGAACCTGAGGGGGAACAAAAGGACAAGGTGCCTTCGCAGCATCTCGCGACTGCCGCAACTGCTTCATTATTAGTTTGGCCTCTTCGGCCGTATCCCCTGGAGCTATGGCACCCTCATTATTCTTGCTCAACCACGCCGCCAACTGGGCGGCCAACTCCGGTGGCATATCCCCCTCGTTCACCGGTGTAACTACGACAGGGATCGGCTGTCCTGCATCCGGAATCGGAACTGGGGCCTCCACTGGCCTGACCGGGCTCGCCGGAGGTGACTCTGGAACCGGAGCCTCACCCCCTGCCGCCCTGTTCCTGGCCCTTTTACCTCTCCCGGCAGGGACTATCCCCGGCAATGCTGGTCTGATGACTTTCTTAGGCCAACCCGTACCGTTCATGGCCGCCATCTGCTTCTTCATATTCGCCATGTCCTTCACCAGCATACGAAGCATTTGGTCGGTGCTAACCTTCTTTCCGACCCTTTTGCCCGGCATTTTCTTACGATAGTCGACCGAAAGATCCTGGAACCAAAGTTTCGAAGTGCTAGAAGACAAAACACAAGGATTACAAATTCTCAAAATTGGCTCTTCGTTCCGTCTCGAGCTCACGTGCAACGGGGAGGTGCAGCTTCAGAGCACAGGAACAAGAGGATGCTTCCTTGGCTTGTTGCTCCTTTTATCCTTCTTCGGGCGGGCGTGGACCCTCCTCCAATCCGCCTACGGGGCGTGGCCATCGGCGTAGGTGTCTAGGACAGCCCCCTCTTGGGCGGGAAAAGGCGCGCCCCGGCTACGCCGCTTCGGGCATACCAGCCGAGACTCGCCTCCCGCCCAAAAATGGCTTCCCGGGGGGATCGGGGTACTCCACCATACATTCGGGGGGACCGAGCGGTCGCCCCTTTCCATTTAAAGGCCTGGATTTTCAAAGTGAATTGAAAGGCCATCGCCTCTGTGTTAATAGGGGCCTGCTACACAAGCCCATAAGCAAGAAACATTGCTGGGCCTGAGCTATTCAAGCAGATGCACCCAGGATCTTGCTCATCAATTTACGCTTTTTACATAGAGCACCTTTTGCACCGCGGGCGTCATTGCGATTTAAAGTGAACAAAAAAGGTCAATGTCAAGGCTCTGAAACAATAAGTGAAACAGTGAAGAAAAAACTGAGAATTAACAATTTGGGTCTTCTAAGGTAGCTTGGTGTGAGGCAAAAAAAAAAACGGGAAAACAGGAGTTGGAGGTATTATCGATCAAGAGCATCATGATCATAATGGCATTAAACGGGAGCGATGGGGGCTATAGTACAATTATGGAAGGTGTAGGTCAGTGGTAAATAAGTATATTTAAGGCGATGGAGACGTTTATCCTGTGGAAGTCTTGGTAGTCTGGTTTGCCTAGGGAAGGAGGGGGAGCTCTGTATTTCTCACTTTGCTGGAGGCAGTCACGTAACCTCTGTCTGAGGGTGTATGAGTCAGTGGGGTGATACGCAGACCAGTTATAGCAGCTGTTTTTGGGGCACATCTAATCGATGTGGGACATCCGCCTCCCTGTTCAGCATGCCTAGTCATACCTCTGGGATCTGGTATAGCCTTTGAATTCTTCTCCTGAGTTGTGTTCATCCAATAATCTTAAAAGTCTCATTTCCTGAAATGCACATCGTTTGCTTAAGTAGTTCAGATAACTGTTTATTAATACCTCAGCACTGTATAGTACTCTGATGCCTGAAGTTGTGCAGTGAAACTCCACAAAAATCATTAATAGTTGGGTATCTTTGTAAAAAGATAGAGGTTTTTGGAACAATGAGTTGAACTAAATATCAGTCTCGCATTTCAGCCAGCTCTGCTAAGTACCACTCATCGGGGGTTACAGTAACGTATTGTAGTGCTGGTATAAGCATCACAGCACTAAAATGCATTAATTATTACTAGCTCGGCTACTAGCAACACGTACAGATGTTGCTGTGTGTTGCTGTCCAAGGCAATAATGATCTTTCTTTGTAATGAAGTATTAAGTCCCCTTCCCAAAACAAATTAGCAGACCTGCCACTAAAACAAAAATGTCAATGTGTGAGGAGGGGGCTGGGCCTTGGGAGGGGCGAAGCCTTGTACCTAAGAGGGAATGTTGCCCCTGCCCAACCCCCAAACCCCCTTCTCAAAAAAGAGGGAAAACAGCTTCTAAAAAAAAAAAAGAGGGAAAAAAGCTTCTCAAAAAAGAGGGAAAAAAGCTTGCTGAGGATGGTGCCAAAGTCCAGGGGTGTTTTCACATCCCTTAATGGACGTCAGAAGTTCAAAGGCTTCAGAAACGAGCTTTACAATGCTTTTCAGCTCGGTTTCGCTGCCACTGTGTGATCCTGTCTCCTCACCGGGTGACTGTGTGAAGGGAGCTGTATGGTGTGTCATACGGTGGCATCGTGTGATTTGGCAGGTCTGAATTAGGATGACCTGGCTATCCTGCCAACGTGGCCCCAAGCAGAGCAGAGGCAAGCAGCTTCCCTCTGAGCACTGATATCTGCAGAGCATCATGGAAACCAGCTACTGGTAGGCCTTCGCGGCTGTCTCAGCCTAAATTGTAAGCACCGCAGCCCGGTTGTCCCCCACCTGCCCCAAACATGCTCTGGTTCAGCCTGGCACCAGTCACCGCAATTACAATGTCTTTTACCTATGTTATGGAGTGTATGTATGAGGTGTCTAGTGGAATTATGTGGGTTAGATTGGAATTGTTAGTTGTGGAATAATGAGGCATGGAATTGTGTGGTTGTGGAATTGATTTGTGCTGTGGAATTATGTGGCATGGTGTGAGTTGAATTGTGTGGTTAGTAAATGCGTGTTACTAAGTGTATTGGAATTATATGGAGTGGGATTGTGTGTTATGGAGTGTCATTTTGTAGAATGGTATTTTGTGTTATGGTTTTGTGTGGTGTGCGGTTGAATTTTGTGGCATGATGTGGAATTGTGTGGTGTGGAGTGGATGTATGTGGTGTGTGTGTGTAATTGTGTTGTTGAGTTGAAATATGTGGTTTGGTGTCAAATTATATGGTAAGTGGAGAACAGAGGGAGCTATGACATGAACAGGACACATATCGGGGACACAGTGGAAAGTAGATGTGATTTAAGGGAAAAGCTTCTTCTGCATGTTAAAGAAAAACACTTTGGCTTTTTAAAAGAGTTTGCTATATTTCACATGGTCTTGTTACATCATTACATGACAAACGTTTTCATGGCTTGGCTCTGTGCATCTACGTTTGTAAAACCCACACTTGACACAAACGAACGAAAACTCAACTTTGGTTTAATTATGTGGCACAAGAAGAGCGAGTGCTCGAGGCAAAGAGTGAAGGGGAGGCAGTCATGAGAGTGACAATTAGGAGAAGGCCGGAGTGACGGGAAGAGGAGCGAGAGAGACGGAGAAGGACAAGGCAAATAAGCTTGCTTTTTTTTTGCAAATATGTGCATGGCTTAAGAAGTTGAGCGGTAGCTGCTGGCGAATAGGGCAGTCTAACGCACAGGGATTCGAATGCAGGTGTTGTGTACTCGGCTCTCGTGCTACTCATGTTCCAAAATTTCGTATGATCATATAAAAGAGGGTAATTACACCTGCAATTAACAGTGCTTAGAATCAACAGATGTGGGGTATGAAGAAGTTAACAACAAGTTAGGAAGTAAACCTTCCTCGTCCTCCTCCCCCTCACACTAAAATGAGAAGAGCTCTGAGTTGCCATGAAGTGAACTATCGCCGCTGAGACATGCGATGATCCCATGTGGTGGTCTGCAGGCCACAAGTTCCAATATCAACATAGACGGCCCAGTCCTTCAACACTCCGCGGTGGATACATCGGGTACCATTACATTGGGTAATATTAGCGCCTTTCGTTTACAGACAGAAATGGCAGGGGCGAGAAATAAAGCGTTATATATGTCATGTATTATTATTCTCAGTTACACACAGAAATGCAAATGGTTATTCATAAAGGAGGCTTTGAGTGTAAAGATCGCTTTATGCTGCATTCTTCCAGACAGTGTCACCGTGACAATACTTCAAGAGTACCTATAATAAAGGCACATCTGTTTAGTGTTTCAGAAATGTTATAAGTCTGAAAATCGAATGGTATTTTTAAGCAAGGAAGCTGCACAGCTTGCTTGTTAGATCGGGCGATCTATATTAGAGTTTATGGCCCAAAACTCAAAGCAGACCTCGACGGTTGGGTGCACACAGCAGAGCCATTTATCAGAACCACATGAGTCAGCAAAAAGAATGCAATGAGCACAGATGATGATGGGCTGCAGCGTACACTGGTCTGTGGTCTGGTGGCATCCGGGGTAAAACTTTCCGGCGTCGCCTGGAGTGTAGTGATATATTGCTGCATCTTTCAGTATAAGTCACAGCCTTCTTGGAGTGGCTGTCGCGCAATTTAAATCTTCCTGAAGATGCAAGCTTCCCCTAAATTAAATGCTTTTTGCATGCATATTTGTAACTAAGTAACATACCACTCAGGTATGTTGATGAAGGTATGCCCATTAGGAGTGACAGTCCAAATGCGCCCATTAGGAGTGACAGTCCAAATGCTCCCAATACCTGTGAAAATATGTGGAATTGTTACCAAACTATACTTTGGGGAAAAAGGTAAAGTCTACGGTAAAAAAAGAAAATACATTTACATTACCGGTCACCCACATTCCTACAGTCAGCCACTGTCCCCTCATGCCAGGGGTCTCCCACCCTTGCCTCCTTTGCATTTCTGTGTTACAGGATCGGATTGCAACAGAAAATAGGTATAGGCACCAAAATAAAAGTGGCCTTTATTAGTGAACCAGATAGCTAAAAGATGAAGTGTGGTGTATGTGTGAGGCTATCTCGGCCCCGTACAGCCACTGTGCGAAAGTAAAACAAAATAAAATTAACATGAAGCACGGCACCCATCCCTGAAGAGGATGCAGTGCAACAAAAAGTTTGTTTACATAGCCTATTGTCTGGAAAATGCAGCTTCACAGACGATGCCACACTTCATGTTAATTTTATATATGTTTTACTTTTGCACAGCAGCTGTACGTGGCCGAGACAGCCTCACACATACGCCACACTTCATCTTTAACATTTCTAGCTAAGCGGGCGACGTGCTTGCACACAAGCATTGTTAAAGATGAAGTGCAGCGTATGTGTGAGGCTGTTTTGGCCCACACCAAACACCAAAAATAAACAAAAAATAGTGCAGTGAAGCCAAAAACATGACCCAAACTGAAAGGTTCCACGTGTTGGACTGCAAAATACGTCTAGCCAACTCCTGTTAACATTGAGCAAGTTAAGTTAGCATTAGCAGCACCATTTTGCTTTTAGCCGCCATTTTCTGCTGCGAACGAACATAAATTTCTGTCTCATTAATCGTTTGTCTCAGCAAAAGCCTGCTTTGAGTTACTTCTTCTTATCGTATTCAAGGTTGAATCCTGCTGCACTAATGAATAGCTTATTCTGTGTTTGCATACCTTTCCAGTCTCGTATCCCTTTTCCCACAGTAGAGAGTGCTGAGCTAGAACAAGACAGCCTTAAAAGTGTGATAATGGGTGCCATTCTGCAGGTGGTAGCTCATCCTTTTGTACCTCCTTTGTTTGCCAGTGCCTAGACTGGAAAATTCCAGTCTGGGTGGGTCTTTTGGGGTGTTGGAAGATGCATATTAAGTGTTATGAAATGCTCTGAAGTCAGTCCCTTGGAAGCTATCTCATGAGGCTGGTCAGACGGGGCTCCGCTGCAGCGCATTACTAATAAATTACTTGGTACGTATTCTCTACTGTTTTCCTGACTCTTCATTTCTTGGAAGGTGGTCGCAGTGGCCCAATTCGGGTCACTTCCTTCAGTTGGCGCCCAAAAAAGGACCCATCGAGCTGAACCACCTCGCCCGCAACACGGTGTGGAAGACGGGGCTGCGACGGGTCGGATGGGCGGATCGGGGATACCCACACGGTAGAGCTTCGTTCTCGCAGCCACTCCACCTGTCTGATCGGGCAGTGCTTCCCCCAGCTGTCATCCCCGCTGGGGTCCTGAAAAGGCAAAACCCCTTGAATCAGACTGTTTGTTCGGAGAGTCGGCAGTGGAGAATAACTTTGCTTGACCTGTGTGCATCAGGTGAGTTTGTCTGGATTCTTGGTAAATATGGCACCATCCTTGAATAATTTGGGGTATGGTCTGAAGACCATTTCTTGGCTTGCTTGAACTTGGTAGGTCTACGGACCATTTAGCTAGAGAGTGTCTGTGAATACTCTGTGAGGCAACATAATGAATTTACCTTACTCTTAAAAAATGCCTGGGGCTTGAGCCCATCTATTTGGTGCAGGCCGAGGACTGACTTGTGGTTCCAGAAGTATACTTGCTAGTTCTTCGTTTGGTACAAAGGATGAACGTGTCTTATATTAAGATGCCTTGTTTGAGTAAAGTGTGGTGTTTGAGATGCCATTGTTGCTCCGCTGATACTCGAATTGAGGAGAGACAACATGCACCCCCAGAGGACACCCCGAACTTCGACATGTACGTCAAGCACAGTATCGGCCCTATTATGTTTAGTACATTGTGGCACAAATATGTGAGGAACAATGCCGAGCTGCAGTGGCCACTGACAGCTACCTTTGATGAACAAAAATTGAATTTCCTACAGGATAAATTGTTTCCAAAATGAAGAAGACAGTTGACGTTCGATTCTCTTCAGGTATGGCAAAAGGAAGCTAAGCAGAGGCGCATGAGAGCGGAAAAGGAGTCCTGGAGAGGAAAGATGCAGACAGTGACTCAGAAAGCAGTAGCGTACGATAGATAGAAAATAGAAAAAGACATAGAATGCGCTGATAGAAAGTTTTGATTGCAATGTGATAAATCTTATGTCGCCCGAGAGGAGGCCAATTCATTTGTAGAGGAGTTGTTAGACACTCGACCTCCGCCTCCTTATGCCACGCAGAAAATATATCCTGTTGTTCCGCCTCCAGTTTCTACCTCTGGTTCTTCTGCCCCTGGCCCGGCTGCTTCAACTACGGCACCTCCTGGTCTTTCTCTAGCATCACATGCTGCGGATGCAATAACTGCAAGCCTTCCTGCTACACCTATTGTTTCTGCTTATGCTCTCTCTCCTCCTTCCCTCATACCCTCAACACAGCCATTAATAACGTTATTGACCGCCCCTTCAACTATTGCATCTACCTCAAATGTTTCCTCTCCCACAATGCTGAGTATTGGGACGCTGGTGTGTGGACCGGATTACGGGGGTTGGACAGCAGCTCGAGATCGACTGGGGTGGGTGCTGATTTGCTCTGATGTGGGGAATGAGGAGAAAAAGAAAGTAGCTGACCAGGCTGCACAATGGGCCCGGAATCCACTTTACAGTGTGAAGGATGTATGGAGTGTGGTGAAAGATAATGAGCATTTGTGCAGCAGCATACACGCAAGCATATGTCGGCCATGCTAATTGGATTTTGGGAGCGGTGTTTTAATAGTATCGCCCCTCAGATAACTCATGACATCCGGGATTGTGTGTATGATGCTGCCATGGCTCCTAATTCCGTTTTTAGTAATGTTGCTACACTGATTGGTTATCGAGGTAGGTTGCAGCAGAAAACATCAACAGTGTCCCAGTTTACGATGAGAGAAGTGCGACAGTGATGACATTGGCAGATATTGAAATGTTTTTCGGATTGTTGGTACCAGTAGATATTTGGAGACTGGTGCATACGCAGGACCACGTTGTGGAGCTGGGTGGCACTTGGAATGAGATCAGGGCATGGGACAAAGAAAGGAAGCCTAGGGCAGAGATACTAGCTTTGCGAAGTCGTATTATTACTTACATGCATTCCTTCATCCGACCTAGGCGGGTTGATTGGGATAAGTTAAAAGCATGTCGCCAGAAGAAGGACGAAAGGGTGTCTGATTTTTTCACTAGGTCTGAAGGTTATGTTATGTTAGCTCATATTTATAAAGCACGCGGCTACTCCACGGAGTGTGCCGGCGCTAAGAAAAAAACATAGACCATATAATGTCGAACAAGGCAAACCACTGCTATGGAGATCATAACTGAAAGAGCCACGTTTTAAAACTTTTCCTGAATGTAAGGATGTCTGGTCTGTCTGACGGAGAAAGGTAGGCTATTCCAAAGCCGAGAGGCAACTGCATGAAAGGATCTGCCTCCCACCCGGGAGAGGGGCACCTTAGGAAGGCTATAAAAACCAGGACCAGAGCTTTGAAATTAATTCTCTTCCGCACAGGAGCCAGTGCAGCGAGGCCAGGAGCTGGTTGGGGTAGGTTCTGAGCCCTGTCAAAAAACATGGCCCTAGCCACTGCGTTCTGGATCACTTGTAGTTGGCCCAGAAGATATTCAGGGAGGCCGAGATACAAGGAGTTAACATAATCCAGTCTAGAGACTACCAGGGCTTGAACCACTGTCTTCCTATAGGGGACTGAGAGCAAGGGTAGAAAATTCCCGAAGCATTCTCAGCAGTCCGAAGCAGACCCCAGCTACCGTATGAACTTGGGCCTTCATAGAAAGGGCTGTATCCAAATTGACCCATAGATTCTTCACGGTGAAGACGGCCGACACGGGGGGGGACATGTCCTGAGGCCACCATGCATGCCAAACTTCGGACGGGCATGGACCGAAGAAAATGACTTCTCGGAGTTACATTTTAGATGGTTATAACTTAGCCAGGAGAAGACTTTAGAGAGACAGGTATTAATTAGGTTGCCATTGAATTCATCACCCTTCTCGCATGTAAACAACAGCTGAGTGTCATCGGCATATGACACTATTTTAGCACCAAATTTCTCAGCGAGAAGGGCCATATGCAGATTAAATAATGTTGGACTCAAAATTGAGCCCTGGGGAAAGCCAACATTCATATGCAGAATCACCGCAGAAAAAGGAGGAGACCAAATGGTTTGGGAGCGGTTAGCCAGAAAGGATTCAAACCAACTTGAAACCGTGCCACTAATACTACACTCCAGCAGTCTTTGTAGTAGTCTGGTATGGGGCACGGTATCGAAGGCTGTAGAAAGGTCCAGTAAAACCAAGACTGCATTACCTCCTCTATCCAGCGTAGCTTTAATTGTTTCCGCAACTTCAAGTACAGCAGTTTCAGTGCTAAAATTAGCTCTGAAACCTGACTGGCTAGAATGCAGCAAGTGATTAGTCTCCACATAATTCGTTAAGACTCCATTAACAAATTTCCCCACGACCTTGGGAAAAAAAAAGCACGAGTGAAATGGGCCTATAACTGCAGGCGGTCTCGGGGTCTGCTGTAGGTTTCTTTAATAACGGGAGAATTTTAGCGTGTGTCCACGTTTGTGGCTTCAACCCTTCCCACAAAGCGTTGTTCAAAATAGGATTCACTATACTGTTGATCACTTCCGCTATCGAAGATAGGAATTTAGCTGGGCAAGGATCGGAGGGAGAGCCAGATTTCAAAGATTTCATGAGCACCAGAGATTGATCCGAGGTAATCACAGGGAACTCCGTGAGGGATGCACTGGAACGAGGACACACATCTGACAGCTCCTCCAGGTCCAGGGACTGAGCTACAAAGGAGTCCTGGATAATTTTTATTTTTTCATAAAAGAAACAGGCCATAAGATCGGTCCAGTCGCTTGTGGGAACAAACGGTCGGCTGATTGTCGTAGGGGAGGAGAAACTTTTTACAATATTAAAAAGGGTTTTACTTTTGTTGACCGCCAAATCAATTTTTGTTGATAGAGTTTCTTTTCCTCGCGTACTTTCTTATATTGATCTTTCAAAGCAAGTTTATATAGTGATTTATCAGAGCAGCTATAGTTTCGACGCCACTCTCTTTCAAGATGTTTGCAGGCCCTCTTGTTATCCCTTAAGGTTTCAGAAAACCAAGGGGCAGAGACTCGAGTGGGTATACCAGATCTCAATGAGTGGCGGGGCCAGTTCCAGGGCCTGTCGTTGTAACCAACCCTCTAAACGCTTGCACATCCTGTTCCAGGAAGTCACTTAAGGGTATCAGTGACAACTCATAGCGCACTGGATAGCATCAGGTGACATCAGATGGAAAGGCCTGAAACTATGACTGACCCTGGCAGTGTTCAAGGATTGGGGCCTTGCATGTTCTCTTCGAATTTTAAACTCGACCAAGTGGTGGTCTGACCAAGTTAAGGCTAGGGGGACATCCATATAAACCTGGTTTGAGGAAAAAGCCTGATCCAGAATGTGCATGCTTGTGTGTGCTTGGATTTTAGTGGACAGGATTTGTCGATGGAAGGGGGTGTCTGACTGTTAACAGATTTGTTACAAACCTGCTTCCTGAGATCGCAACTCGGTTACAGGCTTCGGAGAGCTCCTGGACCACCTCCTCCCCTTCAGTGATATTAGGCATGGCACAGCATTACGAGCATGAGGAGAAAGAGAAGATAGAGAAGAAGAATAAAGAATTGAAAACAAAGGTGTTGATGCAACGGGCAGCTAAGGGGAATAGCAGAGGACGTGGCACTGGTTTGACCCAACAGTTGCCTCGTACTAGTAGAAACAGTACACCTATGGGGCCGAATCAATGTGCGTATTGTAAAAAGGAGAGACATTAGCCAAGTGAGTGCCCGGAACTATTGCAGAGAGTTGGGACTTCCAGAGGACGGGATCCTCGTGGACGGCGTTGTGGTGGAGGTAGTTGTGAGGAAGTTCAGGCAAATGAGACGTTGCAGGGTTGCTCTGATCAGAACTATTTTGATGACCCCGGAGGAAGACAGTACTCTCATGATGACTATGAAATGGACGAGGTAACAGCTAGGACAACCAGGGACAGGGTGAGGGACCAGTCCAGATACTATAGATCAGCCTGGTCATTATGTCATAGCGAATTTGCATGGCTCAGTTAAAAAATTCTTGGTGGATACAGGTGCAATGAATAGCTCTGTTTCTCTTTCGCTGGTCCCCGGGGCAGCTCTGTCCTGCCAAAATAACGTTTTGGTGGGCTTTTCAGGCGTACCTGTTGTGAGCCCCATTTCCAAGCCCCTTGCTTTGACTAATTGTCCTTTTACAGTAGATCCACCATTCTTATTGATGACAAATTGTGGAGAGAATTTGATGGGACTAGATTTGTTGAAAAGGCTACACGCTACAATTTATTGTTCCCCTGATGGTGTGTACATGACAATAGGACCGAATGGGGCTAGCACTAAGCAGTGTTTCTCTAAGGATGCATCACTCCCTGTTGAATTCAAAGATGTGCCGCCCACATTGTGGGATTCAGGTGATACAGACTTAGGGCTGTTACAGATACCTCCAGTCTCTATTAAGATAAAGGATAATGCAGTGTTGCCCCGCATTCCCCAGTAAAAAATACCATTGGCGGGGGAGCGAGCTTTGTTGCAGATTATACAGGATTTGATTAAGTCAGGAGTTGTTGAAGAAACAGCAGCGAATATGTGTAACAGTCCTATTCTTCCCATTCTTAAAAAAGGCACCTTTGGATTCCCTTGGTGCGCATCCTGATGTCTATCGTTTTGTGATTTATTTGCGAGAGGTTAATAAAATTGTAGTACGTTAGTTCCCAGTGGTCCCAGACATTACCGCCCTTTTGACGATGATTTCTCCCACCGCTAAATTATTTTCCGTAATTATTTTGAAAAATGCTTTCTTTAGCATTTCCATTCACCCAGATAGCAGGCACCTTTTTGGTTTTACACTGGCTGGCAGACGCTTCAGATTCTGTTGCGCTCCTCAGGGGTATACTGAAAGCTCTAGCATATGTAGTCAAGCTTAAAAAGCCAATTGGATTCTCTTGGACTTCCCACAAGTAATGTATTACTACAGTATGTAAATGAACTGCTGATCGCTTCTGACACAGAAGAAGGTTGCAAGGATGCAACAGTTTGATTATTATTGAATTTAACACACCACTGACATAAGGTGTCCCTTTCAAAGTTTCAATATTGTCGACAGGAGGTCACCTATTTAGGTCTCCTACTGTCAAAGGAGGGTAGGAGACTAACACCTGAGCGTATTGGCACTATTGTCAAAATGCCCATCCCTAAGACTCAAAGGGATGTACGATCCTTTATCGGCATTACTTTGTACTGTCGACACTGGATCACCAATTATTCTTTACTAACAAAACCGCTGCTGCAATTAACCACTAAAGATGTGCATGAACCCTTTCCCTGGACGCCTGAATGCCAGCAAGCTTTTGAGCAATTAAAGGTTGCGCTTTGCTCTTGGTACACCTGATTATCAGAAGGCGTTCGCGTTGTATGTACACGAGACGGCTGGTTGCGTACTCTCTGTCCTAACAAAAGCCTTTGGAGGTAAGCAGAGGCTGTGTACTTACTTTTCTGCCCTGTTTCACAATGTCGCGGGAGCCCTCCGGAGCTGTCTAAGAGCGGTTGCGGCTGTGGCCATTTCTATCAGACAATCGGCTGGGCTTGTCCTTGATACTGATATCACAGTTATGGTACCTAATGCTGTGGACACGTTTTTGAACAAAACAAAGACACAGCACCTCACCAGCGCACGATTGACTGGTTATGAATTGACCCTTTTTGCACAACACGTTACAATAAAAAGATGTGCCACTCTGAACACAACCATGTTACTACCCCTTCCTTCTGAAAGTGAGGACGGAGATATACATGATTGTATTTTTAGAACAGAGGAAGAAACAAAGGGACAAGTAAACCTGACTGATGTTCCCTTATCTGACCCACAAGGGGAACTATATGTTGATGGTCTTGTTTTAAAATAAAAGATGGCAGCACCAGCGCAGCGTATGCTATTACCACACTGCGTACTGTAGTTGAGACATCACGCGTTCCTTTTCACTCGGCCCAAGCTGCAGAGCTAGTTGCTCTCCTTCGAGCATGCAAGTTAAGTGAGGGACTGACTGTCAATATTTATACTGACAGCCAGTACGCCTTCGGGGTCGCCCATAATTTCGGGCGGTTCTGGCAGAGAGAGTATTCCTGACCTCACATGGATTAAAAATGAAGAATGGCCCACTGATACGCAGGCTATTGGCAGCTCTGACCTGTCCCAAAAAGCTAGCAATAGTAAAGTGCAGTGCTCACAAAGCTATTATTGATGATGTGGGGAGGGGAAATGCGTTTGCAGATCAGACAGCCATGGAGACAACCCGATCGAAAATGAAGAGAATGTTTGTGGCGGGTCCTGCTAGATGGGTACCCGATAATGCGATGTTTGAAGATACATCGTGAAGGAGATTTAAAGCGAGGCAACAATTGAGGAGATAGCAATATGGCAGGAGAGAACAGGATGTTTGGATGATGATGGATGCTGGACAGACAAATCAGAGAAGCAGATGCATATGTACTCCCTGGGTCAACATGGCGCCTGGGCATGCCCACATTAGTGCAAAGGGAATAGGTAAATTGTTATACCCTGTATGGCAGAACAATAACATCTCTAAAGTAGCTGTCCACCTGGTGAAATATTGTATGATCTGTATAATACATAACCCTGGGAAAGGTACCCCTACCCCTTCTGGTAATTTTGCACCACCCTCCTTCCCTTTCGAAGTTCTCTAGATGGATTTAATCAAAATGGAACGAGTCAACAACCTAAAATACATACTGGTGGTTGTGTGTGCGTTCAGTAAATGGATCGAGGCTTACCCCACTAAAGAGAATACAGCTATGGCAATGGCAAAGGCACTTAAAAAAGAGTTCTTCCCCCGCTTCAGCTTGTCCCATTTGATTTGGAGTGACAATGGAAGTCATTTCAACTCAAAGTTCATCCAGCTGGTGTATGATGGTTTGCACATTAAGCTGAAATTTCATGCAGCAAATCACCCCCCGTCGGCAGGTTTGGTTGAGAAGTACAATAGTACTCTCAAACTAAAGTTGGCAAAGATCAAAGAAAGCACAAGATTGCAATGGCCGGACACGTTACCCCTAGCTCTGTTGTCCACTAGGTCGATAGCCCACTCTAGAACAGAACTGTCCCCACATGAGGTTGTTTTGGCCGCCTGCAAATGTCTGAAGCGTCCCACTGCCCCGTTGTTTCTCAGAAATTGAATACCCTCTGCTTGTGGATTACCTATTTGAGTTGACTAAAAATTTGCGTTCTATTCACCAACAGATCCATGAGGCGCTGCCATGAATACCTGAGGGGCCAGGACTCAACATTTGACCCGGTGACTATGTCCTGATCCGCAACTACCAGAGGATGGGGAGCTTGGAGCTAAGGTGGAAAGGACCTCTGCAGGTCCTCTTAGCCACTCGGACGGCAGTAAAGGTGGACAGCCGGAAGCATTAGATCCACTCATCTCATTAACTGAGAATTCCGTTGCCTCTCCCCTACGACCAGTGGGTCCACGACGGCGTAGGGGACCACGAGACAAAGAAGGTACCACGCTTTGTCCCTTTTTCGAATGCCTGGCCTACTTGGGCGCAACAGAGGAGGAGAACAACGCTGCTTTGAATGAGGCAGTCCAACCAGCAATAAGGGCTGCCCAGGATCATCCTCCAGCTGGCCCACAGAAGCTTTAGTCTTAGTCCCTTGCCCCTCCTGATTTTAAGATCCTTTTCCGCGACAACACAGTGCCCGGAGTGGCTAGGTACAATTTGCGCCCAAACAGAGAGACAGTGCACTAAAGGAAAAGTCAGATTAGTAGGAATGGACTTCGTGGATGAAGAATAGGTTGTATGTACCTTGTTTGGGGTACCAACGATAGATCAGGGAAAGGGAGATTGGTGCATTGCCTGAGACACTGGACAGGATAAGTTGAGTGTGTCTTCCCAGGAGGGAGGGTGACCTATCCTGAGTGAAGTGGATTTCTGCAAGAAGGGCTGCGATCGTTCAGCTCCCCTGAGAAGAGCTTAATAGCACCACTGCTGATGAACGATAGGAGTCTACCAGCGAGGCTCGAAATTGAAGCTGGCTTGTGTGCCACTATTCCCTGTTTTACCATCGTTGGCTACATTGTAATAACTTTCCACTGGTAGTTGGATACCAATATAAAAAAAATGTTTTACCCATTTGGCCGCCTCGTTATTGATGAAGAACATTCCTTAGCAGCCCCACGTTTCGAGAAAAATGGTCCCACGTGGTCAAGTTGGTCTACTAAAACTAAGACAGTTTTCATAGCAATTGTTCTGATCTTCTTAACGGTTGCCTTTGGGGTCATATGGTTCCTTGAAGAGAAATATCCTGTGCATTCTTTGATTTGTACTACTCCTGGTCCCCCTGAACACGTATTTGTCACTTTGGCCACTCATAAGGAGAGACATAGACAAACGTAGGTAGATAATGTTTTCGTGCAGATGCTTCATCAGGCGCATCATACCACTAATGTTACTGATTGCTGGGCTTGTGGCCTGCTCTCTTCTGTAATGCACGAAAACAATGTATTGATATCCTTACCCTTCTCTTATTTAGCGAGCTGTGAGGCATAGTTTCAGCGGTTTAACATGGTGGATATCCATTATCATACTGATGCAATGAATAGCACGTATGGCGATTATGAGACTGTGTTAGAGTACATCAGGGTTTTACTCCAGGAGAACAGTGGGCCCTGATACTTGGCATCCCGATGCCTGCATGAATGTATTTGAAGTCAAAAAGAATGTCACATGGCTTCAAAATGAAATGATGGATTTCAATGTTTTCAATGTTATTGAATATTTTAGGTCCTTCCAGATGCGTAATATTTCCCAGGACAAAGCAGTGCCTGTGCCAATAGTTAACACAACAGCTACTTTCTGTGTCCAGGGTTTTGGGAATGCAATTATACCTATGACTTGAAAACAACCAACAGTCCACCTTTACTTTGACCCCACAATGTGTACTTCGTTTGTGGGTCCCGGGCCTATGTATAGCTTCCCAGTCGGTTGTCTGGTACATGTTACTTTTCCTTCCTCCTACTCCCAGTATAAATAGCACCCTCCAGTTATCACAGAGACCATCAATTGCACTGTAGGAGCTTGTATTTGTCCTGAATTAGAAGAGTTAGCAACACTGATGATATAGACCAGACATACACTACTCTGCAGCAGTTTACTGATGCTATGAAGGGTAGTTTGCCTTTCTGAGGCCCCACGTCCAATAGACTTAACATCCGCAGACTCACAAGGGTTGTAGAGGGAGTTATTAATGACACAGCAAGAATACTGACCAATAACACAGGTGAGCTTCAGGCTACGAGATGTTTTGCTCTTCAAAACTGGATGGTATTAGACGTCATCCTTGCTGATCGGGTGGGGCCTGTTGCGTCATCGGCAGTAGCTGCTGTGTGTACATACTGGACAATGCTTCGGATGCCTATGCAGCAATACAGAAATTACACCAATTTGCATTCGATATTTAGAATAGGTAAAATTGTTAGCAAATGCTAAAAGGAGGGTCTGTTGGACTAGCCAACTGCTGTTAGCATTGTGCAAGTTACGTTAGCATTTGCAGCACCATTTTGACTTTAGCCGCCATTTTCTGCTGTGGTTGAACATTGTCTCATTAACCGTTTGTCTCAGCAAAAGCCTGCTTCGAGTTACTTCTTCTTATCGTATTCAAGGTTGGATCTTGCTTCACTAATGAATACCTTATTCTGTGTTTGCATACCTTTCCTGTCTCAAATCCCTGGTCCCACAGTAGAGAGCGCTGAGCTTGAACAAGACAGTCTTGAAAGTGTGATAATGTGTACCCATTCTGCAGGTACACAAGTACTTGCATGCAAAAACACAGAGTGAAAAGACAGTGGTGAAAAGGACCTAGGAGATACGCAGATTGGGAATTTCAGAAAGATGTCAGGAAAAAAAGTCTGTAAGTGGCTTTCAAAGAGACTACATAGCAAAGAGGAGTGAAGGCCAGTAGGTCCAGCTTGCTTTAGGGTATGTTCATGGTTGTGTTATATGTCTGGATATTATAACAGAAAAATACAGGAGAGGCACTCCAAAACTGATCATTGCTTTATTTATTTATTTATGCAGTTTTATATAGATTAGGGACATTACCAGGAGGTGTCAGAGTGCTTTACAATAAAGCAAAAGATTGTTACATGAGGAATGTAGAGTAACAAGATAGTAAGTCACAATATGTATAGCTAATACGGTTACTCATAGTAAGAGTTATGTATTTACAAATGACATGTTCATTGCAAATTAAATATTTAGAAAAGTTAAAGCGATTAGGGATACATAAATACATATTACAAATTTAAATAGTTGAAGCAGAAAGGTCGTTATAGCTCTTGAGAGTGTCATGAAATCAGTGTCACGCCATTAAATGTGAGGGCAAAAGCCTGGTAGGGAGCTTAGCAAGGAGTGATACTAAGCAAAATGTCTTCGGAAGAGAAGAGTTTTAAGGTCCTTTATCAAGAAAGAGGTTGTGGTGCAAAGGTTTGGAGGTAGCAAGTTCCAAATTCTAGTCACACTACCTGAGAAATTGTGCCATAAGTCTTTCCCTTTTCAAAGTTGGAGGTTTGATCAGCAGGTTTTCAGAAATATGTGAAGGTCTAGAGCCCCGATATCTTAAGTTTATTTGCTAGGTAGCGAGGGGTGGAAGTGACCATGACTTTATGGGTGATGCAAGCAGTCTTATATATAGTCTTAGCTTCAAAAGGAAGCCAGCGAAGAGATAACAGATATGGTAATTTCTTGTGGCCATTGTAGGCGAAACATGCAACAGAGTGGAGAATGAATTTCAAAGGAGATAGGTGGGTTTTGAGGGGGCCTACAAGGGGAGAATTACAGTAGGACAGTCTGGAGAGTACCAAAGATTGGACAAGAGTTTTCAGGTCTTGCTAAGAAATGTAACGTTGAATCACCCAGAGAAGGCTGAGTTGGAAGCATACATTTTTGGTATTGGTGTTGATTTGGGATTGGAAGTTAATGCTTTTGTCCATGATGACCGCTAGGGATTTGGCACTGTGAATGATAGTAGATTTACTGTTAAGAATTTTTAAATTATCCATCCATGATTGAACAGGAGGTGGAGAGTTTGAGGTTGAGATAAAAAGGAATATTGTTTTAGAGGGATTCAGTTATAGGGATCAACGTCATCCAATCTTGGATGGAGTTGAGGGTGGTGTTGAGAAGTGAGATGCCATGTGCAGAGGATGCCTTGAGGTAGAGTTGAGTGTTGTTAGCATAAAGGCGATTGAGGATCCTAGTCTCTTTTAATAGCGGCTCCTAGCGGTTCAATGTAGAGATTAAACAGGGTCAGAGGAAGGATGGAGCCTTGAGGAACACCAAGATCAACAGCCTTTAAAGTACAGAGACAGTTTTCAATTTTAACAATCTGAGATATCCCTGTGAGGTAAGATTCAAACCACTTAAGCTCTATGCCTTTGCTTTGTTGTGCTTTGATCTGCTAATGAAAAAGTGTCACTCAAGTGTTACACATTTTGAAGTAGAAACACACATTGAACCCACAGTAATGTCACTCAAGCAGCTTTGTTTAGATAGCATAGCTAAGGTCATGATCGAAGTCTATTAGCCATGATTCCCATTTCTGTCGAATGAACATGAAGCTCCATTTCTGAAGAAATCGGAAGCTGCAACGCTATGGAAATATAGAAATTGAAAAAAAGTGTCCACACAAGTTCACTCACGTGTCAACTACTCAAATTAATTTAATATTTCCCTATACTAATTCACCACTAATCCTTTTTGGGTTCCCGAGTAGCGTGCTACAAGTCGAAAAGCGCTTCACCGCCTCGTCAGGGATAGTAAGTGATATAAATGCAATTACAATTACTAAGAAGCCCAAATGACCTGCCAAATCATAGAGCAAAAACCACTGTACAATCACTGGGATTTTAGGACAGGTGCTGGTTATTACTACTCTGGGTGGAGATTTACTCAGACAGCCAGTGCAACACAAACGTCCGCGGGGTACTGAAAATAAATGGTATCTAATGCACACCCTCATGATGAAAGGTACTTTTGAGATAAATGTATATTTTTCTACAAACTTTATTTCCAAGGCTGACTAAAAGCAGACAGCAACTTTGGAAGTATAAATGCCTTTGGCCCTCATTCTCCTCGCGCCCTGCGTCACACACCGTTTGACAGAAACAGGCGGTGTCGTGAAGAGAACTGAAGCACGAGCTGGCCAGATTAGGGGAGGCGGGAGGTCTTTTGATTTCAAACGCTGCATGCGGTAATGCTGGCTTTTACGACAGAAAAAAAACAAATAACTTGTGCCAAAGGATTTTTCTTTCCAGCCAACAAAAGCGTTTCAAGGCCGGCGCTTGAAACAATTTGCTGACTTTCTACTTTTTTTTGCCTTTTGAAGCGCGTCCGTATTTTTCACTGCAAAGTGACCCGTTCGAGACCATAATAACAGACCTTTCATTAGTCAACGCTCAACGTTTTGCACTGTGTTAAAAAATGAAAAGAAACCACTAGAAGCAGACCTTTGGCATCGATGGAAAGAGCTACATAGACCACAAAAACAGTGCCACAGAGGAAAAAGCAGTTTACAATAAAAGCGCTTGTATTCGTTACATAAATACCTTAAAAACAGAGGATCTCCCACTTTGATGGGAGGACCTCCGCGGGCTTCTCTCGCTTGTTTCTATGGTGCAGAATACAGCTGGCAAGCTGTGAATAGGGCAAGGGTGGCTTTTTTTGATTTTCCCAGGCAGGAGTGAAATATATGGCCTCTACCTACGGACGTTCTGGGTACTTTAGTGGAAATGTATGCACTTATTAATTGGGGTCAACTAGCCCAGATTGGCAATGGCTACATTATACAGCACGGTGTACATAGGGCAAGGCGAGTGTGGGGGGCATTAAGGCACTCTAACCAAACAATTGTGGCAAATTTAGTGCATTGAAATCTAATGCATATTGGCCCAATGGCATTGGTCAAAACTTGAAATGCCTGGTGAATGTATTGACGGTCTATCTGGTCTCATGAGCCATGGCTAGTCCCCACGCTAGTCCCCACGCCCAACAATAGAAATAAGAGAGAGCGGGTGAGTGTGGAGAGTGTGAGTGAGAGAGAAAGTGTGCGTGAGTGTGTATGTACATACATATACGCATATATAAAGAAGTTATACTGCCATGGAAGGAATGATAGCTCCTCTTGCTGTCATTTTAAGTCGCCTTGACAACCATCTTTAGAACCGAATAAACGGAAAGAAGGTTTCGAAGAAGATATTTTCATGTATAAATGGAATTCTGGTAGGCTGAAGGAATGCCTGGGTGCAGAAGGGAGAGACATTTTGAAACATCTGAATCCTCCATTGCTTGATGATGAGGCGAAGGAGTGCATGATAATCTGATTAAAATGCTAAGCGCAAAAAATACCCAAAAAGTCAAATGAAGTTGTGGAGAGACATTCATTTTTTGGGAAGTGGATTATATATAAGCGCTCGGAGCTTTAGCTGCATCTTGGAACCACAGATCAGTCAACTAACAAATTCAAATTTTTCAAATTTTATTTATTATGTTTTGGCTCTCAAAGAGGGCCACATAAACATGTACAAACAAGCAACAAAAATCATCACAAATACAAAGGTAATAATACATAAAATTCAAACCGTGACAACAACACTGCAGACCCCCAGTCCCGCGAGGCCGGGTCGGCACAATCTTCAAGAGACATTAATAAATAGCTAAAAATCCTTTAAAAAAGTTAAAAATATAAGCACAAAACATTTCATTCGGTGGGCAATAAAGTGCATTCAGGAAATCTTGTAAAGTGACGATGCAGAGACGTAGACAAATTACTTTAAGCCATCGGTTGCGCAAGCTACGTAACATAGGACAAATCAGAAGTACGTGCATACAGTCCTGGTTATTCAAATTACATAGATTGCACACCGGTGAGGTACCATGCCATTTGGATAGCAACACATTAAGGGGGATTAAGTCGTACCGTAACAGGAACCAAAATCTACGAATCCCATGTGGTAAATTCCACAGGGCGTACGGTTGAGGCTGTCTCAATCTATAGGAGGAGATGAGTGGCTCCACATTCTTTTTATCTCCGATTGTTTCTTTATCGGTTAAGAAACAATAGTCCCACGAAGCCTCCTTAAGGACCTGCTTTAACTGCGTGGGAGAATAGGAGAAGAGTACACTTTCATCCAGTCTAAGAATTTTGACTGCCCTCCTAAAATTACTGACCAATTTGGAGAATTCCTTAAAATTGCCCAAAAGTTCTTTTTTGAGTAAGACTCGCAGGGTTCCCTCTCTTCCTCTGGCCAAACTGGCTACCCACCTTATCAAGGCGCACAGCCCCTGAACCCAGGCACTCCTGAGTCCAAAATCCAACCTGCAGGCGGCCAGCGGACAGGCGTTGTTTAAAGAAGAGAGGGATCTTAGGAGTTTTCCCTCAATCTTGTGGCAAAAGGCCCAAAGTTTTATCTCTATTATTTCTATACCGTATAAGATGGTTGCGGGGATTTTAGCTTTAAAGACTTCAAGAAGGCTAGAGAAATGTCTTTTCCCCGTTGCCAGGTATAGAGACTTTAATCCATTGCCATGGGCAAGAGCTTTGCGAGAGCAATGCTCTATATGCGGGTTCTCACTCATATTGGCCGAGACTATTTTCCCTAGAAATGTGTAGCAAGTTACGACCTCCAGTCTATGAGCTCCGATAGCCCAACCAAAGTTTGTCGAGCGGCATTTCTTCCTGCCAGCAATGCACATCACCTTACTTTTATTGATGTTAATCTTCATATAATGGACCCCGGCAAAGTCCTGCAGAGCCTGGAGCCGGTTTGCTAAGCCTGCGGGAGTTAAGTCAAGTAATAAAACATCATCCGCATACATTAGGCAGGCGATTGGCACCCCTCCTATCAATGGTGCGATCCCCTCACTGTGGGACACTACAGCAGGGAGGTCAGTAGTATATAAGGAGAACAACAGGGGCGCCAATAAGCAGCCCTGTTTGAGGCCATTTTGGGAAGGAATTTTGGCCGAAAGTCCCCACTCACCCCCCATTAAGACTCTGCACCAGGTCTCAGTGTGCAGAGCCCGCAGCAGTTCCAACAGGGAAGTAGGGACACCCAATGACGCCAATTTTCTCCACAGCGTTCCCCGATCTACTTTATCAAACGCTGTGGAGAAATCAATGAAGGCAGCGTATACGACCCCCCCTCTCACCTGGACATATTTATCAGTGATAACCTGAAGGGCAGTCAGGTTGTCCAGAGTGCCGTGTTCCCTCCGGAAGCCAGTCTGTTCCAACGGCAAGATATTTCGCTCCTCGACCCAATCAGAGAGGGAACTCAGGAGGCATTTCGCGAAGACCTTTCCGATGGAGTCGAGGAGCGCAATCATGCGATAGTTGCCGGGACAGTCCCGTGCCCCTTTCTTAAAGATGGGGACCAGAATGCTTCCTCTCCACGATGCAGGAACACATTTGGAGAGATGACATGCCCTAAACAGGGGAAATAAGATTTTGCTCCAAGTTGATGGGTCCTTTTTTAGGACCGTCATCGGAAGCTCATCCGGTCCCATGGCCCCAGAGGAACGCATATTCTTTATAGCCAGTTCGATTTCTTTCTCAGAGGGAAAGAAAACCGAGTCATCAGGGGTGGCATAGATGAAGTTATCCGTACTTGTAATCCCATTCCCTGCATATAGATCCCGGATATGAGAGGACCATATATCCTCAGAAATTGCAATGGGAATAGGGGCGTGGCGTGTACCACATCCTTTCCCAATTATTGCCCAAAAGTCTTTAATGTTACCAAGTGCAGTGGATTCCCTTAGTTTGATCCATACTTCATCCTCCTTATCCCGTTTGATTTTTAGCTTGAGTCTGCTTCTCTTTCTTCTTAACCTAGCAATATTTTTCCCTCGTTCTGGAACCCTTTCAACGTACTGTGCGCGGATCAGTTTGTTTAATTCCCTATTTAGATTACGGAGAGTCGGAGGGACTACCTCTCCTATTTTCCTAGGTGGGAGACATTTTTTAGCATTCAGTGGAATCTTTAACATGAATTCCTCAAAACAAACTATTTCATTTCCTTTCCACTGTTCTATTCCTTTAAGGGTATCGGTCAATAGCTCCTGAACTCCATTTATGGCAGCATTATTCCAGAAGCATCTACCGGTAGTTGAGTGGAAAGTGACCTCCTTGCCCTTTAACGACCAGGGTGCCGTATTCAAGGAGTTTAGCGCAATTGATATTAATAATATGCTATGGTCGCTCAGGGTCGTGGGGATGATCTGTAAGTCAAGAATCCGGGGAAACAGACCGTAGCTGGCGATGGCATAGTCCAAGATGGAAGACCCAAAGGGGGATTTATGGGTATAATTTGCGGGGACGTCAGATGGAAGTCTTCCATTTAAGATAATACCATCCCCGATTGCTAGTTCTTTTAATAAGATCTTCCCCCTTTTATTTGTCTTTAAGTCTTCCGGGAAAAGTGTCTGGGGGATGCGGTCAACTAACAAAATAATTAGGGAACACTTTATTCAGAAAGCTAATAGAATAATTCAAGAAAAACTGTGACAAAAAGAGGATTTGACTTTGGAAAAACTGCAGAAATAACTTAACAGGTGGAATATATGTCACAGGGTATTAAGCAATTGGGGTAAAAGGTATAGATCAGTCAAACATACAGGAGACCAAAATAACAAAAGATACACCTGGTGATGGCAGTGTGTGCAAATATGACAACATTAAGTCCAAGGGTAAAGATAGTGTAAGTGAAAAAATATAAAATAAATAAATAAATGTGCTTGACGTGTAGGAAAAGAGGCCACTTTATAACTAAAGCGCCCAGTTTTCAATTTTTACTGCTTTTTACAGATAAAAACAGATAGAACACTATAAAGTTTCCTATCTGTTTTATTTTTAAATACAGAAAATAGGTTTACTTCTGAACGATTGTCACTACAGTCAATCGTGCATGCTAGGAAAATAGCTGTGCAGACTGACAGCTAGGATAGTTAAAAAACAACATGTTTAGGCAACAATGCAGATGATTTCAGACAACTGTATTGCACTGTAATGGCTAAAACTCATTCAATATTCAAACATGAGCAAACATTTGTCGCTTAAATAAACATGGAAATATACCCATTGGAACCCAAACAAAAATAAATATGGATAAATACAGATAAATAGAGCAAAAAATAAATATGGCTAAATTCAGACTGAAACGTCAAAAATACATACCATAAAACCGTAAGCCCCAATTAAAACTAATAAGGATTGCCCCGCCAAGAGCCAAGCGTACTGAAGGTGCAATCCAAAGGGGCACTTTGCCCGAATATACAGTTGCAAAAAAGTGAAGGGTTATAATATGGGTAGATTTATATATACTGTGAGTAAGGATGACATAGTCAGATGACACTGCTGAAGAGTACATTTCAGAGGTATGCAGTGGGGCCAAAGACCAGGATTTCTTCTTTTGTGAAACACATATGAACAGCAAAACAATAAGGGTCATGGGCGATTCTGGGGCCGGGTATACACCAGTCAGAAATTAAACTGTTGGATTATGGTCGGACGAAGATTGATGTCATAAATTATTTTGAGGCACACATTGGGTTCAATGGAAGGGGGCATCACTGTGTTGTGAAAGGTGAGGGTTGTTCATTAGGATGGGCCGAACAAAGGGATTTAGGCAACACACTGAACCCCTATCAGCCACACCAGTTACTGTGTGTGGAAAGAGCCCTGTGTATGAAAAAAAGGAAGGACACATTCCCGGAAATGTTTGCATAAGCCTGATATAGAACACAAAATCATCTTGAAGCAGTGGGCGAATCACAAGGTACAATACTTAAATCTATTGCTGTTGCCTTTTGAGGAAAGAAGTTAAATCCGAGCGAATACATGATGTTTGAGAGTACAAAAGCCTGAACGTGGTTGACTCCCACAGTAAGGATTTTGTCCTTTAAAAACAAGGAACAAAATGCTAAAACCTTCTGACAAACAGTATCAGTCTGTGATAGACACTGATGCAAAGTGACTGTGGTTTTGGAGCATCCTGCTGCAGAAGCAGAGCAGCAGTGGAATCTAAGTATTCTCTAGTGGAATAAGAGGCTTTGGCTCGATAGTGGGGACTAAGTTACTTCACACAATATGTTTGGGGGAACTGAGCTTATATGATGTACAATTCAAAAATCATTGGTGATGCTTCTTACCACAAAAGGGGCAGGCAAAGCAAATCCTAGGATTGCAAAATGGTTATTTAGATTGCTACAATACACTTTAAGTGTGGAGTACGTGCTTGGAACTAAAACATTGTGGCAAATGTCTATCTCACATACCTTTCCCTACAAACTCATTGATAGAGGATAAGGAAGTGTGTGTTGTGGCAAAGATATACGAGCTTGCTCATTAATATATCCCCCAGGCTGACTGGATGAAGGTTGCGGAGGAGCAGGCAGCTTGGTGCAAGGTAGGATGTTAGATACAGTTGCAATGGGCTAAGAAATGTTTTCTTTTTGAGGAAGAACATTTTGTGACTGAAGCTACATAATTGACTTGAGATAGTGGTATATTGAGAAGGAAAGAATTGTTGGTGGTTCGAGAAAGATTTAGGAGAGTGTTGGACGTGGTGCGTGAAGCTCTTATTGGAATGAGAGTTATGGAAGGGTGGGTATGACCAGACATTTAGTGGCCTGCTTTTGATAAGGAAGTGGAGCATATGGTAAAGAATTGTTTAGCTTGTGCATCGAGTCCCAGAAAACCGTGGAATATCCTTCACAAGAAGTAAGATGGCCAGGTAAGTCTGCACGACTGTTCCAGAAGTTATTTTCTGGTCTATTCTATCCCTTTTTTAGAGGTGAATTATCTATTTTTTTGACTAGTTGTTAGGTTTGTCACCTTTGTTGAAACAAAGGTGGTCACCAAATTTTTGGAGGAGGTATTTGTGAGAGGCGGAGTCTCGTCAGCTGCAGTAATGAACAATGAATACAGTTGATTTAACAGGAAACAACATTTTTGTGGGGGATAGTTTGTGAATGCGACACAGTAGACCATCAATTTAGTATTCCCTAACCTATGCTTTAATGGAAACATAATACATGTACTAAAGGATAAAGGAGGGTCTGCAACTGGCATTGTGTGAAGTTAGAAATTAGAGTACGGCAGTGAGAAAATTGGTGGTTTGTGGTTGTATGGTTTGACTCCCAACATTATAATAGGTGTCATGCTGTATATTTACTGACTGCCAGATGTCTATTTTGAACTAAAACAAAACTGATGCTTGTTGGATGCGAAAGAGAAAATTATTGATAAAGTACTGGGTACTTATAAGGTTGACATGAAACATAAATGCGAGTTGAGTGATTGGGTTTCAGTACACCTGGGATGTGTAGTCAAATAAGAGTTATGTCAGTAGTCCTAACCTATGCAAGTAGTGAGCGTTGGCAAGGAAGTATTCAAGTTGTCAGGTGGCCAGACATTGACCATAGCAAGTGCCAATACTAAGTGTACAAATATGAGGAGGGAGAGGAAGTTGGTACAACAGTCGGATAGTAGAAAAAGAGATGAGTTTTCAGAAGCTTGCAAAAGGAGAGTAGAGAGTTTGCTGCATGGATGTGCAGGGGGGGGGGCGTTCCTGTCTTGGCCGTAAGTTGGGCAAAACCTCTGTCACTCTTCCGAACTTTATGAATTCTGGGAACATGCGCTAAGAAGAAGAAGGCGGGCCTTTGGGAGGACACCATGCTTGGAAGCAGAGCCCGTATATAACATGGAGCAGAATAACATCAATTGTTTGATGGCAGAGGCCTTTAAAAAGGTAACATTGCTTCCACCCAGTGAAGAACTTGAAGATAGGAGGATATTCTGGGTCTTTGATTAAGGGTCAGAATTAAAAGAGCAGCCAGATGTTTGATATTTGGTAGGTGCTGTAGCAAGTGTTCATATGGATATATGAATAGGGGGTTACAGTTGTCCAGCCTTCAAAGGACACGAGACTGGACCATTTTCTTCAGAGAGTTAGATTGTAAAAGTGGTAAAATCTTCCTAAGAGCTCTGAACAGCGAGAAGCAAGCAGGCTCCAGTTTCTGCATTTGGCTGACAAAGGATAATTTAGCATTAATAATGACCCCCAACACCGGCAGGCTCTACTAGCACAGGGGAGTGTTTGCCAAGACCATGTTGAATAGGATCAGTGATCTCAACGTGAAGTAGGAGTAAAAAGGAGAATTTTGGATTTTGAGGAAATGAGATTGAGGTAGTCAGGAGTCCATCCTTCTGGACATGGCAAACATACAGTATTTAAATTTGGCTTAGAAAAACATATTATGCGTTGGGTATCAGCAGCTTAGGAAAAGAAATACAACTCAAAGAGGCTGTTTAATGGCAGCAAGAGTGTCCACATATAGATTAAAAAGAGCAGAGCCCTGAAGTAACATGCAAGTGATCTACTTGTAAGGTCATTCAAAGGGCAGAAGGGTGACTGCTTGAGATCTATTGTCAAGAGAGGAGATGATACAATCAAACGCACATTTCCCCACCACTGGCCTGCAATCTATGCAGGATTCTGGAGTGAGATACCATATCAAAAGCCTCCAAAAGACAGAGTACGATAAGAGCTTCAGAGGTTTCCTTAGCAACACATCAGTGAAGCTTATTGGATACTCTTGCTAGTACTGTTTCCGTTTCATAACTAGATCTGAAACCAGATTGTTGCGTCAAACAATGCAGAAGATTCTAAATAAGCAGAAATTATTTAGCAATCTTGGCTGCAGAAGCAAGTAGAAAGATGTGCCTATAGTTGACTAGGATCTTTGGGTCTTGTAATGTCTTCTTCAGTAGTGGAATGACTATGATTTTTTTTTATCCATTGTTCTGAGACACCGCCAGAAGAAAAAGAGAAACTGCAGAGTTGAATTAGCAAGGGGACTACAAAGTTAACCAAAGATTTCATGACACGCACTGGGTCCAGTGGAGAGCTTGATGAGGCGGAAGAAATTTTGGATATTATATCCCCAAATATGATGGGAGGAAAACTGCTTAGGGTGGCCATCTTAGAAATTGCTTCTTGAGATACTGGAGAAGTAGCCTCCACCTTCTGAGGGGAAAGTATATTAAAGGTTTTAAGCTTGAAAAAAATCAGTGAGGCACCTTCTCTAAAGAAGGCTGAGGGGAGGTATTACATATGGCAGTCAATGACAGTTTGTTGACATTTTTAAAGACTTTTGAAGTAGGATTACAGGGTGTTGTAATTTACCCCTGATAGCTGTAGAGAGTGTGATTTCCTGATACATTTCTTATAGGGCTGTAAAAGTGTGTGACGTGGAAGCTTAGTCTCAGTATCATAGGACTTCCGCCACAGGTGTCTGAGGTGTTTACATTTCTTCATCTCTTTCAGTTCAGGGGCGAAGGACGAAGTGGAGGAGATACGTCTGAAAAGTTTCATGGCATTCACAGGGTTGTGTTCTAGAGCTTTGGATATCTAATGTGATTATTCTGAAAGGGGGGGAATCAATAGCTTCTGAAAAGGAAGGGAAAAGACTATGGCTGACTTATGGTAGTTCGGACTAAGTACCCTTTGGTTACTACAACCTTTGCTGTGAGGCACCGGAGCAAAGAACAAGGCCTGTGCCCGAGAGAATGATTCCGAATGTTTACAAAGAGACAGATACCAGGGAAGTTCTAATGTGCAGGGGGTGCATGCGTGCTTCTGTTTGGTCATTCAGGTTTGATGTCAATGGGTCATTGGGTTGCCTGAAAATGTATGGAAGGCCATTCATTTCCTCAAACCAATCCAGGAAAAGAACCCTGGCAGGGATTCCATTTTGTACCTAAACTTTTGAGAAGTCTGGGCGCAGGCAGGACAACAATTATTTTAAGAATTTACAGGGGATTAGAGGAAGCTGCTTGATTTAATTGGCCCCAGCGAGATATATTCTAAACAGGGCCGCTGCTTTCGTACGGTACAGACACTCGGAAGAGCACACAAAAGCCGTCTTTGCTACATCTGCGAGACCCTCCAGCAGGCAACAATGTTATGTGGAGCGCTGAAACAAACGTACACGCTCCTGCACAATTCCTAGTTCTAAGCATGAGCAATCGATAACCTTCCCGACCTCCGTTTATGTGGTGGAAAAAACATGGGCATTGTGCTGTGAGAAAGTATGTTTGCTGCTTCTTCATGCTAATTTGAGATTTTCGTTATATTTTATAAAAACTACATATGAAAAATGTATCGCTTCATAAAAACATACTATAAATTCCCAAATGCACGTGTACATGCCACGCAATTCATATTTGGACAGATTAGAACCTGCTTTTCTTAATAATCTGAAAAAGGATATATTTTTTTTTGTGGGCATCACAATACATTGTTGCTTGTTCCGGCACTAGACATGAAGATTGTTCTTTTTTTTTTTTTAATGCTTCTCACAGCTGCCTCTAGTGTCAATTGAGATTTACAATTTGCGTCATTTTGTAGAGCAAAACAGTGGTCAACAATGCAGAGCAATTTTGTAGAGCAAAATAGTGTTCAACAATGCAGAGCAATGTCAAACTTTTTTGGGGGGAAAATGTTTTTATTTCTGCATCGATTCCATAATCATACAATCTTTAACACGTCAAACACATGATTAACGCTCTCAGTATGCATTTGTATACATTGAATACGCTTTCACAACGCAGTTTTCTTTTTTCAACAACTTTCCCATTTTCGAAACTCCCCCCACCCTCAGATCCCTTAGCACTTACAAATCATACGTCCATGTTTTTCCTTGCCAATGAAGCACATTCAGTTTTGCAAAATTTATGTAACTTCCTATGACAACATCCTTCCATCAGAATTACGTTTCCTACATGTGAACATATTCTGCGTTCCTTTAGATATGCCCGGGGTAGTTTAACAATAAGAAAAAATGTGGGACTGTCGAAATGAAGTGGTCGTAACCCAAGTAGCCCAATAGTTCTGCTACTCCGCCCTTATATCCCTAATCCAAATCTGTCTCCGCCTGTGTTTTAAAGTCCAACAACATGGCATTCCAGTCTAGGATATATGTGTCTTACGGAGGCCTCTACGCTCCTCCCGCTGCAGTTCGAATCCTTCGGCTCTTCCAGAGCAATGTCAAACTTATGCATCCATGTACAAGGTCCGAAGCTGAATAGTTCCTAATCCGAGGGTCAGGTCAACCTTTAACGACTATATAACTGGACAAGCTTAAAATCCAGAGTTTTCTGAGACAGCAGCAATCCAACAAACGAGCGAGGAAAGGGAACCAGAAACATAGATTTATTCTTACTTTATTTGTAAGGGACACTACTCAAATGTAATCGCCTCTAAACACATTGCTTAATTCGAGCAGGGGGTCAAATTAAGCTTAAATCTTCACTCACCATGAATCGCCAGATCAACGCCGTATCCTCCATATGCTTCAACACCCCTCAGCATACTTCGCAAGACATTCCAGTGCATCCCCCTGTAGGAAAACCGTCACCCACGCACTCATCTCCAGCAGACTGGGTTATAGAAACGCCCTCTACACCGGAATAAAAAAAAAACTCCTCCGCAAACTCTAGACCATCCAGAACGCCGCAGCTAGACTTATCCTCGACATCTCACAACATGACCACATCACCCAACACCTCTGCGAACCTCACTGGCTCCCCGTTGAAAGAAGTATAACCTACAAACTGCTCACACATGCCTACAAAGCTCTCCACCCCAAATCCTCAACAACCGAATCTCCTTCCACGTCCCCAGAGAAACCTCCGCTCAGCCAACCTTGCCTTAGCCGCCGTCCCTCGTTTCTACAGGACCAGAGCAGGCAGATGATCCTTCTCCTACCTCTCAGCCAAGACCTGGAACGAACTCCCCCTTCACCTCCGACAAAGCCCCCCACTGCACCATTTCAGAAAGGACCTCAAGACCTGGCTCTTTGAATGACCCCCAACAGAGCTGCTCGACACCCCCCCCCCCTCTTCAGCACCTTGAGACCCTCACCGGTGAGTAGTGCGCTCTATAAAACCCTGATTGATAGAGGTTGACGTGGAAGGCACAGTCGCTCATTTTAGGGAACAGGGACTTATTTTTCATTACCAGACTTTGGCCCAAAAAAGAGACAGAAAAGGGGAAAGAAAAAGAAACAGTAGAAAAACAATGGAAAGGGAGAATGCATGCATGAACAAGAATTGAAAAACACAATAGTCCTCTCCTACGCAAGAGTTATTGACTTTGCCAATGCCTTTTGGACATGTTGTACAGCAGCGTGGCTGTGCAGAACTGTTCAAAGTAAATTCATACCATGACGTGGCCGGCGCTGGCTACTCCACAACACTTTTCTTTCCTTCTGACTGCAAACAGGACAATGTGGAGTGAGGGTGGAAGGGAAGGACAAGACAGACAACATGAGAAGGAATGGGATGGTAATAAAAACAAGCATTTGCAATGCAATAGGTCTTGCTTTTGCAAGAGTTTAAGCTATTGGCACTGTAACGGACAATGCCTTTTATTTATCTGTTTTGATAATTAACACAATGCCATTAGCTCAAACTCTTGTAAATGCGAGACCAATTTCATTTCAAAGAAGCAGCTGCCATTGTCCCAGGCTGCTTGGAAAGTGAAAGCACGCATGTCGTGCCGGCAGTAGGAGAAACTCATTAAAGGAAATAGTGCTTACCATGTAACATCAGAAGTAAAAGGGCCAGTCCTCATGGGAGGTTACAAATGAAGATAAGGCGTTACTAAGATTGGACAAACAAGCCTGTTAATGAATCTGAAGCCAGCATTTAAGAAGGACAATGACACAAGCCAATGACAAATATGGCGAAGAAGAGGCGGGGCTTCAAGTCCATACTTGAATACAGCATGCCTAGCAGAGCAGCGCATGCGCTGCCCAGGCTCGACCTAAAAAGCACTATGATGCGACCAGTGCTAGTTGCGTCAGAGAGCTTTTTTTTATTATGGTGAGTGGGTGGAAGGCAACACAGACAACGGGAGGGTGCAGGTGGAAGGGATGAAGCAACACAGACAACGGTGGTAGGAGAAGAAGCAGCAAAATAGGTGGGATGCGAAGAAGCAAGGGAGGAGAGAAGAGAAAAAGCAATGGGGGGAAAAAAATAGTACCTGAAGCCCAGTAAGCAGCGGATGGACAGTGATAAAAGTAAATCAATCAATACTTGGTTTATGTTTCAATCTGATGAACGGTAAGCTCTGGCCAATTAGGAGGCAGAAAATAAGAGTGACAACAAATGCTAAGCAAAGGGAGTGGTACAAGCCCCTTGCAGTAAACAATATCCTTCCCAGCGACAGCACACGCGCTGTTGGCTGGCGAGACCTAAAAACCATGCAAGAGTGAGATAAAGAGACTGAAAATGAAGGCTGGTGGAAGAAGGAGCCGTGAGCAGGGACGTAACATTGGCTCTTTTTGTGCAGGGACCCCCACCCTCCAGCAACCTCCCTATCCAGCCTAAAGAATACAAATACCTGTGGGTTAGGAGAGTCTCAGAGTCCCCTCATCACATTGCCAGCATAGAGGGGGCTTCATTTGGTTTTAGGCAACTGGGAATGAGGTGGCGTCAAGACTGGGTAGCCATGGTATTTGAGATTCTTGTCATTCTGCACCATTGACGCCAATTTCCTAAAGAAATCTAGATGGTGTGTTGAAAAAAAGAGTCCATAAACACAATAAATGACTGCAAGAACAGATTGGAAATGAGGAAGAGACCGTTTTTGAATTTTAAGTAAAGTTATTTAGTGCCTTTCTACAGCTTGTCGATGTCTTCTTTCCCTTAATAGTTGGAAGCAATGAAGTCTACATCCTCTGGCCAGATAGACGAAATCTTGGGCCTACTAAGGCAAATTTGTTGACCCCTTTCCTCTGAAGGCTGGTTCCCACAGTATGTACTATGACCGACATTGATTGAATGAAGATTGTGGATGGACAGCTAGCCAGAATTTTGTTTACTCAGAGGTAGACTGGGCAAGTTCACTCGATACATTTGAAAACCAAGTGAGCCACTTTGAATGTACTGCTTTTGGCCACTGGATATCAATAAAGGTTTTCAATAAGGGTACTTTAGATCGGTTGTGAAATGGTCAGACTACCAGAATGTAAGGGGTTGATTTGCCGCCATATTTTGCACCTGCTGCAGCTATGCAATATTGCTATTTGACAGGATCATTATTAAAACACTTACATAATCCGGCTTGTAATTTATGAGTGATCCAATTATGCCTTTATGATGTTTCTTTTTATATATGGTAATAGTTGTTTTAAGTGTCATGAACTAATTAAGGATGACCACACTACAGATTTAATATTCATGTAATAATTGAATTCTGCGTCCACGTTGACTCACAGACATGTTTTTCGCAAAGGAGGAAGACATCTCAAATAATTGCGTAACCTGAGCAAGTCGATATCGGACCTGTTGTTTCTGGTTAAAACCCATTCTTTAATCAATGAGCTAAAAAAAAAAGTTTTGTTTTTCCCATTATTAGAACCTCCAAATATATCTAACACTCTTTACTGTTTAATTAATTAAAATCACTACAACATGACCCCTGATTGTGGGGCCAGATTTCACTCACGGCAGAAAGGCATTGAATATAGAAGATAGTGATCCAGTCTGAAAAATAAAGTACTCGTGCATGAAAGTGACCACAACATCTAAAGATCGTCCTGCATTTTGACTGTACTCACTGACTAAAGTGCTTCCAGTTAGACCTTTATAGTCGATGGTGCACTTGAACTAAATTTTGTAGGCAATTTAGTTACCTGATAGTTAAAACATACTAGTAGAGAGCTGTTGGGAACCACCATCCAGGACTATTACAGCTAACAGTCAATGGATCCTGGAATGGAGAGCATTACGGTTATGCTGAGAGGTGAAGTACTTGTGCTAATGATACGAGCGGCATCTGGAGTCACGGGTTACCCACATTTTAGGATTGATAGACTAAATTGCTCCTAGTGCTATATGGCAATAGAAAAAATCAGGGATCCCTCGATCCACAAGTCTGTGTTAAAAGGCAAACCATAGCCGGAGCTTAAAAATGCAAGTGCATGTGTGACAAAGCACGACTGACTCCCGGCGGCCCAGACCCTTCCGGCTGAACAATTTCAGCGCCCTTCCAGCTTGGAGGCATGGATCAGGAACCTCACTGCTTTGAAGGATAATTGAACTGGAGTCCCATTTAGTAGAGCAATTGCTGCTGGGCGGCATAACCTGACTTGCAGGGTTAAGAGGGCTGGGCACACACAAAGCAGATGCAGCAATTTTCGTGCATATGTCAGCATAAGTTGTTATAGGACCGAGACTGATTACAGGAGGGGACACGGTTCTTTGATGGGAAAACACCAAGGCGGATGAGCAGCAGAATGTGTTTCCTGGCTACAGAGAAATGAAAAGTCAGATATTACTGTGGGCCCCGGGCCACATAAGATGACAGAGCTGCCCAAGCATGGTGTTTGTGAGCAAATATATATATATATTGGAGTATGGGCACAGAATCTAGTATTGAGATGCACTTTAAAAGTGTTAGCCTTGCTATTGTGAGACCTTATATGCATGGGAAACAAGAACAAGAAAACAGAACAGTTAAGGAGCAAAGAGGCAGGCCAACTAAAAAAGAGTTCTCTCTAAGTATACATAGCCTGAACAGTAAGCACACATGTAAGAGGGGCAGTCATCATGGGAGGATATAAAATTCCAAAAGGAGGGACTACTAAGTGCATTCACCAATAAAAAACCAGAATTTCAAAAGGTCTGCAACAGGAACCAATGAAAAAGACGGCCATTTTTTCAAGGCCATATCCTAGATACAGCATGTCTCGAAGAGACTGCGCAAGTGCTGCCTAGGCAAGACCTAAAGATTGCCATGGTTTAAAACGGTGTGCCGGTGGGAAAGCTACAAAAAACAGGGCACACAAATGCACTGATCTGAAAGCCAGCATTATGAAACGGTGATGCATGCCCATAACCATATATCTGGGAAGCACCCAGTGACTAAAGTCTTCAGCAAACACAGCGTTTTGGCTATGACTCCTATTTCAAAGGAACCTCAGTCCTGCAGCTGCTCTTTACAACCAGCAGAAAAAATCGGAGATGTCCCCCTTAATAGTCATATATGTTAGGCTAAGCTGGGGTTCCTTGTGTTAATGTCCCACACCTCTAAACAAACCTGCCTTTAGTGGGGGTCATCCGCAAGCCCTATCCTTTCACTGTGGACCAGGAGAAAGGCCCCTGTGCTGCAATGGTCGTAAACTCAGGATGAGCAGGCACACTTGCGGATTCACAGTGACTTCATTGCTTGAAATCGCTGCCTGCTGTGTGCTTCTGGTGAGTACAGAAAGCAGAAGAGACAGTACACAGAGGAAGCGCCAAACGGGATTCACTCTTCCTCTGCACAGAACTTCTAAGCAGGAAAAAGGAAAAGCAGTGAACGGAGAGATGGCATGCAATGTTTGTCATTAACATATGTAGATACACAGAGATTAAGTGATTCACCTAGAAAGCTGGAATTTGAATCCACTTCACTAGGGCTCCAAGGTCACACACTCAATCAATCATGGGCATTTGTAAAGCACGCTACTCACCCGGAAGGGTCTCAAGGCGCTGGGGGGGAGTGGTCCGCTACTGCTCGAAGAGCCAGGTCTTGAGGAGCTTCCTGAAGGAGAGATGATCCTGAGTCAGCCGGAGGTGGATCGGGAGGGAGTTCCATGTCTTGGCTGCCAGGTAGGAGAAGGATCTTCCCCCTGCGGTGGCTTTGCGGATGCGTGGTACGGCGGCGAGGGCGAGGCTGGTCGATCGTAGCTGGCGGGTGGGTGCGTAGAAGGTCAGGCGGTTGTTGAGGTACTTGGGGCCCAGGTCGTGGAGGGCCTTGTGTGCATGGGTGAGGAGCCTGAATGTGATCCTCTTGCTGACGGGGAACCAGTGCAGGTCTCTCAGGTGGCCGGAGATGTGGCTGTGTCGGGGGATGTCCAGGACGCGTCGTGTGGAGGCGTTCTGGATGCGCTGGAGTCTTTTCTGAAGTTCGGCTGTGGTTCCGGCGTAGAGGGTGTTTCCGTAGTCCAGTCGGCTGGTGACTAGTCCCTGGGTGACCGTTTTCCTGGTTTCGGTGGGGATCCTTCGGAAGATCTTACGGAGCATGCGCAGGGTGTTGAAGCATGATGACGAGACGGCGTTGACTTGTCTGGTCATCGAGAGGGAGGAGTCCAGGATGAAGCCCAGGTTGCGTGCATGGTCCGTTGGTTTGGGGGTGGTGCCCAGGACAGGGGGCCACCAGGAGTCGTCCCAGGAGGAGGGCGATGATCCCAGGATGAGGACTTCCGTTTTGTCTGAGTTCAGTTTCAGGCGGCTGTTCTTCATCCATTCGGCGACGTCTTTCATCCCTTCGTGTAGGCTGGTTCTAGCGGTGGCGGGGTCGTTGGTGAGGGAGAGGATTAACTGGGTGTCGTCGGCGTAGGAGATGATGTTGAAGTTGTGTTTGCGTGCGATGGCTGCGAGGGGGCTCATGTAGACGTTGAAGAGGGTAGGGCTGAGAGATGACCCTTGTGATACGCCGCAGACGACTTCGGTGGCCTCGGATCTGAACGGGGGGAGGCGGACTCTCTGGTTCTTCCGGCGAGGAACGAGATAATCCACTCCAGTGCCTGCTCTCGGATTCCGATGTTGCTGAGGCGCTGTACTAGGGTGCGGTGGCAGACAGTGTTGAACGCCGCAGAGAGCTCCAGGAGGATGAGGGCCGCTGTTTCCCCGTTGTCGAGCAGGGATCTGATGTCGTCAGTGGCTGCGATGAGGGCGGTCTCGGTGCTGTGGTTGGCTCGGAAACCGGACTGCGAAGGGTCGAGGGATCCGTTCGTCTCGAGGAAGGCGGTAAGCTGTCTGTTGACGGTCTTTTCAATGATTTTGGCAGGAAAAGGGAGGAGCGAGATGGGGCGGTAGTTCTTGAGGTCGGTGGGGTCCACTGTAGGTTTCATCAGGAGGGCGCTGAGCTCGGCGTGCTTCCAGGTCTCCGGGAAGGTGGCGGTGTTGAAGGAGGTGTTGATGATGTCCCGGAGATGGGGTGCGATGATGGAGTCGGCCTTGTTGAAGACGTGGTGGGGGCAGGGGTCGGTTGGTGATCCGGAGTGGATGGTGTTCATCGTGCGGGTGGTGTCTTCCGTGCTGATCGGTGTCGAGGCGCAGAGGGTGGTGGTGGAGGGCGTTGGTTCGGTGGCTGGGTGCGTGGTTTGTGCGCCGAAGCTGTTGTGTATATCGGCAATCTTGCGGTGGAAGAACGAGGCGAGTGAGTCGCAGAGGTCTTGCGAGGGAGTGATGTTGTTGTTTCCGGCGCTGGGGTTGGAGAACTCTTTGACGATGCTGAAGAGTTCCTTGCTGTTGTGGGCGTTGTTGCCCAGTCATTCTTTGAATGCTGTCTTCTTGGTGGTGCGGATCAGCTGGTGGAGTTTGCGGGCGGCGTGCTTGAGGGCCGTCATTTTGTCCGTGGTCTGGTCGTGGCGCCAGACTTTCTCGAGTGTGCAGCAGTTCTTCTTGGCGGTCTTGCGTTCGTCGGTGAACCAGGAGGCTTTCTTGCTTCCGGGTCTGCTGGGAGGGTCCTTCAGTGGTGCAAGGTCATCTGCGCAGTTGGTGAGCCACTGTGTGAGGTTGCTGGCTGCTTCGTTGGGGTCCGTTGTGCTGGCGGGAGGGTTCTGGCGGTGGGAGATGGCGAGCTGCTCGGCGGTGATCTTGTTCCAGCTCCTGCGAGGAACCTGTAGCGGGTGGTGGTGGGTCGTGGTTTTTCTGAAGCTGAAGTGGATGCTGCTGTGGTCAGTCCAATGGAATCCAGTGGAGTGGCTGAAGGAGATGTGCTTGCTGGAGGAGAAGACGGGGTCAAGTGTGTGGCCGGCGTAGTGGGTGGGGGTGTTCACCAGTTGCTTGAGTCCGAAGTTAGCCAGGTTGTCCACTCCATCCACGACGCCAAATCTCCATCATGAACCGTTTCCTTTGAGATTTTAGTCTAAATCTGCTTTAATGATTAGGAGGGGAAGGTGGTGTTTCAGATATTTAACAGTCACATTAGATACATTTCTGAATTTCCTTGAAGCCTGAACATTTTAGGGGGTTTCAGATATTTACCATCTATGCCAGCGCCGGATCGAGGCACCAAAAGTAGCCGAAGTAAAAATGATCAACCAGCCCAGACACCTTCTGCTTCTTGCACTATTGGTCTATTTCCAATGATCATATAAATGCAATTGCAATCCGTCCTGATCTCTTCGTTCCTACCTTCCCTTTCCCTCCCTCTCTTTCTCTCTCTTGAAGTCTCCCTGTATCTGCCTTAGTCTCGGAAAGCTGGGGAAAGTGACTCAGCACCAGGAGCGCCATGGACTATCAAACCTGTCTCCATGGGCTCCAGCCCACCGGGGCAATACCCGGTGGAATAAAAGGCCAGTCCAGTCCTGATTTATGCTAGGCAGATTAGGGGAGTTAGTTGCCCACGATAAAAAAATGTGCTGAAGCTGGTATTCACATCCAGGTGAGCAGATTCCAAAGCACTGAGCGGTCTCTTTGAGATTTTAGCCTAAACGTGTTGCTTTTACTGGGGGAAGCATAAGGGGGTTCATGTATTTTCAATTCCCACTAGGTAAATAGCTAATTTGTGCTGAGGCCTTACCATTATGGGGAGAGTTCAGATATGTACTATTTACATATTTAGTCAAACACAGATGGGATGTCACCGGGCAAAGATAAAGTAATGTCACGTCATGTGATACTGCTGGGGTCAAGGATTCGGTGGGCGGCTCTCACTCTGCAAACTGCTCTGAAAGGTATGCTGCCTGGTGAAAACCAGGCTGAAATTTCGTAGTAGGCTGTTACTTCTGAAACTAGACCAAGACTGATTTCAATGTGGCAAAGATATAAATATAATTAGCAATTGCCAGTGATTATTAATTTCCAGTGGCCTATTAATTTTTCGTTTATCTAAACCAGGGTGGGTTGGCTGGTTTCATCTAAGCCTTCTGCCACTAAATTCAGAAACAGAAGCCATCCATGTTTGTAATAAACACATTAATTTGTTCCCTTCTCTGTTTTTCGACATTTCCTTTTGTACTGAAAATTACTATGCTGTGGTTTATTGGCTAAATTATCTTTCTTTTGTGCACTGAAGGTGGGAGAACTTGAGTGGCAGCCCAAAAAATATATCTCTGTACATTTTCTTTGTAGTCAATCCTTTAAAGCCCTTAAGCCTTTTTCCCTTAATACTGTTTAAGCTTATGGCAATCTCTAGGAATCAGGTTTACTTACAAGTTGTTTTCATACTGTTTAAAACAGTCAAACATAGTGCCATGCAATCCACAGAATTTACGTCAGCCCTAGGCATGAATAAACCCCGCAGTACACTCCATACACTAGTTAGAGCAGCAGAAGCTCTTTTTAAGTTGGTTTAACAACATTTGCAGTTAAATCAATCTAGTATCACAAATTAAGCAATGAAATGTTAATCTCAACTCCTCTGTTAACTACAGGGTTTGAGTGAAATGTTGCAGTTGCCGCACAGGTACTGCACACTTCTCTTGGATTTGCTTACCTGTTAAAGTTTTACCAACAGGTATAATCTGCTATTTCACGACACCCCGAATGCAGGACTGGCTCGAGGCAGAAATTGACCCCCTCAGGGATTTATATGATGGAGCACCCTGAGAAGCTCCGATAAATTGACGGCCGAAAGAGCGCTACCGGGCGCACAGTTCTTAACATATGGGGCACTCATGCACACCTTCAGAAACCTTTTGGGAGAGACAGATACTGAACCCGTAACTAACGACACATTACAGACCATACTCACCATTGGGGGTGGGTGATGGCTGTTTTTACCCAGTGCCACCAAGTGCTACTCCTAAACTTTAGATCGTTTAGTAGGCCCTTGGGCCAGGGGGGAGGGCCTCTTGAATAGGCTCCTCAGGGACAGCGAGTGGACATGAACACTGGAGGACACTTACTAGGTCTCAGGAAACACGAGATTTAAGTACACCCAATTAAATTACTTGCACATGACATATCTCACCCCACATAGACACAATGTAATCCTCCAGACCAAGGCCCATAGTTGCCCTAGATGTCAGGTAGCGGATATTGACTTTGCACTGCCCTGGGGATGACTGCTTTTGGATGGAGCAGGCAGAGGACTTAGAGAGGACACTAGACTTACACAACATGTATACTGCCGAAATCTGCCTGCTGGGCCTTTACACTAGGTGACCGGAAAGGAAGGCAGAAAACAGGTATGAGGACTTGGCTCTGTGCATCGCCCACAGAGACATCGCAAGACACTGGAAATCCCCAGAGGGCCCACAGCATGGCCGGTGGAAGGCGGAAGTGGGGAGATAAGCAACGGCTGAGGGGGCGATATGGAGAAGGAGAGAGCTGTCCTGGCCGAGCAATGGCTTGAGGTGCTTTCTGCCACAACAGAAGAACTGTCACTGGTCTGTATGAATCATATGGGCAAAAGCACAAAGCTCAGTATCTACCTGTGGAGTGTATACAACAAAGAGGAAATGAATCCCATCAGCCCACCCAAATGGTAGAGCATCATCATCTGGGATACCTCCAAATGATGGTCCGGCTAAGGAGCCACACACCTGTTGGTATTGTGTGCTTCTCCAAGCCAAAGGAACCACCAGTGATGGATGATACCAAAAAGGAAAATGTGTTCGTAATGGTGTGAGATATCAAGTTTGCAGTGAAGAAAATATGTGAGAGAAAGTAACACAAATGCGGTCTAAAATTGGCTACCATGACATGAAGAGGAACTTTAATAGAGAGATATCATGGTGTCAATATTAAAAAGGAGTGTATGACAGTTTGAAATAATAACTGTCTACTAAGGATGGTACTTGGTCAACATGTTTCAGCCTATTGTAGGAAAGAATGAGGTGCTTTCTGCCTTTCTCAGCCACTCAAAAGGAACAGACTTCCAGGGCTCAACACCCCTACCCCTCCCCCCACCTGAATCCCCCCTCCTCAGACATGATACCTTAGGGCGACTATAGCAGTATTGAAATGATGGTACCTAGGGACCAGACCAGTTCACTGGTTATTGTTAAACATTTTATGCCAACTGTATTGATAGTAGACTATAAATGGCATGATTTCCTGATTGCTTTGTCTCCTTGCAAGGCCCAAGGTACCGTACAGATCTTGTCAATATGAGAATACCGCTGGCTCTGGTAGACATTACAAAAATACTAGGATGTATCCACGTGTTTCAGTGTATAAAACCCAATAAAATATTTTTATTAAAAGAATGTTTATGGTCCTACTACAAGACTCAAGAATGGCAGGTTTCAGGTGAAGCCAACCACAGTCCAGAAGATAACATTTGTTATCCTCCATTTTCCAAGGCAATAGAAGCAGATCTGACTAGTTCCCCCTTGAGTGCCCCTGTCAGCCAGGATTAGTTTGGTTGCATGTGGCCTTAATGGAGAATCTGGTGAGTGCTACTGCACACCACCACTTGATAATCCTTTGTCTCAGAAGCATGGTTACTGAAACTATCAGAAGCATCTTGGCACCCTTCGTTAACCAGGAATGCTATATAGCTAAACTGAGCTGTTCTTTTACTGAATTTCAATAGACCGTTGTTCCAAAGAAGATTTCACTTTGTTAAAAAATACCTGACATACAAGTTGACCAGTGTGCTGTCTGAACTTTCGTTCACATTCATCTGTTAAAGTCAAATTTGTTAAGTAACCCAGACTGTAAACCCTCAAAGGAGATTGGAGCTTGTATAATTTAGAAGAGGCCTCCTGAGCCCCATGGCAGCTGCTTCTCCATTTCCTATCACCCTAAAGAGGGCTACAGTTCGCAGGAGCAAAAGAAAAACAATTAACATTGAAGTTTTAACAGGGACATGTGATAGCAATCCAGAATGAATAATCCTACTTTCAAAGCTCCCAAATTCTGCACCAATGGAAACAGTCGTACTTCACTAAATTTTGTTGAAGAGATAACCGGAACTACAAACCCATTTTGAATTCTAACTACGTGAGAGCATATTATTTCAGGATCTTCCCAAACAAGTCTCTTTGGGTCCTTTCCTGTCTCACGACTCAGCTTGTGTTGTACAGGGCTTTCTGATGTCTCCTGCCCTTTTTAACTTAGACCATGACCCTTTTTTAAATTTTTGGGGATGAGTTGGTCGGCATCTGATACTCGAGTCCATGACAGAGATCCTGCAATGGAGCTGTTGTCTCCTGCTAAAGGCAGACACATGGATGATGATCGTTTTCTAGAATGTAACACCAAAACAGAGCTAATTCTGCTTGGAGACAAAGGGTGCACTACCTTCACCCTTTTTCTAATCCCAAATTGTTTTGACAAGCTTTCCTCCTTTCTAATAAAGTAAAAAACATGGTGTCTTACTTTGGCACCAACATGTCCCCCTTGGCACAAACTGCCCATATTGTTTGAAGCTGCTAGCATCAATAAATTAAGATCTGTACTATCCCTTCTCTACCCCACCCATATAGCCATGGTAACTGGAGCTGCAATCAACTCTTGTATAGGCAATTACAATTTTGTACATGCAGGCTTACCTTCCTATCAAATTTCAGAGCATAAATGTGTTCAAAATACTGCTATTCAATTGCTTTCATGGATCAGGAGAAGGGACCATCTTACTTCGGATGAAGCCCACCTACCACATATTGTCCATCATTTCAGAATTGACATACAGGGAGTAGATAGACTGATTCTTGCAAATATCAGGAGTACTACTAATAAGTATCACGGTTATGAGAAGTATGAAGTTACAATTGAAAGGGACAAATAAGATGTTGAAAGGAAATTGACTATTCTTTACAGTTGCTTTGGACTGAAAGCTAAAGGATTTTTGACAATTTGCCTTAGATCGTAATGGAGAGATCCTTTTTTGGGCAATGGGATGAGTACGTGTCAGTAATGGAGAGACTTTCTTTCCATTTTTTGATGACCCTAGTATTCCTTCTATCCCAATTGAAAGTTTGGTTGCTGGGATGCACATTCTAACGAGTTTGAGAGCAAGCTAGAGCATTATTTATGGTATCATATCATGGTGAACTGCTATGATAGGAAGCCACAGCAATAGGTGTTATGTTACAAACAGCAATAGGTGTAATGTTACAAAAAACCCTAGACTAGCAGAAAATATAGATATTGGGAAAGGGACTGAATATTCTATGGTGGCTTCAAGGGAACTGAAAAAGAATGAAACAAGTGACCGCGCCCCTGAGCAAGCGACCCCTACTCGAGGTGACTGTTCACTGGACTGCAGCCAGCGGTATTGCTGATCCTAGCCTTGGTTGCCCCTCCCGCATACACGCGCCCATTGCTAAATGCTGAAATTCCTCTGAGGCAGTTGCTCGGAAATATTATCATGCTCTATTGGTTTGTCTGTTCCCCGTTGGGATGGACTGGCTTTCCTTATTTTAATGCTGCACCGTATCACTTGAGGTACATGTCTTACACCCTCTGGGGAAAGAGGGAGACAGGAGCACTAGGTGACGGTAAATCCATAGGTCCCACCTGATAAAATTATATAGGGTTTTATTGCATAATACCGCTCTCGATACATGAAAGGATACACACTGAAACTCTAACCGAGGTATGCTTATTTCAATGTATTCTGAGGAATATCTGTGGGTACTAATATATGTACAAAATGATTGATGAGCTCAATTGGACTGCATACAAATGTACTTAAATTGCCAATAAAAAGTTGGAAAATAAAAGAACGAAACAAGTGAATGCCGTCAATGCTGTTACCTTTAGTTCTAATGACAAGGCACCGAAAATATAGAACAAAGGAAATGAAAAGTGTTATATACAAGGAGGTGTTTCAGACGTGGCTCGAATTTCACACAGCGCGGCCAAGGGAATGCCCTGCAATAAACAAGAAGTAAAACAAACGCAGCAATGCTGGTCATTTGGCATAAGTTAGCAAGAGCAGTCAATGATACGTCTGGGAATTGTGTGCAAGACTTGAAGCCGGTTGTTGAGAAGGAGAGGTGCAACTTGGTCTTAACTGTCAGAAGGGCGTTTGAAGCTGTAGACACTGTTACTTGGATTGTTCCAGTTGTAGTGGCTAAGAGATTGATTATGACCCACTGCCGAAAATGATGGAAACGTTTGAACATTTGGGTTGTGCTCAGTTTTTTACCACTATACACCTGAGATGGGCGTGTCACCAAACTGAATTGTCAGAAGACTCACGCTCCCTAAACACTTCCATCATCCCATTCAAGGCCTACTGTTATCTTTAAGTTTTTCAAGTCGTTAGAGGGGTCCATTTGATGACATTCAGATTCATACTGGGATGGTGGAGGAACACAAACAGATCGTCAGAAATGGGATCATTGGCGATGATGAAGGCACTGCCGTGACAGCTTGCAAAACAGCACCAGTTGGATCTGATAATGCAGACTATATTAGTGTTGAAGATTAAGCTTGTGCATTTGGCATGACAATAGCAATTGAACCCGAAAATGCAGATACCGTAGGCAGTCAAGTTCTCATCAGAATCAACACTGATTGTGACATTGCAGGTGCTGTCGGCATTGGGGGATTGTCATATATGACTTGTTTAACGATCATTAATTGCATTGCAGTTCAATACACATGATGCATTCTCATTGGTCTAATTACTTCTCTCATGCTAACTGCCACTATTGGTGGTTGTTTCACAGAAATTCATGCACCAGAGGACAGGTTTCACTTGAGTTTAAAATTTGTGAAATGATTGATAAGCTTTACTTACCTCTTAACTCTCCTCGCAAATACAATGCCACTGTTTCACAAAATTGTCATTGAGTCTAGTAGATACTACCTCCATTCACACTAGCATTCATGCAGGCTTTGTTTCTTTAACAGGAAAAATGAAAATTGAACAACCAACTATCAGGAGTGTAGCTGAAATGCCATCAAACAAATTCATAAACAAACAAGGTGAAGGACGGAATCCAAAAATACCCGTCAAAAAGCCATATTCAATGTTTTTAAAAACATGGGCTATGACTGTTATGTTTGATGCATGGAAGATAGTGTGCAATAGACCAGTAAACTCTGTTGGAAACTGCATCTGTGGAAGTTATTGAAGACCTAGGCTGTTCGTAAGGCAAAGGTGTTTGCGGCAGAGGGGAACAGCACATCCTTCTGTGTTAGGATTGCAACAAACGTATTCAATTTTCTTTAAAGTTCATATTTACCATGTCTGTTTTTGTCAAAGCAACACTTTCAAACAATTTCTCTGAAGGGAGATAAAATGTGATACCAAATTTTTTTTTCTCTTTTTAGAAAATGTAAGACTTTAGAGGTATCATAGAGCCAACCCACAGCAAGGTTTATTTGCTCTAATTAGAAAAGAACTATTTCCTAGGAAAGCATGATAAGAAGAATTGAATGGAACAGATACTGCTAAGTAATTTACAGGCAAGGCCAAGCTTTAATGAGTTACAAGCCCAAGCAAAGTAATAGAATCACAGAGGAGTAAATGTCCTAGTGGGTCAATGCATGCAGACGTGCTTATGAAATCGTTTTTGTCTTTCTCCAACGATTGAACTCAGAAGGGAATTCCCAGACATAATAAAGGAAAGCACTGTGTATTTTTTCATATCGACCCAAAGATGTATACTTTTGACACTCATAAAAATGAAAAGCAGTGATCAGCATGGACATTACTCGATGTGGAAGCCACAGAAGATGTGGGTCTTCTGCCACATAAAAGAGTACCTTCTCTCTCGGCTATCGATACAAGAGCGTACAATACTTACTTTTTGTGATCGTTATTTGTTTCGTGGTCCAACTATAGGGACTAAACACAGCAGATTTGTTTATGAGCTACCAGGTCACTTTATTTGTTTTCAAAGTTTGTAATGTCAATTTAATTGAGCTACTGCTTGCTAATTGAGCTACTGAGTGCTGTCCTGAGGCGGAAGCCGGGACTGTTTTACCTTTTTAAAAAAGTGCTGCTAATTGTTGAACTACAGATTGCGTGTATTTTACATTGTCCCACTGTGTGTTTTAAACTTGTACTTTGCACTTAGCAGGGCGCGAACCCCGCGTTCCCGCCTCACCGGACCCGCCATCTTGAGTGAGGGGGACGAGCTGGGCGAGCACTCTAGCGCCCGCCTCTGCCTGCATAAAATGTCACCCGGGTCTAGGGAGCGCAGCGGACGGGCGCAGCGGGCGCGCCGGACGCGCGCCGAAGCCGCGCCAAAGCCAAGCCTGTCTGCGCCCGTCCGCGACCGGACACAGCCAAGGGCCACCACCCCTGGCCCTGCTAACCGCATAAGATGGAGTCGGAACGAGCTTGTAAACCTATCCACCACCACATGCAATCCCGGCCTTCACACTATACACATAGGGGAGGAAACAGGCTGAAGACACTGTCAATTTCGATGTACAACGTCAATAGCTGACACCCGGGGCTGCTCTACCCTGTCCTGTGGCTTACTTAATGTGAGATCACTACGACGTCATAAATTCGACATCCATGACTTACTAATGGATAGACAACTGGACCTGGTATTCCTCACGGAAATGTGGCTGGATGGTCAATCCAACCCTGACATCATTCAGGCATTACCAGAAGAATACCTGATGATGAGGTTGGACAGACCTGATGGCAGAGGAGTAGGTATAGCCATTGCATTTAAACAGGAGCTGGCCTGCCAACTGGAACAAGTTCACATGGCAGACTGCGAGGCGGGTGTTTTCACCATAAAAATGAATGGGGGCACCACGATGAAGGGTTATTTAATCTACCGTCCTCCAGGCCCCCTGGCAAGGTTTAAAAGCAACTTGATAGAGTGTGTCACTGAGATGGCGCTGAGGAGAGATAAGTTCCTATTACTAGGAGACTTAAATATGCATCTAGAGGATCAGATGGACAAAGGAGCAATGGAGTTTCGTCAAGAACTTCAGGCCCTACAACTAGAGCTAAAGGGCCAGCTCCCAACACATCAGCATGATCACCTGCTCGACCCAGTGTTCGCGAACTGGGAGGAAGTCACAACAGCTCTCCCTGTGCCTCTCCCCTGGACCGACCATTTCCTGGTACCATTTGAAATTTCCCTCCCAAAACACAAGGTGACAGACTCCACTCCCCTTAACTACCCCAGGCGCAAATGGGCCAGGTTCTCCCTGCCAGACTTCAATGAAGCTCTTATGGCAGAGGGCCCCCCTGGAGGTGACGATGCGGACTCGGCAAATAAATTGCTTAACGCCCGTATCACGGCGGCTCTGGACCAGACGGCCCCTCTGGGCCGGCCGAAGGTGGGCGGTCGCAAACAGAGAACTGCATCCTGGTTCAACGAGGAACTACGGAGTGCCAAGAAGAACTGTAAGCGAACAGAAAGGCAGTGGAGGACAGCCTATGACAGCCAAGCAAGAGAAAAATATCTCGCTAATAGACTGGCATATCACAATCTAATTAGGAGAGCAAAAACGGCCCACTATGCCGACAGGATTATGGGTGCAGAAAATTCAGCGAAGGAATTATTCTGTGTCTATAAATCCCTGGCTGTCCCCAAGTCCTCGTCAGGGTCAGAGGATCGCTCAGTTGCTGCATGCAATCGCATCGCAGACTATTTCGGCGATAAAGTGTCTAAAATCTACTCTGCCTTCCCCACCCAACCCGTGGCTGGGGGGGGAGACTGAAACACCAGTTAGAGAGGCTGAGGGACAAAGTATGTTGCTTAACTTCTCCACCCCACCAGTAGAAGACCTGATCAAAATTTGAAATTCAGTAAAGTCAGGCTCCCCACGGGACCCAGCATCTCCTAAACGGTTGGGGGACAGCTTGACGATACTAGAACCATACATTAGGCATCTGCTGGATGTTTCCTTTAAATCCAGCAGTATGCCTGTGGAATGGAAACAAGCTGTGGTGCTCCCCCTCCGCAAAAAGCCAAACATCAGCTTCGAAAAGCTGGAGAATTTGCGTCCCATCTCCCTTCTACCCTACTTCTCTAAAGTGGCGGAGAAGGTGGCTAATTTGCAGTTAATGCAATTTGTGGAGAATTCGAATCTTCTACATCCCACCCAGTTTGGATTCCGGCCTCGACACTCAACGGAGTCGGCGCTTCTCATGGAATCCGAAACCATCAGGCAGGGCGTCGACGAGGGCCAAACAATGGCCCTGATCCTACTTGATCTTAGCGCTGCGTTCGACACTGTAGCTCATTCCATCTTGCTACAGTGTCTGAACAAAGGAGGGGTAGGAGGTGCAGCCCTAAAATGGATCCAGTTGTTTCTATCTGGCCGTGGTTTCCAAGTCAGGCTAGGTGACTGCTACTCCGAGCGAGTTGCTCTAGACCAGGGGGTCCCGCAGGGCTCGTCCCTGAGCCCAACCCTTTTTAATCTATATGTCGCCCCGGTTGCCACCATAGTGGAGAGTCACGGCTTGCGCATGGTGTCGTACGCTGACGACACGCAGCTGGTCATCTCCCTATCGCGAGCGCCCGGTCTTGCGGCAGACATCTTCAGAGCATGCATGCAAGATCTAGCTGCCTGGATGTCTGCCAACTGTCTCAAGCTCAACGGAGGCAAGACTGAGGTGCTGGTGGTAGGGGGAGACCGTGCGGCCTGGACATCAGCGTGGTGGCCACCCTGCCTAGGACCCACACCTATCCCCTGCCAGGAGGCGAGGAACCTCGGTGTTTGGTTCGACTCCAACCTTACCTTCGGACCCCAAGTCAACCGTGTGGTTGGCTCCTGTTTTGGGACCCTCAAGACCCTTAGGAAGGTCCTGGAGCTCCTGCCCATTAAAGCCCGCCAAACACTCGTGTACGCACTAGTCACGTCCAAAATGGACTACGGCAACCTGCTCTACCTGGGGACTCTCGAGAAGAACTTAAACCGCCTGCAGGTTTTACAAAACGCCGCAGCCCGGCTGGTTCTTAGACTGCCCAGAAGATCAGCATCTAAAACTGCGCTCCGAACACTACACTGGCTCCCGGTGAGAAGCAGGGTGGAATTCAAAGCACTCTGTACATGTCACCGGATTATCAACGGCAGGGCACCTCTTCCCCTACAAGATCTCTTGACACAATACGCGCCTTTGCGTTCCCTTAGATCATCTGACACGGGACGCCTGTCCATTCCCAAGGTGTCCAAAGCTAGGATGGGTGGCAGGTCCTTCAGGTACCTGGCGGCATCCAGCTGGAATAAACTCCCCGTGGCGTTACGCCTGGAACCCTCAGAGTCCATTTTCAGAGCTAAGCTAAAAACATTTCTTTACGCCCAGTAGTGGTCCACCTTAGCACCTCTTCTGCAAGCGCTAGCATCACAGCGCGGGGACACGCAGTCTGGCGTCACCATGCGCTCTACAAAACTCCCTATTATTATTATTATTATTATTTGGCCTGCCCTAGCAGCAGAAAATCTAAATCTTCTTTTAAAAGATCGAGAGTGAAAGAAATAGTGATTGAGGTTGTGCATATCTGTTGTAGGAGTGTTTGAAAACCATTGTCAATAACCACATTTTTACATTATTTCGCAGTACATTTCTCTAATTCTTTCCTCTGCTTATCTTTCACAACGTGCTTGCTCCGCTTTCATAGTGGGATATATCAGGGCAAAACTAATCCATTTATTTTTTATAGGATGTGGCGCTAGAAGGAAATTGCTTACATCCATATTTTCAGTAAGCTTTGAAAGAGAATCCTTCAAAGCACTTAAACTGGAATGAGAGAACTATCTTTGGTATAACTTGCCAACACTATACATTGTTATGGTCATGCAGGAATTCAGGGCGGTTCATCCATTGGAGCGCCAGGGCATTACTGCCCTTTGTGCCAGCCGTTGCATATAAAATATATATATATATTTCAGTTTTAAGTTATTTCATTATGTCCTGGTCGAGACTTCTATCACCACGCCTGATGACGTTCGTACTGTGGGCTATAACAACCATAATGACTGCCAGCCACCCGGCACATTGCAGTGAAATGAAGTGTGCATGTCAGTTTGGCCGCTTTGTTTTCCATGGCCAACCTGAAATGCGCACTTCAGCTCTTCACAATCTGTGGTGTGCGAAGAGCCAGGAGAAAATGATGCAGCCACATATCCAGCTAATATAGGACACGTAGAGCTACAAATGATATGTTTTCCGATCTTCCAGAACACAGCCCAGAAATAAGCTTACTAGACCCTCCCTGACACTAGGGACTTGTGTCAATGGCCAAACCGGGGTGAAAACCCAGTTTATCTGCAATCATTCAGCACTATTTGAGTGAGATGTGTTCTAGGTAACAATCAATCACATGAGATATCTCAGGGATATATAAGTAGAACTCAAAACCTTCTTTCACAATGTAAAGGCACACTCAAGAACACCACTAAACCAGGAATATATTTTAAATATTTATTTTAAAAATCAACATCTTATCCTAGTCCAAACAATATGAATAGTAACTATTATAAAAATCAACAAAATAGCGGCAGCGATATTTACCAAGAGTGTGAACAGCAAATAATAATGTAATATATCTGTGATATCATAAAGCTTGCTTAGTAATAATATCTTCAATGAACAGTGCTAAGCATTCACAACAAAACCTTTATAAAGGCTGCATTCTATTGGCATATAGCCCTGGAAACTTGGGGTGCATCAGGCTCAGTTGAAAACTGCCTCCTTGGAGCGGGAGCGGGAGAAAAAGCAAGAGGTACCCTGAAGTCCTCATGACTGCTCAGTAGTGGCGGAACTGGTTCAAATTCCGCTTGGCCTTTTTGTGCTTCTGCTTCTACTTCATTGTATGGGAAGACATGGCGCATGACAAGTAATGCAGAGTTCGAGCTGGACTCCTGTGACTTCTTTCATAGTTCAGTGGGATACAGCTTCACTTAGCATTCCCAGATCGCATCCGGATCCCTAAGGGCTCAATCCTTGCAGGACTTGGAGTCAAGCCCCGAACCCAAACACCAAAGACAGACCTTGTAGGGATCTGTCAGAGATATTTGTTTGCGACAGTCCCTACAAGGCTTAAACACTGCAAGACATAGATCATGATGTTGATCCTGTAGACGGAGGAGCGTGTGCACGTCGGTCGTCATGGTGTCGCTTTTAACTTCTAGAGTGGCAACCCGCTCTCCCACGCTATCCACATCTCTGCGGATTTCTCGCATCTCGGCAGTGAGGTCTGTCTTCACATTTTGTATATCTGCTCTGAGGGTATTGAAGAGCGATTCCAGGAACGCTTTAGTAATATGTTCGCCTCCAGTGTCGGGCTTAGCCTGAGGGGTTGCCATCTGTGAAGACGTGGTTGGTAGATCAGGATTGGACTGCGCCCTCCCAAAGATATCTTTCAGGGACTTCTGTTTCCTCGTTCTGGCCGATAATCGTGAGGTCCCCGGTGTGCAGCCACTGCAGGGGCACCGCCGTCGCACTACCCCGCCACCAGACAGCGCTCTCCGCCGCCTCGCAGGGAATCAGGCAGGGCGACGCTACCCAGGGCCCCTTCAAATCTGTGTGGGATACGGCGCTACCTACAGAGAGGTCCTTTCGCAGCTAGCTCGTCCCACTGAACAGTACAGCCGCGGATGGAGCCATGTTCCCAGCCCAGTGTATCTCGAGAGTCCCCACTATGCCGCTCCCTCCACTGGGAAATCACCTCTCACCTCCTTGCGTCCGGATCCCCTCTAGCCTCCTCCGGCTGCTATACCAGTCCGCTCCAGCCACAGGCCCAGCTCCACCAGCATGCAGATCCACCCAGCGATGATCGGGGGGTGCCCGCCTCAGTCTCAGGCAGCCCGGCATCCGAGAAGAGTGTCGGTGCTGCAGCGCTGTATAGGTCCCCAGATGAAAAGGGCCCGCTGTGCCTCAGGGAGCTAATGTCTCGTAGTCTGCCAGGTAGCAGCCCCAGGGCTTGGGCTTATATTCTTCCTGTGCCCACCATGTGCCTCGTTCTTAGAGTGCGCCACCCAGCGCCGTGCGTCCAGCCTCTGCGTTCACCCAATCCACCTCCGCCCAATGCCGACTAGCTGTTGCCAAAATCGAGGCCGGGGATCTCGCTTGGCCCTGCTTTGTGAGAGACAGCAGGGTCCACTCCTGTCAGCGCCGCCCCTCCACGCTTCAACCGCCACTCACTGTGTTCGTGGGCGGAAAGTCCTTCACTCCGCTGTATCCAGAGCGGGCTCCTTCAAGGGATCACTTGGCCACGCAGGGGTCTTCATTCCAGGACCCCGGCCCGCCTCGTCGCTTCCCCCGTCACCTGTGGGATAGGGGAATCACCGGACCCTGCGACGTATCCTGCGCAGGAAAGTACCTGCTTCTCCACAGTCCGCTGATGTTAGCAAGCACTTAGCGCCCGAGCCGGCTGACCGACTCCCTTGCTGGCGCCGTTGGTGTCCACCAATACTGTTTAAGGCCTCCCGCTCCGAGGAGCCCCGCGGGAGGCGTCGGTGAGTCCCAGATGCCACAGAGGCATTCCGCGGGTCATCCAGACCGCCTAGTGGGAGCCCTCACAACAGAAGCTGGCCTCGGCGGTGTCGTGGGCGGACCGTCCCTGATTCGAGCCCTCCGCCGCGGTCCGAGCCCCACGGACCCGTCGGTCTCCTGTCCGCTCGGCACTGACGCTGTTTTCCTGCATTCAAAGCCACCCCCTCGAGCACCAGGAGGACCGATGCTGTGGGGGAGTCTTTCAGATCCAAATTACGCTGTTGCGACTCTCCTGGTAGCAATACAATGCTATGTTCGGCGGGCGGAGAGAAGGAGCTCTAAGGAACATGTCCTACTTCGCCGCCATCTTGGCCACACCCCCCCCAGGAGATATTTGAAAGGGAATGTGTTATGCTTTTGGGTACATGTCTGCTTGTTTCTGTGTGTGTGTGTGTGTGTGTCTGTGCAAGCGTGAGAGTATATAATATTGTGCCAAACACCAACAAATAACAGTACAGCATTAACTCCTTAAGAGCGTCGTACGTTCAGCGCCCAGTGCTGAACGTTCGAATAATGGGTGCTGGCCTGTCGGCCAACGGTCGTGCGCAGCAGTGGCAAGGTAGTGCTCACGACGACCGTTGGCCGACGGCAGCACTTAAAGGGTTAAGAAGCAGCAAATATTACAAAACAATGAACTGTTAACTTATCATTCTGTTTGGCTTTCATTTTGTGTAATGAGTTAACCTGTTTTGTTTACATAAACACATTTCTCATGTGTTTTGATATGTGCTGCAACTGGTACAGCAGTCATATTAATGAGTACCTGCACTTATTTTTTCCCATTTAAAGCATGCAAATAAAGCACTAGGGTCAGTCAAATAAGCCACTTCAAGGAACTGCAAAATCAATGTGTTTGGGTTTGATCCCACCTCACAAAATATAGGTAATGCACATACAGATTACATTGAGTCCGTGATGCATTGATCCGTAGAACAGTGTTCCCGCGGTAATGGCCTACAATTCTCATCTTTCTGCAGTTTGAAAAAGAATGTCCATTGCTGAAAGCATTGTCTAATCTTATACAGCTTCTTAAAATCTACACTGCCAAAAGCAGACTTAGATTCTGATCAGTTATACTGCCAGCTGAAGAACATCAAGCATAAATAATACAATACAATACAATGTAATACAAAGGGAATTCAAGTGAAAACACATTTCTGAAAGTAATAGAAAATGCCTGACACATCAAAACACCCTCAAAACTTTAATATCCTTGCTACAAGCTGTGTATTATTAGACACTATTTGAAGTGCTGACCAGATTCACCAAAATATTGTTATAAGCAACAATGTAAAAAGATTGAAGTCAGCGAAAGTAAGCTAATCTCTACATCAGCAAATTAAATGAGGAACCTCGTGGACTGGAAAAGATATATTTATCTTAATAAAGAACTACAGATATGCTGAGATGTCACAATCGCGTGTCTTTGCAATACACATTGCCACAGCAACAGAGAGGCACTAAACACACTTGGCTGGTCATAAACTTCGGAACTGCTTACTGAGCACCAAGCTGTACCGCACTGCATATCACGATTACACCTCATTAAAAGAAAAGTTGCACTTGAAAATGTACGACTTGAAGTACACTTGCTATGCTGTTGCGTCTCTTCAAACAATGCCCCCTTTCCTCTTCTTTGCATTAAATAGAGGGGTGAATTAGGAAACTAAAATATTCAACGCAAAAATAATCGAATAGATGTGGCTGGCGTGTTACAATCGATTAACGAACTGCAAACTCTTCCGGTATTTTCATAAACCGAAGATGTAATGTTCTTAATATATGGTGAATAACGGTATAGTTGTTAAGCGTCGAGAAAGGAAAGGCATACTTTGATGCACAGAAGGAAAGAATTGGCAGATCTAAGGTTGTTAAGGACCACAAGGTATATCTCATACACTCATACAAGACTTCTCTGGACCAGATTAGCTGCGCATCATGATTTTAATCTATTTTTGTTTTTCTTGGAAGACCTAAAAAGTAAAATTATGCTTAATCCATTTTCTTAAAATTAAGCCTTTTACCTCGCCAACCTGGTATTTGAATACCATGTTTTGAAAACCACTGCAAGTATTTCCTTTTAATAAATAAGTTATAACCACAACGTAATAAAAAAGTATATATCACTCCAGCATTATATTGGAACAGAATGAAGGAAAGACTGTGTAGCTGTCAGAGTTTGTGGTGGCAGATACTAATGAATGTAAATGTAAATGTAAATGTACAGGAATTTATATAGCGCAAATCACCGAGCGGTTTCTAAGCGCTTGCTTAGGGAACCCGTCCTGGTATTCCCCTGTGAGATAACCCCGGCAGGGTATCCGCAAGGTGAAAGCCAGGCATCCCGCCGCGAGGGGCCGCTGTGGAGATTAAGCAAGCTATTGCCCAGAGTCGCAGAGTGTGAACCCGTGAATCGAGTAGGCATCGGAGCAAGAATTGTCGAGTCCATGGAAATTTTAGGACTCAAGACCCCGCCGAGCCAGGAATTGAACCCTGGTCCCGGGCTGATCTCTGCTTTCAGGTCTGCCTCCTCTAACCAGTGAGCCACACTTCTCCACTATGAACAATGAAGATGTTTATTTAGTACAGTAGGGAGAAGCCACTGGTAGTCAAACATTGAATCTTTAACATTTAACTTTATGGCGAATAAACCCCTTTGCTGCATTGACCATTTTATAATCTATTTGTTTAAATGTCTTTATTTGCTTTTTTCCATTCAACAGTTACAAATAGCTTACGAGTTAAGAGAAAGTATACATGTAAATTAATGATCGCTTGCGATTATGGACATATAGATTAGCATTCACACAGGATAACACCACCCTATGCGACTAGCTAAGAGCATATCAAAATCTGCAAATATCACAAATAGGTAACCACACAGATGAAATGTCCAACAAATACAATGGGATTTGCCTCCTGCGCCTGATGCTTACTGATTTATTTTTAGTCCATAATGTCAATTTTATTTCAATTTCTATACAGTTTCATACCTTTTGTTATATAAATTAGATTCAAATTCACTTAACATACATTTAATAAAACAGAAACAACAATCTGTCATAACACGGCTGTCTCTTGCTTTCGTATTACCCTTCCCTTAAAATTGCTGGATGCCTCCCTCCCCAGCTCCTCAAAATGTACGGTGTGCGATATGGTATCATGGAACCTTCTGTTTATTCTACCCCTGTCTTGCGTAATTGACCATTTTATCATAATACCTTCATTAAATTTTGTATCTTTCTTTGTCATCTTTATTTCGACAATAATGTCATAAAAGAGTCACAATACATTCACAATACACTTTAAAACTTCAATTCAATTAATTGAGTTAAAAACATCAATCAGTGCATCTACGTTGGAAAATGACATCGCTATACAGTATAAAAAATCGATAAGAACAATTAAAAAGAAGATCGTCAAAAAAGCCCAGGCATTACTCTAAACTTCTCTAAAAACTGGATACATAAATATGCCTTCTCCCACTGTACTAGACATTCAGATAGTTACGTCTCTTAATCCACATTGCTGCTAAAAAATTTGTTACTGCAAAGACGATTAACGGAGAAAGATCAGTTTTTAATATCCGAAAAGAATCGGAGCATTGTCTAATCTCCAAATTCTTACAAATTGGAACTATCCACTTTTTCCTTGGGATCAGGTATCCAGGGCAGAAAAAAATAACATGCAATTCATTTCTGTTTCTTCTGAGCAGCCTGGGCAGTTTTTATGGGTAATTGGGGACCATTTCCATGTAAGGGCTCTGATAGGTAAAGAGCTGTATCTCCATTGGAGATAGAGCTTCCTATAATCAAGAGGGCTAATATCATTCAAGACAGTTTCGAATTTATAATAGTCTTTCGTGATTATGAATGTGTTAGACAAAGTTCCTAATTGAGCGTTGGATAGGCGGGCAGATAGATTTTTTTCATAATACAGATTAGCCAACTGCTTGCGTGATATGCTCATGCATGCCTGCTCCGGGTTACTCCACACAGAAGGGAGGCTCAATCTTTCAAATTCCTGTCTTATATATTTTACCCATGAAAGATTCCACGCATTAGGCAATTTTAGAACCTCCATCAGCTCTTCCCTATAATTTTTGAGCTCTGGAGTTACCCACAGTCCCCTCCAGAAAGTCAGGGGTTTAAGGCCCAATTGCTCATTGAGAGGTCTAAGGCCCAGATCGAGCCTTAGAGGCAACAATGGCGTACTTGGTGGCAATGATACTAAGTGCCTTAAAAACTTGTTTTCTGCACTGACCAACGCGGGGGCACAATTGTAGCTCCACAGTTCGCCATCATAGGTTACTGCCCCTCGTGCCTGTAATTTATAAATTTCTAGTGGTGGTCTGATTGGCTTAACTGTAGCTTTACTTAAAAGTTTAATAATGCCCCCTGCCTTTTGAGTGAGTTTTAACTGGGATTTTGTTTGATGTTGGGTCCAGGTCATATTTTCGTTGAGGGTGAGACCCAGATACTCAAACGTCTGCACTCTTTCAAGACTAACACCTCCAATCAAGGGACTTGCTCTTGTAGTTTTTGGTGGATTAAAAATCAGAAATTTTGTTTTGGAGGTGTTGATTTCCAGCCCCCGTTCACAACAGAAAGCAACAAAGGCGTCCCGCTGGATACCCATAGGGGTCTTGGAGAGCAATAGAGTATCATCCGCGAACATAATCGCCGATACCTCAACCCCAGCGAGCCTTGGAGCATCTCTGTTAGAGACCGCATTCGTGTGGGCGATTACCCCGTTCACATAGAGGTAGAACAGGGTAGGCGCCAAGACGCAACCCTGCCTCACCCCTCTGCCAACGGGGAAGCTGGATGACAACCTGCCTTCTTTCCCACACCTGACCTGCGCAAAGTTGTTAGTATGGAGTCGGATCAAATTGTGCAAGAGCGGGGTAGGAATGCCGAAATCTGCAAGCACTCTCCATAGTTTCCTTCGTGGGACCAAATCGAAGGCCGTACGGAGGTCCACGAAAACAGTGTATAGTAATCCACCCTTAATTTTAACGGTTTTCCAAAAAGGCATAGTTAGTCGGAAAACCTGGTCTGTAGTCGAAACGTTCTTTCTGAAACCAGCCTGGTATGGGTTTAAAATTTCCAACTCCTCCATCCAGGCCTCAATTCGGTCTAACATCAGCCTCGCAAAAAGCTTCTGCGAAACATCAATTAGGCTGATCGTCCGGTAGTTGGCTGGGAGCAGAGGCGACCCCTTCTTAAAAATAGGGACTATTTCTGCTCCCAGCCAAGTACCCGGGATCGCCATACCCCCCAAAATAGCATTAAAAATCAACATTAGGTAAGGTGCCCATATCGCAGGTTCATGTTTAAAAAGGTCACCGGGGACCTTATCCAATCCCGGGGCTTTGCCGGCTGGGATTCTATCAATGGCAGTCATGACCTCCCCTATAGTGAATTCATACTCAGGTGTCTCAGGGGCAGAGATAAGATCTGTGTCCCATATAGGCAGAATCCCTGCTGGGACACCATCCCGGTACAGGCTATGGAAGTGCTCTTCCCACACCTCTGGTGCAATGTTGGGAGCAACTGCAAGCTCTGGTTCAACTGAACCTGTACTTACGATTAGCCAGAACTTGCGAGCATCCTTCACTAGTAGGGCAGATGTTAAGTTTGCCCAGTTTTCATTGCCCCACTCAATCTTGGCATGATGGATTAATTGCCGATATATTCTCCTCCTATGCATCACATTTCATCCACATTATCCTTTTCTAGATATCAAGGCCATTCTACCTTCTTGGTTGCTATTTCTTCATCTGTCAGTGTCCATCCCTGCATGCTTCTCCAAGTCCTGGAGGAACTTTTGTGCATAAGGTTGGGTTCTGAATTGGTTCTCATCCTTCCTGACTAATCATGAACAATTGCAGGCTCGAAAGATTCTCAATGGATTCTGTAGCCTTGTTAGGAGGCATCCATTTTTAGGTCTCGGTACTATCCGGTTCGTCAGAACCGGAAGTAGCGAGATCTTATCTTACTTAGAGGGGCTCTTCATCCCGCCTCTAATTTTGGCTCTCTCCCATTGGCTGGCTTCCTAAATGGAGGCCAGCCATTGCAGGAGAGAGCCGTCACTCCGAATAGGCTCCGTCCTTTTCGGATTTGGAGGTGTGTTCGGTGTGCTTCTTTCCACTTTTTAGCCACGCCCACCGAACACGCCCCCAAATCTGAAAAGACGGAGCTTGCCGGCCGCCATTCAATGAAGGTGAGCCTCGCGCCATTTTGTCTCGCTGTCCTCTTGCCCGCAGCTCTCCTCCGTCCCGCTTACCCCCCCTCAACCCCCTCCCTCCCTCCGCAGCTCTCCTCTTTCCGGCTCCCCCCCTCCCTCCCCCCGCAGCTCTCCTCTGTCCGGGTTCCCTCCCTCCACCCGCACCTCTCCTCTGTCCGTGTTCCCTCCCTCTGCCCGCAGACCGAGTCATACCTCTGTCCGGGTTCCCTCCCTGGCATCGTGACACACAGCGTAGCGTGGCCCGGCACAAAGGGACCCTCGGCGCGTCCGTCCCCGGCCCCTTTCAGAGCCGAGCCCTGGAGTCGGAGCCAGGCCGGGCCTGGCTTGTGTCCGCCATTGGCTCTCCTAACCCGGGCTGCTGCAGGCACAGATTTGTCAGAGCCATTCAGTTGAGACAGCCGATCCTAAGCTGTTTCTTTAGGGCTGGGGGAATTAATAGGCCCCGCTTTGCAGGATCGCACACGGAGCCCGGGCAGCAGCGGCCCTCCCCGCTGAGGAAAGTACCACCTCCCGAGCCAGCGGCCCTCCCCGAACACATGTTCAACGTCCCGGAGTTATTACAGTAAGCTTTTTTTCTTTGTTAAAGTGATGGAGCGTGGCCTACAAACAGACAGCCGGGCATCCGTCCCTCATGGGGCGGCTGCTTTTTATCAGCAGAAGGGAGCGGAGGCAGTGCTGGTGTTCGGGCAGAATGGCTCCCTGTTAGGTACCAGAGCAGGTTAGGACAGTGCTGTCCAAGAGCATTGTGCCCCCTTCAGCCACCGCCGGCGGCTCCGCGGCCTTCATTTATGTGGTAATCGGTGCGCATTTCACGAGTCGTGTGTCCTCCTGGGCACCCTGTTGGATCACACCCAGGCCGACCTCTGCACTCCTTGTGTGAGAGACAGCACCACTTGGGGCGAGGGTACACGCGGAGTGGAAATGGGGGGCTGCTGCCGGGCCACAAAGTGTGCATGGGTGAAGGCGAACCTCTCAGGGTCGGGGACCCTCCTAAGGCGCATGGGTTAAAAGTAGAGCTGTCAGGCCCTCGTGTTTACAAAGCTCGCCCATTGTCTTTGCGACTATATTATGTGGAAAGGAACACCCCCGCTGTGTGCTGCAAAACAACAACGTCATTAAACGTTTGGCAATGGCACCCAGAGGCTCCATTTTCAAATGTCTGAGATTGTTTCCTTTCATTTAGATGCTTGTATGTACCATCTAAATGCTAAGACGTCAGTGACTTGATGATAAAATAAAGTTTAATGATAATTGCCCACCCACGGGGGAAATCCAGGTGAGCGCAGTCAGATCTAACGCTTGTTAGTGGGCACTTTACGGCACAGGGTCAACGCCACGCAAACTGCAAATATGTGAATGTACCATGGGACAGAATTCTCTGGAAAATGTTTCAAAGTGGATTATGGTAATATCAAATTGGGCTCGTCAAGATGTTTCCAGGGCAGATACTACAATAGTTAGGCTGCCACTACCGTTATGTTGGCGTGAATTCATGTCTGAAATCTGTGTTGATATCTGGAGGTTGGCTTACACAGCCTGTAGTTTAATTACTGCTCTAATCAGAAAATCTCTCTTCAAAGCATATTTACCTGTAGATTCGTCACTCAGTGTCTTTCACCCTTTAGGTTTTTAATTTGTGTTGTGCCCTCTTACCAAACATAATTCTTAATCACATATCGCTGTATAAACACGCTAGGTGTGTTGCATCTTTGCTTTTGGAAAGGGAAAAACCTCAGTAAGCTCGACTTGCACTTAGCGAATGTTCAAAAGCGCAGCTTTTTTTAAAAGGCAGTTTAATAGGCATTAGCTGTATCTTGTAAAGCGTTTGAAGGGGAAGTTAACTTATTTGTCACCATGGTGACTTTTAACAAAGTAATGCCAGAGGTAAATGTATCTGCGTCAAAGAGGGGGGCAGCTGTTTTTGGACTTGAACTATAAAAGACAGTTACTTAATTTGGGTCCACGTTGTAGAGATCAGGTTATTTTTTTTAACTTAAGCAGGAAGGAAACTTGAAGAATATTATCCAAAATTCCTGTGGGTGTGTGTGCAGAAAATCAGATCGTATTAAAGGTCTCAATTTCTACAATTTATTTTAGGAAAAGTCCCAATTACTAGGTGGGCTAATTACTGTTAGGAGTGGACAGCTATGAATATTAAGTAGTAATTGAATACACTGTTTGGGTCTGAGATTTATCACTCATCCATTCTTACAGCCATTCTTTCACTCATCTATCTTTACACTAATCCTTTTAATCATCCATCCATCGATACTTTCAATCATCCACCCTTTCACTCAGTCCATCCATCCACCCATTCATTCTATCCATCAATCCATCTGCCGCTTCACTCATCCATCAATCCTTCAACACATCCATTCTTACGTTCTTCCTCCCACCCTTTCATGCACTCCATCCAGCCACCCTTTTACTCATCCAACAATTCCATCACAGTGAGTGCAGAGTAGTGAGTGCAGAGTAGTGAGTGCAGAGTGCAGAGTGCTGTTGAGTGCTGTGTATTGGCAATGTAAATGACAATACCATTTATTTATGATTTAAAGAAAAAAAAAAGAAATGTCATGAGCAATGCCAATAGCTCTACCTTTAATGATGCCAAGACCATTGCATTGTAAATGCTTGTTTCCTATTTCTTGCAGTTTTAACATACTTGCAGTTTGTGGCGGAAGGTATGAAATCCATTGGTGAACCCTAGACAAAACTGAATACAGCAATTGTCATTGTATGCCAAACACGTAGCATTCATATAGCCCAATCTAACCAATGAAAAAAGGATATGAGGTAAACCTATATATTTTTTCCAAAGATACTGGAATTGGCAACTGTGGGCATCTGTACTCCTCTGAATTTGGGAAATGTGATCTTTCTTGTCCACTGGCTTATATTTGGAAGCCAATGATGGAGAGAAATGCAGTTCATAATATCAATTGTTATACTATTCGGTGTTCCCAAACATCCCCTGATTAAACAACTACCCCACTTGAGTGGCTCAGCCTAGTAAAACGTTGTGCCCAGTGTGGGATAGGCAATTTTAGGTTAAACAAGCTGACTGGCCCCACCCACAGAGGGACAGAAAAACAATTGTGCCCAAGGGATCCTAGGTGGAACACAAGTCAATGCTCAATGCTCACTTGGAGAAGGGAGGGGTGCTCGGTCCCCAAAAAAGCGTATCCTAGTGTCTAGTGGACTTTCTGATTTCCCGGGTGGGTAGATTGGGGTAAAAGAAATCATTCGGCCGCCCAGGGGGACATCATGGTGCCACGGCTTACCACCATTGGGGAAGGTCCTGCATTTTCCCACAAATTACTGAAGTTGTGCCAGGGCCAGCATTTTGCCAGGAAATACCACCATTGTGTCAATGCCAGCTGAATGCAAGGAATTCCTATCATTGTACCAGAGACAACTTTTTGTGGGCGGGGGCAGTGGTCGTTCCTCACCAGTGCACTTAGCGCTCACACACATTTAAACACACAGACATGCACAAACGCACTTACACACTCACAGATTTACGCGCACGTAATCACAAACAGGCCCACATGTATTCGGACGCACACACAGTTTAGAAACCTACTTTTCTTTCCAACTTAGGCTGCAGTGCTGCAACTGCGCACCTGTTTCTTCTCTCCTCTTGAGAGCTACTCGGTTCCTGATTGGGTGTCCTAGGAGCAGCAGCTCCTTGTGTAGCCAGAGGGTGGGTGTCACAGGCAAGCATGTATGTGTGTGTGTGTGTGTGCGGGAGGGGTCAGCAGTTATCAGGTAAAATGGAGACGCACTGATGGAGGGATTTTCTTCCCTTGCATCTCCATGGGCTGGGTAAGGCAGAGCCGGCATTATCACACAGGGTCTCCTTGCTATTCACGCGGAAGGATACTTTTCAGGCCGCATAGAAACTGGTCATCTAGCACATGACAAGAACCTTTTTCTACGTCAAACTCAATGCGCTTTGCCCCAATGCTGGTAGCAGCTCTACACGAAACCTAAAAAGGCCATTCTTTTCAGGTCTTATATATTAACTTTGTATTGTTAGTAAGTGGCACATTTGAAGCACTGGCCATGCCTCAAGGTCACATGGGTGGATATTACAACTCACATTTCCCATGCGCAACTGTGCCCATTAAAGCCAGATCCAAAATGAATGTCAGATTAAGCCTTCTACAGGTGTCAAGATGCCCAAACATAATGTGTAAAACTGAAACCACGTTCATGGCTTCATACTCCAATGCAAAACTCGGGGAAGTAGTTTTGATTCAATTCGTAGGTCTCATCGAATCACAGCAACGGACAAGAGACCAGGAAACCCCACAGGCCATGATAAAGAATGGCAAAAAAAACCTACCAATCACAATGAGTTCTGAGGCGCACAAGAAACTCAAGGAATGTAGGGCTGTTTTATTACTTACTTGCCAAAGAAAAATGAATTTGTTAATCCATAGCTTACCTGCAGAGAATGCTATCACACCACTTAACTAACCCTCATTTGGAGTGGAGTCGGCTCATCGACATCTTCACGTTAAAAAAATGCAAAAATGTCTCCATAGTCTTCAATGGAATCACAAGCCCTGAAAACCTTCCTCGCCCTTCAAAACATCTTTGAATCGTTGACTTCAGTATGATCAACCTGCTAAGCCATTTAATTTCACTCTTAATGGAGATTCGCAAGGTTGAGAGGTTTGGTATTATCCAGATTCTAGGAAGAAAATGTCAGGTTAAATAACAACCTTTCAAAAGCCCAGCTATATAGGTTTTTGAGCTGCCACCTGTTAAACACCTGTTTTGTTGGATTTTCAAAGGTTTGTGCATTTAGCACTGTTTTATATCAGAAATATGAAGGCAGTTGAAAGATTTATGTACAACCAAGGGCGCAGGCCCTGGTCTATATATACAATGTGTAGCTAAAACATTTCTATCTCAATACTGATCTTTGTAGCTAATGCATATAGGGCCTTTTAACTCTCGACATCAGATAAGAGACTCTGAGACAGGCAGTCCAGGTCAAAACATGGGTGCCCAATGCGACTGGCCGTATGCTGTGCCGCCAAGCTTTGCCATGCACTGGTCATAAAATGCTTCAAAAAGAAGTCCGGTGGGATATCAATCCATAAGGAAAATAAAAGCTACTCTCAATCAACAGACAGCTGGCTTGGAAGCGTATCGGGATTGGCAAATGTAAGATTGTTATTCACCCCTGAATAAAAACACTAAAAGAAAAATAGAAAAGCTGCACAAAGCCGAGGCTTTGGGAAACTTAGCCCTTGATTATAGCCCCTACTAAATCTTTTCCTTTTGTGATGTGGAAATGGAATCCGCGGTTTCAGCAACAAACCTCGGGAGAATGCACATGAAAGACCCTGGAAGACGTTGCATGTAATGGAGCCAAAGCTACAGGAACTTTCAAGTAAGTCTTTTGATCTGCACTGAGACATTATATGCCATGTCGTTGCACATAGAAGTAACTTAAGACAATCTAAAAGAACACATTTCTTTTGTATTATTCACAAAAAACTACGACTGATAGATCGATCCTGCTTGAGAACTCATGGCTACAAACATAAGGGCAACCCATTGTGCAAAAGTGACCACACAACTACATTGTGTTACCAAACATGGATTGCTCAGTTCATGCATGATAAACTGTTTTTATTGTGTTTGAATTGTAATACACATACATCCGCCTACATCTCAACACCAGAGGTGACTATCAATTATATAAATCAGTGTTACTATCGGTATTGCGCAGTGGTAAAGTCCCACTTCCAATGTTTAAATGAATAACAAAAAACAAGGAATAGAAAGAAAAAGCAAAGAGAACAAAAGAACAATACCCAGACAACTACCCATTCCGGGAAGCTGTCCATCACCCCTCCCCCACCTTCCCTGATAGAACCCCTATCAGCACTAGCATTCACTGAAGAAGAAAAGCCACAGTGTACAGTAGGGTACAATGTAGATCCTCACTAATTCTGAACATGGATGGTCTTATGTGGCGGTGTAATACGTAAGACCTGCCAGCATTTGGGCATATAACCTCCAGGAACTCTGAACAGTGCTCAAGCAAGCTTTAACACCTTAGCTGCGTGTAAACATTTCTCCCCAGTGCTGCGCTGTCCATTAGAACTAGTGCTGAATGGACGTTCAATGGTCGTGTGCAGCACTGGGGAGGTAGCGCTGCTGACGACCATTGGCCGTCAGCAGCACTTAAGGGGTTAAAGAGGGACCAAAAGCTACCTACCCTGCCAGCTAGCCCTAGGGACATTTTTTCCATTCTGAGTATATCCCAAACTCGGTATAATCAGCTTCTGTACGTAGGGACGCCTTCTTTGCCCCAATATCTCAGAACGGGTTGCACCCTGCAATAGACTGATCTGACGACAATTGCGTGAATACATTACGAAGCTGGCCAGTCATGCCCAAAATTATGAATGCTGAAAATATCAATAATTGGAAGCCATACATTCGATCCACAGTTGCCACAGTCCCTGCAAATACCACTCAAATACACATACTAGGATTACATCTTTTAACTCTGCTGGGGATTATGTACCAACAGGTAACAATCTTGGTAAGTTTCTCCCTCATCTGTGAGCTATATACGCTTTACTGAGAACACATAAATATTTGTATCCATTCCTTGTGTGTTATCTTCCTCCCAATGTCTGCCACCCACCGAAATTGCCCTGCAACAGTCAGTGTTGATGGCTTTATAAATTTCAGAGATCAATCTTTCATTGTTGGCCCTGTGCTAACCCCACACTTAGCATGGCCAAAGGCAGTGTTCGGCATGATTTAACTACCTGTGGAATGTTGGACACAGCGCCTGGCCACAGGCTAGGCCCTGCAGCCAATCCCACGCCACATACCGCTGTGGGTTTGCATGCCTGTGACCAATCCCCACGCTTAGCTGAGGTTTGGCTTTATATATGGTGATAAAATATTACTTTAAAAAACATAGAAATTCACTGAAGAAAAATAATGGTTAAAGTGACGTTATACTTGGTTGAACTATCAGTAACAATGTAACATTTTAAACTAAAAAAAATACTGAAATTCACCAGTTATAGTTCTACCAATACCAGTTCTCTAGTGAATACAACTCAAGCTTAAGGTAATTATAACATGATTCCTGGCCATGTCCTGCTAATTTCCCCACATATTACATCACCTACGATATGTTCTATGACATGATTCATAACATCACTGCAACATTTGAAATAATATCATTGATGACAACACTGTGCATGGAGGAGCCACACGTTATAGTTATACAAGACTACAAGTTACAGTGAATTTCAGTGGGTTGTTGATTTTAAACCTGTGTAGGGTGGAGCCATGATTTACAATAGGCAAATCCACAAATGAGTCATAATGCCCCTCAGCAATGGTAATAAATAGAATATTATATTATGGTCATGTGCATATATGGTTTATGTCAAATCAAGTTTTCATGAGTACTTGCTTTGACAGAAGGTATTTTAACAAAACCGAGAGGCAAGGGTTCATATGTATGCAGTATGGTAACATTACACTGAAGAGACCTCAGATTATTATGAAAGTTGTTTACCCTTGGAAAGAAATTGTTATATACAATCCATGAGGCAGTAAAATGTGTTTTTCGCATGTCAATGTGGCTGTACTTTGGTAAGAAACTAGAATTTGACCTTTGCATCATAGTGATAAATGTGCATTGATTATAATTGCGTTAAATACAATTTGTAATAGAGCCATATTTAGTTTCAGGCCCACTCCAGCATAGGCTACCAGCACAGTCCAGTCAGGGTCCACTTGCCACTGGCCAGCTAGTGACACCAAGAAAATGCCTCATCCAGCTTTGGCAACTGATCCTTGGAGTCCACCTCTTAGTCGGAGCATGTCCGTCCCTTCCTGTCGTCACACAGGCCACAGACAGCACACTTCTGACTCGTTTTCTTCCATAGGTCCATATGTCTTCCGAGGGGCTGAGAATGAGTTGCTATGCTTCTATAGTAGACTAACCAGAGGGTGGGGATGACTCCTGGACAGTCTCTAACCATTTGGTGAAAAGTTCCCAAGGGGAAACCTTCTCCCCTTTTCAGCATATCCTGTTTGTTTTACAGTAAACAATACCACAGTGCCCAATTCTGAAGGAAATCAACATGGCATAATCTTTCTCTTCCTGGCAGCAGCTTGGTGTCACCCTGCAGTTTGTTTAGGGAAATGAGCAGTCCCCTCTTAGCTATCCTCATCAATAGTTCTGGAACCAGCTTTCCTTACCCCCTTGTGAGTAGGATCAAGATGGCTAGAATATACCCTGGGGCAAGAAACCCTTCCCCAGGTCTGACTTTTTAGTAAACTATGAATGGACAGGAATCACTCTGGTAAAGAAATGAGCACACCGGGTTATGTGTACTGATTATTCATGAGTAACTTAGACATGTATTGTTATAATGAATCATTTTCCACTCATAGAGATCTGATTGGTGTTATTTATTCTTTATGCCTCTTTGATATTTTTTTCTTTGTCACACACGCTTTCCGGAACGAGGACCTGAGAAGGAAGACTCCAACATAGGAGCCACGGGTATTATAGCAAAGAACAAGGCAGATTTCCTGAGGAAGGCGACCGCCGAAACGCGTTGAAGGAACTAATTCTGCGTTTATATTAAGTTTCAAACAGGAAATATGTGGTTTTAAATGATACAGATTTTATGTGAAACTATTCTAATGTTTTGTATGAGAAAATGTTTTTTGTAAACTAAAAAAAGTGAAAGTACATATATATATAAAAAAGATAAAATAAGGAGAGAAAAAGAAAAAAAGAAAGGCTAGAAACATAACTACAAAGAAAAAAACATCAAAGAGGCATAAAGAATAAATAACATCAATCAGATCTCTATGAGTGGAAAATGATTCATTATAACAATACATGTCTAAGTTACTCATGAATAATCAGTACACATAACCCGGTGTGCTCATTTCTTTTCCAAAAATACTTTACCTTGCCAGGGTTCATCCTTAAAGGCAGGGGCCCCAATTTTTCCACACAGGAATCACTCTGGTCCCTTTAAAAGTGATGACGTTTTTCCGAGCAGAGTGGTCGCTCCCCTGCTGCTGCGTCCTCGCTGCAGAAGGCATACTCCAAGATTTGCAGTATTTATCATCAATTATCTCCTGCTTTACGTTCTAATTGCCGCTGCGCGCTCTGTGCATCGATTTAGCCCATTTGTATAGTTAATTAGCTTTGCGCTATAATTGTTGCTTTGCCAGCGTGACTCTAGCTGCTGATCTGCTCCCTGATTACTTGCGTGTGCTCAAAATCGCCGCTTTGCTTATAGTCATAGTCAATTTCACAGCATTTCTCAGCATTGGTATTTCCCCCCAAGCGCTCTCTCCGTCCTAACCCCTCCGCCTCCATTTTGTTATTGTTGACCTCCTCCTCAGCCCGACCCGCCTCCCAGCTGAACCGCCCTCGCCCCTCCCCTTCCTCTGTCCATTAATGTCAGATGGTCCCACGCGCAGCGTCCACGCGCTACGGACACGCCGAAGGTGCGCCAAAGGTAAGCCCGTCTACGCCCGTCCGCGCCTGGACCGCGCCCAGCGCCAGACCCCTGCCCCTCGCGCTACCCAGCCCTCCCGCATTACCTACGATGCCGCCACCCTCCTAGCCCTTAACCCCGGTCGCGCCCCCAACTGCGTCCAAGCCGCTCCTGGTCGCACCCATGGACCATTCTCATGCCACTCCTGCAAATTCAGCGGCACCGACAACATCACCGCTACGACCACACATCAGACTCCCGACCCCAACCACCTACAATGCATCCTTCTCAACACCCGATCGGTCCACAGGCACGCCATTGACCTATGGAATCTACTAGACACCATCTCTCCAGACGTCGCCTTCCTAACGGAAACATGGATGAACGCTTCCTCCGCCCCAGACATCACCATCGCTATCCCTGATGACTATAAGATCACACGCAAGGACCGCACCGACCATACAGGAGGAGGAATCGCTATCGTCCATAAGAAATCCATCCGCATCTCTACCAGCTCTGACGCCAACCTCGCTAACTCCGAACACCTTCACTTCCAGATCCACATCGACCCCAAGACAACTCTTAGAGGCACCCTCCTCTACAGACCACCAGGACCCCGCGCAAAATTCAGTGAAGACATCACGGACTTCATCACCCCACACGCGCTCCCCTCCAAAGACTATATCCTTCTGGGAGACCTCAACTTTCACCTCGAAAAGATCAACGACCGCAACTCCGCCACCCTCTTAGACAACCTCGCCAACCTCGGACTTAAACAACTGGTCACTTCCCCCACCCACATCGCAGGTCACACACTCGACCCCATCTTCACCTCCAGCAACCATGTCTCCTTCAGCCACACTACGGATCTCCTCTGGACTGACCACAGCTGCGTTCACTTCACCTACAACAAGCCGAAACCCATCATCCACCTCCAACCAACCCTACAAAGAAACTGGAACAAAATCACCACGGATCAGATCTCCGCATCGCTCCTTCGAACCTCCCCAGCCCTCTCTTCTAACGCCAACGAAGCTGCCTCCAACCTCACCCTTTGGTTATCCAACACCGCCGACTCCTTAGTACCACTGAAAAAACGCCAACACAAACTTGGCAACAAGAAGGCCTCCTGGTTCAACGATGATCTCAAGAAGTCCAAGAAACTATGCCGCTCCCTTGAAAAGGCCTGGAAAAAAGACCCATCCACCAGCAACAAGGACGCCTTCAAAAGCGCCACCCGCACTCACCACCAACTGATCCGAAAAGCCAAGAAAACAGCATTCAAGGATCGACTTGACAACAACGCCCACAACAGCAAGGAACTTTTCAACATCGTCAAGGAATTTTCCAACCCCTCGGCCAACTCCAACGACATCACCCCCTCTCAAACCCTCTGCGACTCCCTAGCCTCTTTTTTCCACAACAAGATTGCTGACATCCACAACAGCTTTGACAACCAACCCGGAAGCCAACCCACCCTACCATCTGCTGACCATCTTCCCCCCGTAAACACCCTTAACGCCTGGAACCCAATCTCCACTGAGGACACCATCCGCCTGATGAATTCCATCCACTCTGGATCCCCCACAGACCCTTGCCCTCACCACATCTTCAACAAAGCAGACTCCGTCATAGCACCGCACCTCCGAGACGTCATCAACTGCTCCTTCAACTCCGCCACCTTCCCAGAAGACTGGAAACACGCTGAACTCACCGCCCTTCTGAAAAAACCAACAGCAGACCCCACCGAACTCAAAAACTACCGCCCCATCTCGCTTCTTCCATTCCCGGCCAAAGTCATCGAGAAAGCCGTCAACAACCAGCTCGCCGCCTTCCTCGAAGCCAACAAATCCCTCGACCCCTCACAATCTGGCTTCCGAGCCAAACACAGCACCGAGACCGCCCTCATCGCAGCAACAGACGACATTCGAACTCTACTGGACAATGGTGACACAGTCGCCCTCATCCTCCTCGACCTCTCTGCAGCATTCGACACAGTCTGCCACAGCACCGTTCTACAACGCCTCAATAACATCGGAATCCAAGGAAAAGCACTCGATTGGATCACCTCGTTCCTCACCGGAAGAACCCAGAGAGTCCGCCTCCCACCATTCAAGTCCGAGGCCTCTGAAGTCATCTGCGGCGTACCTCAAGGATCCTCACTCAGTCCCACCCTCTTCAACGTATACATGAGCCCCCTCGCGGCCATCGCCCGCCAACACAACCTCAACATCATCTCTTACGCGGATGACACTCAACTGATCCTCTCTCTCACCAAGGACCCCAGCACCGCCAAAACTAACTTACACGAAGGAATGAAAGAAGTCGCCGAATGGATGAAACAAAGCCATCTGAAACTGAACTCAGACAAAACAGAAGTCCTCATCTTAGGTACATCCCCCTCTGCATGGGACGACTCCTGGTGGCCGGAAGCCCTCGGAAAAGCACCCATCCCGACAGACCACGCACGGAACCTTGGCGTCATCCTGGATTCTTCACTCTCAATGAACAGACAAGTCAGCGCCGTATCCTCTTCCTGCTTTAACATTCTTCGCATGCTCAGAAAAACATTTCGCTGGATCCCCTCCGAAACAAGGAAAACAGTCACCCACGCTCTAGTAACGAGCCGACTGGACTACGGAAACACCCTCTACGCAGGTACCACCGCTAAACTCCAGAAGAAACTACAACAAATACAAAACGCCTCAGCCAGGCTCATATTAGACATCCCACGCAACGAACACATCTCTGGTCACCTTAAAGACCTCCACTGGCTACCCATCAATAAGAGGATCACTTTCCGACTGCTTACCCACGCACACAAATCACTCTACGACATCGGACCAGATTGCCTCAACTCTCGACTGTCCTTCTACACCCCCTCCCGCCAACTCCGCTCTTCCAGCCAAGCCTTCGCCACTGTACCTCGCATCAACAAGACCACCATGGGAGGCAGATCCTTTTCATACCTGGCTGCTAAAACATGGAACTCACTCCCCGCTTACCTTCGCCTCACCCAGAACCACCTAGCGTTCAGAAAGCAGCTTAAAACGTGGATATTTGATAAATAATCCTCCTCCCCTCCCTAAGCGCCTTGAAACCCTCTGGGTATGTAGTGCGCTATACAAATTTTATGACTTGACTTGACTTGACCACCTTAAATGCCCTTTCCTTAAGTAAGCTGAACACCATACCTCAAAACCAGGCCATACTGACAAACGGTCGAAGCCATTGGTGTCTGCTCTGGGAGCAGCGTCAAACCTGCTTTGTGGGTGGAACATCGACAGGGAGAGCATCTGCAGGCAAGCTAATGTTAGTCTACTGGAACTTTAGGCAGAAACCACATAGCTTTCTAAAAGTCACCTTTACAGTGTATTTATCATAAACTAAACTTTAGTTTAGATTTTAATAAATATTAAAATAGTAGCCTCATTCGGATATTACTGTCTGCTTTATAAGCTGATTGCATTCGAGACCGCAATAAATATGTTGCAAAGAGATAAATGATCATGTTATGAATCAAGCAGTGATAGGAAGACCCTAGAAGCGCTGAAGTAGATAAAAGACAATTTACAAATGTATCGTATAAATAAATATGCTGGAGTTGACCATTTGATATGCAGAAGTACTGTCTACAGATTATTACGAAATAATTGTCAACAAAATGTTATTATTTTACACACATCCTTGAAATTAAATATTCCATAATGAGATTTTATTCAGACTGTAAATAGGGATTTTCAGTTTGTGTAGTTTAAACAGTAGTTGAATGAATTTCGTAAGTATATCATTTGACTGCAAGCACCTACTAAATTATATAAACTGGCATATTTGTTTAAATTGCAGACTAACTATGCATTAAAGTCATAAGTATTTTAGTTCATATAGTTCAAATGGGAATTTGAGCATTTTACACACAATAGATGTTTACCTCAAAGCTTCAACTATAAATTTCAAAACACATACTTTATTCTGCAGAGAAGGTGATAGTGAGAAAAGTGTCCAGTTGTCATCTAGAGCAGTGCTTCCCAAACTTTTTAGAATCAAAACCCACGTTTTATACTAAACCTTTGCAACCTTTCTAGCTTTAATGGACATTCGGTGTTTTTTTTTATGCAAATAAAGCATTGTGTGGTGGCGCACTGATATTTACAGACTGCATATTTCCATTGAAATGGCCACTACATTTACACAAACATACGGTTTTACTAATACAACTATACTGCACAAAAATGATGAAATGTGGAAATGAGGTTTCAGTCAAAATCTTTCGTGCATCACTAACTAAAATTTCTTGATTTGTTTTGATCCTTTTGAAGTTTTTGTTTCCATTACACTTCAGAATGACAACATTTTTTCTCATGTGAGAAATCTCCAAACAGCTAAATGTGTCTAGTTTATTTAAATGTTTTGAAATTTGGTTGTGTTACAAAAAACGTTGCATCCGACAGACTCTCATTTAAAACTTCTTGTACTCCAGCAAGATTGTCACATAATTCACTTTACTTTTCTTTCACTGACTGCAAAGTGAAACAAGCATTGGAAATGCAATAGGTCTCGCATTAGAAAAGTTGGAGCTATTGGTTTTGTAAATGACTTTTCTTTTTGTTTATTTGTTGGTCTTGAAAACAGCAAAATTAATAGCTTTGTCATTTACAATGCCAATAGTTTTAACCTTTCGCAAACGTGACACCTATAGCATTTGTAATGTAATATGTGTTGTATTTACATGACTATAAAAAGAAACAGGCTTGTAAATACAAACGTTTAGTTTTGTGAAAATGCACTGCATCCTTACAGCGTCTTCCACTGGGGAGCATTTACCCAGGTAAACACAGAAACAAAATAAGTTTCAGAAAAAAAGCAGTCTATGGTTACTAAACTCCACCATCCTTGCATGCGGCTTTAGTTCCGGAGGCTCAATGTGACCGGAGTTCCACAAAAACACTGCTCCAGCTGGAAACAGCATGCAATTGTTCAACATTAAAACTGTCATGATCCCAAACTGCAGATTATGTGATAAAACAACACTTGCCGACGGAGCAATATGGTGAACGCTGAAAAACAGAGGTGGAAAAAGCCACGTTTGTACTGCTATAAGACAAAAAAATGTTTGCTTGAGCAAATGATGCCAGTGTTTTGTGTTCAAGCCCAGTGGGTGCAAATAATTAAACTTTCAAGCCTTATCCACAACAAAACTTAAGATGCTACGCTGTCAAAAAGACATAAAAGTCAGCAGCTTAAAAAATATATTGGTGTCTACGCGAGCCATTGCCTAATTAAGAACCTAAAACTGTTTACTACTGTACAAGTGTCTGTGTCATAAGTACAACCCTGTGCCCCATGTGCATGCACATATATGTACTGTGCGCCTGGCCAGATACCACTGAAGTTATTATCTTAACTCACAAGTACAACTAAGGATTAACACAGCAGACTACGTTGAGATGCTGTTTTCCCGAAAGCTGACACGGCGGGCAGGGGAGGGGGCGGAGCGGGGAGAGGTCCGACACGGCAGGCAGGGGAGGAGAGTAGGAGGAGGAGGGGGGAGGACAAAGCAGCGAAGGGCGAGAGGACAGGCACTCCTCTGAAAGAATGCAACTTTAAGTAACATTAAACAGCAAAGATGCCTGTGCTTGCACCACACGTCATAGCTCCTAAACCACTCACTTCTTATTTTGATTCTTTCCCAATATTTCACACTACAAAAAGGTGGTGTGTTTTTTTTTGTTGTCCTGAAGCGGAGTGGCCCGGGGGCTGCTTTGCAGGGGGCTGTGGGGACCTTCAGATCTTTACCTTCCTGCCAGGACCTGAGATCACAGGACCAGGGTTAGCGAACTCATGAGGGAGGAAATGAGAGAACGGTATAGTGCTGGCAGCGGAACACACCATCTCGGGCGCTGAATGGAATGTTATAAATATTGCAATTATTTAAATGTCGGTTATAATTGCACTATGTTTTAAATGACCCGTGACAATTGCACATAGAAATTTACGCGAACACATGCACAAATTGTGAGGATATTTCTGTCTACTGTTTACTACTGTACAAGTGTCTGTGTCATAAGTACAACCCTATGCCCCATGTGCATGCACATATATGTACTGTGCGCCTGGCCAGATACCACTGAAGTTATTATCTTAACTCACAAGTACAACTAAGGATTAACACAGCAGACTACGCTGAGATGCTGTTTTCCCGAAAGCTGACACGGCGGCCAGGGGAGGGGGCGGAGCGGGGAGAGGTGCGACACGGCAGGCAGGGGAGGAGAGTAGGAGGAGGAGGGGGGAGGAGAGTAGGAGGAGGGGGGAGGAGAGTAGGGGAGGCACGGCCTAGCGGCCGTGCAATCAAGAAGTGAGGGGGCGGAGCTGGGAAAGGCTGTGAGAGAGAGAGTAGGCAAGGCAGGCGGCTGGGGGCATGTGCACGCGCTTTTAAGCTCTATGCGCATGCGCATTGAGCTTAAATTTCTCGTGCACTGCAAGGAATCGCCACAATTCCTTGCAAGTTGGTTAAAGAGTGGATAAGCCCCCATAGTCTCGCAAGCTCGATGCGCATGCGCATCGACAGGCGAGACCTAAAAAGCTTGTAAACACCAATGCCCATGTTAAACAAGCATTTGCAATGCAATAGATCTCGCATTTACACAAGTTTAAGCTATTGGCATTGTAAATGGCAATGCCTTTTATTTAAAATAATAGGCATTGTCATTTACAATGCCAAAAGCTTAAACTTGCGTAAATGCAAGACCTAATGCATTGCAAATGCCTGTTATGATCCGCGGCCGTTTTATTGCCATTTCGATCCACATTGCCTGCCAAACATAGGAGTATGGAGCGCTGCGAATCCATAGACATGACAGCAATGCGCTACACTGATGAGCTAACCGAATAGTTCGTAATGTCTCAGGACATGGTGATACGCGCTGCGAAGTCTCACCAGCGGCATCCGAGCACTATGCAAGTGAAAAACATTCTATGAAACCACTGGCTATTATTGGAATGGTCGTAAACTTCGCTTGCAACACGTACCCTCCCCTTCACACTCATACAGAAAGATAGGAATCATCAGTCCGCCCGAACACACACAAAAAACACTTCTGTATGTTCCTTATGTGCTAATAACAATAATGATGTGCTTATTTGTTTCACTTTGACATCTGGTGTCTTTAGCGCACTCTCCAATCACCCCCAGACCTTGAGTTGTATCTAGAAGTGATGGACTCTATGAGCTGTTTAGACGGAGGGGGCACGTACAGATGTCCTGGGAGATCTCGGACCACCACAGCCCAGGGAGAGAAAGAGTTGAAGGCGGAAGGGGCGGGTCCCTTTCGGGATTAAAAGGGGGCGGAGTCCTGATGTAATTTGATACCGCGGATTCTCCGGCCTTAGAGGCAGCTGCGGAAAGATGTGCCTATACCCTGAGAAAGACGAATGTTTATGTGATGGAGAGGAGGTCAGGGTGCTGCACTCTTACCCTTCTCAGACACGTGTCTGTGTCCAGTGCCTTGGTCCATGGACACAAAGCCCGCAGGGAAGCCCCTATGTCCAGTCCCTGTGCCAAAGGGTCTCAAAGACTGGCGTGCCTGTGCAGAGGTAGCCTTGGGACAGGTAGCGCCCTGGGTGACACAAATAATGGCACTCCTCCCACCGGCTGCCAATGTGTTGGAAAAATGAGGGGTAGGACAGAAGGTGGGGGCTTACAGAACTGGAGGGCAATGAGAAGAAAAACAGACGTCCGTGCCAGATGGGTGCCAGTGTTAAACACCCTTTTCTTTGCAGCCAGCTCCATTTCGCACTTCTCAACGTTAACTGCAGTCCAAAAGAGAGGCACTAAGCACCCGTGAAGACAGCGCCAGCTCCTGTGCGCGGCACTCCCGACGCCAGAAGGGAACGCGCAGCTACGAGTGGAAAGGAGGGGTGCAGACAGTTTGTGTCACCGAAGACAGTGTGCTTGCACAGAAGAGAGCCCACAAGCCACAGACAGGTCACAGACATGACAGCTCTTTTGGGTTGCGCATGTGCTTAGGACCAGATCGTGGGCGTGTCCTCAAAGGCGACCGTCTTGTAGTCAGGCAGACGTCACTATGTCTTCAGCTTTCTACGGAGAGTCTGACAGCGAGTCTTAACTGCAAGCCCCGTATAATACTTATGAGGCGTTCACATTTTGCCTGATTTTAACATGGTCACTCGTTAAGACCATGCTCGATCGCAGTCTGGGACAGAGCGTCGCCGGCTGGTGTGTCTTTATAATGAGCTGCTTAACCGCTCTCAAACACCCTTGAGTTCGATGCTGTTTAAGCGTCCTTAATTCATGATATCCAGTCACAACGAATTGCTATGGATAGGAATATTCACCCAAAATCTGACTGCTCCTCTTGCACTGTTGACGGAAGAAGCCTGATGTGCACGTCGTGTCGTTTACACGGCATGCAGCACGCAGTAATTACTAGAGACACCGATCAGGTATGTGCATATGCAATTCTTTATTTCGGCTCTTCGTCAGTCCGTCAGGGCACGTCTGTCCTCGTCCTCGTCCTGCTGCATAATGTCCTTTCCTGTCCCCGACAGGAAGTGGTGTCCGGTGACCTGGTCACCACCCTGTGACCCACAGGGTCCTAGTGTCCAGCTTCTGTCGTCATCTGTCTTGGTCATCACATCTTCCCCCTTGTTACAACAAATACTTTCCCCATGCACAAGTCCTTGCCCCACACTGTGGAACGCCTGTGAGACGGTGCGGGAGAGAGAGAGAGAGAGAGAGAGAGAGAGAGAGAGAGAGAGAGAGAGAGAGAGAGAGAGAGAGAGAGAGAGAGAGAGAGAGAGAGAGAGAGTCTCTACATTTCTTCTAGCAGTCTCTTTGTCTTTTTGCATTCTCTTCTTGGTCTTTGTTCTCCGCTCTGCTCTGGTCTTTTACCTTCTTCTTTGTGTGTTGTCACTTCTCCATTTGTTCCTTGCTCTCTTTCCTCCACTTCCGCTGTTGTTATTGCTCTTTCTCCTTCTTCCGTTTTGAACTCCTTGAAATGTGAGCTGTTTCTTGTTATCTTCCGATGGTCTGAGACCGCGGTCACCATTGACCCCTTTACTCCAGTTACTACCAGCGGCTCCTTTGAAAAAGGGCTGTCGGATTTTCTTTGCTGTGTTTGCTTCACTATTACTACGTCTCCTTCCGTTAGTTGGTGTTCAGCTGCATGTCTCTTTTTGTCAGCATATTCTTTCATTTTCTTTTTCTCTTTGTTGTCTCGTTCTGCGATCTCTTGTCTGTTGGTGTCTGCTGTGGCTTCTCTCTGTGGTAGCCTCGTCTTGCTTGTTCTTCCTAACACCAGTTCTGCTGGGCATTTGCCCGTGGTGCTGTGAGGGGTGTTCCTATAGTCTCGTAGTACTTGACACAGCGCTTGTCCAATGGAGATCTGTGTCAATTTTGCTCGCTGGATGGCCCTTTTGATGGTCCCCATAAATCGTTCTGCCATTCCGTTGGCTTGTGGCCACAGTGGGGTTATTTTCCTGTGTTTGATCCCCAGGTAGTCCATGAACCTGCGGAACTCTTCTCCTGAAAATGGAGGGCCATTGTCTGTTTTCAGTGTTTGTGGTGAGCCCCAGGCAGCAAATATGTCGTCCAGCACTGGTAAGGTGGCGTTTGCCGATGTCGATGCCACTTCCCTCACTACTGGGAATCTCGAAAATTCGTCAATGACTACCAGCAGGTATTTTCCAGTCTCCAGTGGCCCATAGAAGTCTGCCGCTAGTTCAGTCCATACAGCCAATGGCAGTTCCGACATCCTCAGCGGTGTGGGCTTACTGGATGATCCAGTTACTTGACAGGTGTGACATTGTGACACTTCTTCCTCTACCATGCTGTCTAGTCCTGGGAACCACACTCTTTCTCTCAGCATCTTCTTTGTCGCTACTATTCCTCTGTGTGACTCAAGTGCTATCTTAATTGTTCTCTTTCGTAGTCGAAGTGGTATTACAATCCTTGAACCTCTCATCAGGACTCCGTTCTCTGTCTCCGACAATTCTTCGCCTATCTTTTTGAACGCCAACAGTTCTTCTTTGTCAACTCCTTCTTCTGTGATGGTGTTACTATTGATGTGTCTCCATCTCTGTAGCCTCACTATCGTTCCTATTGTCTGCATTGTCGGATCTCTTTTTGTCTCTTGCTCCAGTTCTTCACTTGTTATTGACGCTGGAGTGTTTTGTTTCACGATGAAATTGAGGTATTCTTCTGCCATTGTGGTACCATTACTCCGATAAGGGAGCGGGTGTCGCGACATGTAGTCAGCTGGATTTTGATCTTTGCCTGGTTTGTGTATTATCTTGAAGTTATAGTCCATCAGCCTTATTCCCCACCTTTCTATTCTCGGTGGTATTTTTGCTTTTGGGTTGCCATAGATAATCACTAGCGCTTGGTGGTCTGTCACTATTGTGAACGGTTTTCCATATATGAACATGTGGTAGTGCTCACATGCACATACCACCGCCAAGCTCTCCTTTTCTGGTTGAGAGTAGGCTCTCTCAACATCGGACAGGCTTTTGCTTCCGTATGCTACTATTTGTCGAGGTGAATCTTTCCCAGGTTTGTGTTGTGCTAGTATTGCGCCCAGGCCTACCGGGCTGGCGTCTACTGTTAGTTCTGTGCATAGGTTCGGGTCAAAGTATGCTAAGTGGTCGACTGCTGTCACTGATGCTCTTATCTCTTCAAACGCTTTTGTGCACTCTGTGGTCCATTCGAATGGGTCCCCTTGTTTTGTCAGTTCTCTCAAGGGTGTGCTCACCGTTGCGAAGTCTTTTATGTACCTCGCGCAGTAGCTGGCAAGGCCAAGAAACGAGCGCACGTCGGCGACGTCTTTTGGTTCAGTCGTTTTTTCGAGCGTGTCTATCTTACCCTTGTCAGGCCTCATTCCTTTTCGTGAGAATATGTGTCCAAAAAACACTAGTTCTTCTCTTCCCAGCTCGCATTTCTTCTCATTTACTGCCAGGCCCACCTCTACTAGCCGTGAGCATACTTCCCTCAGTGCCGTGTCATGCTCCCCGTCTGACTTCCCAAAGACCAGGATGTCATCGCTGTAGTTTAGACTGTTCGTTATCGGTCTTATTATCTGCCTGATCGTTTCTTGGAATATTTCTGCTGCTGAAGATATTCCAAAGCTCAGCCTTTTGTAACGAAACAGTCCGAGGTGCTTTGAGAAGGTCGTTATGTATCTGGATTGCTCATCTAGCTCCAATTGATGATATCCCTTGCACAGGTCTAGTTTGGAAAATTTTCTCATTCCTGTCAGGCAACTGGGTGCCTTTCTCTTTCGATGGCTGTGTTCGGTATTCTCATGTCCACGCAGATCCTTATCTGCGTAGTGTCCTTCTTTGGTACAGCCACTATTGGGGACATCCATGGCGTTGGTCCTTCTGCAGGCTCAATGATGTCCTGGGCCATTAGCGCCTTTATTTCTTCCTCTACTTGAGGTTGTAGATGTATTCGTACCCTTCGGTGGTGCTGTGCCACTGGCCTGACAGCCTTGTTTATGTGTAGTGTTATTTGTTTTCCTTTAAGTTTTCCTAGTCCTTCCGTTAGCTTCGGGAATTCCTGTAGTATGCTCTCTTTTTCTGACATGTGATACATCATTTTCAGTAGTCCCCTTACTTTTGCTGTTACGTTGCTTAGTAGACATGGCGCTGGAATGTCTCCTCGTAACACATGTATTTCTTCTACGACAGTTTTGCCGTTGTGCGTCATAGTGTCCGTGAATTTTCCCATGTTGGTTACAGGATTTTGTGCACCCCATGTAAATACTCTTACACTTGATGGTTGTAACAGCGGCTTCTTCTTCATCTTGTCATATTCTGTGGCACACATGATGTTGCACGTGGCTCCGCTGTCCAGTACAAATTTTGTTTGATGTGGCCCTACTTCAATTGTCACCCAATCCGTCTTCTTTATTGACTTCCTGTCTATTAGCCTGATATGTTCTTCTTCATGCCCTTCATCCGTGGTCATGAGATATAGGCGTTCTACTTTTCTTGTTATTTCTTCCTCTTCTTCTTATGATTCCCCCAACGAGCTCCTCTCCGTCGCGTCCATGTGCCTTACATGTTTTGTTGTTGTTGTTCTTGTCTTTCCTGGCCTGCCACGTTCACTTTTGAATTGTCCACCTTGGCACATAGTTGCGAAGTGGTTGCTTCTGTTGCATTTTCTGCACGTTTGGCCAAATGCTGGGCATGGTCCTCTGTGAGGGAATTCCAGGCCGCACCTGTAGCATTGGGAACTTTGTTTCTTCGCCGCTTGTTCCTTGTGTCCTCCTTTCCAGTTTCCTTTCCTGCCGGTGTCTGTCATTCTATGTATTTATTCTCTCTTTTGATCCCTCTTTTTCGCTTGTATCATCGCTCTTGCTTCTGCCCTTGCAAGATCAAGAATTTTTTCCAAAGTGATCGGTTCTTTTAGTAGTCTTGTGCGAAATTCCGTGTCTCGGCAGCCTTCTATCAGTTTGAGGCGAAGTGCCTGTTTGTTGTCATACTTTTCAAATTCGCAATATGCTACTAGCTTTCTTAGCCTCGTTGCAAAGTCATCCATTGACTCTTCTGGCTGCTGATATGCCATGTGAAAGGAATATCTCTCAAAGTCGACGTTTCTTTGCGGGTCGAACTTGGCCGTCAGACACTTTTTTAATTTGTCATAGGTTTCTAATTCACTCGGTGGTAGTGTTATGAGGAGGTCCTCCACCTCATCCCCCACTAAGTTTAAGAGTAGTTCTAACTTTTTCTCATTTACTACGTCAGTCGCCTTCATGTATCGTTCAAATTTTATGATCCACTTTTCCCACCGGATGCCCACTTGTGGCTCCGATACAACGAAAGGCACTGGTCTGCGGAATTGTGCACTCTGTGATTTTGTGTCTGGCATTTTCTTTAGACTCTTTTATTTCTAGTTATTTCTCTTGATGTCTCCTTTATTCTTTCTTTACTATTCTTTTTTTGTGGTGACACTCTTTTATTTCCAGATATTTTCTTGATATCTCCTTTATTATTTCTTGTCTATTCTTCTTTTGTGGTGACACTTTTGTCCCCTTTTATTTTGATATCTTTGAGTCTTTCTGTTATTTTCTTTCTTTGTTGAGCCTTTATCTGCTGTTCTTTGTCTTTGCCTGTGCTTTTTCTTTCCTTTCCCTTGCAAATTGGCTCTTTTTCTTTCTTTTTCGATCTTTTCCTGACTTTAAGATGGCCGCCCAACTTTCCTGCTTCCTGATTGGCCCTCGCGCCTGACTTTAAAATGGCCGCCGAGACTCTCGCGAGACTTTTTAGCCAATTCGGGCGCTGCCTGACTTCAAAATGGCCGCCGCGCTTATTCTTCTTTCTGATTGGCTCTCACGCCTGGCCCCAATATGGCCGCCGAGACTCTCGCGAGAGCTCGCGCTGGCTTTTGAGCTCTTCAGACTTCGCGCTCTTCGCGCTAGCGCTTACCGGCTTTGCTGTTCTTTCCTTTTGCGGCGGTCGGGGTGGGCTCCCACGTCGCTGCTGATATCTGGACGGCGCTTCACTCTTCCCTCTTCCTCTTGGCCGCAACGCGATCCAGGGTGGGCTCCTGGTTTTAAATCGCGATTTTTCAATTTCTGCACGCAGGGACCGGATCCGTCCTTCGTCGCCAGATGTCGTGTACACGGCATGCAGCACGCAGTAATTACTAGAGACACCGATCAGGTATGTGCATATGCAATTCTTTATTTCGGCTCTTCGTCAGTCCGTCAGGGCACGTCTGTCCTCGTCCTCGTCCTGCTGCATAATGTCCTTACCTGTCCCCGACAGGAAGTGGTGTCCGGTGACCTGGTCACCACTCTGTGACCCACAGGGTCCTAGTGTCCAGCGTCTGTCGTCATCTGTCTTGGTCATCACACGTCGGAAACGCACTGCTTCAACACGTTCATTATTCCCATGTCCCTCGACCCAAGTCAGCCAAAACAAGTGCAGTCCCGAAAGTGAAAGAGGACGCGCTGCAGCCGAAGCATGGGGATCTCTTATCTTTATGGGGCCATGTTTTTGGCCCCATAAAGATAAGAAACTGCTTTGCGACAGCAGCAAATCAAGCGAGCCAGTCCGGCTTGGAGACAAAGGGCGTGAACAGAAAACCCTCATTTCCAATGGCAGGTCACCGTTTAGTAATAACGGCCACGTCAGCCAATGGAAATGAGGGGCAGGGCTTAAAGCCCTCTTTTCAAAGTCCACGCGGGACCTAAAAACAACTAAGGAGCAGTTTGTCAGAAGACAAAGCCTGACATTTGGTCCCTGTCTTTGAAGCCAGCAAATGTGACCAGATAAATACAGAATTTAAAGGCCTCTTTATTTATTGCTTGGAGTTTCCTACAGTTTGGGAAACATTGATCTTGAGAGTCATCTAATAATCTGAGAAAGGTATCTGAAATGTTTATGTCTGAACCTATTCTTTTAGTGAGTACAGTTATTGTATTTTTGTTAATGTCAAGCTATCCTATTCAATGGTAATACATTAAAAGGACACTATATGGCCTGGGTTAGATACTGTCAAAGCTCCCTCTAATGTACTGCTACACACCCTCAGCAAAACACAGAGTGACTCAGTTCCACAACAGGTGCCTCTACAATATGCACTCAAGTTCTCATATCAAAATTATACAGTAGGAAAGTGAAAATCCACACATGCCTAGGAAAATAAACTACAACCAGTACAGTATGTAATTGAGCCAACGCATCTTAAACTCTAGGTAGAATTCCATTCTGTAAATTTTTACTTTACTGATCCAGAAAACAACTTAGCATCAACCATAGTCAAATCACTCTACCGCCTATAAAGGAGCACTCCGGTCTGAACTGTCGAGTAGAGATTTGGGGCTCCAAGGATGTATTTCACTCGTTTTTTTTTTTGGTGTGGAATATGCTAGTTTTGCCAATTATATATTGTGTAGGTTGCTGGTCTGGTCCGACTCTCACCTCACCAAACCTTTATGCCTGGTTTGTTTGATGGCTTTTAGTTGTATTTTAGTGGGAAACTCTGGTGACCTTCCTTTGGGGTTGGGCCAACTCCTTCTCATATATGCCAAAGGAAAGTTTATTTGCATAGTTTTCCTTTTTTTTACTTTGTTTTTCATTTTGCAACAATAAAATCATATCGTCAACGATACAGCATATACGGTCATACCTTTGTTTTTGTTGTTGATACTTGGTACAGGAAGCAACATTGGAGATAGACAATCACCATATTGTCTATCTTAATCCGTGGCAAACCTTCGGTCCAAATGAACTGTACCATATCTGATTGTAGTGCGCAGAAGAAAAAGGATGGGAAGGGAAAGAAGTAGTTTGTAGGATATATAGGAACTTTGGCATCGCAACCATTTTAAACAGTGCTACTCAGCCCACCACGTTAAGAGGGAGAGTAGCCTAGTGAGCCATAGCCCTTTTGGCCCCAACCACAAAAGACGTCAAGTTAAGGTCTCCGGGCTGTTGTTGGGAAAAAGGCAATCTGCATCCTCAGGTGCCGGAAATGGGGCTATGGCTTGGATATCATTGTGTGAGCCCCAGAATGGGATTTAAGTGAACTTGAGTCCATTCACTGTGAGACCCGAAGCATCAGCATAGACGTGCAACATGTGTAGGAGGAGGGGAGATACAGTGGCCTTCTGATGCCATTCACATTTTTCTTCTGTCAACTACAGCATTGAGCATGGAGCAATGGGTTAGGCCATTTTAGCCATTAACTATCTTCAATGTGAGGGAGAGCATTTTGCCCTTTCACAAGGAGCACAAACTTACATTGAGTAGGGCCTATCAGAGGTACAGGTTAGTATGGCAATATGTGCTTTTTGAGATAAAAAAAAAACAGTTCTACTTTTAGCCAATGCTTCTTTTAGACAGCTGAGGGCCTGTAATTTTGGCTAAATATAAACTTTTGTAAAAAAACAGGAGTGTGTTTTGAAGGGCCGGCAGACTAAGCAGGCATTTTAATCAATTTGCCTTTCCGGTGGAAGGTGATTGGGACATCCTCATCTCCCGCGAGGGAAGGAAAAATGGAAAATGTAATTAAATGCATATTAGTTTGACTTATTGTGTATGTTGCAAGTAGAAGTAATTTGCATGTCTGGTGTTAGCAAATACCTTTTTATATAAAATATACCTGTAGAGCTTTCCAGCTAGTCTTCTTCGTCCATTGGTCTATCATTGAGTCATTTACATTGTTGTCCTGCCCGCTACCAAGCAAGTCTGAGGAGTATACCTGGACTAACTTAAAGACAACAGTTTATGTGGTAATATCACTAAGATCACACTTCATCCATGCATATACTCTTAGGAAAGAGGCCAAGAACTAAAATATAACGTTTACACTCTTTTATTAAAATATAATCTGATTGTTTCAGGTTAAAATTTCAGAAGAAACAAATATTCTGAAAGCATACAATGTAAAGATATCTTATACATTTAAATAAAATACATAAAAAAGATTTTTTATCAATGCAATACATAAAAGAACAGCCTAATACAGTAAATACATTTCACATTGCAATCATTTCCAATTAGAAAAAAATACAAAACAAACAGAACACCCCTTATACTCTGATGGTTCGAATGATGTTTCTACCAATTTGTGGGATCCAATAGCCTTAAACAATTCATATGTTACTACCAGAGTTCCTAAATTGGCATATAGCTGGTGTCCTCTAGGCTTTGCTTGGATTCTCTATTGCTCAATGCGTCAACGTGTTTCGGTGTTAGTACGGTAGATAAGGTCACACCTTCCTCAGGACAGATTAAAGCGGGGTCCTCAATTTCATATGGTTGGAATCCTTCTAAATTATTGGTGTCGGCGTGGTCTTACGTTTCTCTCACCCGATGTCATCTAATATCTCACCACCATATTAGGCATGGTTCATGATTCAATGTCTTGATTCTTGGATATTCTTGTCAAAGTAGCTGTGAGCCTACAACATCCTACATGACCAGACTCCCTGGATGTAAAGTATAGCACCCCTTTGTACAGGTATCGTTTTCTTGTATCTCAAATCTTTTTTTGAGGTCTGTGCGTTTAATTCCTCTCTTATATTGATTAAGTCTGAATAGATGGTTCCCTCTCCTCTCCGGTGTCCAGTGTTTTTTTCCCCTTTTTTTTCCGATGTGCAGATGTCTTCTAATATGAGGGATGTTACTATTTCTAAAGATTCCACTGGACGTAGAGGCTATGTGGTACACTCATCAACTGAGTTATAGAACTGGATATGTTCTTGCAATCGGCCGCTGTCATCGTTACCTCGTGTCCTTCTCGGTGTTTGATAATTCAATTATCAAAACACCGAGAAGGACATAACTCTCGGATGACCTTCTAACCACACAAGACTCATGTGAACTGCCAATTGTAACTCCTCAAACCGCTGATGACATTGCTTGACACATGTTGCTGAACTCTTCCACTCGATACCGTCACTGCCTTGTGACTGTACACGCAAGTACTTGGTTGAACAGTATGTACTATTGTGAAGTTCTAGGCATGTTGGAAACTTAGAATTGAATGCTCCACACACTTCTGTTCCTTCAGCGAGACAGCATTTAAGATATGACATGCAATATCTTTTGCCTTCCTCTGGAGGAGGCCCCACGTTAATTTTTGTGGGCCCAGCACAGGCAAATTCATGATTGACCAACAGCCGGGGAGCCCCGGGGAGACTCTTCTCTTCCCTAGACACTCAAAGATTGTTCCATGCAGCATGCAGCACACACACCCCCAGATATAGATTGAATGGTATTTGTTTTAAGTTTGGGCGGTTGCCTGTCCCTACACAGGAGTCTTGACCAAACTCCTGAGACGGCTCCAAAGCCTCCAGAACGCCTCTGCACACCTGATCCCCGAGCATCCCTCGCCACAGCCACATCACACCCCACCTGAGAGACCAGCACTGGCTCCCAGTCAACAAAAGGATAACCTTCAAGCTCCCCACCCCAGCACACAAGGCACTCCACAACACCGGACCAATGTACCTCAACAGACGATTCAGCTTCTACACCCTCACCCGCCAGCTCCGCTGCCCTCGCCACAGTCCCCGCTTCCGAAAAGCAACCTCCGGCGGCAGATCGTTCTCCCACCTCACTGCCAAGACCTGGAACACCCTTCCCCATCCACTTACGGCAGACCCAAGACCTGCTGACCTTCAGAAAACTCCTCAAGACCTGGTTTTTCAAGCAGCATCAGCATTCCCCACCCCAGCGCCTTGAGACCCTCACGGGTGAGTAGTGCGCTTTACAAATGATATGATTCATTGATTTCACCTGTCAAAATAAAGAGATATTTCAATATTGCCACTTCTGCATGCCCCGCTGTCGGCAGCTTGACGCGGATCCACATGCTATGGTTCTGCACTTCCCTCCAATTTTACTGGTAAGCAGTAGTCACGGCCCTTGCACTCTGCAAAGACACATCAATGACGCTTACATGGGAAATTTGTACATTAGGAATGTATGCCAGGTCCAAGTAAAACAGAGTCACGTCACGATTTAGAGACCTGGGGCTGATAGTTGCGAATCGCTTATTTACAAAGTGGTGGAAGCATATAGACCCCCCCAGAGACAATCAGCTGGAAAAGATCACTCAAAATATGGGCGCACGTGGAAAGTACAACATTGCATAGGGAGGAAACAGTGGGGCTCCGCAAATATCCCACTAAGCAATAGTGGGACACACTACTCACAGCCTTCAAGAATGAAGGAGACGGGGAAGATGATGATGCCCAGCCTGCCGATATGCAACCAGTACACTAGGGATCTCAAGCCAAAAGATGGTGGTATTTATGGTTAGCAGCGCAAACCACTGTGAAATCGACATAGAGCCAGAGACCACACCTGGAGACTCCCCTGACTCCTGGCCACCCAATTGCACGGCAATGTCTTTTAACACCCACATGTGTTTAAGTCCCACCTTGGCGAGCCACTAAATTGTCATGTACAGGATGCACAATTCCATACTCAGTCATGCAATGTTCACTTCATTGTTGACAGGTGATGGTACTCCAGGGCAGGTGATATTGGTCTCAGAAATCGCGGAAGCAAGACGTACCCTTTCGCTCACTCACTCGTACTTGTCCGTAATGCAGTATACCAGCCACTACCATCAGCAAAATGCATAAATCTAAAACAGCATTGTAGCAAGTCCATAGACTATGAAGTAGTCTTATTATATAAAGGAAGATCTCTGGGATTTGTCAGCAGACCCCATACCTTAGTGCCTAACTGGCAGTTTTATATCATAGGAATTGCATAGCTCTTCTCCCTGGAAAGGTCCCTATCCAAGTGTGTGTTAAACCAACATGCATCCCTATAATATCAAAGCACGAGTTTCCAGCAGTCGCAGCTCTATAGCATGTTTTGTCTAAGTGCTAGGGACTGACCAGAACAGAATACCAAGGAGCATTGTTTATCGACCTTGCACTCAGAGTGCAGACTAAACTCCAGGAACATGCAGAGAACGCAGAGAGCAGACAGTTCTCATGTGAAAAGCACAGAGTCTTGCAAAATAAAGTCATATTGTGTTTAAAAGCAGCATCATGACAGCAGAGCTCATATTAACTTAGCAATGTTGACAATTACACTAACGGCCATATGACAATTCCTCTTATCCTCATGTCTTCTTCAGACAGGCCGAGGCTTCCCAAAATGGAACGCAGGGCCCTCCATATAGTGCACCCTTTCAGGCACATTTACTCAGTGTACACTCACAGCACACTTACTGTCCAGCACTGATATCTATATGCAATGTACCCTTACATGAACACATGTATTCAGCACACACTGTTTAGTACTGAAGCTTTCCTATATTCAACCAAGGTGTGCTTATTTTAAAACCCATACACTGCCAGCACACACACTCACAATGTGTGGGCGCTGGACAACACTTCACCCTTTTTGTATTGTACTTCATGCTAGAACACATACGGCCAACACACGCTTTCCCTGCAAACACACAGCACAGTACTATATCTCTCATGTAATGTATTCCTCTCTCAGTAAATGAATTGGCCGCACATGTACCACACAGCACTGCACCATCCCTGTACTGTACTCTTCCAGGCACACAACCAACGCAGCACATCTATCTACCTGATGTGGGTCAAGATTGAGTTATGCACACAGTAGCAGAACGTTTTAAAAAGTGAGTGAGTCTGTAGGCCTCACACTAGTCATACAGGGTAAAAAGGTTCTGTTCAATACTATTGATCACTTCATGGTATGCTACCACCACCACGCCCGTGCTGCTCAGCTCTTGGTGAGTCTTCCAACACTATGAGGGTATCGCTTTGAGCACCACTCCTGGTCCAAGAATATCACAGTCCGTAAGACAGACCTATGTCATGGTGCACACACATGATCCATGTTCGCATATGACAAAAAAATCAGCATTAAGTATCCAGACAACAGTTCAGAGGAACACTCAGAGCAGTGATACACATCTTTTCCCTGCAGAGGACTTTTCAGTCCCAACAAGGGGTAAGCAAGGAGGTAAAGAAGTCAAGAGTGACAATCAGATTTTTAAGACCTGAAAAGGGGTCCACAGTAGAGTGAAAGGTCGCATTTAATGGTGAAAGGTAAGAAAAGTAAGGGACAGTCAAAACATGTTTCCTAAACAAAAGGTAGAGTTGAAAAGAGTGAAAATCTTGAGGAGGGATAAAATCTGTGAATTTATCTAGGCGTTGACAAAGGCAGGGTTTCACAGGTGTGGTGAATGTTATGACAACGCAGGAAGTGACATCACAAACAGTGATTCATAACCAGTTTTAAAGCAAAGGCTAAAGGTGTACTTACTTCCGAATAATCAGTAGTCGTACAGGGTAAACACAACGATTGAAATGGTGCCCAAGGCTATTGCAGGCAATAACAGGCAATAACAAGTCGTTCAATTACAAACTGACCACCATGACAGGATATCCTGAACATTACCGTTATTTAACGTAATCCCCATGTCTTGGAGGAATCCCAATTTCTGTGCTCAACATTAACAACCACATTCAAGTAGGTCAGTTCGTTCTACTGAAAACGTATTTACGATGCATGTTGATGCTACACTTTTTATATAGCTAATGCTACCAGATGACTTCATGTCTTGATAGTACTATTGTAGTTTACACAAACCATTGTACGATTGAACCTTTGTCTAACTGCTTCTCCATAAATGCCAAGGACAGCACACATGGTGACGGACCTCAATGACATGGAGAAATTTTAGATCATTATAGACAGGCGTATTATCTCCTTAAAAGCAGGAACATTTTGTTAATATAGTTCTGCTTCTTATCCTTAACCTAGTTCTGAAAAAAAAGTTCATTTTCAGCCAAAACTACAAAATTCTGAAGCACACAAGTTGAATAGTTCATACCACAGAAATACCCACCTCATTTACAAAGTATTGTTTTCCTTAGTAACCTCAGCAATGTTTTTGAGCACAAGCTGTGGATTTTGGCAGTCGCTCTCATTGCAACTATGAGTGGAAAGTAATCGGCAAGGCTCAGCACCACGCAAGGAAAAAAGATTACAAATGACAGTCTTTCCCAGATGTGATCCTTATGCCTATTGCAGGCATTATGCAGAGCTTTGACGTATTTTGGTATGCTGTAGTTGGCCGTTTTTCTGATTCCTCTCTCCTTCATCAGAACATGCACCAACAATTGCTCACGGTACTCGTGATCTACAAGAAGTCCCCCATAAAAACCATACTACCTGCCTTCTTACAGATGAAACAACATGATGTTCACGCACGGTAGGCAGCTGGTCCCCTCCTATCCTTATCTCCCTTATCCGTAAAACCATTTTGAACAATCATTGGCAAAGCCAACAGGTCACACCTTTGAGACCTATTGGTTTTATCAATATTTTTAAACCTTGCTGTACAGCAGCCCCGGTAGTTTGCAGCATCGTTAATAAGAAAAAAATCTGATTATGCTACTACTTTTTATTTATTTGCTGTAATGAGTTGGATCAGCAAAAAAAGAGAAAAATGCACGAAAGCATTTCTTTAAACTCAGAAGGTACGTGGGAAACACAGATGACCGGGGAAGCAACGCGGGGTGCGGAGGGGAAGCAACACGGGGTGGGGAGGGGGGAGGGGAAGCAACACGGGTCGGGGTGGGGAGGAGAAACAACACGGGTGAGGAGGAGAAACAATACGGGCTGGGAAGGAGAAACAGGGCTGGGGAGGAGAAACAACACAGGGTGGGGTGGAGAAACAACATGGGGTGGGGAGGAAAAGCAATGGGCGACACAGAAAGAGGCTGCAGAAGGGGGGAAGCAACATGGAGGGTAGGGGTGGGGAGGTGAAGCAATGGGCAACCCGAAAGGTTGGAGGTAGGGGAAAGCACCATGGAGAGGGGGGTGAGCAGAAGAAGCAACGAATGAGACAACAATGTTGAGCAGGTGGGGGCGAAGCACATAGGAGACAGTGCCTTGTAGTGGATGACAGCTAGTAAGCACATGCACTCTTTTAGAATGCTTTACGAAAAAGAAAAAAAGTAGGGCTTGAAAGGAAATAGTGGAAGCATAGAAACAGCCCAAAAGTGATGGTAAAGACACTATCCTTCATGGGAGAAAAAAACACAAGATTCACAAGCTGGAACATGAATAAGAAGCAGGTGAGCCAAACAAATGGTAAGAAATTGGGGGCTCCAAGTCCCAGTATGTCTTTGTAAATCTACAATATATAATTTTGCAACCAGACCAGCTGCGCTCTGTAGTACGCTCAACCTGAAAATGTGGTACCATTAAAAGAAAAACTCTACATGCCACTCAGTTACAGTTTGTGCACGAAGGACTTCAGATTATGTTTTGTATTAAAAATTGGCTTTACCCTCTGCTGAATCCTTCTATCCTGTCACACAAAAAAGGAAAAGTGATTTCTGTTTACAATCAATTAGTGGTGCAACAAACCTCAAGGCATATTGATTACTAGTTGCCAGAAGATCCACATTAAAGCTGCTTTGCATCACCCACAAAGCGATACATGGAACTGGACCACTCTTCATCAGAAATAAAAAACATAAAATACATTCAACAAAGGAACCTCTGATCTAGATTGGCACCCCGGCTCAAAATCCCAACGTACAAGAAGATAACCATAAGTGGCACATCCTCCTCTGTTCAAGCAGCCAAAGTATAGACCATTACACCCAAGAACCACAGATAATTTACCTTATCTTCAGAAGACTACTCAAGAGTTAGCTCTTCCCCACATAACTACCATACTCAAACATAAAAATACAGCAGATCCCTCACTATATATAAGCATTTTATTGGACTATAGATGTATAACTACGTATGTGTATTGCTTTGTATAAACGAGTATAATAATTATGTTTTTAAATATATATATATTTGTTGGTTCTGCTTAAATGTACATATTACTTATGGTTAGATTATTTTATGTTTAACACGTATATAGGTGACTGCATACATAAGTAATATATTCTATCACAAATATCTACAACTGCTTCACTATTAAATTACAATTAAAAAAGTATTAACTTAAAATACAGCAACACTTGAAAATCTGAATGTATTAAATACAACTTAAATCTGCATATACTACTTTCCTTATACATATATACCTTCCATGTACCTATGTATCTATATATTTATTACCTTGCTTCTAATTCAGTAAACGAAAGCACTACCCTATATGTCACCCTATACCTCTCGCAATATATCCTCTACCTCCACTCTGACTCGTCTGAAACCTCATTCAAATCCTCTCTCCAATGCACTACCCAATTTTTACCCTATACGTCTCTCAATATATCTTCTACCACAACTCTCTGACTCATCTCTAACCTCATTCTAGTACTTTTTCAATACACGAGCCTATTTCTCACCCTATACCTCGCTCAATATCTCTTCTACCTCCACTCTCTCACTCATCCCAAACTCTATACTACTATCATCCCCCAAATAACCCTTTGTAGTCCTTTCTAGATTCTTCTCTCCTATACCCCTCCTAGCATCATCTCATACCTCTTTTACTATTCTGATCTCCCAAATAATCCTTTCTAAACCCTTTCCTCTGACTTTCCCCCCTCCACCTCTCCTTTACTCATCCCAAAACTCCTCCTTCTGCTATGAACTAAAAAAAATGGCCCTTCCCTCTTCTATCCCTCCAGTATCTTTTTCAATCAAAATAACAGACTAAAATGTCCACTGCTCAAATTAATTTCATATTTCCCTATACTAATTCACAACTAATCCTTTCTGGGTTCCAGAGAAGCATGATACATGCCAGAAAGGGGCCTTGAAGCCTCATCAGGAGCAGTAAGCGATATATGAATGCAACTACGATTACAAATAGGAGTAGCCAGAGAAAGAGAAAAAGCATGGGCTGACGAGTCTAATATACTGAACAGTATTGTTTGCCATGAAGGTGAATGATACTCCTGCGCTCTACCAACTTCAAGGAGTTTTGCAGCCATCAGGTGGGACTTTTCAGAACTCCGTCTTTTTAGTGTTCAAAGTTTTTTATTTTATTGAAAAAGAAAAACATACAATCAGATATCATTAGGATACAAGTATAAGGTATACCTTCAATGCAATAATGTCAAGAAGATGATACACTATTCCATGTGATAAATTATGGAACTTCATATACTCAAGACTGTAGATGTAAAATAAGATATATGATGTAACTATGAAATCACTATGAGTCCGAGTCCACTTGTAAAATCAACAAGTATAAGATATCTAACAGCATACAAAAATGGGTGGGTGCAAGTGTAAAGAGGTTTGTATATATCTTAGCGTGTCAAAGCTGTGTCTTTTTAAGAGAAGCTTCACATTCAAAGAACTCGTTACTGTACAGTAGGAGTAAGAGTAGGGTGACAAGACGTCCCAGATTTGCAGTGACAGTACCGATTTTTCACCAGCTGTCCCTCCAGGTTTCAGCAAATTTTGCACGTGGTTTTCAGAAAAAGCCTGGGTTTAAAAGTTACATTTAATTTAGGCCCTTAGTACCTCTCCTCGTCTGTGTTTCTGAGCGCTGTAATTTAAGCCATTCTGTGCTGATGTAAGATTGCAGTATTCCGTCCATCTTTGGTAAATGTTCCGGTTTGGGGTTTTTCAAATCTGGATCTCCCTGGTTAAGAGGCTAAAGCTTAGTTCTACAGTATAGGAATGCCCCTTGTGTGTCTCAGTCCTCTGCTGAACGCGTGTGAAGCCTCTAGGACCACCCAGCAAACTAAGGCAGGTTTTATGAATCTGTGAACAATATGACACTCTAGCGCTTGATAAACACTCACATAAATAAAAGAATGGACGGAGCTTAATCGGATTCAGCTCACTGGCAGAAAGACTTAAAACTTGAGTCACTGAGAATAAAACAATCTCAGACATTGATATGACCGGATATTCCGCACTGTGGCAGTAACCCTCGTGAGGTTTAATCCAAGTGTTTGCATAGCACATACTGTTTAGTAGGGGTGAGATTAATGCCCTGGTACAGTATTTTTCATGTGCCACTAAAGTTAGCAGGATAATTCGAAAAACCCTTATCTGTGGTCGTTCTAATTAAAAAGCTTTCCCACAGGGCCAATCTTGTTCATTAGCAGCAGAGGAGTAATAGACTTGGAAGCAGGAAGTGAAGTGAACATGTCGGATTGGATTGGTGTCTTGCAGTGGTCTGCTGAACATGCGCACTCTCCGACTCGAACTGTGTTAGGAAGCCGAGGGGAACACAGGCACAGCATCAGTGAAGGCACTGCGCATGAGGCAATGGAAGAGAGCAGTCACCTCCAGGTCACTGCACACGTGCATGCAAGGCCTGCCTGAGTGAGCAGCTGTGCCAGCCTGTGCACTCCAGTTTTTGACTCAGTGGAATGCATCGTCGTGGACCACTAGTGCTTGGAAGTAACTGGTGCCTTTTGTGGCAAAAATACCAGTAAAAAAATTATTGGGCAGGAGTCCTGAGCAAATATATAGAGTTACAAAATGATTAAGCCAGGAACGAATTCACTAAAAAAACAGACAAAGCGTAGTTTCAATTTCTGAAGGCATCTAAGTGGGGCTTCTTCAATCAGATATTTCTGGTACACGAGTCACAGGACACTGAATTGAGTTATCTTTTCTACTGGAATCCAGTGATGAGCCTTCAAAGGAGGTGTTGCATGATACTAGTTCCAAGAGGTTAGACAACCTCTGATTTAAGCTCTACATTCGGAGACCTGTACAGATGCTGTTGCAAAGTCCGTCATGTAAGGATCATAGCCAATATGCTTTTGACTCCGTAGCTCTACCGGAGCAGAGAAGAAGGTTCAAAAATAGATTTAGCAGCTACTTTGGGAGGACAGCAAGGTGACCATATCATGTTCTCATGCACTGCCATCAGTGATCTGGTTACTGACCCCACTGCCACAATATAATAAATTAACCCTTTAGACAATGACTACATACCATGCCACAAACACCCACAAATGAGCGTGCAAGAGTGCAGACGTTAAAAAGAATCAGAAACAGCAGATGGAGGAAGTTAGCACATATGACTCTACCTTGGCTGCTCATACTGGCGCCAGACAGATATGGAAGGTCCCACCCACTGGCCATCAAAAAACTTGAAATCACCAAGCCCTTTATGTTAGGCACATCCTACCTACCACAAAAGAGAGTGCACATCCTGAAAGCTCCACCAATATCAGATGGAAGGAAGCAAGACACTGCCCTGACTGTATACACCACCACCAGACAGCCGCCGAAGGCCCCAATATTAGTTCACCCTCCTCTCAGAAAGCATTTGCCCCCTTCAGGCAATGGCAATTCTTTTAACCAAAGATACACAGAAGGAAAACAATGAAAAGCAGGAGTGCAAACCCCAGACAAACACACAAACGCTGACTTGTGGTAGCCAGATAACATGGCCTTCCAACACCAGTCGGCCGGCCCCTAAATATATTGGTCTTGATGCAAACCAAGTACCACTGAGCTCGTTCAGCCATGACCATTTTTCCTGCCACTGAAGAGCAAGCAAGAACACAGATCCAAATGACCAAAATCAAGTACAGAAAGATGCAAGATCATGTGAATCTATCCTACCCTCACACATCACTGGCAGCCAATCCCAGATGGCCATGTCCATTCCCAGATGGCCATGTCCATCAGCCCTTCCACCACCCAAGAACTACTGAACCCTTCAGCTCACACCTTCCTGCTTGAAAAGAGCATGCTGGACCACAGGCCTCTATTAACTGTAATAACAGCAGATGAAGGAGATTCAGATGGGTCTGGCCAATGGCCCTTCCTAACTATTTTTTACAATACACTTCCACGAGTCCAAAACAGAGGGTAAAGACAGGGGATCTGCCTATTTGGATCTGTTAGAGCTTAGTAAGGAAGTCTTTCACTTCCGTGCAGCACAGTTTGTCAGCATGTCCACCTCATAGAATCTCCTCATTACCAAATGTCAACCCTCTCCCACATATATTCACACTACAACCAAAATGGCAGCACACCTCGCATCACCAACTAAAACAACAATAAATTCATTACTATTCAATGAAAATGCATCATAGAGTATGCCCTCCAATCATTCCTATTAACTTATACTCACCTCTCCTGCATATAGGCGAGGTAATTAAGTGGAACCCAAATAGGGTAAGGAACTAATGACAACAAATAACACGAGCACCTACCCCCAGTTTCTTTTATTTATTTTATTTTAATTTTACTTTATGCGATTTTATATAGCGCGAACATTACCCGAAGGTGTCAGAGCGCTTTACAAAAGAACCAATTGCGTTACATAAGGACTTTGGATTACATGAGTTACATTAGTAGTTTGAAGTGAAAAACACCTATTTAACTTTATATGTTTTACCCATGTGTTTTGTCTCTATCCTCCATCCATGCCCCAATGTCTGCAAAACCCTTTATATTATACGATATCCTTGTGCATGTTCTAGTGTGCAGTGGAGTATGTGTGTATATATGTAATGAATCAAGACGAAAATAGTTTGAAGCTAATAATCTAATAATGGTATGATACCTATGGTTATGATTTCCACAGGTACCGAAAAGAGCAAACTGAACATTAGGGTAAGTAGCCCCTTTGCATGTGTGTTGTTTTTTTAAAATAACATTTTATTGATTTTCAAAATGTTAAGGAATAAAATAGTACAAAACAGAAAAACTAAAACCCCATGACGCAGCCACGTTTAAAGGCCCAGCAGCATAGCTGTGGCACATATAAGAAATATTAGAGAAGACATACTGCAGCACATTATCAGAGTCCTAGGAGAGAGGCAATAGAGTACAGTAGCAAAGGTATCCTCTCAACTCCATAAGGGAGCACGTAGAAACCAGTAAGAGGACAAAAGTCACCTATTTCATCCGGCCCATTAGACAGGGTGCTCCCCTCGACCCACCAGAGGTCCCTTTAGTCTGAACCAACGGCACTGTCCCTCCAGGGCGCAAATATCCATTCATACTTTTGGGGGACCCCGCATGCTTTGTACCCCAACTTCTCAATTGCAGCACAATAGTCTATTATCCTCTCCCATACGTGAAAGGTAGGGGCAGATTTGTCTCTCCAATGGCACGCATGTTTTATGTTTTATATTGAATGTCCAGACCGACTGAGCTAGGATGCCTGACTTATAAAAATAGATAACAGACCAGAAATTCCTGGGGCATACGCATAGTCCTGATTACTGCCCATGACCCCTATGGGCCTTACCTAGCAAGGGCTGTAACATGTCGGCAGAGATAAGGGTGTAGGGCCATCATACCCTGTTAGCACTCACATGTATTTTTTATCCATACCACTAACACCTGTTATCAACAAGCATTTACAATGCAATGGTCTCGTCTTTGTTAAAGTTAGAACTTTTGGCATTGCTCATGACATTTTTTTTGTTTTGAAAAAATATAAATAAATGGCATTGTCATTTACAATGCCAATAGCTTAATCTCTCGCAAATGCGAGACCTATTGCACCCACACACACACACACACACACACAGAGCCACACGCACCCACCCACACACACAGAGCCACACAGAGCCACACACACACAGAGCCACACACACACAGAGCCACACACACAGAGCCACACACACACACACAGAGCCACACACACACTTCAGTGAATTTAAGAAAAAAATCTTGTACCCGTTTCTTCTCCGGGAACTCTCCCAGAGTCTTGAACTCGCTGCCTCAGGATCTGCTCGCAACCAATCACTCCTTCACTTCAGGAAGAAACTTAAGCTTCATCTTCTCAATAAATACCTGCACCCTCCCACATAAGCCATCTGACTGACCTATTGCCCTTACCCCACACTCTTCAAATAAATCTGAGCATCACTACCTTTGGGAAAAACTGTGACTCTACTCTCCCCACTTTTGTAACACCCTACCATACTACCTCAGAATGATATCATCCACACATCATACTGTCTAGTGTATACTTCTTTTACATACTGTTACTATGTATTCCGATTAACTCCATATGCAACTCAAGTAACTGCTACTAACTCCGTAAAGTGCTCTGATACCTTTGGGTCAAGTTTGCGCTATACATAACTGATAAATAAATATTATGCAGCTTTTTTTTCTATTTTATGTGAACCTCTTAGGAGTTCAAAATTATGAATTAAACACATGACTGGGTTTTGTGCCATAGACCCACACTTCAAACCTGTTCCTAGATTTCAGCACCCAGTCGAATGAAGACTAACAAGCGCAGCATTTTCTGAATAATGCATCCTAGGAATCCTACTTGTGGTCGGAACTAGAATTTGGCACAGCCTGACCCTGGGTGGCTTGTGATGATTAACAAGCTTTACACTTTGTTTTACATTTCAGTGCAATTTTGTCTTGTGCTAATTCACTGTGAGTAACTTATTGTGCAAAAAAAGTTCCAACACTATCATATGAAGAAGCAGAGTTTCCAGTGGCCGTACTTGCCCTGACAAGTCCCTTCCGGTAGGCATGTGGGAAATTGGGCCTTTTACAAAAGATGCATCCTTTCCTCAACCACACCAGACAAGATCACATGCCTTCTGGTTTATGGTGAAAAACATACGTTCAAACAAGCATGTTTTTCTGAGAACAGGAATTTAAAGCAGTTGCTTGAGTTGTGCCTTTAGTTCTATGTTGATGCCAATCCCTCAATGTGTCTTTATGCATCTACTTTCTGATGCCTGCAACCTGAAGCCCCATAGACAACTCCTGCTGAAACCCCACTGGCAACTCCTGCAACAGCAGTGTTTGTTAACACTATTCACCTGGCACATGGGGCAAGGTCTAAAGAAGTTCCAGTCTACTCTTAGTTAAGTATTATATTCGGCTATCACACAGACGTTCTTTAACTAATCTAAATGAAAACTTGTGCTGCGCGATTTGATATTATTCTATGGATTTAACACCTACTGATTGGGCTCTTCAACAGCATAACCATTGACTACCAGGTTCTTCTCAAGTTAGTCCCTGGCACAAAATCTGAACAGAAGCCCTTCGCACCTCCAGCATTCTCCGTTGCTCCGCCAATTCATTAAAGAGCTGAAGATATTTCTTTACAGAGCACACGATAGCCATGGCCCATGTATAATTAGTATCTCATATATCGCCATATGCTAATGCTAGAATACAAACAGTCCTGGCTATCAACTGGACCCTTACCATGATAGTGGCTTTCTGCCAGTTCTAATTACTTAGCCAACAGCAGTGTGCATGTTCGGACTTGTTATTTGGATGTCACCATTGAAAACACAGGCCTACAAGTTCAACCCAGTTTAATGTTGCAGACAGAAAAAAAAACAGAACCAGTTCACAGTACATACACGCCTAGAAGAGGGAGGACGAGCATGAATAAGAAACAGCTTGCGTATGGCTTTATACGGAAATGAAGGCGTGAGGAGGAATTTTTGTGGACAAGTGGGGAACATGTGCAGAAGAGCCTGGAAGGACTAAGGTAAAGAAGGATGGGAAAAGCGAGGCAAACATGCAAATAATCCTATGTATTGACGGGACGGATAAAACTGAATTATTTCTAAATCATGCCTTGTCCTCTTGCTCTTGCAGCATCTGCTCCTTCAGCCCCTGCAGCTCCTGGGGAAGCCTGTACCGCAAGGACAGCAGCTCTTGTTGTAGTTCCCGCAGCCCATCCCTCTGTGCCAGGTACAGCCAGGCAAGAGTCCCGAGGGCTCCTGCCAGCAGGACCAGGAGAGGCCATATCAATGCATGGAGCAGTGAGGGGGAGGGAGCTGCAGACCGAGACAAGGGGGCAGCTGGCGGGCTTTAGTGGGGTGGATGGGTATGCACTGAAGAAGAACTTAGACTCCCAGAAGAGTGAGTAATAGAGATAATTCAGTTAGAGGGCCAGGTGGTCTGTAGACAAGAGCCCCTTACCAGCTCGTTTGGGACGAGAAGTCTATGCGATGCAGTGCCGGGCACGGGGGAAGTTCCAATGATGTAGGCTAGCTATGGAGCTACAAGCTACGTCCGAGGTATTGATTCAGGGCTAGAGGACTTATTGTGACTGTGCGTCTTTGCTCTTCCACTAAAAAAAAAATCTAATTATGAGTCACAAGAATTTTATATGTAACAGTATATGCATGACTTACACGTGCCACAACAGTATTACATGTAGTTTCAAATATAATCAGATGAGTGGAAGGAAATTTGTTTCTTTCTAATAAAAGGTTGATGGAAACGCGCAGCAAAAGCATGTAAACATTTTCAAAAATAATATGTAAATACTATTGTGTTCACAGATAACAGCTAGACCGATACCTGCTACATATGCTTAGTAACGGCATCTCGGATAATAACTGCATTTTAGTTGCATGCAGGCCCGGACTGGCCATAGTGGGCACCGGGCAATCCCCCGGTGCGCCACAAGGGTGGGGGCCAGTGGGGGCCGGTTTTGAGCCCCTGGGGGCCGATTTTGTTCCAGGGCTGTCTTTGCAACATAAAACCGCGCCTAGCAAAGCGCTTGGCGGCACCTTCAACCCCCCCCCCCCCCTCCCCCCCCCCCCCCGAGTGGAGTGGGGGGGTTGAGGGGGGGGGGCGTCCGGCCACTTTGCCAGGGCCAGTTTTGGTTCCTAGTCCGGCCCTGGCTGCATGCTTAGCAAATAATCAAAGACCAAAGGACAAACTCAGGAAGGACAAGCATTTGCAATGCAATAGGTCTCGCATTAGGAAAGTTTGACCTATTGGTATTATAAATGAACAATGTTTTAAATAATTAATACTCAAATAAAAGTTATTGTAATATATAATGGCAATAGCTTAAACTTTTGTAAATAGGTTTTGTGAAGATTATGTTCAGTGTATTTTATTGTGACGAAAATCCAAGAACAGAAGTGAAATTTTTGTGAAATTTGTAATAAAGGTTAAAACATTGAGAGAACATATTTGAACCAGTTGTTGTTGAATGGTTGCACAGATTGATGCTGTGGTGGCGCTGAGTGATGTTGTGGTGGAGCTGAGTTAAGTTGTGGTGGCGAGAAGTGATGCTGTGGCATTCAGTGATGCTGTGGTAGCGCATAGTTATATTGTGGTGGTGCTGAGTGATGCTGTGGTGATGCGATAGATAGAATGAGTGTGATAGATAGAGGGAGGGCGATAGATAGATAGAGGGAGGGCGATATATAGAGGGAGGGCGATAGATAGATAGATAGGTAGAGTGAGGGCGATAGATATATAGACAGATAGATATATAGATAGAGATAGATAGATAGATAGATAGATAGATAGATAGATAGATAGTTTCATGCCTAAAAGTTTTTTAAAAAGGGTTTTATTGAATGTTTTGCATACGCGTAGTAAATATTTAGGAAGAAGATGCTTATTTAGTATTAGTTCAGGATAGTTAAAATAGCCCACGACTACCACAAGCAGGGCTGGACTGAGAACCAAAACCGGCCCAGGCAAAGTGCTTGGCAGTCCCCCCCCCCCCCCAGAGTGCCGCCAAGCTCTTTGCCAGGGCCGGTTTTCGGCCGATTTTGTTACAGGGCCGATTTTGCATCTATGCTGCAAAAAACGACCCTGTAACGAAAACGGCCCCCAGGGGCCCAAAACCGGCCCCCACCTGTGTGGCGCACCGGGGGATTGCCCGGTGCCCGCTATGGCCAGTCTGGGCCTGACCACAAGCACTACTCTTTAGAAATTACAACTATTTCCGCACACTGGACACTTGGCTTTCCGTGATACTCAGTCTGCTTCTCTTTGGCCTAAGGCCCCAACAGTAAGTGCATCACGCTTAACTCCAGAAGATCAGTATGGAAGATGGCTGCAAACAGTGATGATGAGAGACATCTCGCTGTCTAGCTTTCTCCATTTTGATGTCTGGGAAGAGGATTTTGAAAGTAAAATAGATGGTGAGATATGGAAAAACTGACCAACATTTTCGGAGCAAAACAAAGAAATGATGGAAAATGTGCCTGTCCCTGCACTGAAAAAGTAAACAAAGGGGGAGCGGTGATAGAGAGATAGTGGCATGGCTGAGACGTGTTAGCCATGGAGGCTGAGAAGGGCCCTGGCTTATAGAAATGGAAATAATAAGGTGTCGACAGAGCAGGTTAATTAATCAGCTGAGCTGCAGATCCAGCGACAAAATTATAAAACTTGTGCAGCAAATAATGTTCTGAGGCAGACTTGAAAAGGGACGGTGACAGTTACTAGCAGTTGGACAAACCGTAGCATTTGGGCATCTGACCGGATCTGTATCGGAGATTTTCAACAGAACGTGTACTGTCAAAGTGAGAAGACTGAGCTCAAGGAATGGAGCCACATCCCTGAAAGCAAGCTGAACACATATGATTGCTTTGGCCTGTGCCAATAAGGTGGAAAGTGCACCAGGTCTAGATTGGAGGAGGACGCCTTTTTCTATTGCACCTGAAGGAGGCTTGTCATGTAACGGTCATGGGAGCTCTCAGGCGGAATTAGAGAACATTACCTTGAAAAAGGAGATCGTAGCCCTCTGTGATAAAAGGAAAAGCGATGCGCGCTCTGTGCTGGGGGAGGGGCAGGGCCATTACCTTGTAAGGACTCGCGGCGGAGATCAAAGGAAGGGTAAGAGGGACATTGGCGAGTGAGGGGTGAGGGGGTGTGCAGCCTGGTGAGCTGAAGTGGGAGCAGAGGCAGAGCGCGGCGCGCGCACACATAGTGTCTGGTTGCAAATGGCAGCTGTGCACAATGCGTGTGGTTGTGCTCACATGCACTGTACCTAATCCGCACCTTGGGTGCACTTTTGAAAGCCCTTACTTTGATCTCGCCAACAAGCATTGCTAAAGCAATGCCTTAGGCTCGACCTAAAAAAACGAACTACAGTGACCACATCTAATTAGTGGCTGGAATAACTCGACACACAAGTACACTGAACATTTAATCTACTTTACAATTTTCAGCTTTTTAAACAGTAAAACACGTTTAAGTTTTAGAACAGTCGTTCAATTTCTTGACATCATCGACTACTAAATGTATAAGCTATGGGCTGAATAAGTAATAAAAGTAAGGAACATATGGAATACAACACAGTCGAACCAAGAGATGGGGCTGCAACCTCGCACAGTAATCACAGCAACATAAAATCGTTTCTGCAAAGATAAGTATGTGGATGACCAGGAGTACAAGCTCACAAGTCTCCCGAGAGTCATCATCCAGGACAGAGATGAGCTCTCTGAGCAGAGTGTCGAGCCACAGGCCTCACTCCACTGTGACTATGCTTGCATTGCTACTGTGTCTAGGAGCCATGAAGCTGCATGCTGAGTGGAAGATCCCCCCAGAAAGGAGAAAGCTTACTATGCTTTCATTTACAACCGATAACCCACTTCAATAACATCACTGTGCCAACATTCAATAGCACAATAATGGAAGAAAGGGAAGGAACACAACAGCTAGTGAGAATGGGTGTTATAAAAGGAATTTGCAAAGCTCAAAAGCTCTTACCTAATAAGGAAAGCTGTGCACTTTTAACATTTCTTTTCCAGAATACCTGCACTCCTGATACAGGTTTGCCTACCACAGGTTGCTCATTGTTAGCAACCGCACAAGCTGTTTCTGGGCTATGCTTTTTAAGAAGAATGAAAGGCACCTTCCTGGTGCCTAAAGCTGTGAAAAAGTAGAAGATGTCTCTGGTGTGGAAGGATGCACTAAAGGTGTGCATGCTACAGTACGATGTGCAGGAATCTGATCTCTGAGTCCTAATATGTTATGCTAAAGTATTTATAAAGTGCATAACTGCCCGGAACAGGGCTTCCCAGTGCTAGACCGATAGCATACACTCTGCAACTGCCAAAGAGGAAATGAGAAAGAGAGGGCTCGTTAGAGAAAAGTCAGGTCTTGAGAGATTTTTAGAAAATAAGGTGGTTCTGGATTTTCCTAAGGGAGAGGAGGAGGGAATTCCAAAGAGATGGGGCCGATGCACGGAAGGTCCTCCCACCCACTCTTGATCTTCTAACTCGAAGAACAATGGCTAGAGGTCAGCGGAGCATAGAGGACATGAAGGCCGGTAGGGAAAGATAAGATTAGACAGGATGGGGGGCCCTGGGAGTACATGGTCTCCTTAGCAATGCACAGAGTCTTGAAGTAGATGTGTTTATGTTATGTTATGTTATGTTAGTTTATTTCTTCTATAGCGCACGGCTACTTCAGGGAGCATCCCGGCGCTTTGATGAAGGATATCAACAAGTAAGACAACAACATAACAACTAAAATGCAGGCAGATAAGAAAGGGAAAAAAAAATATTCAGTAAAAAGCCACGTTTTCAGATCTTTTCTAAAAGCAAGGAGACTGGGATCCTGTCTGAGGAAGAATGGTAGTTCATTCCAAGCCTTTGGGGCTAGATAGCGGAATGATCGACCTCCCAACCTTGCCCGCCTAATAGCCGGGACTGTCATCTTGGATAAATAAGATGATCTCAAAGACCTGCTAGGTACATAGCGGGAGAGACGTTTCCTAATGTACTTAGGGCCAGTGCCTTGTTGAGCCTTGAAGGCAAAAGTCAGGCTTTTGAAAAGAATTCTCTTAGCAATCGGTAACCAGTGTAAGGTGTTCAATAAGACAGTGGCACCTGCTCTTCTCGGGAGCCCGTAGATAGCACGGGCTGCCGAATTCTGGACTACCTGCAAACGGGTCAAAAGATATTTTGGTAGACCCAGAAAGAGAGCGTTAGCATAGTCCAGTCGAGATCCAATCAAGGCCTGGACAATTATTTTCCTGTGCTGAAAAGACACTAAAGGAAGAAACTTCCTCAGCATCCGTAAAATGCCGAAGCATTTACCTGAAAGGCTCAAAATATGTGGCCCAAAGGACAGTTCACTGTCCACAATCATTCCCAAGTTTTTGGCCTTGAGAGACACATTGTCTGGGGGAAACATATCTTGGGGCCACCAAGCTTTCCAGTCTGGTTCACAGGCGCATCCAAAAAAGAGCAGTTCAGACTTATCAGAATTACACTTTAAGCCATTACATCTGAACCACTCAAAAACCGCACCAAGGCAATCCTTGATCTGTATGCCGTCGAATGACCCGCCCCTATCACAAGTGAAAAGGAGCTGGGTGTCATCGGCGTAGGATACGATCTGGGCGCCAAAGGACTCCGCGACTACCGCCATAGGGGCCATAAAGATGTTAAACAGCATGGGGCTGAGAATGGAACCCTGCGGAACCCCCACCTCTAGCGGAGCCATATCAGCGGAGAAAGGCGGCGCCCAGATCGTTTGCCGGCGGTCGGCCAGAAATGATTTTAGCCAGTTCCACACCGTTCCCCGAAGGCCGCTCTCCCAGAGTCTTGCAAGGAGGCGATCGTGAGGAACGGTGTCGAAGGCCGCCGACAAATCCAACATTACCAACATGGCTCTTCCCCCAGAGTCGAGTACTTCCCTGATGGCATCCGTGACCTCGAGAAGAGCCGACTCCGTGCTATGATTTGCACGGAATCCGGATTGTGTGGCGTGCAACAGGTCGTTTCCTTCGATGAAATTGGAAATCGTTCGATGTGCAAATCTCTCAGCCACTTTCGCCAGAGCAGGGAGAAGGGAAATAGGCCTATAGTTGGCGTGGATCAGGGGGTCCAAGGTGGGCTTCTTGATCAATGGCAGGATCAAGGCATGCTTCCATGCCTGCGGAACCTCACCACTTGACAGGGAAGAGTTCAAAAGGGGGTTTAGCAGAGCATTTAAAGCTGGTGCCACTTTCCCCAGATGTTTAGCCGGGCACGGATCAAGTGGAGAGCCTGATTTCAAACTTGACAAAAGCTCGAGAGACGTATCCAGAGACAGATGGGGGAATTCTGAAAGAAAAGGGCCTTGACCCTCCATAAATGAAGGGAGGGATGAGGAACTCGAACCCAACTGTGAGCTGGAGTGGGAAAGAGATGCTTGAATGGTTGTGATTTTACTAACAAAGAAAAGTGCAAGTTGTTTTATCCATACTTCTGAATGAGTATGAGATGGAGTGCAGCTGGCCGGAGAAGTAAACTCTTGAACAACTTTGAAAATTTCTTTACAACCATTTTCAGCCTCATCAATTCGACACTCGAAGTAAACCTTTTTTTCAATCCAAATCGATTGATGGTAGGCTTTGGTTAACGCTTGATATTTCACTTTTTCAGTCGGATCATATACCCGTCTCCAAACTCTCTCAGCCCTTTTACAACCCTGGCGTTGCAACTTTAACTGGGGAGAGAACCATGGGGCCGATGCTCTACGTTCACCTTGTTTAGGCTTTTTTTCGGGGATTAAGGTCTCAAATCTAGTAATCAGCCATTTATGGAAGAGAGTAAGATTCTCTTCCAAATTGCCCAAAAGAGGACATGGAAAGATGGAAAGGGCCTCAGATAACATATCCACCGAAAGTAGATGGAATGGGCGCGAAGTACGCGTGGTCTCTATTGATTCTCTCACCCGAGTAGGAGCGGTGGCAGGCACGGAAAAGGAAATCAAAAAATGATCAGACCACAGTACTGGTTGTATGGACGTTATAGCAATGGATTTTGTAGAAAAAACCTGATCTAGTGTGTGGCCTTTAATGTGTGTCGGTTCTTGCAGGAACAGAGACAATCCTAATGGGGCTGTAATGTCATTAAGTTTCGTTGCATCGGGGTCAAGTATATTATCCATGTGGACATTAAGATCCCCGAGAAGAATACAGTGCTCAGATCTAAGACAGGGGACTGAGAGAGCTACTTGTAGTTCATCAAAGAACATCCCTGCAGGTCCCGGGGTTCTATACAAAAGAATCCCGGTACAGGCCTGGAGGGGAGAAAAATGAAGGGTGAAACCAAGGGCTTCGCATCCCTGAATATTCTCTACCGGAAAAGTTGTACAGGGAATGTTTTTATTTACAACAAGTGCTACTCCTCCTCCTCTTCCCGATGTTCTGTCCCTCCTGAAGATGTTGTATTCCGGAGGGATGGCGTTGGCTAAATCGGGAGCGGAGCAATCGCTCAACCAGGTCTCTGTAAGAAACAAACAGGATATGTTGGAATTCTGTAATAGATTCCAAATATTAAGAGAATGGCAATTCAGAGATCTGGTATTAAGGAGATGACATTAAAAAGGAGCCGGGATAATATCCGACGCGGTTCCAGTCGACATCGAAAGACGCCAACCGCAGGTTAAGCAACCTTTCCTTGAAGCCCGACCGCCAGGGAACATAGAATGACAATGCCCACGAAAGGGGCGTAAAGCAAGTAAATCTGCAGAAGTATAATAAATCATAACTCTAAAATAGCATAGAAGCCCTAAAAATACAAAGAAGAGACCCAACCGTCCTGCCCCGTCCGCCTCCGGAACGCTGACGGGCGCAGACGGGCAGGACTCTGGCAAGACTCTGGCAAGACTCTGGCAAGACTCTGGCAAGACTCTGGCAAGACTCTGGCAAGACTCTGGCAAGACTCTGGCGCTAGGGACGGCGCTCACGCAAACGTGACCGCTAACGCGGTAGAGCGTCCATTTCCTTTTATGTGGTCCACTAGAGCGCTCACACCGCTCTGGGCCACACTCAAGATGGCCGCCGTGTAAAGATTTTACTATCCCCAAAGAAAGCCCAATAAAGCCCAAAAACGGCCGCTAGAGCCGTGAAATGCTGGCGAAAATGCGCGCAGGAGGCCTAGGGGTGTGCTGTCTGCATCACAGGATGAAAATAACAATTTTTTAAAATGACGATTTTTCGATTAAAAAAGCTTCAAACAGCTGACAAGAACAACAGTTTTTGATATCCCTTAGCAGGTAGCGCTTCTAGATCGTTTTTGGCACAGAATCTCGCGAGCGCTGACACAGGGCTCCTTTTATGGGGTCCACTAGAGCGCTCTCACCGCAGGGAGCCAATGCAGCTCACAAAGAAGGCCAGCTAGGGATGAAATGTTGGGGAAAAAAATCAGTCTGGCAGCAGAATTTTGGGTCAACTGCAGTCTTCTGATGACTGACTTGTTGGCTCACAAATACATTACATTACACTAATCCAGGCGGGACATAATTACCGCCTGAATTACGGTTTGCCGAGTAGAGAAATCAAAGAAGCCCAAGCTGAACTTGAGGCTAAAATGAAATATATAACTATAACTGGCAAAGAGTACTGTTTGTCTTGATGGAAACACTGAAACTACAACCAAGTAGTCTCCCAGAATGGAAGTGACTCCTTGAGCACAACAACAGTCTTCTTCCTCAGATCCTTCTATGTTTATTTGTCCCTGCAGCAGAACATGACCAATGTGCAGAGATGGTTCCATGTGTGACGTGCACAGTACCAGATCTGTAATGTACTATAACAGGAAGGAGAACTTCAGAAAAGTGTTTGGCATTGAGCTGGCCATTGGGGGCAATGAACTGCAAAGTCAGGATCGAGTTCCAAGAAATTCTCAGAGGATTGTCCTCAGTCAAGAACCTATGTTACTTTCTATTCCATGGTGATGGCACAAAGGAACCGAGGGCTATTGCATCTAATTTTAAAGAGGGCCAATATTGTAGTTTTTGCAGAGGAGTCAAGTTGCCGACAAAATATTGCAAAGTGAGTGAGTGACATTTTTAGGTTGAGCCTGGGCAGCGCATGCGCTACTCTGTGAGGCATGCTCTATTCAAGTAGGGACTTGAAGTTCCACTCATATTTTTCATTGGCTTGTGTCATTGTTCACTATAAACTGCCTGTTCATTGGTCAATAGGCTTAGTAGTCCCTCCTTAGTACCGCCTTGTCCCACTTTGTAACCCCCCATGGTGACACCCCGTTATGTGTGCAGGTTACTCGGTAGGCTTTAATTTTGGCCTCCGAGCACTATTTTCTCAAATAGCTTTGTCCTGCTACTCTCTCCCGTTGCTTCTTTTTATTTTGAGCATGGGCACAGCATTTGCAATGCAATAGGTCTCACATTTGCGAGAGTTTTAAGCTATTGGCACTGTAAATGACAATGCCTTTTATTTATGTTTTAAAAACAACACATACAATAGCTGAAACTCAAATGCGAGACCTATTACATTGCAAATGCTTGTTTTAATAGCACACACTAAAAGCAAGACTCCTTGTTGGACCTGTTCCACTTAAGTTGTTCTTTCTCAGGCAATGGGAGTTATTTGAAAAGATGCCCACTGAGGAGCTCTATAAATGCCAAATGATATTCTCTTGTCATATCTGTTCTATAAAATTATATCAGTCTCTAAATCCATAATATGATCCCCCATCCCTGGCATTGTACCGCGAGGCAGCAGATCGCGGATCCTTCTGTCCAGAAACGGACCTGGCCATCATTGTGGTGATCCCTAACTCTCAACCCCCCTTGGCCCACTGCTCTGATTACCGCCCTATCTCCTGCATAAATTCAGAACTCAAAATATTTGCCTCAGTTTTGGCGCACCGCATACGCCCTCACCTGGACAAGTTGGTCCAGATGGACCAGTGCGGCTTTATGCCCGCCCGGGGCACCAGGCACTGCCTCAGACGGCTCTACCTGGCTCTGGCACACCAACAACAACTACCTATCTCTCCTTGCTCCTTGTGGATTTCGAGAAAGCGTTTGATTCTGTGGACTGACAGTATCTGGAGGAAGTTGTCGGAGATGGGCTTTGGATCCCCCTTTCGTAATTTGATCAGGACCCTTTACTGCTAGCCCCGGGCCCAGGTGATGGTTAACGGAGCCCTTTCCCACTCCTTCCCCATTGGGAGGGGCACGAGTCAGGGTTGCCCCCTCTCGCCCCTCCTCTTCGCGTTAGCGATGGAACCCTAGCCTCTCTTGTCCGTGCTGACCCGCTGTTCACGGGGTGGCGATGGCCCGGTCTGGCAGAGCACAATATAGTCCTCGACGCCGAAGACGTCCTGATCTTTCTGTCGGACCCAGCTCATTCAAGGCCTCGGTGTCTCCACGCCTTGCGTCTCTTTGAGCGTGTCTCTGGTCTCAGATTGAATGTGACCAAGTCGGTCCTGGTCCCCCTATATTTATCGAGAGAATGTTTTCATTGGCAGTCTTCGATTCCTCTCCAACGACAATTGTTTAAATACTTGGGGATCTGGGTGACGCTCATTCCTAATCTCGCCTGGTCTCTTAATGTCACCCCCTGGTGAAGGGGGTACCCACTGATCTCGTTCAATGGCAAACGCTACTGATGAACCTTATGGGCAGGATTGCTCTTTATAAGATGATGGTCCTACCCTGGTTCCTCTATATGCCCCAAACACGCCCCTCGCCTTCCCGCTGTCCTGGTTCTGTGAGATGGATGGTTTAGCCACTAAACTTTTATGGGGGGGGGGGGGGGGGGGAGGGGGGTCGAGATTGGCTCTTAATCAATGTAGAATTCCGCCTTTTGATGGAGGGCTGGGAATGCCGAACCTCCATCTATATTATCTGGCGACCAGGTTTCTCACTGTGCATGACTGGTTTAATAGTGGCTGGGTGGACCCAGCCTACTGCCTGGAATTACATGCCCTGGATTTTTCCGGTATTCAAGAGATGCTGTACGGAACCGCTATCCCTCACACCCTGCCGGAAATTACTCGTGGGGTGTTTTTGGCCTGGGGAGCCACCCTGCGCTACACACACTTGTCAGGCAGACTAACTCAATGTACCCCTTTGTGATGCGGAACATGGCTCAAAGACGTTGCAGCTCTCTCTGGTTTTAGAGCCTGGGATCTCATCTACATTTCTCTGCTGGGAAATGTCTGGCGCAAGAGCCATATTCGCGACTTCTCAGACACGCAGACCCGGTTCTCCCTCCTTGCCTCTCAGTTCTACCACTATCTTCAGCTGCACCATGCACTTCATAAACACATCTCAGAGGGGACCTCCTTGCCTGCATATAGCCCACTTGAGGTTCAGCTCATGACTGGCAACCTGGGGAAGGGGGGATTTCCCGTATTTATCGTTCCCTCACAAACAACACCCCCAATTCCCTTGCCTCTCTCCGGGATAAGTGAGAGGGTTGGATAGGCTCCCTAGATGACGCAGATTGGAGAGATGTGCTGATGGCCCCTAAAACTGTTACAGCTTGGGTGCAGCTCCGCTTAGTTCAAATATACTATTTGAATGCGGCTTAACTCTGCCTCAGCGCCTTCATCCTCTGGGCTCCAGCCTGATGCTTCCTGTCCCCGCTGTCACTGCTCCCAAGCGGATCTTTATCACATGGTATGGCTCTGTCCCGCTATTATGCACTACTGGGAACTAGTGACGGCTGAACTTACTGAGGTCCTGGGCTGGTAGGCCCCGATGAACCCGATGACCATACGTTTAGGTGTTACTGATGGTTTGGACAGAAATAGGGCCGAGAAGCTCTACCTCGCCACGGCACTGATGGTAGCTAAACGAGATATTGCAGCCCTTTGGCTGGACTTGTCAGCCCCTTCCATGACACGGTGGCGCAGGGGGGTGGATTGGTGTGCAGCGCAGGAACGACCAATGTATGTGTGGGGTAAATGGGTCAGGGTGGTGGAAGAATGAACTGTCCTGAGGCTTCCCTATGGCATACTTGTGGACATTGGTACTTGCTAGTCCTAGCTGGATTCATGTACGTCATGATCTTCGGCTTGCCCCGCCCCAGCCAAGCTCAGCTCAGCCAATCTGAGCAGGTATTTTGAGTTAGGGCGTGCAAACGCAGAAAACAGGATAAAAAAACTAAAAAGACAATGAAGGGCAAATAAATAAATGCTGGAGATCCGATGGAAGCCTTAATTATTAGATGCCAGTGCGACCTACTCCCAGAGGGTCGGCGAGCTGCAGGTAGCTCGCGAACATCTGTACATGCTCCAGGCCCCACAGAAGAAAAGATGACAGTGCTGGTCAAAAACTATTTAGGTTATGTAGAATGCAGCTCCAACCATTATGGAATAAAGTGACTCTGATGTGAATGTAGTATGGAGCTGCCGAGCCTGATTATGTAGCCAATTAATGTAATATCACATTACATTGTCATAAGTATCACATGGACCTCCAATTGAAGTTAACACCTTAATGATGGAACCACATATCTGAGAAAAATACGACAAACAAGTCAAAGGGATCTGCTCGTCTGTTTTTTTAAAGACATTTTGCTGGCTAAAACTAATTGCACCAAAAACAAACATGTAAACAAAAAAGAAATCCAGGCACAAAAAGCGAATGCTACCAAAAAAATATTGAGCAGGTTTACTGTTAAAAACATAAAGCATCGAGAACCCAATCCTCCCGAGGTCAACCACTAATGGCAGTGACGTTGAACGGAGTTGAAATGCGAATTGTGGGTGTTACTGTCTTCAGAGAGTGGGGGAAAGCTATGCGCATAATGAATGCGCGTCGCAGCGCTTTAATTACGCCAATTCTAGCGTCTAGGAATGCGCCCAATATATTGAAGCCCTTCAATCCTCTCCAAACAGGACTAAAACATGAGCTTTTGCATGCGCTCCCTCAATGATCAAAACACTGAGCCAGAGCTGTATTTTAAATTCACTGTACTGCTGCCCCTTCGTTTCTGGACTGCAGCAAATCTTTTAACCCGGGCAATTTGTTTAACAATGAATATTTAATCCATGCTTTAAAGATCACGCCGGACCAGCCCTCTTAACTCAACACTTATCATCCGCATTCTCGTGCTCAATAATAGACTATTGCACAACCTCTGCTGACTGTACAAAGTATACAGGATGCAGGCATTAATTACACGATGTCAGGCACACACACGAAAGCTCAGACGCTTTGTCATCAAATGCAACAGAGACATTCCAAAGAAACAAATACAAGATGAATAACAAGCCGTAATCCTGTTTTAGTATCATGATGCGGGCTCACTATTCTATAGTTAATCTGGATGTTCTTTGGGACGCCTCATTATGGACATGTCTGCATGTGTTGGGTGGCAGAGTTTTAGAATGACAGGTGTTACAGTGACATAAAAGCCTTCCCATTTAACCATAAGTACAGCATGCGGTTTGTTGCTTATGTCATTGGTTCAATAGTATTTCTGTACACTTCAGGTTACCAGGCCAAGCTGTGAGCCTTCGTTCCAGGAAAAAAAATTCTGCTGCAAATAAGTCATGTCTCAGCCCAGGGGATAGGATTGCGCAACAATGAACACCGAACCGTATTCAGTGGCCGGCAGGTACATATTTAAGACTACATCTACATTTGATGTGCTTGACAGAAAGGTTTAGGAGGTGAGAAATGCCCGTTTACGTCTTATAGACCCATGATTTGTTCTCTCCTTTTCCATTTTGTATTCACCGAACCAACCTACTGAGGGCACCTAGGCCACATAAATATTCATTTGCAATGGACCACGTGACTGAAAAACTACTCTAGGATTCCTGAGGCAGGTCAAATATGAAACTTAACAGATGTAGCCTAGTATGGGGGTGAACTTGCTGGAAGGATGGGTACTTTGGGGTCGAATCAGGAGGGATGATGTCCATGGAAAGGGTTTTAACAATTGCTGAATTGTAAAAGGATGCAGAACTGCGCCTGCTTTCTTAAAGCCTAGGAGGAGCCTGATGTGTGAGAACAATTTAGAAGAGATAAAGGGTAGTATGTGTGACTGACTAGAACACTAGGAATGTAAATAGTATGACTTACGAAAACAATGCAGATTGATACAGAAGCCAAGGCAACAGTCGAGAGAATTGGTCCAAGAGTTGTGCTGGTATAACAGTGCAGCAAATGTGGAAAGCTGGTTTGTATTGCATAAGTGTGCCACCAAAAGAGATGGAAAATGTAAATGGATATTGCAAAAGGTGGTACTTTCTGAGATAAATGCACAAGACCAGGAAGAGGAGGTAGTTATGCGTGTCCATTGTTGGTGCTGACATTAAACAGGCTGCATCTATGGACCGAGATCCAGCATGATAGGTTGAAAAGTTCTGGAGTTGCTTATATATATTTGTTTGGAGTATCCCTTATATCCAGAATGCATTTACACCAAAAGGGATGGGTTGGCAGGTTATGTCCCACAAGGTTCAAAGCTTGAGGTTTATGGAGGCAGCCCTAATCATAGTCTTTTTTTGCTGAAGGTGCACTGCAGATCTGCTAGAATGAAGCGTCCCACAGCTGGTTTCAAGAGTTGGTTATGATCATGGTTGTTTTACTCCTGTGGCGACATCCGGTTTCCATGGGTGCTGTTGGATGTGGAACGCAAGCCTCCTAAGGAGCGCTACCGATCTTAACGTGACGTATTTGTAGAAAAAACCTTAGAGAGTCTGTGGTTCTAATCCTGTTTCAGGTTCGTGTACATTATTTTTGAAGTAATGTGGTTGGAGTACAAATAGTTGCGATTTTCTCGAATGATTTTGTGCTATTTTCGAATAGTGTAATTAGCATCTTTGTCATAGGGAAGTAGAGAGTACGTTACTCTGAGAATATATGAATTTCACTATCCCACGCTGCAGTTTGGAGTAAAATAAATTAGTATACGGATCATGTTCAGAAAAAACACTGAACAGCCTGTGGTTGTAAGGAGATGTTAAGTGCGCAGTGGAGAAGCTAGGTGTTCAGGAAGAAAGGCATGTTGGAACCAGACTCACAGAAATCCATGTGGCATGAATAAAGGCACAGCTTTCTAGTTTGTATTTTTCTTTTACCAATAAAAAGGTTAAGTATGTTATATCCTTTTCCGAAGCTGTCCTTAGAGTGGAGTACTGAGACAGAAATTTGAGGTGCAATATGGAGCATGACATTTCCAACAGTTTTTCAGTTACTGATTCTCTTAAGGAAGTCTGCGTGTTATCGGACGATGTTATATTAAATCTTTCATCCCTCTTCGACAGTGTACATTTAAGAGGCGAGTGTCCACAGATGACTGGGCATCTACACAACTTCTAAGGAACAAAATCAAAGATTAAGAGATGGTCACGAGCTTTCTAAAAAATGTACTTTAAGAAATTGACATATTTATGTACTGTGTGGAGGGCGCGTATGATGTCAGCCAGAGGAGTCATTAAGCTGTTGAAGAGAGTCCGGCTAAGCGAGGAAGCCCTGTGGGACTCTGCAGATTAAATGTCATGCTTCAGAGGATGTTGATGGTGTGGGTTCTTCTTCTACTCAAAGGCGTGTCCCTGGATGATTGCTTAATGGAGTTGTTCGATTAGTACACAATGGAAGACGATCTCAAAGGCTGCTGATAGGTCCAGAAGGGTGAGGGCTGTGGTTTCCGCACTGTAGAGGATCATCCGGATATCATCTGTTGCTTCTATGAGGATGGTTTTCGTGCTGTGGTTGGGCCTAAATTCTGTGGAATCAAGTCAAGGGTGTTAGGCAAGGTGGTCGGAGATGCACTTGTTGATTGCTTTTTCCAAGGCTTTGGGTGGGTAGCGAAGGAGGGATATTGGTTGGTATTTGGCAAGTTTGGTTGGGTTGGCAGAGGGTTTCATTAGGAGATTGTTGACGGCTGCATATTTCCATGGTGCCGGAAAGGTGGTTGTACTGATAGAGGTGTTAAGAGTGTTGCTGATAGTGACCTCTCATTTGTCAAAGGCCTGGTGGGGGAGAAAGTTCAGCAGGGCCTAGGAGTGAATGGTCTTCATGATTGTTGTGGATTCCTCTTTGCTAGTGGGTGACTGTGTTGCAGAAAAGCATATTTTGTGCCAACATACAAACACTGTGGCGTGAGAGAAGCAGCGACATAAATGCTGCAAGCATGGTGTTCAGATTATTAAGGGAATAAAACGGGTCTTGAGGTAAGTGAACAAGATAGTTCAATGAGCTAATGCAGCATCTGGGAGTTCTTTATGCAAACCGAAGGTCACAGGCTGGAATCCTTGAACGCTCACTCAACATCACATCCTTCCTGGATCAATGAAATAAGAACCATTTAGTTGGGTAATTATAATATTGACGGATGCCAGCAGTTGCTAGGGATAATTCAGTACATTGGTCACGCTATAAAAGTGTCAGAATAATGATCATTATTAGACATTAGTTTTAAATATCATTACTGATGGTGCCGTTCATAGAGTAGTAGGTACGAAGGTTGATCCTCTTTTGCTTTGGTACATACATTATGTATGTTTTGTTATTGGCCTTTGTATAATGTATGTATACTAAAGTTTCATAACTCTATACATTACAACATAACCTGACCTCAGTCAAGATAAATATTATGAATACAAATTTAGTGATTACAAACCAGTTTTAATTTTTTTCCAAACGCTATGAAGGAAGACATCAGCCGAGATCCAAAGGAAACTTGTTCCACTATTTGAAGGCTGCTATAGTGAAGTCCCTGTCACCGAACAAAACTGATTTGGACTTCAGAATGTCCAATAAAAACTAGCCCAAGAATATAACATGCGAAGTGGGGACGTATTTTGAAATGTAACAGCCAGGAAGGACAGTGAGGGGTAAGTTTTATGCATCACTATAAAAGCCTTAAAACACTCATTTCTTGACCAGAAGCTAATGGAGGCTTCTGGAAATAGCATTAATGTGGTCACACCATCTGAAATCAGTGATGAGTCAATCTACAACTTTTTGCACCTGATGAAGTCTTCTTATAAAGTAGTCATGCAGTACAAGGTAGATAGCCCTACTGTAGTCAAGCAGAGACTGCGTTAAATCCTGAATATCGTTATAGATGGTGTTACGTGGCAACGCATGATCTCTGGCTAGCTTAAGGAACTCCAGTTTTCTGTGGAACGTTGGTGAGAAGGAATTCGTTTTTTTTAGGAAATTTGACACCATCCACTAACGTACAATGAACAGAACGTCATTAAAAGTCAGAATGCCATGGATAGCTGAGGAAGATCAGGATAGCTCACTAACGGAGTATCGACCACATACTGGTAAAATTGCACTCCAATGGTAATTCTAGCATGTAAATATTAAATATTACACAGGAGAGCATTGATTCCTGAGGGACACTACAGTTGATCTGTCTAGTTACGGAATTTTAAGGTGGAGGGAAAGTGCTCTGGGAACGGTAAATCAGAAATAGGAGTTAACCACTTATGGGCTCGGCAATTGCGGCCCAGAACCTCTAGCCTGGTCCGAAGTACAGAGTGGTTAATGGTGTCAATGGCTACGGAGAGGTTCAAAAGGACTGATGCTGCTATGATTGAATAACTTAGGCGCCACTACCAACTCAGTTCTGTTGATGGATCTAAAGCCTGGCTCCACTTGTGACTTAATAAAGAAGACAACATAAAAAGAGTTCTGCACTTACTCCACTGCTCCCATTGACCCACACAATCAAATATAACATACTTAGCACTGTGCACAAGGTATACGGAAACACATTTACATAATGTATCTCACAGCCTTTCACTTCATTATAACACAGCATGAAATCGGAGCCCGATAGTTGGGAACAGTGATCTATAACAAGATCAAACACATTGAAAAATGCATACAAGAAGAATGTCACAGGTTATGGAACTCCCCTTAGACTCAACCACGTCACAAGAAGTCCTGCACGTAAAAAAAAAAACAATATCCTCTACAACTAGGAATTGACAAGACCAAGGAGATCTACCCCATAGGGATGATGGACTCAGTACTGTGCAAATGGACCTGTATGACTCTAGAGAAGGTTAATGTCTTGCGCGCGCGTGCACATAATACCTGTATATATGCTGTTATGGACTATGAGCTCTGGAGCTGTGTACAAATGGCATACCAGCTTCATACACAAGGTCGGACCGACACAAGCTGCATCAATGGTTCCATTTTTTTTTTGCTGCCCAGATATAATACTAAAATTAAAACACGGAAAACTACTTGCAGCCTAAAAGTAGAGGATATATTTTTTTAATACAAGTTTTAAAATAACATTTAGTATAACAGTAGGGGTACTTCTGAGTATACAGATGTTCTTAGAAGGGGTACTTCCGAGTAGACAGATGTACTTAGAACAAGTATCAAAACCTTTTTTTAAAGCAAAATATCTTTCTTATTTGTGCATATAAAAGAGTCTATTGACTTTGAACTTTTGTCACCTGAATACTTAAAGTACACTAGGATTACTAAACATTTTAAAAGGATAAAGAATATAAAGAAAAAAGTGTTAGCAAAGTAAAGTATTAGTCCACCACTCGTGCAGAGAAGTGAATTTCTTTTTAGGCGGATGTGCAAGTGATCAGGGAAAAGAATGCTGTCACAATGGCTGAAATTGGTTGACTTATTACTGCATGCTGGGGTGAGCAGGAGCAACATGTGAATGGCGGCTGAATAGACCAATAAACAGAGCTGGTTCGATGTATGTATATGAGGCTGACCTGATAGCTGTAGGTCACACCTAAAAATAATCAGTAAAAAATGACATATAAGATGCCAAGATCTTAAAAAAAAAAATCAGTGTCCCCTAACCACGACCAGGGTCAACTGGCTAAAGTCAGAGGAATCAATTAAGGCCCCGCACACCATGAGAACAGACCTTTCACCCTCTCTCCAGTGTAAAGCCACTCATTTTGGTTTATCTTTTCTTCACCCCTTATCAGTCCGCTTCTTCTTCCTGGTAGTCCCGTTTGCATCGCCCATACCAGCGCTTTTCACTACCACTTCCTCTTGCTCGTTGTCTTATCATGTTTTTTGCTTTCTGCTATGTTTTATTCTTGAAAAAGACTGATCTCTGATCTGTGTGCACGTAAGCTGAAATACTTTCTCTTCCTCACATAATGTTTCCTTGTGTGATAATGGTAAGGATACCATAGTGCTCCACAGTTTTCTGTAAAGCAGACTGACGGTTAATACTCGCAAAGTGGCAGTATGTAAAAATGTAAAATAAATAAATCAAAACGTTTTAACGACTCAACCTGGACCAATTTCTTTAGAATTTGCATTATTAGTGGCTGTAAAATAAAAGATGTATCACCTTCCCAAAGACGTAATGCGCACTGAGCAACCTTTGTAGAGGGTGTGTAAATAAGGAATGTGCTTTGCTACATGGACACTAGGTTCCTTAGCTTAGCTAAGCTAAATTTGATGTTTAGTTTTCAACCTCCAGAACAGAGAAAACATGACTTGTAAGCGTTCAGCAGGTGGTGGTGGACTGGTGTGGTCATTTAACATGGTTGAGTGGTAATCCCCACAAAGCCCGTCAAGCAAGAAGCATCGAAAGCAATTAACAAGGGCTTCTGTTCACGTGTGCAGGAAGGCTCACTGGGATGTCACTGGGTCAGAGAGCTTTCCATCCTCAGGTCACTGGGTAGAATCAGTAAAGGAGTCACAGGTGAAGGGGCAGAGAAGGGCGGGTGTAAAGGAGTCACAGGAGAAGGGGCAGAGAAAGGTGCGGATTAAGAATATTAGAAGTAATGGGCTAAGGGTATGGACAAGAAAAAAACAGGGAAGGACGAATGGGTTTAATTTAGAAGAGATTGAGCCCTTTTTACGTCTGGAACTTCTAACTAAGGAAACAGAGGTGAGAGGAAGGAAAATTACATGAGGTGCGAGATTCAAAAAGAAATTCAATGGTGGGTTTCACCGAGAGGTCAGGCTAGCTGAGGTATGAGGCAGAACGCTTTAAAAGAACAGCAACTGTTCAAAGTACAATTATCGAGGAAAGACTACAGAGGACCAACTGTTGAATGAATAATGAAAAGGAAGCTGGAAACACGTTTTATTTAGTGTGCCGAACAAGAGCAGCCTCATCTTATGACGTTTCTTAGATTGGCACAATCATAAATGACGGTACAAGAACAATGGTCACAGTGGCTAGCTGCTTATAGTACAGTTATTCATAGAACTGAATTAAAATCCATTTAAAACGTCACAGCACGGAGAGATAAGTTACTGTGAAAAAGGGGGTAAGGGAGTGAGTGCTCAGGTAGTGTTGAGTGATTGTGCAAAGGAACGGAAAGGTAATGTGGTTGAAGTAGATCCAAATAATTTAGAACCAATCAGGTCTTCAAAAAGACAAAACTACGTACAAACTAAACATAACAATCTAGGCACAGATAAACACGTCTCTGTTGCCCACGTTTTGACACCTATTATCATAAAGGTTGCTTCATCCTTATAGTGGGGTCTTCATCATGACTCAAAAAAGGGGGTTGTGGGAGGGGAAGGTGCGCCATTAGTAATAGGGGGAAAATTTGTGCTGTGTTTTCAAAATGTGGGCCTGGTTAGCTCCTTGTAGTCTGGTAACGGTTCATGAGTAACCACCAGCGGCTCAGGTATGAATCCAAGAAGCTCCAAAAATGACTATCACCACGTGATAATAACCAAAACGAAAACATGTCAAAGTATATTGTCTTTATAGCTGGTGGGGTGCCTTCCCATGACAATGCTCCCTTATATATCTGGGATTTGACATTGTGGCTGTTAAACAGGCCTATTATAAATATTATACCTAGAGTAGACTTTATACCCACCCCATTCAACCATTGGTTTTCTTCAATCAGCCTCTTTGAGCTGTTGGTTTAAGACCTTATGAATTGTGCCTCCAGTCAGCTCTGGAATATTCATCTTTCCCTTAATGGTATTGGCTGTTTTGGGTGTATTCTGCCTCCATGTAAGTGCTACGCTGACCTACATGAGGGACTAAACAACTACAGCTCTTTCTGTCCACTGCTCCTGCTGGCTCACCCCATTCTAATATATTAACACTGCTTACGTTAGCACATTAAACTCGGACCTGCTGGCTTTCTCAATGCTTGTTTTCTCTATTTTTACCCTGCTGTCCCCTCTTGCTTCTTTTATATTTTTCAGAATGCAAGCCATTTTGTCTTCTTCCTACATTTAGCATCACTATTTTTCTCATTTCCTTTCTGTTCTTAGTGCCCTCATTCCCCAAGGTATTTAGTGATTTTCACTGCTGCACAGTTTCCCTGTTCCTTGCTGTATTTTCTGTGTGATTTTTCCTTCAGTTACTCGACTTTTTCTGTCCAATTTTTAGGACATGCCCATATAAGCTTTAGGTGTGTTATTAAAGACCTATTGTGACCAATAGAATTCCTAAAGTAGGCTTTGATCAGCTCCTTGCTCTTGACTGAACGGCTTTCCTAAATTCCCTACTCGAGTTTATGGCTTTCCTCCATATTATTATTCTTTTCTCGCTTGGAGCATAGCTGTTTTACCATCAGTTTTATTGGATGAGTTATGCCTTCCACTTCTGGCATGGGGTGCCAAAGTTTAGTGTTGTTTTTTCATTCTCCCCAGTCCTCTCTTCGATCTCTATTATATGTCTTTAATTCTTACATATCGTGCATGCTATAAAGCGCCTCCATTTCTTCCTTTTTCATTTCAGGACGTTAAGCTCTTTCCTTAAATCTGCATTGACTCGTTTTTCATGAGAGTGTCTTTCTTGGTTGGGGTATATTATATTTTGTGTTTATGATTTTCATCATTTCATTTTAGTGTTTTTCACATTATTTGTTTATTAAAGGCGTGAGTTTCAGGCAACATAGTGGTAATTACACATTCTTGACCATATCTACAAGAAAGTCTCCACGCTAATATGAGAACCATGTTTAGGAATCAACCTTTTCCATACTGCAGCAGGCATTACTAAGATGCTGAAAAAATAACACCTCTATACTAAAGTTTTGATTGGTATGTTAAAGCAAACCCATCCGGCTTGCCAGCACAGCAGCAACTGACAACATTGAAATGCATAAACCAAGATGAACATCAATAGAACATGTAACATAGCCCTTATTACGAGTTCCACAAAACCACATATCGCGCCCCCCTCAACGACACCAAAAAACAACCACAACACTGATACAGGGACAATGTTGGCAACAGGAGCTTTGGGACAGATGGATTACATCACACAAAGGTACAACCACACAACAGAACTACAATCAGATTATATTAGAAAAGTCAATAAACAGTAAGTTACAAAACAGGAACAATCACAAAGAATTATTGACAAGGCATAATTCTTGTGCTATGTGCGAACCATCCTGGCTAGGGGGGCTCATACTTAACACTTTCTGTTTGGAAGATTTGTATTATCAATCTTTTACATATGCCATCCAACACGTACACAGGTATATTACAAGGAATGATAGAAATGTAAACCATATACCAAACGTTTCCATCAGATAATATCACCACGCTGTCCCTCACGGCTTTCACCTAGATGGGAGGAGAGAGCCACGATAAAACCTTCCTCAAACAAAGGGTTTCCTAATCGAGTTTTACCACTCAAGACACAGAGGCCACATTCAGGCACAAACCTTTCAGTAGCTCTATTGACACCCAGATACCAAATGTTTATCCTAATCCTGAGTTTCATTGCCCTCCTGCCCAGATTTGCCTCATGGGCCAGACTCAGTACCTAGGCTTGCAGCCATTCTGGGGCCGCCAATAATCCTTGTCTGATGAGTTTGTTATCACGTAACAACTCGCTTCATGTCCAAACAACACCAAATCAGTGTGCAAAACCTAAATTGCTGGCAAACGTTTAATCACATGCTCTTTGACCAAACTCAACACTTTGTCATGCACAAGGCATTGCCTCCACTCATCCACAAAGCCCAATCAAGCACTTCATTAATATGGCTGACCATACAGATTACTTAAATTTCATTCTCAGTCCAATCAGTATCCATTTCTTGTTGGACAGGCAATACCGTTCTTCAACCATGGGAAGCACTTAAGTTTGTAAGAAAAACCCTATACTGCCACTTGGCAATGCACGGGGTAGCTTTACCACAGTCACAGGTGCAGTACAAGTCAAATAGGGGTTTGTGGTCCATACGCAAAATCACTTAAGTGCTCCACACAAACTGTCTGAAGTATGTCACACTCAACCACACGGCTAAAGCTTTGCTCCCAATAGTAGAGTACCCTGTAGAGATCTACACCCAAAGGCAATGATCTCCTCTTTCCCTTCAGCCTCCTTTTCTAGCAAATCTATCCTCAGTCCATGACCACGAGCATCAATCATGAATATGCTAATATTTCTAGTTTTGAAGAACTAAAGCAGTTGGGCAATAGCAATGTCCTTCTTAATCTCATTGAAGGCACTTCATACCCCAGGCATAACATTTATTTATGCAATGCAGATGTTTTGTCAGCAAATCTTGGAACGAATTAGGAATAGTACTCCACTAAACATAAAAAAGATTACAACTGATCTCTGTCTCTTGGGAAAGTTGCATAAACAATTGCTCTCAAAATGGTAAACTTTTGCTCTAGCCCTTTACTAGACACACAGTGGTCCAAATAATCCACACATTCTTGCACATATCTACATTTATTTTTTCTAAAAAAATGTCAGTCCACTTCCTTCCAACTTGTCAAGTCCTTTGTCATGCTCATTCAGATTCTTACCATAGACCAGGATATCATCTTGGAAACTCACAACTCCATCCACATTCCTGAACAATACATTAATTACATGATGAAACACAGAGGATGCAGAAGAAAGTCCAAACAACATGTGTTTGTCTGGTAAGCACCATCAAGTGTCATAAAAGAGGTAAGATGTATTAAATCCTCAGAACCCTTCAAGCTACACAACATCTCATTGATATTTGGAAGGGACTGAGGGTCAACCAAGATGGTCTAATTAAAATCTTTAAGGGCGATACACAGCCTGACTTTTCAACCTTCCTTACCAACATGACCGGCATCAGGCACTTTCAATAGGCTCTACTATTCCTAGATTAGACAATTTCCATATTTCGTCCACCAGTTCATCCCTAATACTAAGTGGCAGTCGATGTGGTTGTGCATGAAAGGCACAATAGGCTGAGAACGTTTGAGTTTACTTAAACATTGATAAACACCCTGGGATATTGCACTATCCACATCTTTCCAGTCTTCTCTACCTCACATATAGGGTGGATCATCTTGATCCTAGACCTGGATATGGCTGGTTCAGGGTGATTGTAATCTAAAACCATATTCAAGTCCTCATGTTCGCCCCAACCTAGCCCAGCCATCCTTTGCAAAATACACTGTTACCATCAACACACTCTCCTCAAATCGTATTTCCACCTCAAATGCAGTCAAAATGTGGATCCTTACACCCCCATATCCATTATCTAAGGTTGTTACCCATCTGTCTCCCATCAAAGAAAAAAGAGATCAGGAATCTGCTGTCAACTTAATCAATTTACCATATATCCTGACATAACATTAAGAGGGCGTTTTTTTTTTCCTGTTCACCATTGCTGCAATCTAAACCACCTCCAATGTGAACCATTACCCACTTCAGGTTCAGCATCCAATATCATGAATAGATAACTACTAGAATCTCCAGTGACAGGCTCAGCTTGGCTTTCGTTGATCTGGTGCTAGTTGTGACGCTGGAGCTATTAGAATGAGGCGATACGGTTCTTGTTTTATTTTTTTAAATAACCTTGGAAATTAGAGGATAAGGCACAAGCAAACAATCCTGCCTAGCCAAAAATAAAAAAATGCCTTTTGGCAAGATTTCATCTGAGGAAACCTGATCACGTATATATGTATTCTTGGTTCTGAAGAGTTGCTAAGACATCCAAATTTGGGGTTCCCCATTGTTTGAACATTTGGAGTAACTGTTGATGATTTTATTCCCATTCCCAATTTGGTGGCCTAGGACCTCAGAGATCACATGGTTCATCCCACTCCAAAAGGATACCAAGAGCTGGCATGACCAGGCCACATGGCAAAAGTAAACAGCTGGGGCGGAGCAGCCTGCACATACCGCTTGGGCCATCTGGCCCCTCCGCTGTAGTCGCAGAGGGGACAAGTTTGTTGCATGAAGTTAATTAACCTGGACCGTCTGCAAATGTCAGGAAATTGGCAGTTTCCTTGGGGCCAGACATGCCTCCTGCCAGTCTTCATCATCAATCTCTCCTACCCAGCCCTCCCATTTGCAATGGAGTTTTCAAGAAAAGATCTGGTGCGTTGATCATTAGGGAGACATCCCCCGACACAGCCACATCTCCGGCCACCTGAGAAACCTGCACTGGCTCCCCGTCAGCAAGAGGATCACGTTCAGACTCCTCACCCACGCACACAAGGCTCTCCACGACCTGGGCCCAGAGTACCTCAACAACCGCCTGACCTTCTACACGCCCACCCGCCAGCTACGATTGACCAGCCTTGCACTTGCCGCCGTTCCACGCATCCGCAGAACCACCGCCGGAGGAAGATCCTTCTCCTACCTGGCTGCAAAGACATGGAACTCCCTCCCCATCCACCTTCAACTAAGCCAGGACCATCTCTCCTTCAGGAAGCAACTCAAGACCTGGCTCTTCGAGCAGTAACGTACCCCTCTCCCCCAGCGCCTTGAGATTGATTGAAGCAATAGAGCACACAAAGCGCACCCTTGCCCAGATGACCAGTCATGGGTTTCGCCTCAAGGGTCCATATTTTGGAATCTTCAAATTTCCTTTTTAAACAAAGCTAAATGTTGATAAGACCTCTTGCGAGGAGGGTGTCTGGGAGGCTTTGAACATTCTAGGGTGTGATAGTTCTGTATTACATCAAACACCTATTTGTTTGAAGAGATACTCTCCCAATGATTGTAATAGTTGGAAAGATCCTTGCCCAGATGCTGCTGTCAAGATACTGGGGTGACTAGTGCCTTCAAATTGTCACTGATGTCTTGAGGTCTTGTGGCCTTCTCCCCGAGCCAGAGGTCGCCTACGAGCAGGCTGTTGTGAGTATGTTGCTGCTGGAGTTGTTATGTACTGTTGTTGCAAGGTGTATTGTGGACAATATCCCTGTTGAAGCTGTGGATAGGGTTGATATATATATAAGCTTGGTAAGAAACTCTGAGCATAAATTTGACTCTTCCTCTGCCTCCCTAAAAGGGTTGAAAATTATGCTATTGTAATGTTCCCAAGGAACGTGCTGTATTAGTGTCTGTTCTACTAGGTTGGGGACAAAAATCAACATATTTTCCAAAAAGGTTTTCACCATCAAAAACCATATCTAATATTTCGACTTGCACTTTTGAATGAAAGGCTGTGGCCGTCAGCCAACCTTGCCGGCATAGGACTGCCATTCCAGCCATTTGTCTGAAAGCCATTAAGGAAACATACATAGCTGTGCCTATTATTTCAGATGAAGCTATTTCACCTTCCTGAAGGACTTCCTTTACTTCCTTTCTTTTACCTTAAAGTACAAATTCTAGGAAGGTTGACATGTCTGAGGACATTCGCCTGTCATAACTTCTTAGAATAGCCAGCGCATTAGATGCTCTAATAGATGTCCCTGCCATTGCTGAAAACCGCTAACCAATGTTATCCAGACACTGGCCTTCTTTGTCCGGAAGACCCAGACACAGTGTGAAAGGATATCTGGACCTTTTCTATGCCATTTGCACGAACACTGAATCAGGAAGTGGATTACTTATCAAAATACAGGGATGACCTCTGACCCTGACGCTTCACCACCGCGAAAGTATCCCGGCAATACCCGAGAAGGTGGAAAGGCAAGACTCATCAAACATGTAGGAACATTTTCTGGCGCTTTATATTTCTTATCCTGTTGAGAAACAATTGCTGCAACAGAAGCAGGAGGCTTCATAAGCTTTAATCCTTCCTTTCAAACGTGATCCTTGATCTAACAGATTTTCTAGCTGAATCCTTAAATTCGTAAAGAAAACATTCTGTTTGCTTCACCAGCAAAGGCAATTCAAAACTTCTAGAAGCCCTTTCCAAGAGCTCATGAAAGCCACCTATGTCCTCTGGAGGAGAGTTAGCAGGTGACAATGTGGGCGATGCAGTCAAAGGGGTAAAAATCATCCCACTCCTGACCAGAACTTGACTGATCCGAAGGAATTTCCCCTTCCTCCGGCTGTTCATCCACAACAATTTCAATATTATTATCTTGAATATTAATCAGAGGCAAAACACTCCTTTCCTTTTGTGTTTGGAAGCCCAATGGACTTTTAGGAAGCGATGCAACAGAGAGTATCATAATGCCCCGGAGTATGTTGTGTAGGAGCATTAGCCTCAGGGAACATCTTGTAATAGTCATTTAACATGTGCCACAAATCTGTTACTAACTAAATGGGTACATACATTGTATCATCATTTGAGCTATGTTGATCCTCACAGGGTTCGTCATATTGGTAATGTACCTGGAAAGAATTATTGATGTGAGGCATTTTTTTTGCTCATCTTGAAAAAATAAATCTCCTGCAATTTAGGTTGGACTGTCTTTTCCAGGTTTGTCGTTATCAGTATCTTGGCATTCGACATTAAGTTGTATGGGACTATAAGCTTGCCCAAATGGTTCTTCTTCACCAGATTCTTTCATGTCCAGGAGATGTATAGGAGACAGTGGTGACACCTTACTTGGAGACATCTGATATGGGTGTAGAGCCACCCTTCTGTGGTAATTATTATTGTCTCCCTTTTATGACATTGAAAAGGAAAGAGTCCTCTTTTTTGGAACTGCTTGCAAGAGTGATGTTGGTTTCAGCAAAATAAAAGTTCCTGTTGACGCAATCATATCAATGCCTTTGTCGACGAAATGGTTGTCATCTGCTTTCTCGACGACGAGGAAGATGTTGTCATCAGTGTCATTGATGCCATAGTTGTCACTGCTAAGGCAGTTGACATTGTCGATGATTTCCCCGTGGACGCATCAGCTGTTGATAAAATGACTGTTGACGGCAGATAGGTCTACAAATTAATTTTCCTAGAAGAGGACTCCTTAAAAGGAGTTACAGGCATTGAGGCAGATGTGGAAGACCTTTTATGAGAGGAAGGTGAACCAGAAACTCTCTTACTCATTGACTTTTCAGTAATAGAGTCTTTGCTGTGAGACTTTATTTACTTTGATCCCTTTCCCAATGAGGTTGAGCCCTCATTTTTATGCTTCCATCCTGATGAAGAATGGTTCTAACCCTCGTTTTCACAAATAGGGTCAGAATGTGTCTTTTTCTTTTGAAGCCATAGAGGCATCCTGACTTCCCGGTCTTATAGAGCTTTAGCAGAAAAGGTTCTGCAGTGCTTACACTCCTTTGGCTTAGGTGAAGGTGTGAGCAATTAACACATTCCTTATGGGGATCCTCAGAGATTAATCTTGGTTTCCCACAAGATTTACAATCCTGAAAAGTGTCTCTTTATATCCCTCTGACATGATGCTACTCAGGAAACAGCACAACAGGTTGTACCGCAGATTGGCTTGTAGAGTCAAATAGCTAAATTCTGAGAGAGAAAAAGGTTCAAAAGTTGGGCAGAGAGACAGGGAAACTCCCTCATATGTGATGTGCAGTTAGAAATCTGATGTATGGTGGCCGTGCAGGGGAAGAGCACTTCAGGGTCGATATTCCAATTGGTTGAAATGTGGTTCACATAAAACAATGTGAATTGGTTACCAATGCAACTTTTCTTCTATATGGTTCTCAATGCTTATGTTTGGCCATGCTTGTTATCATTATCGTGGGACTCCCATCATGACAACGGGAAAGATTCAAGAATGTGAATATGTGATAGATTTAATACTGGAGAACATACATTTATAGAAACATAAAAAAGAACAGATAAAGAGCGCTCATGTCTAATGTAGTGTTCTTTTTAGCAGACAATAAAGGACACATTATCTATCCAGTGCTTGCAGTTAAGCAACAATTGAAAATATTCATCTAACATTAATGGAAATTGTACTAGAGGCAATGCTGTGAGGGCCATTTAGGGTTTGATAGACGTAACACTAATCTGCCGTTGTGGCAGAGGAAATGTCACCAACATAGTAACAAATGATGGCCGGCCAGATTTAATGTTTTCCACCTTGGTGTAAAAAAATTCCATGATGTGATGTCCGCCAGATCTATTCACAATTTTTGAATTATTAACATAAATGCGAGTAACAGAATTGTATTCACCATCAATATTGAGGAACATCTTCTTTACCCACAAAAAAATGTCATAGACATGCTTGGAGAATTCTCCCTAAAGCATACAAGAAAGTGATGGATGGAATGCTTGAATTAATCTCAGCCACTGCATCCCAATCCATTATTTTTCATTCACCAGAGAGACTGAGCCCACCCACACTCACTAGGTGTTCTGGCTGAGGACTCAATGAAGCATTCCACTAGCGAAAACTCTAGTGGGTGAGAGCCCTTTTACAAAATCGTAAGGATTCCCTTGTTAGGAGAGGTGTCACGATGTGGCACCACTGCCCCTGGTTATTTTTGTATTAGAGACTTGCCTACAGGCAAGGCCCTTGGCCCAAATAGGTTCCCTCCAGAAGTTTTGAAGTGACATGCCTCCCGGCTGATCTTACAGTTGCGTTCTATGTTTGACAAAGCCCAACATATGGGAATACTGCCACAGTATTAAGTGGGGCCACAGTGGTGGTCATTCACAAGGCTGGTAGAACACAGACAGAATGTACGTTTGAAGAACCGGAATAACCCACTTGGGGTAACCGCCCAAGTCTTCCATACCCTACTAAAAGGAAACACAGGAGCCTTCGTCTGCAGGAGGAACACAGATTTATTCAAATGGCCCGGGCTATGGAGCAGAGTCCCAAGCTCATCAGAAACAAGACAGAGGAGGCTGCTGCTTTACTCCGCAGCTTACAAGCCTTTTATACTTTTTCATTCCAGTCTTTTGGCTGTTAGTTCATTGCTCAATCAGGGCAGTGTTCGCAGTTGATAACCAGATCCAGATGACGTTTGTAGATGGTGACCTGGTCAAGGCTTGGTACACAAATCATTGTTCACTTGGCTTAATCAAGGCTCAGTTTTTCAGGTCATTGTTCAATCACCTTGATCAAAGCCCGGTCTTTCAAGTCATTGTTTAATCACCCTGATCAAGGCCCAGCAGTCAGACCTTTGTCCAGATAACCTGATCACGGTGTCAAGGATGTTTACCAGGCTGGGAGAAGGGGATGGAAAACAAATCATTTACTCAGGGTGTGTCTCGTGGCTTTCAGTTGAACTACAAAGAACAGGGGGGTTGGGTGTGCGACAGTTCCTGGGCAGAAATGCAGGCTGCAAGATGGCTGTTGTCGTGTTAGTTAGTTTTTCCTCAGGCATCAGCAGAAACGACCAGGTGGGTCGTGTGGAAACTGATCAGAAGAACACTTTTCCTCACGTCTTATAGGCCTATTTCTTTAATTAATTCTGAAGTTAAAATCTTAGCAAACGTTTTGGCTAACTGACTAGTTGGGGTGTTTAGATCTTTAGCACAAGGGGACCAAAAGGGTTTATGTCCGGCAGGTAAACATAAGACCATGCAGCCCCTCCAGGTCGCATTAGCATATGAACACCGCACCACAGATCTGAAAGCCCTGTTCTTAATTTTGAGATGTCGTTCAATTCACCATTGGCCGACTCTCTACTTTCTCAAAGACAGAGCTGCTACAAATTAAGATCATCTACTTAACTTCAATTAATCTCTTTCACAAGTCCCTTTATTTCAACCTTGACATCCTAAAACACTTGCCCTGATCAGCAACCTCGGAGTCCGCTTTCACACTCACAAGATAGCTTTCCTTCGTCATTACCACTTTGACAGCCACAAGCGTCCACATACTTAACACTCTCAACATCAGACAGAACTTCTGTATCAAGTCTGCAAATAACATGACCAACGTATAAGCCTGGAGCACAAGTGACAAATATAACACACTCACCAGCTCCCTTCACTAGTTTCTCATCTTCCTTGGCAAAGTCATAAAAGTTATTGTCCACACCCTGGTCAAATTGCCCTGATTCCTCTACAACTTCCTACTACTGCCGTCAAACTACAGCCATCAGGAATACACATGCTCGGAGGAAAGACAGGGCCCTTTTCTTGTTTCTTCCCTGGTCTTCCAGGTGATTGTGACCTCTGACTTTTCTGTCTCACTATACCATTAGCCTCTAGGCTACCAACAAGCTCCTGTGTACAGTGTCCAAGTTTAGAGTTTTTAATAAACTGCCCCACTGCAATGGTATGTTCTTGTAATAGCAGTTAACAAGATTCTGGGAAATCACTGGATAAGCGGAGTCCTGTCACACCTTCCTGGGGATCGTTTTAGTCCAACCAAGGATAGACATTCTAAATCACACAAAAGAAAGAGAAAGTATGCTGCTTACAAAATAGCTTACACAAGGTTCACAATCCTGAGTACGCACATCAAGGCCAAAGTTAAATGTTTTACAAAGACAATGACATTTTAGGGCTAGACTACCTAGTAAATACCTGAAAGGGGATGAAAAGATGTACAAAAGATGAACACGTAGGGAACAAACAAACCTGACCATTAAGGACAAAATGAATAGAGAAAAGGTTTATAAAAATAAAGTGTATATATAGGCCCAGACCATGGCCCAAAGTATTGCGATTATTCCCCTACGAAGAGAAAGGGAAGACAAGACCTAACAAATCACACACCTGGAGGAACAAACTAACCAAACTGTAAATGAAGGACAACCAAACTGAGAAACTATGTTTCAGCCAAGCACATGGCCCTGCGTAATCTAATTCCTCCTTGGAAGTGAATGTTTTCATACTTCCACCTAAAAAAGGTAATGTGCTTCAGAAAGCCCATATTTTTTTGCAGACAGGCTTTAAAGCATGCTTGAAAATGTACAAAATGTATCTCTGTTAGGAAAATACTACAAATAGGTACCGTATTATGGAAGTTCCCTGGGTCCGCAATGGGCCTTAGCGCCTCTTTGTGCGCCCACGGGAAACTTTGGTATTAAAGAAGGGAGCGCAGATGCTTGTGCTACCTCTTCTGTAATACTGAACGTGCTGGCGCACATGTAGCACCAGCGCTTTTTAAGACGGTATTCCCTAATTTGCATGGGGGTGTGGCCGCATGCAAAAGAGGGAATCCCTTTGCCTCTGCGCCCAAGCTGTATTATAGGCGCAGGAGCAGAGGCAAAAAAGCTGTTAGGACGCGCACTGTCAGTGTGCCTCCTAGTGGCAGCCCTCTGGAGGGGAGGAAAAGGGGTCCTATGGACTCCCCAGACAAAAGATTGCAGGCGGGTGCAGTCACTCACTGCACCCGCCTGCAAGGTGATCTCTAATCGCCCTTAAAAGTGCAGGCAGTTTGCCACCAGCACTGTGAAACACGGAGTGGCTGCTTCAAATCCCCTCTGTATTTCACTTGAATGCGCTGCCCCCATGGCAGAACTAGTTTGCAACTGCCCTGTGGCAGGGAACTCAATGTAATAGTAGGCATCTTCGCAGTTTCCGCCTGGCGCACCCGTTTTAACGTGCGCCATGACACAATCAGGGAAAGTGCGCCCTATAAATAATACGGCCCCAGAGCTGCACGGTATAGGGTATTTAGTAAAGGAAATGTAAATGAACTAATGAATAACATGTATTTTCCTCTATTGCTTTTGCACATTTTTAATTATCATACATCACATTACTGAAACTCGGATGCAGTGTGTAGGAAAAGTCAACTACATTCTTACACCTATAGAAAATGTTTTTCTTGTGTTAGGAGACCTTCACCAGATTAGTAGAGCCAAAACAAGCACTTCAACTTGCAAAGGCAAACATTTCAAAGCTAGATTTTTTTTTTAATCCTCAGTATAAGTAACTGGGGCGGCCTTTTGAAGTGATTAGATAGAGAGTATGATCAGCAAAAGGGAATAAACAAGCACCCACATTAGGTTTTGTGATGAATTTCGCTTTGGGCTAAGTGGATGCGTAGATACTATGTCACTCTGCTACAAACCTAGTAAGACCTAGTAAGAAAATACCACTGGGAGATGCATTTAATATATTTTCATTTACTTCATCCACTCACAGACGACAGGTGACTAGTAGAGAAGAAGGAAGTCTTCCCTGCAGTACATTACAGAATTTCTGCATGCCTGATAGAGATCTTTGGAGATTTGGACACAATTTTGTCTAGAAACTCTAGGACTGGAAAGCTGTTTCAGGGGAGAAGGAAGCCTCTTGATGAGTTTCTAAAAACCAGGCATCCAGTGGTTACCAGTGAAACCTGCCTGCCCATGTGGAGGGCTTCTCCTATGCTTGGAAAAGACCAAAGGTTTTGAAAAACAGAGGAAGCTTCTCCCATCCGGAAAACAAATCAGTGGCTAAATCACAAATAGACATTTTTCCTGAAATGGAAGCTGGTTATACTACAGAGAACGCCCAGAAACCAGTTGTGAACCTAAAATGGATCTGAGGGGATCCTTCCTATAACTTAAACTCATAGACTGCTGCTTAAGTAACCTTTTTACTGAACTTTGTTCGTTAAAGTAACACAGTTACTAACTTTGTCTAAAAGTTAAGGCTAACAAAACAGATACTTATGATGAAAGCCTACAAAGTGCAAACAAGCATACCAGGAAAAGAAGCAACCTTGGTGACTAAATTTCAGTGTTTTTCCAGCTGTAAGATTTCTACTACACAGTGTGAGGCGACAGTGGGATTGCTCAACAGGGGTATTAGAACTTGTGTTACCCTTTTCAGCAACAGATTCCAGCCTTGCCCGCTTTAGACTTTTGACCTCAAACAGGTAAAACTGCTGCGCAGAGGCACTGTGTTGTGGCCTACCACAACCCATACATCAACACTGGAGTTTTGGTTTGCCATTATTTTAAATTGACTGGTGTTTGTTTTCTCCATAACCTCTGATCCCTTAATTAAATTGTCTTCATTTTTGTGCCATTTTACTCATTGTATATTTCTGTTTTTAATTCTTTTTTTTTATTTCTTAACTGTACTTCTGTCTTGGAGTTGTTGCTCATATACCACATGTGTTTTTTTAAAGAAAACCCTGCTGTTTGAGCCAATTTAACAAGGGTTATCCAGGTATTTCAAACAGAAATTAGTTTACCTATTAGGAGTCTAATTCTTTCGGTTTTGAGGAAGGGCCATCTTCGGTCACATTAATACAGTGGTATCTTTTCTGCGATTATTAGATTTACTACAAGATTTTGTTTGAAAGATACAGAGTTGCTAAGACATAAGGTGAACTTGAGGTAGGCTGTGCAGCATTATCATCAGTTGCTGAGTTGATGGAAGGTTGGGGGAGGGGGCAACTAAGTCCCTTGTCCAGCATATTTAGGGCAACCAGGATCAGTAGGGAGTAAAGAGGTGTGGGAGATGGCAAACTACAATAAAAGTGAGAGGAGAGGAATGGTTCAAGATGTAGATCCTGTAAGTTGAAGAGGGGCCTGGAAACTAGAAGATGAAGTAAAAGCCAAGAGGATATTTTCAGCGGGGGTGCACAAGCGGCCAGACTGAGAGTAAGAACAAGTATTGCTGGAGTCTTTTCTCTTTTGGAATTGTCCCTAAATTCTACCGAGTCATAGTTTGAGGGACTGTGGAACAACTGTGAAATCTCCAAGTCACAGTGTTAATGTGTCTGAGTACCCCGCCCAGGTGGATGGCCAATTCATTTGGATTGCGGCATGTAGATGTGGGATCCTGATTGCTCACTGCCTGGCTACATGGGGTAAAGCAGAGCAGTTTTACCTTTGTAGTGAGGTGCAGCAGCTGGTCTCTCCTTAGACTGTAGAGAATCAGTGAGTGGAAATGGCACACAATGCAGTAGTGATTGGATTATCTGCAGATTCCTGGCACCGAAGGGGCATGAGCATGTAAACAAAATTCAATACCCCCAAAGGTCTATTCTTTTAAGGGTAATTAGAGGAGAGAGAGACTGTCTCATCAGGGTCCTTGTGCACATTACTCCCCTCAGGGTAGACTGCCAACAGGGACCATCAGTCTCAGGGCAAGAAAGGCTTTACATCCCAATGAGGTTTAACAAACACCTGTCCTTTTCAGAACGTTAATGCGAGCAGACTGTCCTACTACTTCAGAGTGGGTTGACCTTCCTTTATTCTGGGAGACAAACAGCATACTGGGTATCTTATATACATTTTTATTTATTTAATCATTTATTTATAACTCATTAATTTCTGTTTCCACAAGAGTAGGGGATTTTGTACTTCAATGTCAACAAAATATTGAAAAAATATATACCATCACAGATGTTCACAGTTTTGTATTTGAATACAATATTTAATGCTGTAAAATGTACTGTTACTGCACATGTTTTAAACATCTCTTTCATTCTAATTTTAAGTATAAATAAACAAAAAGCATATGTATTGCACACAGGCCCGGACTATCCGTTTTCTCCAAAGGGCACCTCAGCCGGCAGGAGCATTTGGGGTCTGGTTTTTAGGGCAGGGGGCTGCTGCTGGTGCCTCAGCCACTTTCTCCAGCATCCTCGGGTAATTTGAGGAGTCAGGGGCTGGGGGAGCTGAGGGGGGATTAAGGGCTAGAGAAGGAAAAAAATGAGAGTGAGGAGGAAGGGAGCAGGGCTGATTTGAACATTTTTATCAACGATGTTTTTGGGTCCAAGTCCGACCCTGTTAGACTCTATTAATGCGCGCAAGCGCATTGAGCGGAGCGAGAATTCAAGTGCTCAAAATCCTCGTCAAACCAAGGGATTTTTGCTGCGGTTTTCTTTAAGTTCACGTGAATCATGTGACCAAACAAGCACGCGCATCAGCCTCCCTCCCTCCCTCCTACTCGTACTTTCAGTTTCTCCCGCCCCCATACGGCCTCTCTCCAAGCGCATCACGCGCATCAGCCTCCCTCCCTCCCTCCTACTCGTACTTTCAGTTTCTCCCGCCCCCATCCGGCCTCTCTCCAAGCGCATCGCGCTTTCGCACACAGGCATTCCGCCTGCCACACTTCTCCTCCCTCGCATTCCCGCCCCCCCACCAGGCTCTCCCGCCCCCATCCGGCTTGTTTCCTTTATCGCTGTATTTTCTCTTTTATCCTCTTTCCGCTGCAATTCATTTTTTCTCACGTATAGTTTTTCTTCTTTTTCGTTACATTGCTTTATTTTCCTTTGTGTCTCCCTTTTTCATAGGTAATGTTTCCTATCCCACTGTTCTGTCGTTCCTTTTCTCTTTCTTTCGTGTGTCTTTCTTTGATTTAAACACAGTCCCCACTCGTTAACTCAACTGCTTTATTTAATTGTTTAACACACAGTAACTGTGTCACCGTTGACCATCTGCTCTTGAATGATGACATGCTTGCCCAGCGCCCCTCCCAGCGCTATTTACTGTCACGTCTTTCAAGAGCCATGTGTCTCAAGTTTCGCTTTGACATATTTCCGCTTAAATGCTTGCATGTTTTCATTATACTAAGCACGAGAAAGAAGCACTCGTCAGTGTTTTCAGAAATGCACGCGCTCCCTTGGCCTGTCAGAGGTTGCTGCCTATTGTGAAACCTTACCCTCTCCTTACAGGCCAGTCCAACTTTGCGCAGTTTCTCATTAACTGCTCGCCCTCTCTTGGGGAAATATTTTCAAAACGGACTGGGCGCCCCCACCACACAGATCAGAATTTTGTGCCTCTGTGGGGCCGCCCGTTCGCACACACTATAAGTCCAGCTCAGTAACTCCTTCAAAAAATAACACGCATGATATAAAACATCATCATGGCACGATGTCGGAGGGGATAAGGACATTATGCCTCTTTTTGCCTGACCTCCTTACGTGTCTTCGAAGAAACACAACAACTCGGCTCCAAGTTACTGGATAAAAACACGTGCAGACACACAGCTCTGGGGTTCAAAGACAGATAGGAAAAAATCCTATCAGCCTCCGGACAGGTGACACTATACAACAACACCCAACAAACGAATGCAGGAACCCAAATTGTCCCTGTGTGCACGTGTAATCAGAACACAGAAAACATGTAAGCCGAACATTTCTACCCAAAATATGTACAATCGCGCTGTAAAGCTGCAAAAACAATGGCTGGCTCACACAACCACGCAATCGTACTGTTTAAAAGTGTAGGAGACGCATTCCTGCTACTACTGTCTGCTTTTTAACACTTATTATTCATGCGGAGGAAGCAATGTATAGATACTAATACTGCTAATTAGAACAACGTTTTTCATCATGTGTTATGGTCTTGTATTGAAGTGAAACCACAATATAAATTAACATGACTGAATTGCAGTGTGAAATTAAAAAATCTGAGATTAATCACGTCTCCCCTGCTTCACCAATGTATGTGATCCAGGGAATTTTTTTTCTCACCAAGCCGCCTTTGTATTATCACATATGACCGTCCCATCAAGCGCACGATTTCGGGGTGAGCACTGTTCAAACAAGCACTGGCGTTGCCAATAGGTCTCGCAGTAGGAAAGTTGGAGCTATTACAATTGCAAATAACAATGCCTTTTATTTTTGTTTTCATTTTAAAAACATAAAGGGCTTTGTCATTTACAAAACCAATAGCTCCAACTTTCCTACTGCGAGACCTATTGGCAACGCCAGTGCTTGTTGCTTTAGCCAGTCTCCTGTCAGTGTCTTTCACCCCTGTTTTTTAGGTCTCGCTGAGGGAATGCGCATGCGTTCTCAGCAAGACTTAAGTAAGGGCTCTCAAAAATGAACCCAAAGGCGGATTACATGCAGTGCAAGTGTGCGGGCGCGTGCACATCGCACACCATTTGCCTCTCTCCTCACTCATGCTGGTTTGCTTGCAGCCAGCATCAGAAAGGAATCCGCTACCCCACCCCACCGTTTCTGGCTTTGCTCGCTGAAGGTCACACCCGATTAAACAGCTGAGGTAATGCGCCCATAAATTATATTGTTGCTTCCTGCTACTTTGGAGTCACCTCCGCTTTCATCATTGGATCCCAGTCTTTTGCTATCTAGATGTAAAATAGACATGAAAGGTTTAGTTGTGTCCTGATTAGGGTAACTTTCGGAAAGTCTTACAGAAACTACACTGTACGCATTCCTACCCGCTCTGGTCTCGTTTCTTAGAGGTTTATGGTGCTGTTCATTCACACTTGCCAGAGATGCCGAAAGAGCTCTTTTGAGCTTCTTATTTAATTATGTTTTAGTGTGTACTATACCGTGATGTCAAATTCTGTGTGAAGTCTGTGCTTTGCAACAAATGCCTAGAGGCACTGCTGAATTTTGCATAGCTTGCTGGCAGACTCCTGCAGGATTACCACCACACCCACCTCACTACCACCACATCCACCACCCACCAACACTATCACATCCACCACCACGTCCACCGCCACCACGTCCACAATCACCACCTCCACCACCACCACATCCACCACCACCACTACATCCGCCACCACTATGTCCGCCACCACCACGTCCACCACCACCAAGTCCACCACCACCACATCCACCTCCACCACCACCACCATATCCACCACCATTACCACAACCACATCCACCACTACGTCCACCACCACCACGTTCACGTCCACCATCACCACATCCACAATCACCACCTCCACCACCACCTCAACTACATCCACCACCACTACGTACACCACCACCACATCCACCACCACATCTACCACCAACACATCCACCACCACCACCACATCCACCACCACGTCCACCACCACCACACCAACCTCCACCACCACATCCACCACCACCACCACATCAACCACCACGTCCACCACCACCATGTCCACAATCAACACCTCCACCACCACCACCACTACATTCACCACCACTATGTCCACCACCACCACGTCCACCATCACCACGTCCACAATCACCACCTCCACCACCACCTCCACCACCACCACATCCACCACAACTACATCCACCACCACATCCACAACCACCACATCCACCACCACATCTACCACCAACACATCCACCACCACGTCCACCACCACCACACCAACCTCCACCACCACCTCCACCACTACCACCACCACATCAACCACCACGTCCACCACCGCCATGTCCACAACCACCACGTCCACCACCACCACTACATTCACCACCACTATGTCCACCACCACAACGTCCACCACCGCCACACCCACCTCCACCACCACCACCACATCCACCACCAAATGCACCACCACCACATCCACCACCACCACATCCACCACATCCACCGCCACCACATCCACCAACACCACATTGTCCTCCACCACCACCACCATGGCCAGCACCACCAACACGTCCACCATCACCATGTCCACCACATCCACCACCATGTCCACCACCACCACGTCCATCACCACCATGTGCACAACCACCACGCCCACCACGTTCACCAGCACCACACCCACCACCACCACGTCCACCACCACCACCACATCCACCACCATTACGTCCCCCACCCCCATGTCCACCACCACCATGTCTACCACCACCACAACCACCACCACATCCACCACCACCACGTCCACCACCACCACCTCCACCACCACAACATCCCCCACCACCACATCCACCACCACTACGTCCACCACCACCATGTCCAACACCACCACAACCACCACCATGCCCGCCACCACCATGTCCACCACCACCATGTTGACCACCACCACGTCCATCACCACCATGTCCACAACCACCATGTCCACCACCACCACGTCCACCACCACCACGTCCACCACCACATACACCACCACCACATCTACCACCACTACCTCCACCACCACCATGTCCACCACCACCACGTCCACCACCACACCCACCACCACAACATCCACCACCACATCCACCACCACCACGTACACCACCACCAAGTCCACCACAACCACGTGAACAATCACCACCACTACATCCACTACCACTATGTCCACCACCACATCCACCACCACCACGTCCACCACCACCGCACCCAACTCCACCACCACCACCCACCACCACCACATCTTCCACCACCACATCCACCACCACCAGGTCCACCACCACCACATCTACCACCACCACATCCACCACCACTACGTCCACTACCACCATGTCCACCACCACCACCACTACACCCACCACCACCACACCCACCACCACAACCACCACCACCACGTCTACCACCACCATGTCCACCACATCCACCACCACCATGTTCATCACCACCATGTCCACAACTACTACGTCCATCACCACCACGTCCACCACCACCACACCCACCACCACCATATCCACCACCACTACGTCCACAACCACCAAGTCCACCACCACCACGTCCGCCACCACCACACCCACCTCCACCACCACCACGTCCACCACCACTACCACCACCACCACATCCACCAGCACCATGTCCACCACGTGCACCACCACCATGTCCACCATCACGTCCACCACCACCACGTCCACTACCACCACATCCACCACCACCGCAACCACCACCACCATGTCCACCATCAACACCACCACACCCACCACCACCTCCAGCACCACGTCCACAACCACCACCTTCAGCACCACTCCAGATACCACTCAGTGCCACATAATTACACGCCACATAATTACACTGCACTCAATGCAACATACACTCCAAATATCACTCAGTGCCACATAATTACACATCAAATAATTACACTCTACTGAATACAACACACACTCCACACAATACCACTCAGTGCCACATAATTATATGCAGAATCAATGGAGGGGGATAGGAATACGTGATCCAATCAGTTTCCTATATTGCTAATACTTTTGATCAATGAGAAAGGATCACTTCTCCTGCATAACATGGGGTATGCGGGAATGGTTCTTACTAGAATGGTTCTTACTAGTCCCTATTGGGACTAGTAAGAACCATTCCCGCATACCCTATGTTATGCAGGACAAGTGATCCTTTCTCATTGATCAAAAACATAATTATATGCTACATACTTTCAATGTAACATATACTCCAAACAATACCACTCAGTGCCACATAATTACACGCCACACAATTACACTCTACTGAATACAACATACACTCCTCATAATACCACTCAGTGCCACATAAGTATATGCTACATAATTACACTGCTCTCAACGGAACATACACTCCAAATCAGTGGCGGCTGGTGACATTTGAAAGTGGTAGGGCGTAAAATTGACTAAATATAAGTTAACAACATGATGCCATGGTCCAAGACAGCAGCAGACACCGGAGTTCTCGCCCACATGGTGTTTGTCCCACACTGAAAAACAGGACTCCTCTTTTGTTACTCCAAGAGTCTGTAGACTTTGAGTTTTCACCAGCTTGAAATGCATCTCAATGGTTCAACTGTCGTATATTTTATGAAACCTTCAAATATCCCACCTCATATGACTCATTGATAACATTGGCTCATGCACTTCTGTTTCTATTTCGGTTTTTGTTGGGGTGGACTATTTTCTGCATGTTAGCTCTATGATGATCCTCTCCGAAATGGAACTGCACAGTTTTGCGCCTATGAAATATTTAGCTTGTAAAATTTTAATGTGCACGGCGTGCTGTTGGATTTGCCAGATATATGAATACCTAAACAAAGGGAATGTTTTATGGAATGTGGACTTAAATATCCACATTTGCGATCACAGCAATGATGCACCGGCACACATCACCTGCCGTTTCTTACAGTGGTATGCATCGTGAGGGAGCTTTTACAAGTCGGCATAATTGTTGTCAATCATCATCCCGCAAACGTAACTAATTACCAATACAAATTCTACCAACACTCCACTCTGGCACATCCGTGCCAGGCTCCAGTATCTCGCAACAGCCGCTCATAAAATTAATCCTCGGTGACTCATTATCAATAAATGCCCCCGGAGCACTTTACATGCGATAAATAATAAAATATAATAAAACTTACCCTGGCTTCCAACTTTTCTCCCGAGACTGCAGACTCCCGCCGTCCTGGATTTTGTATTCGTCTGACCAGTACTGCATCTGGCGTCTGGGCTCTCGTCAACAGGACGGCTGCAGGTAGCCTCCCTCCCCTCCACCGCAACCAGCGCTGTGATTGGTTCGGCCGGCTGCCCTAACCGCGTCATTTCTCTCTGTATGCTGCAGCAAGCAGCATACAGAGAACACAGGGAGAGTGGGAGGTGGCAGGGGGGGAGAGGCTTGCCCAATGTTGTTAATACTGTCTGTTTGGGCAGCCTCTCAGGCTGCCCAAACAGACAGTATTAACAACAGTGGGCAAGCCGCTCCCCCCTGCCCTCGAGTAACACCCCCCACTCTAACTTCTGCTTTCTCGCCGTGCGAGAAGGCAGAAACAAATGGTAGTTATTACCGTAATAACTACCATTTGTTTCTGCCTTCTCGCACGGCGAGAAAGCAGTGGGGTGGCGCTCAAACGCCCCCATGGACGAGCCGTCACTGCTCTAAATACCACTCAGTGCCACATAATTATATGCTACATCTTTACACTGCGCTCAACGCAACATACACTCCAAATACCACTCAGTGCCACATAATTACATGCCAAATAATTACACTATATATCTATCTATATATCGCTCTCACTCTATCTATCTATCTATCTATCTATGTATCTATCTTTCTATCTATCTATCTATCTATCTATCGCCCTCACTTTATCTATCTATCGCCCTCACTCTATCAATCTATCGCCCTCACTCTATCAATCTATCGCCCTCACTCTATCAATCTATTGCCCTCACTCTATCTATCTATCACCCTCACTCTATCTATCTATTGCCCTCACTCTATCTATCGCCCTCACTCTATCTATCTATCGCCCCTCACTCTATCAACCTATCGCCCCTCACTCTATCTATCGCCCTCACTCTATCTATCACCCTCACTCTATCTATCACCCTCACTCTATCTATCACCCTCACTCTATCTATCACCCTCACTCTATCTATCACCCTCACTCTATCTATCATCCTCACTCTATCTATCACCCTCACTCTATCTTTTGCCCTGACTCTATCTATTGCCCTCACTCTATCGATCGCCCTCACTCTATCTGTCTATCTAGCGCCCTCACTCTATCTATCTAGCTATCGCCCTCACTCTATCTATCTATCTATCTATCTATCTATCTATCTATCTATCTATCTATCTATCGCCCTCACTCTATCACCCTCCCTCTAACTATCACCCTCCCTCTATCTATCTATCACCCTCCCTCTATCTATCGACCTCACTCTATCTATCTATCGCACTCACTCTATCTATCTATCGCATCACCACTGCATCACTCAGCACCACCACAGCATCACTCAGGGGCACCACAACATCACTATGCGCTACCACAGCATCACGTCACGCCACAGCTTCACTCGTCGCCACCACAGCATCAAGCTGTGCAACCATTCAACAACAACTGGTTCAAATATGTTCTCTCAATGTTTCAAGCTTTATTATAAATGTCACAAAAAGATGTTAATATTTCACTTCTTTCTTGTATTATCGTCACAATAAAATACACTGAACATAATCTTCACAAAAGTTATTTACAAAAGTTTAAGCTATTGCCATTATAAATTACAATTACTTTTATTTAAGTATTAATTATTAAAAAAAGTAAAAGCCATTGTTATTTGTAATATCAATACATTTAAGTCACGTAAATACAACACATATTGCATTACAAATGCTATAGGTGTCACATTTGCGAAAGTTATAACTATTGGCATTATAAATGAAAAGCTATTAATTTCGCTATTTTCAAAACCAACACATAAATAAAAAAATGGTCTTTTTTTTTTTGGGGATGGATATGGTCGTAGGAAGATGTCATACGAGAGACAGGAAAACCACATTTCGAGTCATGTGCATTCAAGTTGTTTTCACAAAGTTTCTAAGAGAACAATTCGTAGTCATACCCCCTCCACCTCCTCCGCCTATCCAGGTGTAATATAGAACGTTGCGTTCTTGTCACATAAATGTATAATCTTCACTGTAACATAAATCTAATAAACAGGTTATAACTCTGCCCAGTGCCACTTCAAAACAATCATATTCCCCTTAAATCTTTATCCATTGTCCTATCATTTTTGATGTTATTTAGTTCTCTTCTGAAAACAACACGGTTTGCAGTTTGTGATCCAATGTATTTTCAGGTTTTGTTGCCTTCGAGGTCAAGCTCTGAGCTAGTCTGAAGCTCATGTTTAAGAGTATCCCTCGTGCTCGAGTGCAAAAGGACCACTTCCCAACAACTCGAACAACAAAGGCTCCAAGATACATTTTATGAAACACTAATGACAAGAGCTGTCAGCAAGGGTGAGGGCAGCGAAGGAACAGGGATTCCTCCGCTTGAATGGAAGCCCCCTAATTACACAATTACAGCTTGTTAGGACAAGTCCCCGCTACAGCTTCTGTCAGCGAAAGATAATCAGCTTTGTCCACAAGAAAACCAGTTTTGGAGCAAAGTAGACATCATCTTCCGAACAGCAGCACACACTGGCCAGCTGTGCCACCGTCCTAATGAGTCTTTTAGATAGCGCTTTATACCTCACTTCGCCGCTTTTAAGCACTGATAAACACGTTAATATTATTCCATTTACGCTGCTCAATTTACTCGCCTCAAAATAATTGGGTAATGAGGTGGACTAAGAGGAACAAAGGCAGCGAGAAAGGAAGGAGAAGCTGCCCATAGATTGCACTACATGAAAAAGCAGGAAAATTATTTGGAATATGAATGAAATGGGTTTAAAATTAAAGGATCTAAGTGCAGATTCTGAAAAAGGACATGCAGGCTGCGATGCAGGAATGTAATGGTTTGTTAACACATAAATATCAATAAAAATAAGTTATGTAAAAGAAGGATGGTAGGCCGAATAAGCGTTTCCGGGTTTCAAACCTGGGAACTCTAAGTTTATCACATATCTTAGCGGGGAATATTAATTTAGCCACTCTCGAGGGAAGATGAACTGCTACAACTCACTTTCATAGGGAACAGGCGCTACACTGCATCCAACGTCAATGCTGGCAGCACAATCATGGGGTGTGCATGTGAAGATGAAATCGTTGATGTGATGTAGTTGATAGCCCACCAAAAGAAGTAAATGTAATAAACAATGAGACAGAAATGAATGCATCACCAACTGTGCTATCCTCGTTCAACACCGAAAGCAGGCACACATCTTAGCGAAGGGTTGTACTATTATCAAGGAGTATCTTTCTTCTACAACACCAAAAACAAATATTACAATCTTCGACACAAAGATTGAGATGCAAGTTGGTCCCTGTCAGGACTGACTAACTTATCTAGCGCTGGATTTCTCTCTGCAGTCTGGTATTTGTACTCCCGGATTTAAAATGATAAAAATACAACTACACTAGAGCGCAAAACAACAAGCACGACTGACTGTCTATGGCAAAAAATGTGACTGTTAACAATATGGCAAGGCTGTAAGCTAATAAACTAACAGTGAAAAGACTAAAGAGCTGGACTTGTGAAAAGGACTATGCCTCTCCAACTCAGTAGACTCATAGAAGCCGTGCCAACACACTTTGGAGTTTTACAAAGCAATACATAAGAAGATTTGGAAGACCAAAGAACACGGTCGTGTTATAGTCATTATGTGAAAGTACTGAAGATGTCACTGCAGTAACCTTCTGTGATTCATATGTGAAACAGCAATTTAAGTATTGTTGTGACCCAAACAGAAAAAAAACAGTAGGTTCCCTTTTCTTATTGCATAAGGTGGTTAAAGGGGCCTGTGGTGTGAGAGATGGGGTTCTTCTCAGGAGGAACATTGTAATGCATATGTTTTTAGAAAGGGCGATGAAAGCCAGGAAGTACTATTCACTTAGCATGCTCGACCTATGATCAGTGACAGCATTTATAATATGAAAACAATACAAGTGATTCATGGTAGAAGAATGAGGGTAAACAAAGGAAAAATCAATATGGAGTTTGGTGTAATGCAACACACAAGAACATCCCAAAATACCACTATCCTTCTGTAAGTGAATCAACAAACTATCCTTCACATCACCAAGAAACCACTTTGGAACCCCTTTATGCTGCAGAGGAGTAGCCAAACACTCAGCTGGTAGTTAATAAAAACACAATAGAAAACTATTTGCTGTAGCATATTGTAGCCAGGTTATAGCAGATATTCCATCAAACGATGCCCTCCGAAACAGAGCAGAGATCAGAACTCTACAGAGCTGTCACAGGTTGGAATAAAGGGTTTTACGCAGGGAGAAGCAGTGCTAGCCTAGTCTGAGATCTTGCCTAATTCCATGTCTGGCAGCTATTTTTATCCTGGAACTGAATCCCAGCCTCAGCGAAGCGTCTGCACTGTGATACACTAGTCTATGTCAACACTGTAAATGCTGCAGATGCACCCATGCTATATTCAACAGTCAGTCTGATGCACCCACTTGAAACTGACAGATAAAGTCAAGGAAGGAGGGTGTGAAGGTTTATGGATGTCTTTGATCTGGTAGACATTTGGATGGGCCAAGCAAACTCCTTCTATTCAGGGGGCCGCTGGACCTTTTCACACATTGACTATACTTTTACATAGAGACATTCTTTGAGCAGGTTCTTAACTGCTTGCCATCTGGCTTGAAGCTTGCCACTGAAAATGGACTTGAAAGGGGGAGAAACAAGATCACATAATGGATGAGACTTAATGCCTGGGTGTTAAAAGGCAGAGAGCTGATGCAGAAACTGAGGGAATGGTCAAAATTATATTAAAAAATAATAGCACAACAGCAGAATTCAAGGTGACATTGTGGGAGGTGTACAAGATGCATACACAAGGAGCTGATGGACGGAGGGCTGAAACATTTCAGACACTCACCCCTAATCACAGATCTGGGTTGCATCCATCATCGTTCTTTAGCTCACTTCGCCAACCCAGTTCAGACCCAGCTATATGCAAATCAGTCTTGACCCTATGCCTCATGAGAACAGTCCAGCCTGGATTCAAGCTAGCCTGTCTGATGAGGAGTGTTACCCCTAAACCGGTCACAGGATGCTTCTTTCCAGTCCAGGGAAGACCTGGCTTGGTAGGTCGGGCAGGACTGTTCCTATGAGGCACAGGGTCAAGGCTGATTTGCATATGGCTGGGTGTTAACTGGGGTGGCAAAGTGAGCTAAAGAAAGATGATAGATCCAACCCAGATCTGTGACTGGGGGTGTGTGTCTGAAAAGTTTCAGCACTCCGTCCATCATCTCCTTTTGTTTGCTTTGTGCTGCCTAAGTTGGCAGGATATGCCCAGACGTGGGACCCTTGCTCACTTTGCCACTGGATTCAAGCAAGCCTGGCTGATGAGGGGTGCTACCCCGAAACCGGTCCCAGGATGCTTTTTTCCAGTCCAGAGAAGACCAGGCTTGGCAGTTCGGGCTGGATTATTCCCATGAGGCACAGGGTCAAGACTGGTTTGCATATGGCTGGGTCTGAACAGGGGTGGCAAAGTGAGTTAAAGAAAGATGATGGATTCAACCCAGATCTGTGACGTGGGATGAGTGTCTCAAAAAGTTTCAGCACTCCGTCCATCATCTCCTTGTGTTTGCTTCAAGTGTACAAAATGTTCATCGGGGCAAGCAATAGCTCTGACTTTTGCGAAAAATAAAGCCAGAAGAGAGGCGACTGATTGTGCAGAAGAAGGAATCTAACTACAAACCAGAAATGTTGAGGGGAGAGACAAGCATAACGAGCATTTACTTCAAAATATTATCAAGATAAAGTCACAAATGCAGCATAGAATCACTTACTAACCACCCATAAGAGAATGTAGGATGTTGGAATGAAGGTTGGAAATTTACTAGCCAGGTTTGCAAGAAGAGTACAAGGACATAGTTGGGTTCCGCATCTGATGGTGGAGGGAGGAAAGAACAAACAAGCGAAGAGAACATAGCATGAGTGTTCACCACTTCTTGCAAAAGGCTCTACTGTCGGCAGGCCAGGGTAGACATACTGAGGACCAAAAACTTCTTAAAATACATAAATCCAGTTAGACTGTCCGGGAATGAGAGAGTTGAGTTAGAGGCAGAACTCACTGAAGCTGAAATCTGGGATGCAATAAAGAAATTTCAGTCCGGGAAGGCCGAGCCATAATGGCCTACAGGTGGAGTTGTACAAGGGTATAGTTAGCAAGCCAATGCCCCTTCCCCCCACCTTCAACAGTTGTTTGAAAGGGCCCCTGGGCAGATAGGATCATGTCCTATGAACTCCGTATGGCTACTATAGTAATTACACATAAGAAAGGCAAACCTTTTTTTTTTATTGCAAACAAGTCAGATTAACAACGTAAAAGAAACACAAGATTTAACTTTTTGCTTTGAGATGTTCGTTATTAACAATTTACATAGTAGATCAAAGCCATTTGTAAAATAAGTCCAAAATCAAAGAAAGACCATTTTACATTAGAGATAATAAAATTAAAATTGAGCAGAAAATTTGCGTCTTTTATCCATTCATTTCTCCTTGAATCCATTGTTGAATAGGCGCCCAAATTTTGATCCCCATTTGTTTTTTTTCCCGTCCTTTTGTTGCATAGATAGCCAGTTCGAATTAAATTTAGCCAGCAAGCGAGCTCTCCACATAGAAAAGGAAGGTGGATCTGGACTAATCCATTCTTGTGTAATAAATGCTCGAAATACAGACATCATAATAAAAATCAAAAACTGATGTTCTTTTCCTAAGGTATCTAATAAGAGTCCGAATAATAACAGTTCCGAAGTTAGATTTAATGTATAACCTAATGTAATCTGAATACATTTCTGAATTTCTGAAAGTAAAATAGTGAGTTTGGGGCAAGAAGAAAACATATGAATAGTGTCTGCTCCGATCAAGGTACACCGATTACAACAAATACCAGCTGTAGCACCCCATTTCATTACCTTAGCTGGTGTATAGTACAAATCAAACAATAACTTATAATGTTGTGTATGTGATCTACCAGTAAATAAAATAGAATTAGCTAGCTCAATTGATTCTTCTAGCAATACATTTTTCCCCAATTTCCCTACCCATTTTTGTTGAATCACAGATAAATCATCTGGAAGGAAAGTCATAAGTACATCATAAAAATACCCTATCTTCCTTTTAAAGAAGAGACTCTCAATCACTGTGATCTTTTGGAGATCTCGTCGATCTTGAGATAATGTTGATTTCAAAAAACAATATATCTGCATATATTTAAAAAGATCATATCTCGTGAGATGAAATTTAGTTTGAAGTTCAGAGAATGAAGATATGCGATTCTCTGTCCATAAATCACCCAGATAAGTAATACCACAATTACTCCATCTGTTCATAGTAGAATCTCTAAATAGGGGGGGAAAACATTGTGATGAGCTTAGTGGAGTATAGCTCAATAGTTTTGGGATCCCAACAAGTTTTTTGATAATTTTCCATGTTTTATATGCTGCAGTTACAATCTTAAATTTTGTTTTTTTTGTAGTAGCTAGGTTCTATTATTTTTAGAAGGTGCCCTCTAGCTTTAATTCCTAATGCAAATTCATAAATCGATGGGGTGTGTGCAAATGACATCGGGGCTTTATTACCAACAATTAAAGGGGATATATATTGTAATACAGCTGCCAAATAATAAAACAAAAGATGTGGGGTAGCCCAACCTCCTCTTGTCTTTGGCAAGATCATTTTTTTGTAAGCTCTTCGATTACCCTTATAGCCCCATAAGAATCTCCCTAACATTTTTTCTGTTAGTTTAAAAAAGTCTATCGGGAATTCAAGTGGCATTGTTCTAAATAAATATAAGAATTTTGGCAAGATTAGCATTTTTAAGATGTTGTTCCTCCCGCATAATGATAAATGTAGATGGTCAATACGTTCTAACGTAGAATTGGCTTTTTTTAATACGGGATTGTAATTAATTTTAGGAATAATAATTATTGGAGTGGTTAACTTAATACCTAAATATGTCGCTTCAGAAACTATGTTAATTCGGGGCGGAGGATTTTGACCAACAAAGAGTATTTGTGTTTTGGAAAGATTTAATTTATATCCTGAGAAGGACCCAAATACTGCTGCCAATTCCTCAATCCTGGTAAAAGCCTTAACAATGTCTTTAGTTAAGACTACCACATCATCTGCATAAGCCAATGCTCTGTAGCTAACGCCTGCTACCTCTACTGGATTTATCTCATCATCTTGATTTAATTTATTGAGAAAAGTGTCAATATAAATGGCAAAAAGAAGTGGAGAGGATGGGCATCCCTGACGTGTTCTACGCTGGATAGGGAATGAGGAAGATTTATTAGAATCCAGTTTCACACAAGATGTCGGATTTTGATAAAGAGCCTTCAAAGCTGAAATTATTCCTGGCCCGAATCCCTTCATGTAAAGTAAGTCCCAAAGATAGGGCCAGGCCACCCTATCGAATGCTTTTTCAGCATCCAATAGGGCGATTCCGATTGGTGTATTCGTACCTTCTGCCCAATCCATCAGAGCAATAATTCTCCGAATATGATCTGATGTATCTCTATTCGGAATGAATCCGTGCTGTCAACGTGACACAATTGTAGGTATAATTTGTGATATTCTGGAGGCTAACATTTTTGAGTATACCTTGCGGTCAGCATTTATTAGGGAGATTGGCCTATATGATGCCGGATTTAGAGGATCTTTGTCCTTTTTGGGAAATGTCATAATTATGGATTCGGCCCAAGAGGATGGTGGTATCCCTCTCTGTGCCACAAGGAAAGTGATCAAAATATCTTGTTTTATAACATTCCTGAACATTTTATAGAATTCCAGCGGAATACCATCAGGACCCACGGCTTTCCCTATCGCCAGTGACAGTAATGCTTTTTCAATTTCCTCCCATGTAATGTCTGATTCCAAAGTCAATTTTTGAACATCAGAAAGACAAGAAAAATGAAGTGTTCTCCCAAAATTCAAAAAATGGTCTGGCGGATAGGATACAGAGTCATATTGATAAAGTTTAGTATAAAACCGACGAAAGATTTCTAGGATTGACTCAGATTTATTATGTAGCTGTCCTGTCTCATCCCGTAAAGAATTTATTATATTATACACCTCTCTTTGTCTGATTTTTCTCGCCAGTATCCTACCTGAGTTCTCACCCATTTCATATATCTGAGAGCGAAAGATTGCCATCTGTTCCGCTAATTTAGCTGCAAACATTTCATATAATTGTGTCTTATGAATAGCTAGATTAGTTTCAATATCCCTTGTTTCTTGTGAAAGAGCAATTGCTGATGCTAGTTTCTTCTCCCAATCCAAAATATTCTTATAATTTACATCAGTTTTTTGCCGAATGATCTTTTGTTTCTTAATGACATAAGATAATGATTCACCTCGTATCCCTGCTTTAAAAGCGTCCCAGACATTCTGAACTTGCGCAGTTCCTCTGTTAATTTCGAAAAATTCTTTTATCCATTTTGACATAAATTCCAAATATTCAGAGTCTGCTAATAATTTCTGGTCGAATGTCCAGGTTCTAAGTTGAGATGTGGAAAGCATATCTGTTTTAAGTTCAATCATTATTGGATTGTGATCCGAGATAATACGTGGATATAACTCAAATTAAGTATCTTTAATTAGTGCGGATTTAATAAAAAAATAATCCAACCGCAATTTTTTTTTATGTGGGAATAAAAAGAATGTAAACCCTGGCATTAAAGGATTTTTTTCATAGGCAACATCAAGTAAACCATGATCCAATAGCAAGGACCTTATTGCTTTATATGCTTTTTTTTGCCACCTTGATAAGGTGATATACCACATATATTCATATTAGCCTCAAATGGAGATTTAAGTCTCCACATATGACTAAAGAAGGAGACCAGTCAGCAAGTTCTAAATTTAGAAAATTTAGTATATCTGGATCATCTACATTTGGAGCATATATTGAGCAGATAGTCCATAGTCTATTATTAATACTTAACTCCGCTATTATCCATCTGCCATATTGGTCAGCATTACAGCGTTTAGAATATCCTAATCCTCTCCTTATTAGAATTGCCACTCCTTTTGTAGTTGTTCCCTGCCGTGTACAGGTTAGTAAATTCATTCCCAAATCATTATACATCTGTCTATCACTCCACATAATATGTGATTCTTGGATACAAAGGATATCGATCTTCATAGTTTGAATAATATGCGCAGCAATCCCTCTTTTTTTTTGTTATTTAAGCTACAGATATTCCAGGAACATATTCGTAATTTCTCCATCTTGTTTGATAATTAAATCGATTATCTTCATAATATACATACTTTTCTAAACATTTATCTTCATTCACATAACCATCCACCTCCACCTCCATATTACAATCTCTGAACTTGGACAGTTGCATTTTGCGCATCAAGATATTTTGTTTAATAAGGAATTGAAAGAAAAAAATAAGAAAGTTGAACAAATCAAGCAGATTATTAGATTTTCTGACTTTGTTTGCACCCTCCCTACCCCCCCCCCCCCCCAAACCACCCCAGGCTCTGACTTAGCCGACCCTCCCCCACCCATACCCTCACCCAAACGGGGCAAAGGGACTTTCTAGTCCCTAAAAATGATGACATGAGATGCGCTGAATGACTCGAGTCTCTCGACTCACTTCTACCATTATTGTTCATTGTATACCAACCAATACAAAAGAATAATATGATTGTGATTCATCAAACAAACAAAAACACTGGTTGGTCTAATAATAATAATAATAATAGAGCAAAGGATAGATACAAAAAAGGAAAAAGAGAAAATTATAAAAATAAAAAAGTGAAGAAGTATCCTCGCTCACAACATGAATATAAGAAAGGCAAACCTACACGTGAATGTTAAGTGTACAGACCAATGCTGTTCATGAATGTAGACACAAAAATACTTGCTAAAGTATTGGGCACTGGGCATCATCGGGTCATCAAAATGCTTCTACACAATGGATCAGTATAGGTTTGTGCCTGATATTAGTACTCACCTGAGCCTCATGCTTATCTTTGGATGCCTGACATATGAGAAAGATAAGCAGAAAACAACCACAGGATTATCATTGGATGCCACTAAAAGGATCCTGTTGGAAACACATTTCCAAAAAGCTATATCCCTCATATATAAAAAGTTAAAAAATAATTCACCAGACCCACTTCACAAAAGAAACTAAACTGCAAAAGGGAAGTAGAGAAGTAGTAGAGAAGGGATAAAGATTGGGAAGAGGCAAATAGCTCTCCAAGAGAGATATCCATAAGATCAGGATCGAGGTTAGTGAAGTTGGAAAAACATCCCTGAGCACATCTCTCTAGGGAACGCCCAGCACGACAGATGGGTAGTCTGACCGCTAGCGGCTCCAGCTGATGTTCAAACAGTTTCATACATACTATTTGGAACTGTCCCCGCATGGCGCCCCATTAGAAAGGGCTGGAAGACTGCCTGACAAGCCTGACGGACTATGATGGGGATCCTAAAGAAGCTTCAGAGGATATTCTGCAGGATGGGTCTCATGGTGGAAAGTGAAATATAGCCAGACGCTGGGGAGCAGTTGTGGCTCCGGATTTGGAAACATGGAAAAAGGCAAAGGACTGGTCCATTTTGTCGGACGATTATATATATGAATGAAGAGGTTGCCCGAAGAAGGAGGGAGTGGGGGGTCTGGCTCCTATGGAGAATCTACCACGGAATTATGAGACAGGCATGAGTATAAAACAAACAGGGGGCTTGGAAAATGTATGAAGGAAATAAGATACATGGGGCGAGGGACTTAGAACAACTTAAAACAGCAGCTTTACAGTCACATTTCCTTTTGCTGTCAATTATGTAGGTATAGAATTTACCCAAAAAAAACAAATAGCCCATACGATGCCATTCACTGATATTACCAACTATGACTCCACCCCTATGACTCCAAACATTATGACTCTGCACCTGCCTTCACCCCTTTAAGCTTATGGGCTTCATAAATAAATTCCTTCAGTTTCCAGGACTATACAGAAGAAAGTACATGATTATGAGAATCGCAATTGGGAATGAGAACCAGTAGAATAATATTTGACATGTTTTGGGCCAATAACGAGTTGCAGTATGAGCTAAAGGATATTGCTACGGTTTTAATGGAAAGAAATGTGAAAACATATCATTGGCTTATGGATACCTTTGCATGTTCGAAAATAAAGCCTTGAAAATACCGAAAAACATACTTTATACTACATTAAGCACAAGTTTGAAAAGACAAGTTCAAAATAAACTAATGTATTCAAATTTAGTGATAACCCATATCTTTGTCCCCTTACATTAGCTCCTAACGAGATTCTACACTTACACTAACCCGACCCTAACCCTTGTCCTAGCACAAATCCAGCCCTAACTCATAAAACAGCAATTATATTAACCCTTTGCCTCACCCTAATCTTAACCCTTTCCGTCACTCTAATCTTAACCCTTACCCTGTACTTTAACTTCAGAATGACCTTTACATCAAAATTTAGTGTTTAAACCTTTGCCTTACTAAAACCTTTTTACAAATACTGCCTGCTTTGCATAGCTCAGACTCACATCAGAACTGTGACTCATCGTGGGAGACTTTTCAACACCGCTACAGAAGTACTGACCTGAGCAGATGGAGTCTTAACACACTTAGGCTACTGGGAGCGCACATATCAGGGTTGTACAAAGCTCTTAAATAAATAAATCAATTTGAAGAACAAGTGCAATTTCAGGCCGGTAGACATACTTAGTACTTACATTGTTTCTCTGTAAATGATGTACGTTTTAGGCAAACATTGGTAAAGGTTATTGAAACACAAACATCTAACCATGGTGAACAAGGGGAGGCTCGAAAAAAGACAAATATACCTCAATTGATCATACAACAATTTTCACTAAATGAAAGTCGATGGCATTTTGTGGCATATTTACTAGACACAACAATGCTCTTTCTCTAAACCTGTGCAGTCGCGGCCGGCATGACTCTCGGGTGGGAGTGGGTATAAGGGGGTGTGACGGGGTAGACTGCCCTTCCAATGGACAGGACAAAGATCACGATTGGTGGTCGGCTGTTCCGCTTTTACCAGCTTCTATCCCCTCTCAGCAGCAGCCCGCCCCTTCTGCATTCGAGGACTGGCCAGGTGGATGGGACGCCATGATAGAAAACGACCATGGTGCCTTTAACTGGGGATTCCAAAGGGACAAGACTCCTCCCCTCGGAGACGTCATCGCGGAAGCGTCACAAAAGGAGGGAGGAACGAGGAAGACGCCGGACGGCGATTCCCCGAAGGTAGGCGAAGGAGACGGTGAGCTGAGAAGTGAAGAGGGACCGAAGACTACTAACGAAGAGGACCGTGCAGGACAGACCGGAACAAGCCAGGAGGCCAACGGTTCTGCGTTTCGCCCCGCCACACTCAGAGTGTGGCTTCACAAGGCACAGTATCGGGTTGGGTGGGGCGGCGCTACCAACCTCTCGAATAACTAAGCCCAGCTGTATATTTTGTATAGTCTACTACCATTCCCCTTCACGAGCACTAAACCAACGTCTCACAAACCTGTATAAAGCACTGTCACTTGTGCACTTGGTTTCCCTCACTCCCGGCCCTGTTCATTATCAAACCGGACGTCTCCCTAAATCCCTTTTTCTTTTCTTCCTTTGCGGTGCCGGTTTCCAAAGACGTGCCTAACATCCCACCCCACCGGACAACCTGGAGTACCCACGAAACATCAAGAAGGACCCAGCTGTATTTGCAAGGGAAAGACTAACGAGCAGGAGCCGAAAAGCTTATCTTAAAATAAAACCTTCTTTGAGATCACTCATTAAAGTCTCTGGCTCCGTGACTCCCCCCCCTGTCGCCCCAACGCAATCCCCCACTGGGGGTGAGTGAGGTGTAATTTTTTTTTTTTAAATAGTCAATTTACCTTCCTCGGCCCGGTCTGGTTCCGCGTCGTCCTGCATGTCTTTGCTCCTCACAGGAAGCAGGCAGCCTCCCTCCCCTTCCCTAAGCCAATCACAACGCTGCAATGGCAGCATTGTGATTGGCTGGGACGCCGACCGCACAGGCGCCTACGGGGAGGCCATTTTCTCCATGTAGGCTGCATGCAGCCTACATGGAGAAAATGGCAGAGTGCGCATGACTAGTCTGGGGCCGACCAAACAGTCAGGGCCCACAACATTGGGCTAGCTACTCCTCCCCTGCTCTGTTGCAGGACCGCCCACCCGCCCCCAACCAAACCCTTCTGCTTTCTCGCAGTGCACAAAGCAGTAACATAAAATGGTATTCATATCATTTTATGTTACTGCTTCTCGCACTGCGAGAAAGAAGTGGGGCGATGCTCCTCCGCCTACGTGGAGGAGCCATCCCTGAAGCTGTGTAAGCAAGTCAAAAATTGAAGGGAGAGATCCACTACCTTTTCAAAAATGTTTTATTCATTGCAGCATTGACTTCACGCCAGTAAAACAAGTTTACTAGGCGAATGCTCCTAATCAGAAGATCCCAGATGTTAAAATAACGAAGACTCTTATTAGACACTCAAAAAGTTCATGTTTGTCATAGATCAACTTCAAACAGCTGTTATGAATCCAACTGTTGAGCTCTTCGAAGTAGCACGGATCTCTATTTCTTTGGGATAAGTAGCAGATGCTAGCACATGTTATCAATAATGATCATAAGCTGTAAAAAGTCACAGAATTAAATCTGCCAAAGTATGCAGTGCAAGTAATAGGGAAAATGAACTAGCTTTGCACACTATAATGATGAGCGGAAAATCGAATTCTTAGCTGAAAAAACTCAACTTGTTTATTTATGCAGTTAAGAATAACAGAAATCTAGCACGTGGACTGAAATATAAATTTAAAATATTTTTTACTTCATAAATCTATTTTCTTTAGCTTAAATCATGTAGATAAAAAAATTAATATATATGCCACTGCTTCAGACGTAATTTACAAGTTTCTAATACAATCAGTCATAAATATACCTTTTGAATGCATGGCCTCCTCCTTGTTCATCACACTATAAAGCTTGAAAACTGGTTCAATCAAGAGAGTTCTTTTCAACCTGTGGTAAATAAATTTACCTATGCAATTTTTCCGTATAATTATCAATACAAGACAGCTCATTCAAATGAGAGGCAGAGTCCGTGGTATCTGAGTCATACGGGCTTTAATGGACAATGATCCTCGAGGATGGATATCATGTTCCGTCACCACTAAGGTTCGGGAAGGGACATTCAACGTTTATTAGCATTACACATTATATATAGTAAAGTAGCACAATTGAATCCAATACAGTAGGCGTAACAGGTGAAAAGAGAGAGATAAGAACACATGTGCGTAATAGGAGGCGTGTAAAAAGGCGTACACATGGGCGTGCACTGTACATGTCAGAGAAACGTAACAAGAAACGTCACATGTGGGTGGATGCATAGAGAAAAATGCAGGATCAGCAGAAACCCCTGACCTGTATGCGCGCGCAACCAGCATGACGTGCAACTGGGGGCTTTGACTTTAGCACTTAGTGGAGGAGACTGGTGTCTGGAGTGTCAGGGCAACCTGTACCTATAGCATATCTGGTATCTCATGTTTAGAGAATGTAGTGTCTGAAGTAAAAGGTCTCTCGGGCAGAGGCCGTACTATACTGAATGCTGGTGCGTGCATACGTGTCTTGGTGCAACGTGCGGAGCCAAGGGCCTACCATGGTAACGGATTCAGTAAATCACTTGCAAGGAGGACAGGAAGGCCGGGCCCTTTGCTCTGCAGCCGTGAATATGTTTACCTATATCACTAGACTGGAATGTGTTTTCGAGGAGGCTGAGCAGATATCTGTAGGCAAAACATGAATTTGGCAGGTAGTCCAGGCCGAGCCGGGCACCGCTGCGCTGGCAGGAAGTAAGGCAAGGGTCAGGGATGCGCACAGCTTTCGGAGACAGGAGAGATGAGGCAGAGAGGCTTCTTTTTAGGGGCTTGCTCGACTGGGCCAGGAAACATGGAGAAAACGTGTACGAAATTTCAGAAGTGCACCATGTAAAGACGTTGGCACCGTATGCCTAGAAGTCTAATTAACGGGATTTCTTTGCATGACTGGATAGCTAACATGTTAAGGATGGACGCAAATGTATTTGCGTCTGTCTAGCATGTACAGAACAGAAGTTACACGACATACATGGAACATGGGTGCATGGATAGGGTGCGAGTGGGGGACACATTGGCTATCTGAAAATTTCTATTACCTCATTCCCTCCTTGGACCCTACTACACCCTTCAGGATATATCTATATTCATGAGACCATCTATCTGTTCATAAAGCATCATTTGTTCATCTTTCTTGATTCGGGAACGGGAACGTGTACTTGGACGGGGAATACAAGCTGTGGCGCACAAGCCGCAAATTGCTGGCCCACATTGCAGACAGAGACAACAACTGAATACTATAACCAATATTATTCCTAGGAATGACAACAACTTCCATCCCCAGGCAGATATTACACTCCAGAACCAACCGGACCAAGTCCAGGAGCCTGGATTCTGGTGTATCAGGTGAGCTATTTCATGAAGCTGAGTTATGGCCTTATAAACGGATGGCGCGTTATTTGGAATAAACACGCAACTGGATCCGATGACTCTACAAGCCCCGCCCCTATCTGCCAGGATGACGTCAAGGACAAGGCGATTTTGAAGAACAACAAGTCTCATAGCAGACTGTTCCTCGGTCAGGTTTCCTAAAGCAGATGCAGTCTCATTCACTACTGCTTCCAAGGTTCTAGTTAACTTGCGTATCAGTTTACTATTCTGGACGGGACCTACAAAGAAGAAGAATCCTTTATTGAAATCTGTATATTGCTCCCATGTAGTTTCGGTTTGGTCGACAATCGGGGTCTTGATCTCCCTTCTATGTCTTACATGAACAAGATGTGGATTTCTGTGATAATCAGGTGGGGCTAGGAAAACGGGTGGCAATAGGAACGCAATATAGCACGTCCCAACCCAATCCAATGGCAGACGTACATAGGCTGTCTGACCACATATGAAATAAGAATGGCGGGAAGCTTTGAAAGTAGACTTTCCTTTATCACTAAATTCGACAACAGTATTACAATCACTGTGTCCTAGATGTACTGAACCATTCTTTCTAACACATAATTCACCTCTTACTGGTAACACTGTAATAGACGGCAGATCCGAATTAGTCTCAGACTGCACGTTCAGGATCATGAGGTTAAGCGTAAAATTACCTAATCCATACACTTCGTTTTCTAGATCGGTCCCTATCCTTTGGGGAAGACCTTCTTGGTCTGGGAAACATATTTTATTCATGACTGTATTCAGGTTCCCCCATATCCAATTGCCTTGGGAAACCCGGGATTTACTATCTAGGGAAGACATTAAAGTAAACCATGCACCACACGAACCATTATGTGTGAACGGATAAGGAAAGAGGGGCAGAGCTCCCTTGTATTTCTGATAGGGAGGGAGTCGGCCACATACCCAGCAATTAGTGGCATTGATGGTCTGGTGTGAGTGATGTAACATACGGATGAATGTATTGTTGCGCATGGCTAAACGATAGGATAATTCATGCGGGGGCAGAAGTGTGGCTCAGGGGTTAGAGGCGGCAGACCCGGAAGCTGAGATCGGCCCTGGACCAGGGTTCAATTCCCCGCCCCGACGGGGGTTGGGCTCAATAATTCCACGGACTCGATAATTCTCACTCCGGTGCCTACTCGACTCACGGGTTCACACTCTGCAACTCTGGGCAATAGCTTGCTTAATCTCCACAACGGCCCCTCGCGGCGGGATGCCTGGCTTTCACCTTGTGGATACCCTGCGGGGTATCTCACAGGGGAATACCAGGATGGGTTCCCTAAGCAAGCGCATAGATGCCTGCGATGTGGGCGATTTGCGCTATATAAATACATGTACATTTACATGTACATTTACAGATCACTAAAAGTGTGCTCCACAGTATCATTGGAAGAAACATGTGCAAGTGAATCAAAAGGAAAGAAAATGTGTAACATTAGGCTAATGCATATAATCGTAAGACTCAGAAGAAACATCGAGATCAAGGCAATTATACATCTACTGTGCAAGACTTTACAATACTGTTGTCTTTTCTTGATACGCCTATCTCTCTGACTACTGGGGTCTATTCTATACATGTCAGAAACCTGTCTAACCGCTTCACCCGAGGGGGACTTAAACAATTAAACGCTGTCTGACTTACTAGACCTTAGCTTTGTACGGTACTCCTCTTGGGGAGTTATCTCTAGCAGGGGGAGTTTAGTATCAGTGTCTGGAATGTGGCAGTCCTGGGAAACAGTTTTTGGCGGAAGTCCATAAAATTTCTTCACATGGCTCGAATGGAGCCAGCCTTTTCTTCCTTCCACTTTTATAGCGGTCCTTGTGGTCATCAGAACGATTTTCGGCTCCTTCCAGCGGGGCTCCAGAGGGCTTGATCTGTTGAAATTGCGGACCACGACGATGTCACCGGGAACAAGTTCATGCGGTTTCACCTCGGTGTTGTCTGGGAAGGCTGCCGCGACCTGTGAACGACAAGATTGTAGTGCAGACATCAATGCAGCCAAGTAATCTGTTAGCATAGAGCTGTCAACATCTGTGATTTTACGGGGCATAGGCGTCCCCCACATATTAGGAGGCCTACCAAAGACCACCTCATACGGGGATAGCCCTGTCCTAGAATGAGCTACCATTCGCATGTAAAAGAGGGCAACTGGCAAAGCTACCATCCAATCTACACCTTTATCTGCACACACTTTAGCAAGACGGGTTTTCAGAGTCTGATTGTGTCTCTCCACGAGACCAGCTGCCTCGGGATGTCGGACACAGTGGAACTTCCATTGGTAACCTAACAGGAGTGATACCTGCTTCATGAGCTCGGACGAGAATGGCTGACCATTATCGGAGTACACGACACGGGGCAAACCGTACCGCGGGAAAAACTCACGTACCAGCTGTTTGGCAGTGGTTACAGCAGTGTAATCGGGGACTGGATATGCTTCTGTCCATCGGGAAAGAGCACATACGACTACGAGGACATACTTAAATCCTCGGCATCTGTCCATCTGGATATAATCCATCTGGAGGACTTCAAAAGGATGGTCAGGAGGATGAAATCCACCTTGTTCCACGGGGACACCTTTTCCTGGGTTGAACTGACAACAGATCATGCAAGTACGCACTTTCTGTTTTGCGGCTGCTCGTAAATGTTTGTTGTACCAGAGATTCTGTAAACTGTCTAACATAGCTTTCTCTCCTAAGTGTGCTGGACTATGTGCTGTGTTAATAATAACTTGAACCATAGAGTCGGGGAGGAACCATGTGGCTCGTCCCTTCGTCATCCATCCCTGATCTGTCTGGATCCCTCCTTGTTCAGTCCACTTCTTGATTTCGTCTGGTGTTGCATGTGTCTGTATGTCGAGTACATCTAGAATGGGATCCTTAACTGTCAGGCAATGTGTCGGTGTAGGTGTGTCAATCTTTGTCATGTCAGTCGGAATGTCTGTCTGAGCTGTGAATTTGGCTGTACGATCTGCCAGGTCGTTACCCTGGGAAATACTGTCAGTGACTTTGGTATGTGCTTTGCACTTTATGATGGCTATGGCTGTAGGCAAGTGTATTGCTTCTAACAAGGCTTGAATGAGGGGACCATGCTGGATCTTGGTACCGTGAGAAGTTAAGAAACCTCTCTCTTCCCAAAGGACTCCGAAGTCGTGAACGACTCCGAATGCATATTGTGAATCTGTGTATATGTTCACTTTCTTGTTCTTGGCTAGTATACAGGCTTCGGTCAGAGCAATAAGCTCTGCAGCTTGAGCAGATAGTGTGTCAATACGGTGTGTTTCTATGACTTCAGTTTCAGTGGTCACTGCATAGGCGGCCACTAACTCTCCTGTACTTGTTCTCATACATGAACCATCCACATAAAGTGTCAGGTCTGGGTCGGTCAATGCAATGTCTGTCAAGTCTTGTCGGGGCTTCGTTACTGTATTAATGACTTCTACACAGTCATGTGGTGCTGGATCTGGGGTACTCGAGGGTAACAATGTAGCAGGATTCAGTATGTTGCAGCGTCTGATTTCTATGTGTGGCTGGAACAGTGTCAATTCATAACCTGTCAGTCGTGCTATGGTCAAGTGCTGAGTCTGGGTACGGTTCAGAAGAACTTCCACGGAATGTGGAACCTGTACTGTCAAGGGATGTCCTAACATTATTGAATCGCTTTGTCTGATAGCTAGAGCTGTGGCTGCAACTGATTTCAAGCACGCAGGCAAGGCCTGGGCTACGGGATCCAATGTACTAGAAAAATAAGCACAAGGCTTATGGTGTCCTGCTTGATCTTGTGTGAGAACAGATAATGCTGTGCCATCACGTTCTGTGACGAAAAGTGTAAAAGATTTGCTGTAACATGGTGTCGCTAAAACTGGTGCTTGACATAATGCTTTCTTCAAGTCATTAAAAGCTTGTGTATGTTCCTGAGTCCAAGGGAGGACAGTCGAAGTCACTGCCTCCTGTTTTGTTAACTGTATGAGTGGCTTGGCTAGAAATGCATACTGGGGAATCCATTGTCTGCAGTACGAAGTGAGGCCAATGAAGGCCCGTACTTCCTTTTGTGTCTTGGGTTGTGGCAGATGTGCAATTAACTGGATACGATCTGGTGTCAACTGTCTACCCCTCTTGGACAGCAAGTGCCCAAGGTATACCACTTGCTGGGCACAGAATTGGAGCTTCGAAGGGGACACTTTGTGCCCTTTTTCGGCCAGGAAATACAAGACTGTCAGTGATGCGCGCTCGCAGTCACGTTCGGTCCGTGCTGTGATCAGTAGATCATCAACATACTGGAGCAGAGCAGTGTCAGTAGGCATGTGAATACTGTCTAGTTGTCTTTTCAGTGCTTGGCTGTAAATACTAGGACTTTCCGTGAACCCTTGAGGTGCACGTTCAATTTTGAAGCTTCGGCCATTTAAACAGAATCCGAAAAGGTATTGGCTATCAGGATGAATGGGGACGCTAAAGAAGGCGTTCTTAAGATCAATTACAGTAAAGAACGCAGCTTCGGAATCAATGGCAGTCAATAGGGATGAAATGTCTGGGACCACTGGGTACTGTGGTACTATGCATTTGTTCAGCTCTCGAAGATCGATCACCAAACGATAAACTGGAGGTGCATTTGGGTCAGTTCGTTTAAGAATCGGAATGATAGGAGAATTACATACATTGGAGTCAGTCTCTACAACCACTCCCTGGGCAATGAGTTTGTCAATAATTTTCAGTAAGGCTGCTACAGCCTCGGGGGGCAATTTATATTGTCGGATTCGGGGCAGTACAACACCTTGCTTGAGTGTGACACGATAAGGAGTAATGTGCATACAACCTACATCAGTTGGACCTTGCGCCCATAAATGCTGTGGAACATTTTTCAATCTGACATCAAAATCTCTCAACACATAATGGCCCTTAAAATCACGAAGGAATAATCTCACTCCTTCCGGAGAACAACATATAACAGCTCCTAGAGCTTTCAGCGTTTTGATACCAAGCAAGTTTTCAGGACATGATTTCGTAAGCAATAAATCTGTAGTACGGGATAATGGACCAACTGCAAGGGGAACTGGCTTTGATACTTTGTTGACAATAGGCTTTCCTGAAAATCCAAGGGAAACATTCTGTGAGCCTGAGAGGGGTGCCCCTGGGACCTCGTCATGACTAATGGTAGTTCTGCTCGCCCCCGTGTCAATCAAAAATGTTCTGTCTTTCCCTAATACCTGACTATGTACATATGGACCATCTTGATCTACAGGAACCTCGATAAGGGGCAAGCCAACCTCCCTCTCTAGGCTGTTTCATGTGTACTGCTGATAATCGGGATAGTCAGACTGTGCATACTGGTACATTTGCTGAGTGACGTGTTGTGTTGCGGCAATGGGTTGGGGTTGGGGTACAGCTACTGTCTGTTGCTGTGCATGCTGTGGAGGAGGTTGCGGATTCTGTGAAATATTCTGTTGAACGTGTTCTGGTCTAGGCGGACGCAGTCTTTCTTTCGTTTTGCCTGTAGCAATATTGTGTCTGAGAACGGCACATTCATTTATAAAGTGACCTGGCTGCTTGCAGTAATTGCAATTCCCTTTAACAGGAGCTGCAGAATGACTAGTCTGTGAGTTCTGTGTGTTACCCCTCTTCTGACCATCTGCTGGAACAGACTGGGCAACTAGTACTTTCATTTTCGTGTCTTTCATACGTCTCTGTTCATGATCGTGTTCCTCTCTAATTCTATTCTGGTGGTACTGTAACATCTGTAACATTTGAGAAGGCGTATTAGCTTGCCATGTACTTTCGACTTTCAATACCCTATTTTTAACCTGTGGTAAGGAATTCTCAACTAATTTGGTCACAAAGAGATGTGGATATGATTCGCTACTTGTTTTCAGGCCACTATTAATGATGAAACATTTCTCAAATCGGGAATAAAAATCACTAGTGTCTTCGTCTTGTTTCTGTTTGCAGGCTGAGATTGCATCCCAGTCTTCCTTTTTAATTGTCAATAATCTGGGCAACACCTGTACTAGTAATCCTGGTAATGCTTTAGTTTTCTCCCCAAGACCTATACCTGGGGTACGTCTATTTTCTTCGTCTTCTAATTCAGTCCAAATAATCTTTTTATCTCCCACCTCCCATTCTTTTTCTTTCAGTTTTTCATAAATCCCTGCTGGCAACAACACTTTTAGCATTTTAAGAATGTCGGAATACGTGTAATCGCCCATGAGTAACATGTCTTTTAATTCACGGTGGAACCCTGCAGGATCTTTATCGTGACAAGGTACAATTTTCTTCATTTCCAATAATTCCATTTTAGTCAAAGGAGTGTATACGAATACGCGTTCAAGCGTACCTCCTGTACCCATAACTGGGTGAACTTCTCGTAAAGGATTCTGTCTATCTAGGTGATATGGCTGTCTTACTGGGGGTGGAACGGAAACAAGATGTGGAGTTAGGAAGGTTCTGTATTTGTGACGTTGTTCTAGAATGATGTCAATTAAATCGGTACCTAGGCCTCTCCATCTTCTCAGGAGTAAGTCTTGCAATAAATTATACAATGGACCTGGATCGGATTGCTGGTTTTCATATAATGTAATGAGATGTTGGATCATGTATATACCCGCTAGTCGCTGTTCTTCTGGAGTAAGGCTCAAAAATGTTTGCACTACTAAATCATCTTTATATATACTGTCATCCCCGGCCCATTGGACTGCTGACCGGGCTAGTTCTTGATCACGTAAGGTATTAAGTTCATGATAACCTATTCTTTCTTTCAGTATTTTATCAGTAACTTGGAATATATGTTCAAGAGAACATTGCTCTGGTATCGGAGAAAGGAAGCGTCTCTTGTTTTCCAGACTAATGGGTCTGTCGAAAGGTCTATCAAAAGAATACTGTTTAGGGAGTTTCACTCTACCTACGTACGCTATTCTATCCTCTGCCTCGACTGGAGTTTCTACTTCTTCCTCCTCCTCCGAGGAGTCATTCTTGTCTGACTCGGCTTCTTTTTCGGCTTTTCGTCTGTTATGTATCGCTACTATTTCTTTACGGATCTTTCTGGACATGGCATCTATACAATTCTGTTTATCATGTTTACAATCTGCAATATTCTGACCCCATTTTATCAAGGCATCCATCTCCTCTTGAACAACACCTGGCTGATCTTGTTCCCTTATCAAACAATTAATTAAGAATCGTAATAGTAGACCCTGTGTCTCCACTTTCTGATATGCCATGGCTTCACGAATACATTCAGGTTTTTCCCCTGTCATAACAAAATGATATATTTTGTCTAGATAGTCTGTCATCCCTGGTAACGTCACCAAATAATCTGTAACACGTCGTAGACGTAACGAGGCTAACATCATGTCTCCTCTCTTACCGGGTACTGGATCATATCTACAATCTGTGAGATACTGTTTAAGCGTTTCATATGTCATTGCTTTCGGAGTACGCTGCGTTGCTAATTCTCTCATTGTCACTCTATGTAACTGTGGCGGGGTGTGAAAGTGACCTCCTGAAGCACCTCCTGAAACAGAAGCGTGGGCATGACCTGACGTCATGGCGGGTGGTACATGTAAGGGGGACTGACTCTGGGTTGTAACTGACGCAAAAGGATTGTGAGGACCAATAATAGGGGGACCAGTAGCAGCACCAGTAGGGGAAGTGACAACAGGTGCGGGAAGCGAGTCGTGGCGTGGAGGGGTCGTGGCTTGATCAGCCGGAACATGCTGTGGTACATTATTAACGGGTACTACTGGTACATTAGTATATGCTGGAGCTACGTCATCTAAATAGGAAGAAAGAAAAATGTCTGCTGCGGTCTTTTTGGGACGGAGTTTAGTCGGAACCAATGGTGGTGGCAAGTTACAGGGTACTTCCAGGGTCGCTTTGGGCAGGCCCTCCGCAAGAACTGGATACATGCCTGTAATGAGTGCATTTCTTTGGCGGTCTAATTGTTCTGATCTGACCTGTTCTCCTTCTTCTAGTAACTCTTTTTCTTTGGCTTTTTCGGATTCTTCTCTGCTCTTCTCTGCTTTTCTGATTGCTTTTTCTGTTCTCCTGTGTGATTCTTTACGCCACAACTCAATGGCATCTTTCTGAGATTGTCTGGCTTTCTTTTTCCATAACGCTTCTTCTACTCTCATGATGCATTCTGCATCCCATGTCCCTGGGACAGGCCATCTAAACTTCTCTTCGAGAGTCTTAGTGTAGTCCACCCATAAGTCTAAATACAACACTGCATCTAAGCCATGTTTGTGGTACATAAAATATCCTGGAGTGTCCCTAGGCGGGACAGGAACTGCTTCTTCAAGTATCCCTTTTCTAGTACCTATCTGACGTAATTTTGAAAACAGCGGCATGACTAGAGTGATTCGGACGTGAACACAATAATACACAGTAATAAACAGTAAACAATCATTCATTCCACAACATTGAAACACATTAAAACATGTCGGACTGTAATTACCTGGAACATAGAAAACACATAATTCGAAAAACTCTCGGTATTACAACTGAAATAGCTAGATGCACTGCTAAAACAGTACAGACCGGTCTCATAAAGAGACACGTCGGACCGTCTCCACCTAAGAGAACACGTCAGGACCAGATCTGTGTACCCAAATCTGTCTTTACCGGGCACAAATTAATGAACCCGTCTAGATGCGTTCCCAACAACGGTACTCACCGGGAAGCAAGAAACTGAATGCCTCGGAAACTGGACTGGACTGGACTGCTACGACATCAGACTGGCACGCATCACGCTACCACACATGCGCTTCGGAACAGGTGGGCCTCCGGACACCTCGGACCTTGCTCTCTCGACTAGGGCTCTGGTCGGGATCCTCCGCATACCTCACCGCCTTGTCTGGACGCCGGACCGCAGTCTCCGTCTCCCTCGTGGGCCCGAGGGAAGAAATAGCAGGAAAACCCGCAAACGTGCACGGTTTCCGTCGGGGCAGTAGAAGGGGTTAAAGGCCGCGTGACTTCACCGGCGAGTGGGGAAGGGGGGGTCCCTGTTCGGGCGCCAAATTATGTGGTAAATAAATTTACCTATGCAATTTTTCCGTATAATTATCAATACAAGACAGCTCATTCAAATGAGAGGCAGAGTCCGTGGTATCTGAGTCATACGGGCTTTAATGGACAATGATCCTCGAGGATGGATATCATGTTCCGTCACCACTAAGGTTCGGGAAGGGACATTCAACGTTTATTAGCATTACACATTATATATAGTAAAGTAGCACAATTGAATCCAATACAGTAGGCGTAACAGGTGAAAAGAGAGAGATAAGAACACATGTGCGTAATAGGAGGCGTGTAAAAAGGCGTACACATGGGCGTGCACTGTACATGTCAGAGAAACGTAACAAGAAACGTCACATGTGGGTGGATGCATAGAGAAAAATGCAGGATCAGCAGAAACCCCTGACCTGTATGCGCGCGCAACCAGCATGACGTGCAACTGGGGGCTTTGACTTTAGCACTTAGTGGAGGAGACTGGTGTCTGGAGTGTCAGGGCAACCTGTACCTATAGCATATCTGGTATCTCATGTTTAGAGGATGTAGTGTCTGAAGTAAAAGGTCTATCGGGCAGAGGCCGTACAATACTGAATGCTGGTGCGTGCATACGTGTCTTGGTGCAACGTGCGGAGCCAAGGGCCTACCATGGTAACGGATTCAGTAAATCACTTGCAAGGAGGACAGGAAGGCCGGGCCCTTTGCTCTGCAGCCGTGAATATGTTTACCTATATCACTAGACTGGAATGTGTTTTCGAGGAGGCTGAGCAGATATCTGTAGGCAAAACATGAATTTGGCAGGTAGTCCAGGCCGAGCCGGGCACCGCTGCGCTGGCAGGAAGTAAGGCAAGGGTCAGGGATGCGCACAGCTTTCGGAGACAGGAGAGATGAGGCAGAGAGGCCTCGTTTAAGGGCCTTGCTCGACTGGGCCAGGAAACATGGAGAAAACGTGTACGAAATTTCAGAAGTGCACCATGTAAAGACGTTGGCACCGTATGCCTAGAAGTCTAATTAACGGGATTTCTTTGCATGACTGGATAGCTAACATGTTAAGGATGGACGCAAATGTATTTGCGTCTGTCTAGCATGTACAGAACAGAAGTTACACGACATACATGGAACATGGGTGCATGGATAGGGTGCGAGTGGGGAACACATTGGCTACCTGAAAATTTCTATTACCTCAAACCTCTGGAATTTTTACAATGCAATACCAGAAAGTCTATATTTTCTTGCTATGTTTTTTCTGTGCCAATTCAAGCCCCTCATTGTCAAGACACATAACTTTCCAGAACGACTCGAACATACACTGTTCTTATACTCAAGAGAGTCAAAGAAAGACTTAAAATGTTATCAAAGCTGAAACTGGGTAAACAAGTTCAATTGGACGGCTAGGCTTTTACTATATAAATATACCACCTAATTTTTAGGGCTCGCCTGCTGTGCGCATGTGCACAGCTGGCGAAGCTCTATAGGGGCTTAAACAGCCTTTAACCAAGCAGCACGATTTCACTGGCGATTTCACGCAGTGCATGTGCTTTTTAGGTCATTGCGCAAGCGCAAGCCCTAAAAAGCGCGTGCACAATGCCACCAGCCGCCTGCCTGCCTGCCTCGCATTACCACATCAAAGGCAGCCCAGCCCCCCTCCCACAAGCTTCTCAGCGTGGTCTTGCACTAAAGCATTTCTTATCTGAGTCATTGTTAAACATATGGTGTAATTGAGTGGTTTTAAGTGTGGTTAAAATTTAAAGGTTATATGCCCTCTTTTAAAACGGCACAGGCGGGTTAATATCCATTATTGTGGCATGGCTGGCTCACATTGTTTGTACACATGACTAGCAAACCTTTATTTTCTTACTTATTGTAAACTTGTTTTTAAACTTGTCTTATCACACCCACTTTGCCCGATCTTTCTCCCTGCCTGTCTTTTACCGTCTCTCCCCTCTGATAAGGAATGGCAGAGGTAAAAGTCGGAACTTCGATCATCTAGACTAGAGAGACAAGAAATGACAGTGACATCAGTCGAGATATTTCATATGAAGGGGAAACAAAACTAAAGAGGGGCGGCTTCAAGCTGCGAGTCTCTCGCACCTCTCTGCCATCGCCTGGGGCTGTAGCACCGCTCTTCAATGTCACAGTTGTTTGAGGCGGCCTTTGAACTTTCCTGCCCATTCTGTGTGCGCCTCTTGACCCCACTCATGTTCAGAGCTCGAAGTGAGGCTTCCCTGACAGTCAATCACACTAACACAACAGGCGACTGCACTTACACAGAAGTACAAGCACTTCATAGCAGGGCGGCTGCACACACAGAACAGTACAATTACTTCGCAGTAGGACTTCTGCGCTTAAAATGAACAGTACAAGCACTTCGCAGCAGGGCTGCTGCACTTACACTGAACAGTACCACACTTTCAGCAGGACTGCAACACCTTTTTACTGAACAGGAAAAGCGCTTCACAGTAGAGCTGCTGCACTTATACTGAAGAGCCTTCCAAGTGGGGCGTGGACCACTGCATGTCACTTAAGTTGCAGTAAACCATAATTACATACTTACAGAGGATGAAGTATTTTGAGAGACAGAGCCCAGTGTGAGCGTTGCACCATAAAATCTTGAATGCCAGACTAAGAAATCCTCTAAGAAGCTTGCATGCACTTTAGTCGTTGTTGTAATTAGTGCTCTAATGTGACATAAGACCGATCCCTGGTTAAACAGACGGACCTTTCTGAAGAGTGGTCAAATTAATTAAACTAATGAATTCCTTGTGTGTGCAGCTGTACACAGATTACATATCTGCCTCCGGCTTGGAGCCGTCTGCACAACACTTCTACACAGGATGAGTACACATTTTGCCACTCATGTGTTCCTATCCAACATCAATGAAAACAACTGTCTGCTTTTACCCAACAGGAAAGTTGTGTACGAATGTCAGTAAATGGTTAAGATACCGTGGTGCAAGAGGAATTGTTTGTGAATTTGATGTTTTTCTACCACTTACAAACCTGTTGCTATTATGATTTTAACTTACATTAAATTGCTATAGCTATACACGGTAAATCATTTGACCATGACCCATTAAATATAACACTACAGTTAGCTGATTATTTAATACCATTCTCACGGTTTCCATTTGTTAACTTGGTCACATAATTCTCGCTTGTCAAAAGCTATTTCTTTAAATCAAGATGAAGTCCACTGTCGATGCTGGTATTTTTCATAATTCCAGGAGAGCAGACAGACAAAAACAGACAGAGCCTTCCACAGCTAGCCTATCTGTGCCCGCCACACACACAGAGGCAGAGGCGCAGAGATACACAACCACACAAATCAACTCTGCCTGTCCCCACCACACACAGAGATACAAAACCACATACTGATTGAAAGACACAGCCTTCCACAGCTAGCCCATCTGTGCCCTCCACACACACACAGAGGAAGAGAAAACTGGCACCGCAGCTTGTGTGGGTGTCTGGGGGTTGGAAGTGTTTGACACTGGTAGTTCCCCGAGACATCACCACATCAAAGGCAGCCCAGCCTCCTTCCCCCAGCATGCACTCTGCCTCAGGCCGGCATCTCTCCTCCCCTAATTATTCACTGCAGGGCCTGCGTCTCGTCACCCTTCCTCCCAGTCCGCACAAGCATGCTTCTCCAGTGGCTGCATACTTTACAGACGACATTTGTACGTTTGGCTGGCTTCTCTTTTTTTTTGGGTTGTTTGTATTGCACCAGGCATACGACGATAGTTGTGTGTCAAGTAGGTGGTTCCTTTGTCTTTTTCGTTTTTTTTTAGTTCACTTTAGTTCTTGGGTGCAGTTCATCTTGGCATGGTGGCACTGTAGAATGCTTAGAGCACTATTTATCACACAGGAACAGTAGGCAAATTGGTGATGGCAACTTGTAATATCTACTTTTTCATTTTCTTCTTCACTCGAGAGTAAAGAAAATGGTAGTGTCACCTATATCTTTTTGTAGTGAAACAATGGTGTCTCACTATTTTGGTAGCGACATAACAAGCCAGTTTATTAATGTTTTCACCACCTTAATGCATACATTTAGCATTAATTTGTATGTTTCTTGTTTCACTTCAAACTTTTGAAGAACAAACTGATTTTGTGCTTCTAAAATGTAGCGCAGGTCAGTTCAAGCTCCTGTTTTTTTAAATTTTACATTGTTTTTCTATAGCACCACTTCACAAGATGGTATTAGAGCACTTTACATGTAACAATAGCTGCTCAGACATAACAACATTAGAACATTTATGAGTTAGGGTGATCAGAAGGGGACGGAATGGGTTTGTGGATGTAAACGATAGAGGATCTCATAGAGAATTACTAATATGACAAGTGCCAGTATGGCATAGTACATATTCGAAGTCGCCAATTTAGGGGGTTGGAACTTACATATAAAGTCACGTGAATGAGGTGGAGTAACTTATATTAAAAGTTCTTAGTTAAGGTATCTTGTGAATAGATAGGTCTTGCCTTTTTTGTGGAGCAAGAGCATATCCGGAGCAGTTCTTAAATTGATTGAGAGGGTGTTCCAAATTGTAGGTGCACATCCGGGAAAGCATTGTGTATGAGCTTGCAATGCTCGGAATTCATGGGTCCCAGAGCACTTGAGTTCTTCCTGACGGATTCTTTTACACCGCAAGAGAATTTCATAAGCTCTGATTTGTAATAATGTTCAATTTCTGGTGCCAGTGAGTAAGGTAGCTCTTCTGTTGCAAGTGAGCCCCTCTCACCCTCCCATCTTCCCTCTCTCCTCAACCTCCCCTCCTCCCTCTCTTCTCACTCACCCCTCACTCTCTCCCCTTTATCCCCTACCCTCTCACCACTCTCCCCTCCCTCTCTCAAATCCCACTCCTCACTCACTCCTCTCTCCCCTCTCCTCACCCGCCCCTCTCCTCTCCCCCTTCCCTCTCTCAAATCCCACTCTCTCCTCACTCACTCCTCTCTCCCCTCTCCTCACCCACCCCTCTCCTCTCCCCATCTCCCCTCTCACCACTCAACACTGCTCCACTGATGCACCCACCACACAGCTCCACAGATGCACCCACCACACAGCTCCACCGATGCACCCACCACACAGCTCCACAGATGCACCCACCACACAGCTCCACTGAGGCACCCACCACACAGCTCCACCGAGGCACCCACCACACAGCTCCACAGAGGCACCCACCACACAGCTCCACCTACACAGCTCCACCGAGGCACCCACCATACAGTTCCACCGAGGCACCCACCATACAGCTCCACCGATGCACCCACCACCCAGCTCCACCGATGCACCCACCACCCAGCTCCGCCGAGGCACCCACCACACAGCTCCGCCGAGGCACCCACCACACAGCTCCGCCAAGGCACCCACCACACAGCTCCGCCGGGGCACCCACCACACAGCTCCACCGATACACCCACCACACAGCTCCACCGATGCTCCAACTAAGCTCCACCAATGCACCCACCACACAGCTCCATCAATGCACCCACTAAGCTCCACCAATGCACCCACCACACAGCTCCACCTACACAGCTCCACCGATGCACCCACCACACAGCTCCACCGATGCACCCACCACACATCTCCAAGGCACCCACCACACAGCTCCACCGATGCTCCAACTAAGCTCCACCAATGCACCCACCACACAGCGCCATCAATGCACCCACTAACCTCCACCGATGCACACACCACTCAGCGCAACCACAGCATCACTATGCGCAACCACAGCATCACTCAGCGCAACCACAGCATCACTCAGCGCAACCACAGCATCACTGGTTCAAATATGTTCTTTCAATGTTTCAAGCTGTTTTCAAGCTTTCATGCTTTATTACAAATCACAAAAAGATGTTAATATTTCACTTCTGTTCTTGGACTTTCGTCACAATAAAAAACACTGAACATAATCTTCACAAAATTTATTTACAAAGTTTAAGCTATTGGCATTGCCATTGTTATTTGTAATATCAATACATCTAAGTCACGTAAATACACAACATGTTGCATTACAAATGCTATACGTGTTTGCGAAAGTTATAACTATTGGCATTCTAATTGACAAAGCTATTACTTTATCTATTTTAAAAAATAACACATAAATAAAAAAAATAGCTCAAACTTTCCTAATGAGAGCCCTATTGCATTTCCAATGCTTGTTTTTTCTTCTCACAATATATTGAAATGATGGACTTGAAAGAAATCACTGAGCACAACTCTTCAAGAAACTTATGAAACTTGATCTTGCTGATGGTAGTGTCCGCCTACAAGTTGGAGAACACTTCACCGAGTAGGATACCAGGCATTGTGGCGGAAGGGCGTTTTACAGAAGGAGTATGTCAAGCGAGCCCAGGAGCAGGGACACGCCGACCGCTGACACACCTACCCCGATCCAGCCCCGCAGTCCCGCAGAGACCTTTACAGGCCCCCCACAGGTCCCTGCAGGTCTCACAGCCTCGGCCGGATAAAAAGGAGTTTAGAGCCTTTTTCGGACACCAAGGTCCTTTACAGCCTCCACAGCCTGCAGTACCGCACCACAGGCGCCTGTGATTGAGGACGGGGGGAAGTGCGGAAGTGCGACGGGGTAAGTGAGAGTCAGCAACCAGTAGCCGGCTGTACAGAGAGAGAGAGAGAGAGCCATAGGCCGTCCATGGAGGCGGCCCGGTTAGAACCGGGTCGGCTTGCCAGGGAGCCCAACTCGCCAGCGCCAGCATCAGCATCACCAGTACCGTCATCATTAGCATCTAACTGCCAATTGCTAACAGCATCTAATTGCTCCAATCGCTGACCGCTGGGGGAGTGCGCTGCAACGGTGGTGGAGGAACAAAAGGAAGCACCCTGAAGGGCACTGAAACCTGCAACCTGCCGCTGCGACAAGACAGCGAGGGAAAGGGGCTCAAGATTTTGCTGCCTCCGCTTGCAAAACCTACAGAGAAGGAGAAGGAAGGAGGCTAAACAAACCCCAGAGAGAAGTTGAGGTGAGAGGTGAGGGACAGAGGCTTGGTGGATCACCCTTGAGGTCGCTGCGGGAGGAGTCAGGTGGTGCAGTTGGAAGCTAGAGGGAGGCTCAAGGCAGTTGCCTGATCTTATCATTGCCTCTGCTTCCCCTGCATTGCGTGGCACTGATACACAGCCACACAGCTGCATAGCTATAGCTATGGTGAAATAGCCTGATAGACAGACAAAGTCAGTAGCACCTGGTTGAGTACCCCCTGAATTACGCTTCTCTTCTTTCCCTGAATAACGCTGCACTCGTCACTCAGCCATTGGCACAAGTGCCAGCACCAGGGCAAATATAGATACACCTACTACCTGCACTCTGTCTGGAGTAAGGAGCGAACAAGAAATTTGACGATCAACCGCCTGCCCACTCACCCTACTTTCTCAGGGGGTATAATTGTTCCAAAGCCTCCAAACCCTCAGGCGCATCATGAGGTCTGGGAAGGAAAGGCAAACAGCCACTTCAATGACTAGCAAAAGGAAAACCAAGTGCAAAGGGCTGAGCAAACCTAGTATGGGCAATGCAACAACAGAAGTGCCTGACAAATTGAATCACACAGTCTTAGTAACGATAGACTGTGTCTCGCCTTTCAAAACAACTAGAACTGGCTACCAACCAAAGAGTTACACAAAATCCTCATTTGTGAAGGACGCAGGGGCAGTACTGAGCTCAAGCATCAAAGACCTCAAGGGCCTCTCCTCGGCACCCAGAAGTTATAGCTCAAACAGAAGCAGTAGCTGCTACCCTAATGCCGGCAAACAACGGGGATCTAATCATGGATAAAGAAGCACTAGACATGGAAGGCTATCATGGAAATATATCGCACATAAAGGGAAGTCGTGCTCGCTCAGGCAAAGGGCAACACAAAAATACTCATACAAACAGGGATTCCTGCAGCAAGCATGCCCATGCCAAGCACTGACCACAAAGGAACTACATCCCCAAGTATGCGGGAGGCGACAGAGACACCGCTTGTCCCAAAAATTATAATCCTGCCCAATCCAAACTTAAAGTCCAATTTGTATCTGGAACTCAAGCCTCACATGCCTTCTACAACATCCACAACATCAGCTGCAACTAGATTAGAAGACGCACCTAGTAGCTACCTATCAGACAACTGCCCAAGGACCTTGCTTGCCTATCAGTTCTGACTCCCCATAACAACCACGGATTAACACCAAGGCGAAAGAACAACTGGATAAGAAAGAGAAAGAGGCAGTAATCACTCTTAGGATTTCGGCCTTGAAAAGAGCAGAATTTCAGGCAGCGATTTATCATGACAAAACTGACTGCGGTACAGAGAAGACAGACACTGAACCAGTGGAAATTGCAAAAGCAGAAACAAGTAACACATCATACCTTACAACAGAAGAATGGGAAAGGCTGGTAGTCTCATAGTGCCCAGACATACCACAGGAACATAGCAACAAAACCCATCAAGACAGGGATGCATAGGATATGCCATCAGGAACAGAAAATATATGGTTGTCATTACTAAACACTTTGCAACTCTCAATAAAAGCAATGCAGCACCATTCAGACAAAATGAACATCCAATTATCTCTTCTCAATTTCTTGGCAATACAGGTCTCAAACATTGAAAGCAAACTATCTGACAAGAGTAACATGATCAAGAGAACACAAGCCAAAACACAAATAATCCAGCCTTCTTGCACTTGCTTCACTACTGTCGACAAACTCTCAACATTACCATCCCTGATGGGGGAGCTCCACTTGGACATAAAAAAGGCAACAAACAACGCAAGAACGGAACACCATGCCAGCCAAGAAAGGAGACCGCAGGAGTAACCTCGTACTTCTCAGGGGCAACTTCTCAATCGCACCATGAGCAAGAACCTTTCAATGAACCCCTTAAATGCAGGGAGACGCCGGATCAGGCCAACCCTGGGAGGAGAAGCAAGTTATCGGAATCTACCAGTGAAAAGGCCCATGGTGCAGGAGTGGGCACAAGCCTTGAACAAAGTTTCAAGGACCACCCTGAAGCAAGTTCTGGGCATACAGATACAGAGTCCACCGGTGCCTAACAGCAACAGGCAATTGAATTAGCAGTCAGCAGTTGCCAAAGCCTGTCAGGGCAGCCTGACGGATAAGAAGCAGAAGGTAAAAAATGGCATGAAATAAAACCTCACCGGAAACAGATGAGGAAAGGGAGGAACAAGAATACCACATAACGGCATATTTTCAAGCTCGCACTGAGACCCCAACAGGCAAAAGCTCGGCACAGAGATTAACACGGGCATCGTATATCTAACAGGCCATGGAAATGTCTTCTAGCCAGTCGATCCAAATGAATGTTGAGAGCATAAAACTTGGAGGGAAAATTAGGAAAGACTGCCATGCCAACCACATCCCAGGACAAACGGAGGGGGACCAAAACGGGGTCAACTATTGCAGCTCAAACATTCGAAGGACTGAAGTGCATTCAACTTCAATAGAAATAATCCCTTCGAATGAGGTTGAATTGCCAGCCTTAGCAACCATCCCAAGCCGCCATCGCCAGGAGGAGTATCTTGAGCACACAAAATATTTTGCAATTACTAACATCCATCAGCAACCTGGCAGATATAGGCTCACGAGATCTGGAGAATCTATAGAGTTCAACGATCTCAAACATCTGTCGGACCAAGAGGTAACAAAGACAACCTGAGACTCAATAAATAGCGAATAGAATCATGAACGAGGAAAGCCAACTAAATGCAAGAGGGATTTGAATAAAACCCTACCTAAAAACTGGCTATCCAGAGTCTCTGCTCCAAAACCAACAAGAGCAGGAAGGCTGCAAGCTCATGCATATGCATAACACGAGGAAGACTCAATGTGTGCTTAAAGGGGCATGAAGCACCTCTGTATTGCAAACAGAGACTAAAGCCTGGAGCCCTCGGCAACTAAGGGGAAGCACCAGATCATATAAATGGACCTGGATAGCAAGAACAATCAACTCACAGTCCAAGAACACCTTACAGGGAATGAATCAACCTGCTACAGCTACCTCTCGGTTACAACTATGCTCTTGGAACATAAACAGACTAGGAAATAAAATCACGAACATTCAACTGTTGTTGAATTTTGAAAAATTCAACCTCATCCTTTTAGAAGAGACCTGGCTAGACCAACCATATCAACTACAAGTCTATAAAACATACTATCTCCCGGCTGCTAGAACGCTAAAGTGAGGCATTTAAAAGGAGGTCTTACAATCTACACCTCAATCAAGAGTATAAATGCAATCAAGGAACTGGACTCTAAAACAACCAACGCCATAAAAGCAATAACAATGGACACAGGAGGAGACAGCATTACCCAACAATTAATACTGTTAAATATATATTTCCACCCACATGACAAAACAACTGGGATGAAACTCCTGGGTTCTGCGTTAACGAGGATACTTTCAAAGGAATCCACCCTGAATCTTATTGAAACAGGTGACTTCAACATGCATCTTTCGGGGCCCTTAGATAGGGACCACCTAGTGGAAGAGCAATTTTAGGCATGGGGCATCCCACACCAAGAAGACAGCAAATGGGTTAAACAAACCAGGCTAGCAAAATAACTTTTAATGGACCTAGACAATTTGAGCCTGGTGGCATTAAATAGACATTACTGTGGCAACCTTTCATAATGCATTAACTAATGCGACAATAGTTTATACTTTTGTATAAATACCATTTATCAGTAAAATCGCAGCCTTTCGGATAGTAACATCAGACCTCAGCGATCTTCTACCACAAAAGATTAATCTGAATATACAAGGCATAACACTAACCCTCCTATCTTAAGTGAACAAAACACTTAACCTCTGTGCACTGTTGCTTGTGTGGTTCTATCTCTAGAACAACACTGGGAATTTTATGACAATTTTACAAAATAACACACTAAGAATGTGAATACTGCTGGTATTTTTCATATATTTCCTGTTTTCACAATGACTTTTTGTTTCAAAGGCATTTCTATGTGTAAAAAAAGTTTTCACATAAATGTTCACAAATTATAATACAAATCACAATGATGTAATACAGTTTTAAAGAACAGAAATTCTTGTCAACATCCTGGAAGAATCTTCTTTGTGCCCGATGAATTTCGAGCTCTAAGAGCTCTTCCTCAGGGGCCTGTGAACTGAATATGTCAATCGATTACTTAAACTGCTTTAATTAATGTTCAAGACATCTTAAAATTCACTTTGTGTAAGGCATAAAGGTTTGAAAAAAAGGTTTGAGAAAAAGAAAGCATGGGAAAAGTGTACAAAATACCCCTTTCCACACCGCTGTGTTTGTGCTCGAAAATGAATGAAACTCACTGTTTCTGTACTCGTTTGCCGTGTACATTCCTCTTCAAAACACCTATGTTACAGAAAACGGGTTCAGTGTACTCCAATCAATTACGCTCAATAAACACTTTGAAGACCAGCCGTCAAGGCCGTCTTACCTTATTGGGAGTGAAACTCGCTGGTTATAATTTCAAAATACCGACCTCTTACTACATCTGCCACCTGAAAAGTGGTAGAAATGATAGTCTCTAAAACATCGGGGTTCAAAACTGGTTTCTAGCTCACTAAGACAGCGAGCTGCGCTTACGTCTTACCTCCGTCAACTTCAATAAGAAATCATTGGTGTCTTATGTAAGAAGGCCATTGTTGTACGAACGGCTGGAGAAATTTGTCAATATACTGACTGAGTGGCTCAAAAATAGTGCCACACCCGGTAACTATGGGGCGCATAGGTGGATCTTGCAGGTTCTTGTGAACCTTGGGGAGCATGTAGAGACGCCATCTCCTGGGATACTGAACTATCATTTTGGGATGTAATGATCAACATACAAGAATCTAAGATTAAAACTAAAGTATTCAGAAAAGAGATGGACGTAAACAATTCTTTATTGTTTCAGAGTTTCCATCCCCAAAATTTGAAGAATAACCTACCCATCTCACGATACATGAGAATTATGAGAATTTGTTCAGAAGAGGATTTCGAAGAACATTTAAGATTCCTCCAAAGTCAAAGGTATAAGGAAAGAGGTTATCCAGATGAAGTCTTGGAGAAAGCGAGAAAGAGGATTCATACCTGCAGCAGAGAAAATCTTCTCAAGCAAAAATCCAAGAAAACCATTGAGAGACATGTCATTCTCACACAGGCACATGAATCAGGACACATCTCAGCAACAACCAAACAATTCCTATCTGTCCAGTATCCCAGGAGACTGCGTCTCTACATGCTCTCCAAGGTTCACAAGAACCTGCAAGATCCACCTATGCGCCCCATAGTTACCGGGTGTGGCACTATTTTTGAGCCATTCGGTCAGTATATTGACAAATTTCTCCGGCCGTTCGTACAACAATGGCCTTCTTACATAAAAGACACCAATGAATTCTTATTGAAGTTGAAGGAAACCACAATCACCAATCAGATGCTTTTGTGTACAATAGACGTGAAGTTGTTGTACACATCTATTCCCCATGCCGTGGAATGGGCTTTGTCGCAACAACCATCAGTGAAAGCAGACAAGGTGTTTATTTTGGAACTTTTACTTTTTTGTTTATATCACAGTTACTTTCAGTGGACATCTAAGTTTTTTCTTCAACAGAATGGAACATGCATGGGATTTGCAGGGGCGTCTGCCTATGCGAATATCTTCATGGCTAAATTTGAGGCAGATTTAATTTACAGTGACAATACTTGGCAAAAGCAAGCGGTCATATACCGAAGGTTTATAGATGACATTTTTGTACAGTGGTCTGGACCAAGGGAAAGTCTGGAAAAACAGATTGAAAGACTTAATCAGTGCATGGAACAAATTAAATTCACTCACACCATCAGTGAAAAAGAACTATCATTTTTGGATGTAATGATCAACATACAAGAATCTAAGATTAAAACTAAAGTATTCAGAAAAGAGACGGACGTGAACAATTCTTTATTGTTTCAGAGTTTCCATCCCCAAAATTTTAAGAATAACCTACCCGTCTCACAATACATGAGAATTAAGAGAATTTGTTCAGAAGAAGAGGATTTCGAAGAACATTTAGAATTCCAAAATCAAAGGTATAAGGAAAGAGTTTATCCAAATGAAGTCTTTGAGAAAGCGAGAAAGAGGATTCATACCTGCAGCAGAGAAAATCTTCTCAAGCAAAAATCCAAGAAAACCATTGAGAGACATGTTTTTGTCTCAAAATTTTCGACAGCATCCCAAAAAATAAAGAACATTGTAAATAGACATTGGGAACTACTGCAGAACGAACCATACTTTAATGGAATTTTCACTCACAAACCCATTTTTGCATTCACGAGATCTAAGAACCTGAAAGAATTGTTGATGACACCCAAAAGACAAGTAGAAGCCACTTACAAAGGAATGAAAACGTGTCATAATTGTGTGCATTGTTCCAATGTTACAGAAGGAAGGATCTTACATCACCCGCAAACAGGAAAAGAAATTGCATTACATTATGATGGTGATTGTTATTCTAAAAACTTAATTTATCACATAAAATTCCCATGCGGGAAAATTTATGTAGGGAAAACAGAAAGGAAACTGAAAACCAGAATCTCAGAACATAAAAGTACCATTAGGAACCAAAACATGAAAAGCAATTTGGCTAAACACTGTACTGAGAATAATCACAACATATCCCAGATCAGGTTTTCAATACTGGAGATAGTTAGAACATATGAGTGGGTTGATCTGACCAGACCCCTCCTCCAAAGAGAGATTTACTGGATCAGGAAACTAGAAACACAGGAGCCAAGGGGGCTCAACGAAAAAATAGATCTGATTTGCTTCCTATGAAGTCCACTCTGTTACTGTAGGAATGATGCCTGGTTTTCAGAGATTGTTGTACTCATGTTATTACTTTACCATATGTACGCTGTGAATATACTTAACAAAAGGTTTGGATTTTTTATGAACACTTTTCCTTTCTCTATTTCTTATTCATTTTTCATTACTACTATTCTACACTAAGTCTTTTACACATTTTAAGTATTCACATACTGTTTGGTTCAGTGTATGATGACGAGCCCCATTCCAAGATGGCGCTCGCAACAGTACAGTAGGCAGTCCTTTTTCGGTTTCTTGAACATTGTGTGAAGACGGAGGAGTTTCGAGCGGTAATGGCAGCAGTTTGTTGGTGAACACTGGGTGAGGCAGAAAGCTGGAGAGAGTTGTAACGTTCTTTGAACTTTAGAGACAGAGGTAAGACGTAAGCGCAGCTCGCTGTCTTAGTGAGCTAGAAACCAGTTTTGAACCCCGATGTTTTAGAGACTGAGTTAGATATATCATTTCTACCACTTTTCAGGTGGCAGATGCAGTAAGAGGTCGGTGTTTTGAAATTATAACCAGCGAGTTTCACTCCCAATAAGGTAAGACAGCCTTGACGGCTGGTCTTCAAAGTGTTTGTTGAGCGTAATTGATTGGAGTACAATGAACCCGTTTTCTGTAACATAGGTGTTTTGAAGAGGAATGTACACGGCAAACGAGTACAGAAACAGTGATTTTCATTCATTTTCGAGCACAAACACAGCGGTGTGGAAAGGGGTATTTTGTACACTTTTTCCATGCTTTTTTTTTCTCAAACCTTTTTTTCAAACCTTTATGCCTCGCACAAAGTGAATTTTAAGATGTCTTGAACATTAATTGAAGCAGTTTAAGTAATCGATTGACATATTCAGTTCACAGGCCCCTGAGGAAGAGCTCTTAGAGCTCGAAATGCATCGGGCACAAAGAAAATTCTTCCAGGATGTTGACAAGAATTGCTGTTCTTTAAAACTGTATTACATCATTGTGATTTGTATTATGATTTTTGAACATTTATGTTAAAGCTTTGTTTACACATAGAAATGCCTTTGAAACAAAAAGTCATTGTGAAAACAAGAAATATATGAAAAATACCAGCAGTATTCACGTTCTTAGTGTGTTATTTTGTAAAATTGTCATAAAATTCCCAGTGTTTTTCTAGAGATAGAACCACACAAGCAGCAGTGCATGGAGGTTAAGTGTTTTGTTCACTTAAGATAGGAGGTTCAAGTAGAGGCACAGTTGGGACAAACGTGCTACCCCCGCAGCACGCTTTGTTTAAAAAGTCAATAAATAGTTGAAAGCCTAAAGTTTTAAATAAAAAATAGGCGGAGTGCTTCTCCAATTCAAATACATAACACTAACCCTGCCAGTGGGGGATCCGAGTTGAATGTATACAGCAGAATTAAATGTAAAATTCTCAATCTGGAAAACGTTCTGGTTGAGGCAAAAAACCTTTCCGAGGAAAATAAATTGATGAACACAAGCATATTAATTTGCTGGGAAAATTTCAACAAAAACTTCAGCATAGTCCACACAAAAAGAGAAGAGTATTGTTTAAAAACAGAAGTAAATATACAATGGAGGATACCTCTTGCGTCACAAAGCATGAAATGTTTTCAACTTTCAATTATGCAAAAGACGCGTCTAAGCACCTCAAGAAAGAAATAAACAGATCAGTGCGGAGGCTCCGTCAAACAGGCCCTGATGGCAGAATCCAAAGGGATATAAGGAATCTAAAAACCAGCAAGAAGAAACTCATCTGGCAATCAAAAAGGGAAACAGCAGATAGGTTGGGGCAAAACTATTATATGACACAGAAACAGCGCAAGATTTTGGCGCACAGTGAATGGTCTACAGAACCAAAGGGCACCTGGAATTAACTTGCATCTAACGGAAGAAGCCTGGGCTAATTATCTCTGGCACAACTTTAATATAGAACAAGCCGATATTAGGCCTGGAGAGCAAAGAGCTGGGAGTTACTTATTCAATTTGGACAAACCGCTGGAAGATGCTCACTTTGTATTCTCAAGAACACAGATCACTAACAGGATAGCGAAAAGCAGGGCAGAGGTGGCACCGGGTCCTAACGGTATTCCACCGATCTTGTACAAGCAAGACCCAGATTGTTGGGCGGCAGCATTACTACCGGCATTACTACCACTCTTCAAACAGATTATTGAAGTGAAAAGAGTACCAGACTCCTGGAAGCGGTCAAGCATTTCCCCAATTTATAAGAAAGGAAATGCAACTCCCACGCCCCAAAAATGGGAGGTCGTACCCTTTCAAATTTGCTTTATGCTGACGATATTGACAATATTCACGCTTAATACGTGTATGTATTAAGCCGGTACCGGGAGTGGATCCACCTCTTGACACAGCAAAACAGTTGCGTTTCCCGTCCAAAAGACTTCCTCAGAGAAGTGGTATCCCTCCTCTTGTGTTTCCCGGTCGCCGTGTTCCGAGAGACGGCGTGAATATTGTGAGCGCCCGCTCCACCTGGTGGGTGGAATACTTACAGAGGAACACACCCATGTTCCCAGGACCAAAGCGAAACACTACAACCTCTACTTAATATTGATAATATCTAAACACTGAACATTCCAACTGGGGGAAAAAAACCTTTTCCAAATTCAACCTGCCAACACGTAGGTTGTGCCACAAGCCCTGAAGAGTCGTGTTGACTTACCATAACACGACGAAACACGTGTCGGCTGACTGTGGACCGTTCCTACGGTTGTGGACTCATTAAACAACCCACCTTAAAGGAAAAAACCCAAGAATCTGCATCTGTCTATTTTGTTATACTAGTATTCTATCGTGTTATACATGAACATTCAGTTTTACACCTTGTTGTGTGTGCGAGAGCATTGCTGTCTTATGTGATGTGAAAGTCCTCTGATTTTCTCTTGAACGGTTAAGGGCTTTTCCGTTCGCTCTGTTACGCACCACTCACTCACCTAATTACTAAGTACTCCATAACGTAGAATTTTAGGCAGAGCGCCCTTACTATGTGAAATCTTCTAAAAAACCCTGTACAGCTGTTATTTCCCATCGCAGCCTAGACTGTTTCCCTCCCCACGTAAGGCAGATGAGTTGAGTTTGTAGAGCCTTAAAGAAGTGTCTGCTGGGGGCGTAGGGGATATTAATGATAAGGTAAAGCAATTTGGGCAATATCACCATTTTCATAAGGGAGGTTCTCCCAGCTAGGGAGATGGGCAAGGCAATCCATCAGGTAATTTTTTTCAGTGAGAAGGTCAAGCATCCGACCATAATTGGCTATCATCAACTCACTACAATTGCACGTAATGACTATGCCGAGATATGGGATTGTGTCCTCGCACCACGTGAGGGGGTAGTCGGGTGTAAATCGCTTAGTGGCATCAGTGAGAGGGAAAATCTGAGACTTCCCCCAGTTTATGTTGATCCCAGAGAGGTGACCAAAGAGAATGAGAAGTCTGAGAATGAGGTTGAGACTTTCGTCTGGATTGCGGAGCTAGAGGGTGTGGTTGTCAGCATATAGAGAGATCAGTATTTGTCTCTTTTCTTTATAATGATTAGTGACCAGATGACAGCCTATTGTCAACTGGGAAACCTATACAGTAATATTTCTGAACAACTGCTAGATCCACCACACAAAAATGTAAATCCAATGCACATTTATTTACAGGAAGCAGCAACACTTTTGCATAGGTTACGTTTTAAGAAGACAACAGAAATGGTGTTAACGGTAGAGCTGGAGCGTATTTTGCAAACACTGATCTCAATATTCTGTGCTTGGGCTAGTCAATCTATCTATCCTGTCAGCCGGCGATCGTTCTTTCTTTTCTCAAGGCATGCCCCGAGACTGCCTGGCTCCCAGGACACCGTCTCAGGCACTAAGATAAAATTATTCTTCACTATGGGCACGCATTTTGATTAGCCCAAGCACAGAATATTGAGATCAGTGTTTGCAAAATACGCTCCAGCTCTACCGTTAACACCATTTCTGTTGTCTTCTTTGTGTGTTTGTCATTTCCTTTCAGACCACAGGTTCCTCACATTTCGAAGGAACCAACACTTTTTCTGGTTTGTTGTTTTTTTGCACTTAATTTTATACCTTACTTTTTAACTTTCACGTCCTCTGGATAGGGTGGGCCTTAGCGCGCTCACACCACCGAGGTACACAGCTACATGGTCCTGATGAAAGCCCAGTAAAATCAATACACATAAGGGCAGAAACATGTCGACCCCACTCTAAGTGGAAAATACCCAACACATTAGTTGGTAAATCTCCCGACACATATATTTTAACTAATGCCTGACTAACCACAGAATAAAGTTTTTTGTCTGGTACAGCTTATTGGCATTTTTTAAACTCACTTTTTTTTCACACTATTGTCACGAAAAACCAGCTCCGAAGTAATCTGGCGTTGCAGCACACCAGGGAGGCATTCGGCTTCTCCTGGTGGGCCCGATGATGAAGCATGTCACCACCCAGGGTTGTGAGTGAGGGCTTCTCAAGAAATCCCTAAGTGACTCTCCCATAGGTTGATTTCAAATATTTCTTCTCATTTACTATGCTTTGCGCAAATTTCCTCTGATGAAACTCTTTTGTTGTTTATAATAATTGTGGAGTTAGACAGGGGTGCGTCTTAGTTACCACCCGGTTTTCATGATTTATTAATGGGTGTAACAGGGAGGCTAGGTGGGTGGAAGGGATTTCCCCGTCTGTAGAATGGTGGGTTGCTGACTCTGCTACCCCTCCCTCTCTTCACCCAAATCAGAACGAGTGGAGTACGGAGAAGCACCCACTATGGACCGCGCAAGATGAAGGAATGTGGGAAGGCTCCTTTAACTGGGCATGTTTGGAAGAAGAAGACACATCCCCTGATGACGTACGTGCAGCTGGATTGGCCAAAAGGGAGGAAGTCCAGAGAAAGGGTTGTAACATCACCCAGGAGGAGTTTGCGGTGTACGGTGGAGATTGAGCGGCGTACAGAGAAGAAGAGTACCGAAGCAGGAGGACGAGCGGAGAACCCCCCGAGGGAGTTCAACGCCAGGAGGCCAACGTCCCCACGAGTCGCCGAGCCACACTCCAGGAGGAGTGTGGCTTAAGCAGGTACGGCAGCAGGTGTCGGCCTGGGTTGGAAGGCGGGGAGACTCGTCTCTGAAGTAACTCATCCGACCTGCTCCTACCTGAATCCCCTTTGTACATAATCTTTCCCACCCCCCTCTTTCCCGTTACCCTCTCACGCTCTCCTCACAATTGCTCACCCACCACGTTGTGTATATATCTTGACTGTATGAATACACGCTATCAGCGGTGCTCCCCTCTCTCCCTGGTTCCTTCCGGGCAGTGTACATAGAGAATCGTGTCCTGACAGCCAATATATTTTCTTTCCTGCATGTCCTGCGGTGACGTAACCGAGGAGGAACAACACCCATTTACCGAAGAGAGAAAAGCCAGAGCGCCGAGACTCCCCCTGAGGACACCAGTTACAACGGATCCAGCCGTATATGCCCGTGAAAGACTTACTTTACGAAGTAAAAGGACCTTTACAAAAATAAAGCCTTATTTACCCAGATCCGGTCTTCGACTCCTTTCTGCGACCCCGCCACAATGGGGTAGTAGGGTCCCTATACAGAGATGGGTGTGATGCTCCAAAGGTCGAAGAGAGACAATACGTTATTGATATCCAAGTCCCCCCAAGGGCTCCGACAGCAATTAAATGATTTTAAACACTTTTGTGATGAGCGTGGTTTGGAGTTTAATGATTCCAAAATAAAGTACATGGTATTTCCTAGTGGTACCTCAAAGGCATTCAAGGGAAATGTTTGTAGGTGACCACATTATAGAATTGGTATCCTTTTTTGAATATTTAGGGATTAATTTAACCTCGAATCTGAGCTTGTCCCCCACATAGAGAAAGTCCACCTGTCCTTAATCCAACAAACCGTTCACATAACAAAGATCCATAAAATAACTGTGTCAAGGAAGGTGGCCGCAGCACTATAAATATACAATGTAAAAGCTTCAGGTTCAGCCACTTATGGAGCAGAATTGTGGGGAAGTGGGCACTCAGATTGTTTCTCTGTGACTGAGCATCGTTTCATTAGATCGTTACTTAATCTGCCCGCTAGTACCCCTTTAATACCTATCTTTCTTGATCTGGCCTAAAGACAAATTGCATTTAAGTAAGAATACAAGAATCTAATGTTCCGGCACCGCTTATGGTCGATCGATGAGTTTGCCTAATCCCAAGTGGGTGTTCGGGATCTTATGGCACTGTCCAGGGTATACAAAGTCCTCTGGTTTTGCTCGGTTAGAGAATTACTGAGGAAACTGGGGTTAGAGGATTACTGGACTAACCCAGAGAAGATGTCCTCAATCCCAAACAGTAGGGCTAAGGCTATTTATTGGAATTTGTTTTAATGAAGAATATGTCCATCCCTATGGGCACACTCACCGGTCAGTTCATTGATTTCAAACCTTTCCCTACCTTTGAAGAAACCAAAGAGGAGATTGAAAACATTGACATGTATGTACTGTTTATGAAAATGCTCCACACAATATAAACAATCTTCAGTATTCACTAATTTTAACTTTGATACAAATGACATGAACAGTTTTTTTTTATGGCTTGTATTGAGATAGGGTTTTTTAAAGTATATTCTTATAGAATGAAGTACCTTTGTTTATTTTTTTTAAATCTGTTTTATTGTTTTCAGTCAAAACATAGTACCTTTATTTTTGATCGACTTTGTTTTTTATGGTTTTAACAAGATCTGTTCCAATTATAATCTATTTTTGCGTTTGCAATGTATGTATTGTTAGTGATGTACTTTTTAAGATCTTTGTGATCGATAATAAAGTTATGATGATGATGAATACATGAAGCTAGAAGCACATCCAGCATTAAATTACACAAAATCTTGATCAAACCATTCTGGGTATTCTTTACTCTGAATACTTCTTTGTTGTTCTATTGCAACACACTATTTACAACAAGAACCCATATCACTCATTCAAATGTTCACAGAACACCGTTATAACAAATGTAGACGTACAGTAGAGTACCACAACTTGTGAACTCCATCAGTACACAAACTCTTGCCCACTTTATCCAATTCCCATTGAATAATTTGGGCATTATCCTTTGAGGTAGTTAGCTCCACCTCCCAATTGCTTCTTAGGGCTTACTATATTCCTTTGCCTTACTTCAAGTTCTGAGTAAGTCAAAAGTAAACATATCTTAAAAATGTTCTCCTACAAACGATAATTTAGCAGTAACAAAATTAGTGCATAAGGAGTCTGATATTGCAATCAGGCAACAACCTTTGGGTGTCACCTTCCCTAATGGGAGTCTAGTACAGACTAAACTCTGGGCCCCTGATAATCATAACGGCCATGCCACCCGGAGTGACATAACCTGAAACTTGACAAGAAGCTTTCTGATAGTGCTATCCTTAGACCTTCGAGCTAACCCAGCTGCATTGGCTGAAGAGATAAGTAAAGTAATTCTCTTTCATTTCAGGGAAGCAACAAGACATAGACCAGACGTCTCCAACATTTTTCGTATTGAGAGCTAATTCTGCTCAAGGAAAGTCCTACCGAGCTACTAGTAAGTTTTATCACTGTGAAATAGTGACAACTTGTGTTAACATTACACTACAAAAGCATTCTAGGTGATGATAACAGAAAAAATGACAGAAATAAGTTTAGCAATATTAAATTCCTCCACCTGACTAATGAAGTACCATTTAACTCATGACATGTCCAGTGGCACAATGGACATAACCACAGCAATACGTTTAAATGTGTTTTGGAAATGCAACCTTTTGTCTTCGTCAGCATATCAGTTTCTGACAATAGACATTTTATTCTATCAAATGCCCCTTTCAATTTTGAACAAACTCAATTTTATAGAAGGAAATCCTTTTCTGAAAACGCATTGTTTTTGCCTCTTAAATATCAGTTTTAATTTGTATGAAATACACACTCAGCTTGACATTTTTTTGGAGTGCTTACATGTTCAAATGCCTCACAAGGACATGATCTGCTACGAATCCCCAGGCAGACATTCATAAGCCATGGATCAAAGATGTCTGTATTATGCCTATAACATCATCTATATCTATAAGGCTAACCCTTGGATTTGTTACCCCGGATCGCAATTTTGCATAATGGTTTTTAACTTGGTTTTAAATTAAATATCATGAGGTTAGCTCTATGGATGATGTCACAAACATTGGGTGGTGTTTCTGTTCTTGAAGTTTGTGTATTGTATGGATTCTCACTTCTATATGTAGCATTGTATTTATGTGTGTATTCTTTGTATTAGTATGTTGAATTTGAATTTGAATTTATGAATTTAAAATATTTATATAGCGCAACATTCACTATGCGGTTTCTTGGAGCTGTGGAGGCTAATTTGGCAGTAGGAACGAAGAACTGGTGGAGAAGAGAGAATTAAGATCAGTTCACATTAAGGAAAGCCTGGGTGAAAAGAAAGGTCTTAAGATCTTTTCGGAAAAAGGAGTAATGTGTAGCCAGACGCAAGTGATCGGGGAGGGAGTTCGAAAAGGATGGTGCCAAGAATTAAAAGTTGGCTCCGCCCCATTTCTTGCATCTGTACCGGGGTACCTGAAGGAGTGATTGGGTAGATGAACGAAGCTCACGGACAGGGATGTACTCTTTTAGTAGAGAAGAGATGAAGGCAGGGGCAGTCCCTTGGCGCGCCTGAAAGACCATGCAGACGGTTTTAAAAAGGGATCGCTCCCTAACAGGTAGCCAATGTATTGCCTTCAGTAGGGGAGTAGAGTGATGGGAGCGGGGGAGGCCATACACCAGTCTGGCCGCCTTGTTTTGAACCAGCTGGAGCTTCCGCAGACTGTACGCTGGGATGCCGTTGTAAAGGGCTTTGGCGTAGTCCAGCCGGGAAATAACCAGAGCGGACATGATTAACTTACGTGCAGGGGGAGAAAAGAAACGAGAAACAGAGCGGATAGCTCGAAGGACAAGAAAACAGGAAGAGACAACAGAACTGATTTGTGAGTGAAGGTTGAGATGATTATTAAGTTTAATGCCCAGAGTTTTAACTGAGGGAGAGGGTGTAGGAGGGGATCCTAAAGAAGAAGGGCAAAAAGAAGAGTTCCAGGGACTGGAGGAACCACCCGTAAGGACCAATTCTGTTTTATCAGGGTTCAACTTCAGATGGTTGTGGTTCATCCAGTCCCTGATGAAAATCATAGTAGACTGAAAATTAGAAATAGAATGAGGAGAAGAAGACAGGTTAAAGATAACGTTACAGCCATGAAGAAGTTTACTTGTGAACAAAACATGGTGGCTGTTTGCTGCAACGTCTTGGGTTTCTCTCCTTTTTTACATAAGTAAAATAAAGAAGATATGGCAAGTCTTGATCTAGACTTCTTTACACGATCATTGACTGTTTGTTGCACCATTATTTGTGTGTTTTATGTCAATTTGGCCATAAGGTCACGCCCTCGGGCAGTGAGTGCTTGTAGTGGGTGCACGTTCAAAAGATTGTATAATAAGAATCATTCATTTTGGAACAAGAGGAAGGTTCATATGAGCTCGCTGTTCGGTTGTTTTTGTTGTAATAATGGACACCATGGTGGCCAGGATGGTCACCAAATATCAGTCTTGGCCATTATTATGTGAGGGGTGGCCTTCGTTATGTCAGGGATGACAAAAAGTAGGTAGTCAGTCATGCTCTTACTATGTTAGTGATGGCTGCCAGTATGTAACAACTACATCTAGAATGCCCAAAATAGTCACATATGACCACTATTATGCCCTTGAACAGAACATTGTGCCAGAGATAAAGCTATTATGGTCTGGACTAGCATTTACATTTGGCGGACCTTGACATTAGCCATAGCCTTCAGGAAGCAACACTTTACTAGGGAGGGTCACAAGATCCAACAGACCACACATGAATGAATGCAGATGAGGCTTTTCATTTTCTCTGCTCTGGACCATACCATGCTCACCTCAGCTCTTGGACTGATCATGCACCGAATTAACACATTTTCACTATGGTTCCTACGGCCCCACACTTCCGTGGATCAGCACTGGTTATTGCTTAGGCTACAGTTAGCACTCTTCTTTCATGGTCCATTGTTTACAAGCATAGTGCGACTGATCGAGCAGGGCCTACAACATGACTATTCTCCTTGTGACTTAGATTGAAATTGGATACAGCTGGCCATGTAGCAGACCCCACTAGCCGACACCATGTGTGTTTGAGTACTAGCATGGAGGCCTTGCCATTGGTTTGGCTGGCTCTCACTTGAAGGTTCTTGAGATGAGCAGTGCTGCCTTATTTAATATGCACAGACTCTCTGAATGAGATACTGTGCTTGGCTTCACCTCTAGAGAGCTACCTTGAAGGTACTGGTGAGTTATCAGTAGCTCCCGAGTACTCGCTGGAGACCCCTGCATATAAATTATTTAGATCTCATGCCATATCCTGGTTGGAGCTTCACTTTGACAGCATCAACTCTTCATCTGCCCATTGACCATCTTTATAATATATCAACATTAGATCCCATATGAATGTTCTATTGATAATGAGAAACATGGTCATTCAATCTTTTCTGGTGATAGACACCTTTTCGAAACAAGTCTAATACTATCCCAGGGAAAGAGCCATTATCTACGAGTCTCCTCCTATTTTCTCCTACACCCTACTTATACTTCTGCAGAAATCCCACACAAGTCTTGTGATAATGGCTCTAGTGGAACTGGTAATAAATCTAACACAATGCCTGATGACCTTCCCCACAAGAGTCAATATTTTCCCCAAATCTGGGGGAAAAAGGTGTGCTTTGTTTAATTCAAGTCTTAGTTCAGTAATTCATTTCACACAAGGGACTACATTTAAACTGCAGGTCATTATAACTTGAAGCTTTTAAATACACATAAAAGTTAAAAGATTCTGGCTCTTTAAGAAGATTGCTGTGTGTTGAAATCTAGGAGCAGAAGGTAAACACCTGCACCACTACATAGATTTCTTTATATATAAAAGTCTGAATAAATGTTGATGCACTATACTACATGCAGCTTGTTTCACACAGGGAAGGTGTGTGGGATATTTCAGTTCACACATCTTTTTAAAGAGCGCATATGTATAAGCCCTTCATCAGGATTCTGACATGTAACAAAGTAACATGAACAGTATATTTTATCACGAAGGTAGCTTGATGTCAAGTTATCATTGCTGGACAAGTTAGAAAAGACAAAAACTTCACACAAAGCTTTGCAAATTGTAAAAAACGTAATGCGAGAGGTGAGAGCATTTGGCTGGTAATGCTGGAACACAAGCTGGCATGATGACCAACCACAGCATTTTGTCATCAGCTTTAGGGAAAGCAGAACCTGCTTCACACTACTTAGCTGATTCAGACACTGTTGTGAGGAAATCTCCATCTGTATTCCCTTGCTTGAGGGTTTGAATTTAAGGAGTAACTCAGTCTTGCAAGAAATGCACATATTATTAGGAATGAGAAGAATGAGGACCTGATTATGTGCAGTTGTCAATGCTTTGCTATTCGTCTGCTGTATTTGCCCCTTGCTTACAGCCTGATGATACAGTTTGGCAGAATATTCGTTATGCAGACGGTATTTAGAAAAAGTGTACGTACAAGTGGCATTTAAAGTAACAGTTTAAACCCACATTTATTGCATCCTTCATGTTTTCTAAGCTGCAACACATCTGTTTCTGCATTTGTGCATGCACTTCCCTTGATTTGCTCACATCTTCACTGTCCTTTCAGTGGCAATTTACTTCTACAGGGAAAGGACTCCCGATTTGCCGCAAAAAATGATAAGACCAATCGAAATAGGTTTAGCTTAAACATGTGATATTCAGTATCCACCGACTACAACCTACAACGTTACTAAGTTGATGAAAGATGCTCATGCTACAAAAACAATCACAAAACAAACAGAGCAACCTCCACATTGAATGAAAAATAACTGACTGATTTATTTACTTAGCGAGGACTAGGCTGTACAATAGCAAGTCAGGACAAAAAAAGAATAACTAGCCACGCACCATTCTGTTGACACATTTGTAATGGTGGATATTGCGAAATGATCGGAGGGGTCACCAGGGCAGGAGAGAAGGCTGCACATATTATCATAAAACTTAAAGACTCAAGGAGTGGGGACTCAATTTAACTCATGAAGATAACCACGGTTGTACACATTTTCAATGGCCAAAAATACTTGCTAGAGTAGGACAGATCTTATCCGTCTCGTGTATGTCTTCAAATGTTGATGAATGACAACATTTTGATCCAGGTGCAAAAATAAATGGCTATTTGAAGACTTGTCCAAGGTTACTATGACCTACGTAATATGCTCTTTGCAATTCTTCTGTATAGCTTTAACATCTCTTGTATAATTCGCTGGTCCACTTCCCTTTTTCTGTGCTTCAGATTCTTCGCTTCATCTCCAATCATTGGGTCCCCTTCACATTTCCCCGCCCAGATTGCTGCAGCCAAACCTATTTTGCAATGATATATCCGAATGTTTGTCTTGAATGTTTTCTTAATGGGTCATGCAGTTGGTCATGCAGTATGCATGTATCCATGCATACAGAGATAAAACTCATAGCAAATTTATGATCTAGAAAGCTTCGATGTTATGGAAAGCTCCTGCATGCACTCTTATTCATGGCCTTGCTTATAGTAAAACTGAAAAATCATTAAAAATCTGCAGTTAGGCTCCCCCGGGGCCTCTTTATTATGCCTACTAGTTATCCTTGCAATATTCGGCAGATACTCCGGATTTACCATAAACTAGTCCAAGTCCGTTATCTATATCTTACAAGGAAATATGCCCGTTTGCACCTCTTCAACAGAAATATAGCCTGGCAAACACGGAGTATTATAGGTGTCTTCAGGTCCGACATGCATTCCATGCTCATATAGCTGGTAGGTCTCCCCTCCCAGATGCATTTCCCCTTGAGGATAGAATACTTGATGGCCACCTTCCTGAAAAAAACATCTTCCTGATCTACAAAAAACTGATAAACAATATGGAAGACCCACTTCAGTCCCTCATGGAAAAATGGGTTAGTGACGGAATAGAACTGGATGAGTAAGACTGATGGGATGCAGTTTCTTCCCCGAGAGAAGTAGCGGTCCAAGCACGGTTATGTTTAGTGCAGCTAAAAAGTCTACACAGAGTCTACATCACCGGGCTGGGCCTGGTTCGCATGGGTAGGACAGATAGTGGAGAATGCAGACGAAGGTGTGGGGCGGTGTGTACATTTATTCATAATATTTGGGAATGTGAACACATACAAACATACTGGCGGGCCGTACATCGTTCTCTTCGGGAGGTATTGGCAATTGATTTGCAGCCTGAGGCACGCAGATGCCTCCTAAATGTTTGGGAGCCTACGGATATAATCTCTTATACTAAACAATAGGCGACGCTAGCAGTAATGGTTGCTAAAAGGAACGTAGCACAAAATTGGGGGGCTCACCAATCACCAACACTAGGAAAATTGAAGGAAGATCGGGACTGGTGCATGTTCCGGGAAAAATCGGTCTATGTGGCCAGAGGGTGTCCAGGGAAGTGCGGCAAAATATGGGAACCCTGGAATTCATATAGAAGTAATATCTGCACCCCGCCAGCTCCCCCCGAATGACGACGAGACTCTTGTAACCCCCTAATTATTGTGTATTATTTACTGTGAATTTATTCTCTGTAACCCAAGTTTGATAACTGAAATATGTGTTGTCTCCTGCGCATGTGTCACAGTAGTCTGTAATGTTGATTTGTACAATAATAAATAATAAAAAAAGATTTATTAAACAAAAATGTGCAGTTAGGGGCATGGCCAGCCAAGATGGCCAAGCGGAACTAATCCGCTGAGGCTTTGCGGAGAAAACACACGAATAGTCACCTAATTGTGAGCAGTAAGGGAAACTCGCCCACCACGACTAATGATAAGAGACCAGAAACATTGGTGATCCAGTAAAATCGGCTGAGAAGAGATGTGTAGGGTGTCGATTGTGTCGGATTCCCAACGTGCCACTGAGGCAAATGAGTAATGAGACAGCTTCGGAGCAAGATGACCAACGAGGTTAGAGAGGGTCGGTGCGACAGAAGGCCACGATCTTCTGCCACCGGTAGTTGGTGACGGGAGGAGAGGAGTGCCAGATACGAAAGAGCTCCCCCTTTTGGAGAGTCTGCAAGAATATCGGCCGCGTGGGAGGCCGAGGCGGCGCCCGTGGGCAGCGCCAACTCCTCTGTTTGCCAGCTCCCTTCCGAAGCGACATTGCGGCACAGGAGTGACCATCTTACCGGCAGGAGATCGAGGCTCTGCTGAGGCAGGGGGAGTCCGCTGGTCCCTGGCAGGCCTTGGAGCGCAACACATAGAGGCCCGCACCTGACACCAAGATGGTGGCCATCTGAAATTCAAACGGCCCGGCGGATCACAGTTAGCCAGTGAGTGCCTTTGGGAGCAGAGTGCGGTGAAGCGTTGAAGAGGAGGCATGGGGGGAATTAATCTCTATGAGATACACACATTACCAGGCTTCAATTGGCGGATCCTCTCCTCCTTGATGCCTGACTGTAACATGGAAGCTGTCTAGAGGAGATGGAGGTACTCCCTTATGCACAATAGTCTACAATAACAGCAACATGCAGACGGAGCAGAGATTACCCTAAGAGACAGAAGGGCAGACGTGGAGCACATCAAGTATACTCCGGCCCATGAACTATTGAGCATAGATGCCTCCCATATAAGGACACAAACGATATATAATATATCCTTTCCCACCCAGATGAAGGTGCTCATGCAGGAAGAATCCGGTTCATGAGACCATTCCAGATTGTCCTCCAGAGTAGAGCGTGAGACCTAGCAAAGTCTATCCCAAGTAGTGTTAATCAGTGACCCTACCCCAGAAGTGGAGCCACAACGAAACGCATGGGGAAACAAAAATCAGCACAATCAGGCGAAAAGACTGGCATACTGACACTTAGCGAACCAGGAGACTGAGTCCTGAGCCAGGAGACCGGTTGGCTCGCACAAGTGGAATCCAGCACACAACGCGGCCTCGCCCAGCCCTCAAGGGGATACCCACCAGGTACAGCAGACTCTATGCCACCCGAAAAGACACATGCTAATAGAGTCTCCATTTAATTCTCACCTACCGAGAAGAGAGGGTCTACAGCAGAGGGAGGCCTGGAGGAAAGAATGGCGTTCACTAAAGAGGACCTGCTGGCCTCCTTGGGAGACTTTAAGAGAGAGCTCAGAGAAGAACTCAAGGCAGGTCTGGCTGGTTCATCGGAGGCTCTTCACTCCAACATCCAGGACAAACTTACTTCCCTTTATTAAGATGTTTACTCAGTTGGCATTGGCACGCTAGATAGACATTGAATCTAAAGTACAAGAGCTGGAACCCAAGCGGCTGAGATGGAAGATTTCATGAAAATGCTCTGCGAGCACCTTCAATATACGCCTGAACAATCTGTATTAGGGAGAAGAAGGATTGGACTTGGAGGCTTTGTCCTGGGTCTGTTCGGAGAGGTGCTCTGCTCTGGAAGCATGAAGATCAAAATAGACAGGCTCCACAGGGTGGGTCCAGCACCACCTGGAGGAAAAAGAAGATCAAGAGACCTGCCAAGTTACACTCCTTCAAGATGAGAGAGGCAGTTATTCAGTAAGTGAGATTGAAGTAGGAAGGACCCTTCCAGGGCTTCACGTGTTCCCTGTTCCAAGATGTGGCCCATACGACTCTAGTATGCAGTCAGGAATTTCGCATAGTCACAGGGAAGCTGTGATCACAAAAAATACTGTGATCAATAAAATACGTGATCATATAAAATACTGGTGGACATACCCTTCAGAGTTGTGTTTTCCCTCCAATTAAGTAATAAAATTTCACCTCATTAGCAGAAACGGCTGAAATCCTGAAGAGGGCGGAAGGGTGATAGCAGATGCGGAAGGGGAGATGGCAGACACAGAAGCGTCCAAGGCCACAAAAGAATACATGGTGGGGCAACCAGGGCGACAGTTGAACAGCTAATCAAGTAATGCTCCTGGTAATCCAGACCAGCTTCATAGGAACTGACATGAGGTTTGGTTATGATCTGACGCACTGAGGTGCCTGATGCCTAGTCAGCGTCAGGATATAATGTTGTAAGGGTGGTGATATCTATTAGAGAATGGATGGGGACAGCTATTTAATGTCTTCCCCACAAATATCCACTAGCCAGTGACTTGAGTATAATAATTTTCGCTCGCCACACACGGTTATGGACCAATACATCCACAATAAGTGTATAACCACGTACGTTGCTGATTCACATTATGGACTTTTGGGTCAGGTCGACCCTCAATGGTCTGTTTCAAGAATTATTTGTTGTTTAATCTGTGGGTGCTATCATCTCTTTAAAAGGCATACATAGAGGGGAGGGGGGACTGGGGAGGCAACACTGCACGAGGAAGGGAAAGCGAGGGGGGAGTACATCAAAGTGTTGATTATGCAACAGAACAACTGGTGTTCAATGTTACAAGTTAAGTAGGAATGGTACTTACCATATTTACATGGAATGTTAAGGGGCTTAACTCCCCTGCTAAACGTCAAAAACTATGGAAATACCTCTTAGACCAGAGGCACGATGTGGTAGCCCTACAGGAAACACACATGAAAAGGTTGGATTAACACCGGCTGCGACACAGGACCTATCCTATTGTATATCGCTCATCAGCTTCGACTAAACATAATGGGGTGACCCTATTCTCCCACAGCTGTTTGAAGTTTCAACCAGAGGGCAGTAAAACAGACAAAGAGGGCAGAATCGCCATGGTCAAGGGGTGATTACACAGTCGCCTTTGTACCTTTGCCTTCATCTACGCGCTTAACTCTAATCAAGCTACATTTATGTCTTTGGTCCTATCGTTACTAGGTGGGTTTGCTGAGGGAGACATTTTTTTACAGGTAGACTTTAACCTGACATGGGATGCACGCCTCGATAGCACGCAACCTCAAAGGGCGATCTCAAGTACTTTCACCAAATCTTTGAAAAGGGAGTTCTCTGCTATGGGCCTGGTAGACCCATGGGGCACGATGTACCCAACCCACAGGTATAACATCTTCTTTTCCCACCCGCATAGGTCTTACTCTAGGATTGATTACATTTTCGTGAGGGAGAACCTAGCTCCAGCGCTTCAGGCTGCCTCCATATGCCCAATTACTATGTCTGATCATGCACCGGTCACCTTGACACTAGCTTGGGATGCTGCCCCTCCCCGAAATACAAACAATGTTTTTTCCCTGCAGCTCAGACACAGGATCGCCTACTGCTTGATGAGCTGGCTGAGTCTATTAAGGACTATGTCCTTTAAAATAACCCCAAGGATACCTCTCCGGGTACCAATTGGGATGACTTCAAGGCAGTGTTCGGAGGCAAATGCATAGCCCTCCATGCGGAGCTTAATAAACAAAGGGCCCAAGAGAGACTAGCATTGGAGACAGAACTGACAGAGGCAGAACAGGAACATAAGAAGCATCCTATCCTGAGCTCAGAAAGAAAGGTAACAGCTCATAGGGGCAAATTGAACGCTATATATAACAATTGGGTCAGAGCTTACCTTTTTACTGTAAAACGCTTGACTTATGAGAAAGGAAATAAAGTGAGCTTGCATTTGGCTAGACAGTTAAGGCTTAAAAGGGAAAGAGACTATATAAAGGAAATAAAGCCAACAGGGGAGACAAGGAGACCACAGAACTAGGAATAGCCTGAGTCTTCGGACAGTTTTACCAAAATCTATACAAGGCAGATAGCTACAAGACAGCAGAGCAAATACGTCATTTGGGTGAGGCGGCGCTCCCGAATGTTTCAGCGATACAGAATGAATCACTGGGTTACCCGATAAAGACAGAAGAGGTAAGCAGAGTTATAGCTAGTCTTAAATCACATAAATCACCAGGCTCTGATGGGCTGACTTTACAGTTCTACAAAATATTTGTGAAGGAAATACTCCCGCAATTAGTAAGTCTCTACAACTTGTAACTGCATCTATGGGGGAAGCTCTCATTTCAGTATTGCCTAAGCCGGGGAAGGATCTCCACTTATGTAGCTCCTATTGCTCAATAGCGCTTCTCAACCTGGACGCTTAGATCTATACGAAAATCCTAGCCAGCAGATTAGAAACTTTGATGCCGGCACTCATCCATCCGGACCAATCAGTGTTTTTCCAAGGCAGGAAGACTCATGACAACCTGCGGAGGGTCTTCCACTTGGTCAGAAAGGCAAACAAAAAATCAATACCGGCTGTTCTTTTGAAGTAAGACGCTAAGAAGGCCTTCGATCAAGTGGACTGGCCCTTCTTATTTCATGCCCTAGAGAGGCATGGTTTCTGCAGTAGATTTATAGCTATGATAAGAGCTAACTACACCCACACTAGTGCCTGTGTTTTAGTCAATGGGGAAAGCTCAGAGGCTTTCCCCTTGGAAAGAGGGACACGCCAAGGATGCCCTCTCTCGCCACTATTATTCACCCTAAGTATCCGACCCTTGGTGGCGAAAATACGCATGACACCAGAGGTACAGGGCATCTCATTTGGAGTGGATGAACATAAGATATCTCTCTTTGCGTACGACACGGTCCTGTTGGTGACGGCCCAAGAGTCCTCCCTTGCGGCGGCAATGTAAGAGCTGAGGCGCTTCGAACAGGTGGCGGGTGTCCAGGTTAATCTAACAGAATCATACCTGTTGAACCTCACATTGCCGCAGAGGGAACTTGACTCTTTGTTCGCCTCTACTCCCTTCCAAGCGACGACTCGGCCTCCATAAAAACAAAGGGGGTTTGCCGTTACCAGATATATATTTATACTACAAGGCATCCCAGTTATGAGTGATCACAGAGTGGTCATCCCAGGAATCGGACAAGCACTGGCTAAACATGGATAGGGCAGTAGTGGGAAGGTGCATCTGGGACTTACTGTGGAAACCCAAGGCAAAACTCCCATCCAATGCATACTTAAGCACGCCTACTAAAACCACTTTAAAGGTATTAATTGACATCAACAGGACCGCTGCCCTGCCCACCTTCCTATCCCCCTTCACGCCCATACACTATAACCTGGCATTTCCACCTGCACTGACACCAGGCCCTTTCGACGCCTAGAAGGAAGGGGGCTGCTACACGATCACTGATTTATTCCACAACTGGGATATCCTCATGCTTAAACATTGCCGAAGGGAGTTTAATTTGCCAGCTACTGAATACTATCACTATACTCAACTTAAACACTGGGTCCTCAGCCTTGGAGTTAGAGAGGCAGCGACCTGGGAGCTTACAACAATAGAGCGGCTAGCAAAGTTAGAAAACTGCTCAAAGGGTACGATGTCACACCTCTATAAGATACTTCAAGCCACACTCTATACTACCCAACCAAGGCACACATTTTTCTGGGAGCACATCTTGGTGGTGGGCATCACGGACAAGCAGTGGGAGAAACTATAAATGGATATAAATAAATTCAATCAATCAACGGGAATGTGAGAGGCTCAATATAAAGTACTATACGCTCCGTACCTATACCTGACAAAACTTAAATTGATCTTTCCCAAGACTTCTGATCTATGCTGGAGAGGTTGTGGGCTCCAGGGGGATTTTAAAAATATATGGTGGGACTGCCCAACAATTAGGCCCTTTTTGACAGAAACACTAGCAGAAATCAAAGACATCTTTGCTGTCCCATACCTTCAGACCCAGGATTGAAATTGTTAGGCCTCAGGTCTGATACCCTCAAACGCCAAACAGTTAGTAATAGATCTATATTGTGGCTTTGCCTGGGGGTTGTGAAAATGGCAGTGCCAGCGGCGTGGAAACAGAAAGATGCGCCCTCCATGACCCAATGGCACTCCCGTATATGGCAAGCCATCACCATGGAAAGGATGGCGAGCGTATTAACAGACTTGTTTAAGAAGTTAAAATACACCTGGGGCCCACTGGTAGAATATCTATTAGAAGGGTTCCCCCTATTTGCGTGCCCTACGCACACCTGAGCGCTCCACCTCTTCCAATTCTAGAAACCCTACGGGGATGGGGTGGACCGTGATGGCAACCTCGATGAGTCACTCCTCTGACGCCAAGATAGGCGTTCAGGTAACCCATAATCTCCATAGCACAACAATGGTAATTTTGTGCACCCTTAATGTTGGTGGGAGGAGGGGGTGTGTGGGTGGGGGGACTTGGGAGGGATTTTGAAACTTGATGATTTTACTTCAAAGCTGAACAATAGTGCTTTCTTATTGTTAACTCTTGTTATGAGTGACATCACTCCCTCAGAAAGAGGCAACTGTATCATTTTATACACTTATACTGTATGGACCACGGGAAGTGGCTGTAATGCACTATGTGATGATATGCTCTTGAAAATCCTAATAAAATTTCTGTTGAGAAAAAAATGTGCAGATAATGCTTGCTTTTTATGTCACCAGTCTATGCAAGGCTGATTCCTGTTGAGTGAAGCCCGTGATATATAAAACAATAAATACATTATAGTTGTGCTGTGTCTGGATGTATCTATACACTATAAATGCGTTTAGTAGACATGAGCGCACTTCGGCCCAAATGCCATATTGCTTGAATGCATCTCTCCGGTATTCTATAAAAATGTCTGCATAAGTAAAGAAAATGGGGGTAAGCTGCAACAACAGTAGAACTCTTCCATTAAAATCAGGGCCCAGCAGCTATTTTATGAAAGCTCTTCAGTAAAATTGTTCCTATCTTTCATATAATTTTTTGGTGTAGTCTGTGGGAAAGAGAGTTTACTTTGCTTGGTCATCAAAGGTGTTCCTGCCAAAAACAAAAAGTGCACAAACGTAAATATCATTTTTTTTAATGTATTTTGCATACGTGTGTACACTGGTAAAAAAAAAAAAATCTCAAAGCAGCTAGTGTTTCACATTGTTAGAAGCGGTTGATATCTTGCCAGAGAATCACTTAGGTGTTTTATAGACAACGCTGTAGACATATATTTTGCCCCTTGTATAAATTCACGATGGAGGCAGGTTTTACTGTTAAACGTTCTGCTATCTCAATTCAAATATGAATGTGATTATTAAGTTCTTGTTTTGGCATGATTTTGGAACATGTATTACATACACTTTGCACTGAATTAGAGGATAATTGCATTGCAGAATCCACTTCTATCAAATTCAAGTCATGTGGAAAAGATGTGTTTGATCCCCCTACAGTAGGCAGCCCCCTAGCCAAGAAGTGGAGGCACTATGACCATAAGTGGAGCTGGGCGCTAGATGTTGAAGGAGAGCACATCACTGGTACAAAACGTACAGTAGGACACACATTAAGTATATCTCGGCAAAGGATATTTACTATTCAAAGACGGTATTCCTCCTTGAACACAGTATTGCAGTGATTTCAGCAGGTAGTGTTCTATCAGAGCTTTAATTAATTAATTTGATATTTGTAACATAAAGTATTTTTGTAAAATATGCTAGTGTTCAGCAACGGCAGAAATTGGAAAGTGCAACAACTACAAACACATATATTTTGGAAACTTTTTTTCCAGCTACCTAAGTAGTCAATTTGAAAATCTCTAAGCCCACACATAAAAAGATACAAGACAACTTTGTATAGAGTGGTGCTTTAAAACAGATGATAGTATTACTTTTGGTATAGTGAAGAGGTATTGTCAACTACAGAAATACACTGGTAGAGAACGTGCAGCAGCAGTTGAAACAACCCTGACACAGAGAACATGTAGAGAAATTACAGCATTTGCAGCAGTGTAAATTACTTGCGCGCACAGTGTAAATTACTCGCACATCATCAGCCATGCTCAGTCACACGTAGAGATGGTACAGCATCTGAGGCAGTGTACATTACTCACACACACAATGTACATTATACACCTGTTCCCCTACCCCCGACCTGCCCCCCTCCTTTCTGAGGCCACTGGATTCTGGACTCACGGTGAGCGGGCCGGCTACCGCTGTTTTCCGCTGCTGAGGTGGGAGCCGGGGGGGCGCAAGGCACCAGACGAGGGTCGGCAACACACTGGAGCCAAGTTGCTTAGTAGAGACTGAGCGTGCTGAGTACAGAGGACGCAGAATACGCAGAGCGCACAGTCGGAGTTGAGCTGAGCTTAAGCGGGTCCAAGCGGGACCTAAAACTGACGGTAAACGCTCGCTCACTCCTGATTTCCCACCTGTCAGTCAGCCTGCCTGCTCCGCTTTCTCCCCAGCAGTGATAATGCTGTGCTGACTTACAGCTGATCTTGATCGGTTGATCAGCAGCTCCTGTGGTTCTAACGGTGTCAGCAGCACCCCCAATAAGTTTTTCAGAGGAGGAGGTTGGTGTATTTTTGGTGGGTGGCCAGACCTGGGACCTGCACATGCGATGTGTAGGGTGCGTAGCCCAGTGGGGAGGAGAGCCTCCTGGCGGATTGGAGTGCTGTTATAGTGACTGGCAGTGGAGGAAGTGGCGGCAGGGGCAGCGGCTTGGGGCAGCTCAGTAGCCCAGCCCTCTTGACAGCACATTACTGCCCTGCATTTGCTGCCCGGCACTTACTACCCATCATTTACTAATTCCATACTTACAATTGCTTGACTGCCCAGAGTAAGAAAGACTGGTTGGAAGCCTGGAGGTGACAGAGGGTGCTGGCAGTGAGCCTCTGGGGTCTTGTGGAGACGCCCTGCAATATAGCCTTGGGAACCCTCGGAGCCTCGCTTGGCTAGGTCCTTGTTTTTTGCCTTAGCCTCTCATCATTTCTACAGTTTTACTTTACTTTCTTACAGCTTGTGAATGTTCTTGATTGCCAGTGCCAATTTCTCAGTCGCTGCCTGAGTCGGTGCCCGGTGTTGCATGAGTGGCGCATTGGTTCATCGGCAAATAGGAGCTATTCCTCTCTGGTTGCATCGGCAGACCAGCTAAGGGTCCGACGCTGTAAGGACCAAGATATGACTGCAAAGAAACTGCGCTCGGGTAGAGTGTTATATACTAGAGCGTGTAAAAAACCTAAAGCTAACCCTGAAAAAACTCATTACAAATAAATATTTTGAAAGGTTTCAACACTATCCCTTCCTTTTTCTCAAAAAAAGAAACAAGCTTAAATTCAGCAGGGATGTTGGAGTCTACTCGAGAAGCACTTGGTGAGGCTAGAGTAGTTCCTGGAAACTTATCACCAGTAGTATCTATTAATCTATTTCCCAAAACTGGAGGATCTCGGTTTAGGGATCTCCAACAATCGGATTTTGGGGAAACTGACTCTTTGCTGGCAAACTTAACCATCTACTCTCTTGCAAACGAATTCTCTCAACCTGAAGGGGTATTTCATTCAGTTGCAAATGTTAGAGAACCCAAATTGGAAGACTTTACGCTCCCTGATCTTCCTGACCTCAATATAAATTTAAATCAGCCTTCCAAGTTGCTTCACGCACTTAATCTAGAGTCGTCCAGAATCTTATTTCAGCTAATTCCTTGTCCTTCAACTCTTGTGTTCCTTCTCAGGGTCGTCCGGTACAAATGCAGCTGTTCAGTACTACACCCAGTAGAACAAGCATATTAGATACACGGGGCTCGATTACACCTGATCTATCCCTGCATTGTCATCCTTCAATTCATAAACCAGAGACAAAAATGCTGTTGTCGGATTCATTACTCTGTTTGGAAAGAGTGCTGTCTTCTATATTAGCACTAATGGAGAAACCAGTAAATAATACCAACTCTGTTCTGGATTCTCTTTTGGCCCTGACTAAATTTATAGTTTCTGAGCAAAGCTTGCGCCGGGTAAAGCTGGCATACTTCCCCCTCGTAAGCCTAATATTGGGAAGGGGCCTCCCCGCCCTCAATTTTGAAGGATAACATCAACCAGCTCCACCCTGCTCATTTAAGCTCCCCCCATCTTGCTAAAGGGCGGGACTTTGGTGTTCAGGCTGGTAAGACCTTTTTTAGTAGGAAAAACAAATTGAAATTGAAAGAAAATGTAGATATATTTGATAAACTACACTCCACCACTCTTCAAGAACTTTTCGATCATGTGAGTCTGGCTCCAGGGGGAGTATCCACATCTCTTGCACAAGAAAAAAAGGGTAATTTATGTACAAATCGTGAGGTTTTCTCTATATTTCTATAAAAAAGGTGTAAAACCTCATGTGCTCCCTATAGTAGAGGGTCTAAAAGCGGGCTGCTCTTCTTTCAAGGAAAAAGATACAAAGAATAAAATTAACATTGTTAGTAAAAAAAAAAGGAAAAAAGACGAATTCATAAAAAAAGGGCAAAACGGCTTCGCTTCGACCCTAACGTAATCCATAATATATCAATAGTTCCCAATTTAAATGTTTTGAAGAAGGAAGATGGATTAGTAGAATCCAACATATTGGGATCTTGTTCACCTCTTCCGAACCTAAGCGCTCCAATTCATTTTTCCCAAGAGCCATTTGTATCTTATATAAGCGTTCTCCCTACTGTACAGAGTAGCTTGAACCCTAATGCCTCATTATTTGCTTCCTCTGTAGGTTATAATGTCACTTACAATACTACTGAGAATAATTCTGAGGTAACTTGCCAATTCAATCATCCACATTCTGCCCCTTACTCCCTGGATTTTTCATTTATTTTTGACCATGAACCATTTATTAAATAGATCTTTTCTGTTAAAATGTTTTGCCGAAATCCCTGGCCTTCAAATGATCCAAAGCAATGACCTTGCCTTGGTTCAAGTTAAAAAATATAATAATTCTAAGGGAGCAAGAGTAACATTTACATCTAAAGCTATCTCCCATTTGATAATGTTACATAGCGATAATTTACGTTGTTGTGGCATTGATGTTCTTATTCCTGAAGTGGAGTTAGCTTTAAAAAAAAGTGGCTTGAATCAGCAGTGTAATACTTATTCTGAAATCGCCAAAAGGGGCCTACCCCACTCGAGGAGAGAGAGTATTTTGCAGCTCTCCCTGGGTAAAGAAGGCAGGAGGGTCTCGCTACTCACAGAGGAAAAGACTCAGTATGATCCTTCCATAGATGAGGAAGATAAGAAATGGAGTTGGGTAGGAGGCGCTCTGAATAAAAATAGATCCCTAGGCTTAAAATGTGGGAATTCCTCCTAGGAGAGATATCTCTGTAATATCTCGGAACGCAGCTGGCCTAAGCTCCAACAAAAATAAACTCCTATTTTTGAAGGAACAAAGTGTAGATATAATTTGTATACAAGAGACCTGGATCACAATGGATTGGTCTACTAAAGAATATATAGTGCTGAGCCGGCCTGCGCTCCATGTGAATAGAGGACATGCTAAAGGAGGTATCGCTATTTTGCTTAGTACAAATTTTGCTTGGTCTTATAAATAATTTTTTCATGATTCCAACTTAATTCAGGCGATTTAGCTAAATCTTAAGGATCCTCAGGATCACTTACATTCTCTGCTGATTGTAAATGTCTATTTACATTCTGATGCATCTTATTCTCACCTATTAAAAGACCTTTTTGTTTTTATTTCCTCTATTTTGGAAAGGGAAGATTGTAGGTCTTTAATGTTAGTAAGTGATATGAATTCTAAAGTTTCCTCACATAGTATAAGGAAATTCTCTAACACTGAAAAAAAGAAGCCCTAACAATCCGCACTGCCCAATTTCCGAATAAAAACAGGACAGACAAAAGGGGTGCTATACTACTTGAAGGTCTGAGAAGCTTAGATCTTATAATTGCTAACGGGAGGTTAGAAAATGATATTCCAGCAAATTATACTCATAAGCCCCCAACTGGGAGTTTTATTATAGATTATCGAATTGTTTCTTCTGGTTTCTTTTGTAATCTCATAAGTATGGAAGTTTTGGGAACTGATGTTAGTGACCATATGTTGATCTGTTTCAAATTCAATTATACCTGTGCTAAGGTAGGCACCTGGAATTTTAAATTAAGCACAGTAGGGTTTAATACAAGAAATGGTAGAATTAATTGTAATACTCAAGCGACAGCTAAAGTAAAAGCGAATTTAACAGCTCTGATAAAAGATCAGCAGCATCAAGTAATGACCGAGCGTGATTCTCCTCAAATTGATGTTCTGGAAGCCTTTTCCCGTAATGTAGGTTCTCTGGATACATTAACCCTTTCCATGCTCATGACGAGCTCAGCTCGTCATGAGGCACAGTTGAGCTGTGCTGATGACGAGCTGAGCTCGTCATGATACACTGAGGATCACATATTTCCAGCACAGGAGGGGAAAATGCGCAGCAGCGATGTGGTTAAGTAAATCATCGCCAGTGCCAACTAAACTGAGATCCCATTTTAATCCATTGTTTACCTTAAATAGGGAAATGAATAAACTAGTGAGGGCTCAGTTTCTGAACTTTTCTATTGAACAAAGTAATTTAATAAACCTATTAAAGAGGAAAATGCAGAGGAAAAAGCACTCCTTAAAACAAATAAAGGAAGATGCCGCAAGGGTGCTGTTAAAAGAGGTGGCTTCAAAAAATAACTCCAAAAAATTCTGTAAAGTAATCACTGACAAGAGTGAAATCTCTCCCCATTCCTATTAAAGAAGAGGATTGAAAATCCCATTTGGTGGAACTCTACGCAGCAAATTCTAATACTTCCAGCTTTGTCCCCGCCGCCCCTGACCCCTTGAACACTCCTATATCCAACTATGTACACTCATTGTATGACGTTGTTGGTTTTATAAAAACAAAGAGATCTTCAGGAGCAATGAGTCTGGATGAAATCCCTATAATGGTAATTAAAAAGGAGCCACTCTTGTGGGCCACGTACCTAGTCCCACTGTTTAATTTCTGTAACTCTCCGGAAAAGACACTGCCATCGTAGTCTGGAAGTATTTTAATCCCCCTGCACAAAAAGGGCCCTAGAACCTATCTGGGTAATTACCGGCAAATAGCTTTATTAGATGTAGTGGGGAAAATATTTGCATGCAGTATTCTCGACTACCTCACAGAATGGGTCAAGGAGAATAAGGTCCTCCCTATAGAACAGGCAGGTTTTAGAAAAAATAATTCCACCCTGGATAACCTCACCATGTTGAAATTAATTGAGGAGAAATACACGTTTTCTCATACGTCAAACGTTTACATGGCCTTCTTAGATTTTTCAATGGCCTTTGATAAGGTAGACCGGCCGTTACTATAGAGGAAATTACATAATATGCAATTGCCTGCTCCCCTGCTGTCCTTAATTATTGCATTACATTCTCAAACATGGCGTCAGGTATTAACAGGAGGAAACCAAGGTTTAACATTTGTAATTCCCATAGAAAATGGTTTGAAACAAGGTTGTTTATTAGCCCCGCTACTATTTTCCTTATATTTAGCAGATTTACCGACTGTTTTCCCAGCGAGAGGGAGATGCACCAAAGATAGGCATCCGCCCTTTCGCATGACTCCTTTATGCAGACAATATAGTAGTGATGGATCTTACTCCTAATGGGCTAAATAAAAAGTTGATATCATTACAGAATTACACAATGTCTCATTTCTTGAGGATCAATGTTTCTAAAAGTAAAAACATGAAAGGTAACAGAAGTAGAAAATCAAGTAATTTCAAATGGCATATTGGTCTTGAAAAGCTGGAGGTGGTTGATTCATATGTATATTTAGGTAAAATAATAGCGAGCAATACGAAGAATAAACTTCATATCGAACACAGTTCCTGTAAAGCTATGTCCCACACTAATGGTCTGTGCATTTTTTATAGTGCAATGGGTAGAAGGCATTTTTAACATCTGCTGACAGTTTTTAAAGCAAAAATTCCATCAACTTTGCTCTATGCTATCGAATCAATCCCTGTAAAGGACTGGAGTTTTTTAGATAGGATTGAAGGCCAGATTTTATGTAAATTGTGCAATTTTAATACGCTAGTTCCATTAGCTTTTAGATTGGAATTTGGACTGATAAGCACTTATAGCCAAGGCGTTTCCAGAGTTTTACGTTGGGGATACCAGTTAAAAAATAGTGAACTTTACCCACTAAAAGGTTTCATGTGTCAAGAAATCTTTGGTGGTATGGGGAGAAATATTCCTTATATCGTGATTTCTCTCTGGCACTAAAATTCTTCTGTGTACAGGAAGAATTAGTGATTACCCTCCCGCTATTAGAATGTAAATCCTTTATAAAAAACTTAAGTGATAAGATCAGTTGTACTAGAGATATTGAGTTCTGTAATACTAAAGAGAGATTAAAGATAATAGCCAGGAAGACTTCCCCGAGAATTTCCCAGAAATATTTAACCTGGAACTTAGACCATGGAACAAGATGCTGGTTCTCCTTATTTCACATAAATGTCCTACCTCTAAACAATTTAACAGCACACTGGCCCCAGAACACGGAAAATGGAAAAAATTGTAATTTTTGTGATCTGAGTAATCAGTACCTGGATCATGTTTTGCTTGTTTGCCCAGCAAGGGATGTTTTTACAAAATGGTGTTAAGGATGTAGCTTCAGCCCGCGACTTTCTCTTCAGCCCAAAAAACGAAGCAGTTTGAGCAAAATTAATCAACTTTTTAAAATAATTTATGCACATATTTTACTTGTAGATCTATTTAAATGGACTGTTACCTTTGAGCCGTTGCCCTATTATGCAGTCTAAATATACTCTCCTCTTTTCAAATCTATTTTGCATTGTTTTGGCTGCTATTTTAAATGCTTTTGCATAAGTGGGATAGGTTATGTTTTGGCTTATTGTTTTGTTGCAAATTTAAACAATTACATTTTACATAGAAGCTGGATTTTATTCTGCATATAATGCTGCTGTAACGCAACTGATTTTTTTCAAGTTAACTCTTTGCTGAAATTTGATTTTTTAATTTTAATTGTATTTTTGCACATGATCCGGCTGCTTTCTAAATGTTCTTTGCACAATTCAGGATATGTTCTATTACCTTATTTGTTGGCTGCTAATTCTAAACTTTATTTCTAGAAATTGCTATATGTTGTAAAATGTTACTCGGAGCTTCTTGTCATTAATGCGTTGTCATGATGTTTTTATTATATTCTATGTAATAATTGGTATGTATCCTTTTAAGTGGACCTTATTGGAGTTCCAAAACTTTAATAAATATTGAATTGCACAGTATCAGCCGTGTGCTGTCACATGTAGAGAAATTACAGCATTTGCAGCAGTGTACATTACACACAGAGTACGTTGCTCGCACACACAGTACTGCATCTGCAGCAGTGTACATTACTCTCACATACAGAACAGGCACAGCATCAGTCGTGCACGGTCACATGTAGAGAAAGTTTTGCATCTGCATCAGTGTACATTACTCTCACACACAACAGGCACGGCATCAGTCGTGCAAGGTCACATGTAGAGAAGGTTTTGCATCTGCAGCAGTGTACATTACTCTCACCCACAAAAATGCTGATTCACACTATGTAAAACTATATTAAAATAATAAGCGCGCAGTAGAAGTGCAAGCTTCCCTTAGAGTATAGTTAGAAAAGGCCGGGGCACTGCTTGCATAACTCACACAGATAAGGACTGCAAGGACAACAGCGATGCAAACATGAGCCTGATACAAAACATGTAAAGCACAGGGGGGAGGGGGTGGCACAACAAGCTTCCCTAAGAAAGGGAGCATTAACAACACAGGCACCAGTGGGTCAGAGTTCCCTCAATCACAGGCACCATAGTGTCTGAGTCCCCTCAGACACAGGCACCACTGTGTCCGAGTTTCCTCAGTCACAGGTACTACCGGTGAGTCAGAGTTCCCTCAATCACAGGCACTGGTGGGTCGGAGTCCCCTCAGACACAGGCACCAATGGGTCAAAGTCCCCTCAGACACAGGCACCACTGGGTCAGAGTTCCCTCAGGCACAGGCACCACTGGGTCAGAGTCCCCTCAGACACAGGCACCAGTGGGTCAGAGTTCCCTCAGACACAGTCACCAGTGGGTCAGGGTCCCCTCAGACACAGGCACCAGTGGGTTAAAGTTCCCTCAGACAGAGGCACCTGTGGGTCAGGGTCCCCTCAGACACAGGGACCAGTGGGTTAGAGTCCCCCTCAGACACAGGCACCAGTGGGTCAGGGTTCCCTCAAACACAGGCACCAGTGGGTCAGAGTTCCCTCAGACACTGGCACCAGTGGGTCAGGGTCCCCTCAGACACAGGCACCAGTGGGTCAGAGTCCCCTCATACACAGGCACCAGTGGGTCAGAGTTCCCTCAGATACTTGCACCAGTGGGTCAGGGTCCCCTCACACACAGGCACCTGTGGGCCAGGGCCCCCTCAGACACAGGCACCCGTCGGCCGGGGTCCCCTCAGACACAGGCACCAGTCGGTTAGAGTTCCCTCAGATGCCGACTAGCACAGATACCAGCAATGCACACGTATCCAGCAGAAGATGTACAGCATCGTCAGCATTAGTTCTCCATCTACAAACCATCAATGATACCTTTAGCACCACCGCCAACAATGTAAACACAACTTAAAGTAGTACCAGCTTCACACAAACACAAAATAAGCCCTGTGCAGTCACAGTAATTCCCTCAGACACAGAACATGCACAGACATGGGCGACCGCAGAAATTTTTCCAGGGGGGGGCAAAATGTTAAAGTCATCACCATCCTCCGACATGATGTGTGCCAGGTGGGGCACACAAAACACTGGGGCGCAGAACAAGGACCATAAAGTAGGGGAGACACAGTCCCTACCCTTTTTCTGGGCTGTGGGTCGGGGTACCATGTCCTATGGGGTATTCACTATTATCCCCACATAAAATGTCCACTGGTTGTGTAAATACCTAGTGGTCAGATGGTCTGCACCTGTCTAGATTTCCATCCCTTTAGAGGCAATGTATAGGGCACCTTAGGTCAAGGCAGGGCTCCGCGACTTAATCTGCGGTTCAAGTTACTGGTGTGTGGTTGTGGTGTCATTCCTGTGTACCTATCTTCCAGTCTGTCTGCCCAGAATATGGGTACGGACTTGTCTCCCCTAGTTTGTGGTCCTGAAGAAATGCCGCAGATGCCTCCTGGACCACAAGGGCGTGAAATATGTTGACTCAGATCTCGCAAACATAAGACCCAGATCTTGCACACATGAGTAGATTGTGAATTTCTCATGATGGAGAAAGACAATCTATGCACATCATCTTTTGACCCTACAGTGGGGAATTCAGAATAAAATTAAGAGATTGAAGTATCGAACAGGTAGTTTTAATTCATGACTTTCACTCCTCACACACCCGTTCTCACTTCACGGCGTACTATAAAAAGAGCTCTGCCAAAGAGCCCTCTCTCAGGGCCTGTGGGAAATTTCAGTGCCGACCCCACGAGGAGCAGAGCCTCATGATAAACCATAAAAGCCTCCGTGGTGTGTGAGAGCACCAATTCGTATTAAGGATATGCCCATTGGGCTGTCTCAATAATCTCAGAAACCTGCAAGGATATACTATAGGAACACCTTCTAAGATTGATGAACTGACTCTAGGGAGCAAGGCTACTGGACCCCTGTCCCTCTCCTTCTCTTGATACTGATATTTTACAATGATGGCACTAAATGGCATGAGAGGACATCCATGTTCACTTGCACAACAGTCCAGTCTTCCATTGTCCAACTCCTCTTCTTAGTATTAGTAATTAGCATTGCCCTGTGTGTGGATCCTGCATACTCTTAACAATGTGACTCTCCAATTCTGTGGAACTTTCCCAGTGATATTTCTATATCCTCCCCACAATGGCCTGGCCTAACAACTACCGGGCTCATACAATTTCCCCTAGAAGACGGTCATTAAGATTTCAAACGAAGAAATAGTAAATGCTATGCAAGCGTTCATCAACAAAAGAAAGGAGAGGACCACACTCTTGCTGTTGAAGAGGGCAACTCCGCCTGTTCCATAGCTTGCTGCTTCTCACAGAAGCAGCAAGATAGAGTCACTCTCTTTAAGAACTCCCCACACCTTAACCTAGTCTAGGGACATTTAAAATCCCCCGTAAACTAAAGTAAACAACGTCAAAGAATACGAGGGCTGGATCCATGATCATTGGAGTTACTTGATTTTCCTAGTAATCACCTAGTGTCTCTGACGTTCCCCCTGCTGCCACCCGCTCCACCATCATTATATTTGCTGAGGGGCATCCCTGTCCCGTTTCTCATACCAGTCCTCCAGGTCTTGTTGGGCCTTGGGCTTTTACTGTTCCTTTTGCTCCCCACCAAGGTGCTCTGATGCTCCAGAGAGCAGAACCTCTTTGAAGAAGTGGGTGCAACCACCGTGAATCAGTATGAATTTGGCTAGAGTAAAGAGCATGCAGCATATTTGTATCATGAAGCTTCCTGTTTACCTCTAGGACGGCTTGCCTGTGAGACTGATCTGCTGCAATATAATCCATGAACATGGAGCCATTGGCACCGTCTACTTTGAAGGGGACATATGAGCAGGCATTCTGCAGAATGCCATCTCTTTTACAGCGTGGTAACGTAAAATTAGGGGCAATCGTGCAAAATGTAATGAGGGGCCCCTGAGTTTCCCATATCGAACAGATACTTATTGTCCCTGGGCTGAATGAGGGCCTCCTAGTACTGTTATGCCCCTGCTCTGTGGAGGAAATGTAGCAGTTTTGCAATCATATGTCGGGGAGCGCCCCCACCCCCCTTACGGTCTGTGGGCCTAACACCGTTGACAACCAGTTTACCAGGTACACCTTGACATTCTGTCCTTCTGCGCATTCTGGCTGACCCACAATGCGAAAGTGGCTCCTGTAAGTCTAACCAAAAGATCAACGTTTTCCGAACTGTGGCGGCTTCAATGCACAGATCTGGATTTAATCTGACAAATTTTCTTCACAAAAAACAAGCCTGAAAATAATAAGTAGACTAGGTTTCTATGAGGATTTGCCAGGAAGATAAAAGTTACAGGAGTTAGAAAATAAGATTGTGAGAAACAACAATTCAAATGTTATGTTAGGCAGAGAACACGAGAACGCTATTTTGAATGTCACAAAGACAAGTCGTTTATCCGGAGCAAAAGACTTGCATACTAACAGCTGACTGAGAGATATATAAATACCAAATTTAATTGCAGTGCCCCTCTTCAAGTGAACACGGCCTAGCTCCTGTCTGCTGTTTTGGCTATTCCAGTCATCCTGTCTGCCATTAGACTAAACATGTCCACTAATGCAATACATTTTCCGCTCTCCCTTTCCTATTTGCCATTGGCTTTAACCTATATCTGGAACTTGGTCTTTGCCTTTAGTCAGCTTCCAAAGGGCTTGTCGCTGTCTGCTATTTGGAAATCAAGCTTCCTCAGCTTAATCTGAGCTATAAGAAAGGCTCACAGATTCCCGAACTTCTGTCCTGGGCTGGCACATTGTGGATGCTTTGTATTCTTGCTTTCGGCACCTGGGCAACCTAGGTATAAGGTGTTTCCATAATTTGGCTTTGCTGTGTATCAGTACAAGCACCTAGTAATTTTTTTTAATGTGAGTGTCCAAAATGGCACAAATGAAAAACGCCTGCAAACCTGTCCCGATCTCGGCAATACTCACTTTTCATGACAGAGGAATACACAGTGTCAAAGGGCGTTTCAAAAATCTAGAAAAATCACAATAGGGCATTAACTCTTCGCCTGAAGACAGCATGTCTTTAATCACCACAATCATCCAAACTGTGATTAGACCGAAAACCAGATTGATGGCTGGCAAGTCCCTGTGCATAACTTCCTAAAAAATTGCAGCTGTTTAACCATAACTCTTTGTGATCATTGGGACTCATTGGAGTCTTTAAACTGGTCGATGTTTAATAAGACTGGTGGAGTCAAGCATGTGTTTCTTCTAGGTGTGGCGTGGAGACAGAGTATTAATGGGTGGCAGCATACGAGACTCAACAGATACATTGTCCACTTAGTTAGCTTTGAGACAATAGAGTCTTCAACCTCATTAGTCAGCAAGGGGTACTTCTCAATACTAGTGGCCCAACATTGCTTCAATGGGTCAAAAACTGAAATTGCATGCAGTACTTATGCTCTTTAATTCATTTTCTTTAATCTCCTTCTGCATTCAAGGGGTGTGATGAGCTTGAAACATCAGTAGAAAACCCAAGTGTGATGTATGATTGTGAATTCACAACACTTTAAAATTATCATAAAAGTACAGGGTTCCTTCTTTAAGTAGGTGAGTGCGATAACCACCTCCCTTAGACCCTCTGCAAACATAACCACATAAGGTCTGATAAGAGCAATCATGTATCCCGGGGTAGGGTGTTGAAATATCGATTACAAAAATATAGTTGACATAAATATAGTTGTAAAAATATTGTTTACAAAAATATCGACAACCTATACTTAAACAGGTAAGTACATAAATATCTACACAAAAATACCGTTGTAATAAATATAGATGGAAAAAATATCGACTTTTTAAATAATTAAAATTACATTAAATAATAAATAAATATAAGTACTATTAACAAAATACATTACATTACTTTTATTTTTTAACTATTTAAAACAAATTAACTACACCTTTTCATTATAAACTAAATAAATCTGTACATATACATATATTTAACACATTACTTTATATAACAACAATAATACATACATATAATTAAAATATACAATATATTATTAGTTAAAACATTTGAAAGCGTAGGTGTAAAAATTACTTTTCCCACTTCAGAGGGTGCAACAGTAGGGAAAGCGTTGGATAGCGTAGGGGTAAAAATTACTATTCCCACTCCAGAGGGTGCAACAGTAGGGAAAGCGTTGGATAGCATAGGGGTAAAAATGACTATTCCCACTCCAGAGGGTGCAACAGTAGGGAAAGCGTTGGATAGCGTAGGGGTAAAAATTACTATTCCCACTCCAGAGGGTGCAACAGTAGGGAAAGCGTTGGATAGCGTAGGAGTAAAAATTACTATTCCCACTCCAGAGGGTGCAACAGTAGGGAAAGCGTTGGATAGCGTAGGGGTAAAAATTACTATTCCCACTCCAGAGGGTGCTACAGTAGGGAAAGCGTTGGATAGCGTAGGGGTAAAAATTACTATTCCCACTCCAGAAGGTGCAACAGTAGGGAAAGCGTTGGATAGTGTAGGTGTTAAAATTACTAAATGTATTTACTCATTTATAAAATAACAAATCTTTATTTTTATTTAATTAATCATTAATTAAATAATTATTCAATTAAAATGTAATTAATTCACTACATTTTCACTAAAAAATTCCAGTACACACACCTAAAATTAATTAAACAATTAACATAATTAATTACATAATTATTAATCAATTAACTAATTGAAATTAATTAACTATTATTTATTACACTATTTATATTCATTTAAAACATTAGTTAATCTATTATTTTATTATATTTAAATTACTTCCCACCCTACTCCCCTATAAACCCACAACCCGCTACGGAACTATTAACGCTAAATTCAACATAAAATACATTATTAACTAATAAAATACTACAAAAAATACTACTTTGACAACAAATACTCATTAAAAACACTACATTTCTTCTAATTATTTAAAAAACGATATTTTTGTAAATTATGTTTTTGTAAACGATATTTATTAAAACTATATTAATGTTATCGATATTACTTACCTGTTTGTCGATATTCTGGTCAAACTATATTTTTGAGTAACAAGGAGAGAGGTAGGGAGAGTACACTGACACTTTTGTTCCCCGGTCAATAATCAGTAATCAAAAGAAGAGTGTCTATGGAAAAGGCTAAGCCGTTCAAGGGAGCACAAAAACAACCACACTGGGATGTTGAAGAAAGCCCTCACTCACCACCTAGTGATGACATGCTTCATCATCGGGCCCCACCAAAGAGACCGAGTGTCTCTTTGGTGTGCTGCAACGCCAGGATTACTGCGGAGCGGGATAGTGAGTTTAGGGCGTGTTGAGTGCAAAGTGGACTAGTGAGTGGTGGGGGTATTAAAATAGTCAGTAGTGTATCTGAGGTAATAATTTTATTAAATGATCACTAAAGACAAAGATATTAAAATATGTGACGAAACAGTCCACTTTAATTGAGTGGTGGGTTCCTATAGGGTAGTCAACATGTTTCTTGCCATCGAAACGGTGTTAATTTACCCGGCAATTCATCAGGACTGTGTGTGGTAAACCCTGGCGGTATGGGCACACTAAGGCCCACCCTTACCTAGGGACGTGAGTGTGAAAATTAAAGAAACGGGGTCCGGTTCGAGGGCGACGTAGGTAGACTGCGGGTGCTGAGCGTCAAGGGCGGTGTGCCGAATACGCTTCCACCCCCCTCCTGAGACCCATGGTGTTCATTCCCAACACCTATAAAGTGCAGAAACGATAAGTAGAAGCCTCCTAAACCAGGAGTAATTAGGAATAGTTCAATCATTCCTAATTTGTTTGCACTTTTTTCACGTTTCTTTAATTTTCACACTCTTAGTTGTTTTTGTGCTTCCTAGAACGGCTTAGCCTTTTCCAAACTATATTTTTGTCATCGATATTTCTTCCTGTAGATATTTTTGCGGCGATATTTAGGTTAGTCGATATTTTTACGACGATATTCCCGCTCTGTACCGTATCCCGGAAAGCATGGATCACTGTATCCCCTTAGTTCTAGCTAACCAACAGACTCTATGTGGAAGAGAACCACTCCGCAAGACTAGGTTCTAAGGTAACAGAAGACCACATGATTCCCCAGCCCTTCCTGTGCTGCTTCTCTGTTTTAGTATCTCCTTCAAAGTGCTCTATGTGAAGCACTGTTGCAATATCAATCACGTTTCTCACCGGAACCCAAGGCAATCACTGCAGGCTAAACACCATTTCCAGTTCACTGTCCCCAGTTAATAAAATTGAACTTAGAGGAAGATGCATAAGTTATCTCAATCCCAATTATAGAATTCTCTTCCCCAGCATCTAAAGTCAACTCACTCAGGTCCTGCTCCTGAAATGTCGTCTTCTTCCAAACAGCCTAGAGTTGCTGATCTTTTCTTATGTTCTGGAGCTCTTTGTTCCCATCCTTACACTTACTGGGGATCAATTATTATTTAATTTCTGCTAGTGATTCACAGCAGTTATCCTATAGCCCGAGAGCTTTCCAAATATGATAAACAAACACATAAAAATGTTACCCCTTTCTACTCATGTTTTGCTAAATCTGTGCAGATTGCGTTCTTAACAACACTCTTTTCCGCAGGTATGTCTGGTTCGTTTAAGTCTAAATTTGGGTCTCGGATTTGTGCAGTTTATGAATGTCACATCTTTGGTGAAAAAACCTTAAAAGTTACAACTTTGGAAGGTTTCAACTAATTTTCACTCAAATTCCGTGCCACTCCTGTAGAGCTCATCTGAAAATGCTATCTACAACACATCCATGAGGAGCTAGAGTGTGTAGATAACAACTCTCCAAGCCTTTTGTAGCTTTGTGAAATGGGGCATACAATACACATTCATTATGTATTACATTTTAGGACCTTTGCTGCATAAGTCATTAGGCACTGCAGATTGGCTATGCGATACACTTAAGAAATCAATTACTTCTGCTTATTTCCTACCAATGCCCACTTTCGTTAACACAGTGCACGTCTATGCGCTTTGGAATACCAGACATAAGACCCTCTTTGTTTGTAAAGGGAGGTGTTACTCATTGGTTTGCTGCAATTAGGAGTGTCATCATATATTTATATTAATATTTTAACTTGATAATCAATCGTGCTTAGTTTTCTTAGAATCTAAAAATCGTATAAAGTTCTTGGGTCAAGCACCTCCAGGGCACTGAAGTTGTATAGAAGATATGCAGAATATGCATGTAACTTTCTAGGAGATTTCAAATTGAGCTCACAGATACTGTCATATTTGACACCGTAAACCATGGCTGTTGTTTTTACCCAGCAGCACTTTCAAACTACAGATCCCAGATGACATGTTATTTAAAACTCCAGGACTGGCTGAAGGTGTTCGATAAGCCATGGGTACACTTGCAACCTGTGTAAATGTAGGAAGCAACAAAAAGTGATTATTATACATCTGTAAGTTTTCGGATGATGAAGTTGTATTCGAGTTCCGCAGCATTCAGATAAAGACATGAATCGTGTAGGTCGCTTTGAACCAGTGACAACAAGTTTACCCTGTCCATCTGGTGTGGCTGTAGCTTTCTGGCAACATTTAAAAACTAGGCAGAGACTTTTGGCGATGGGTGAAACTGCTTCTGTCCTTTAAGCATGATGAAAGCAGGTACAACAACACGAGCTGCCTCCATTGCTTAATTTGAGCTGGTGAGGGGAACCGTCACTCATTTTTGGGGAACGGCACAAATTTTTCAGCAACAGCCATTTACGTAGTATAAGATGGTTATTAGCCCCAGGACACATTTTACGTAGTATAAGATGGTTATTAGCCCCAGGACACCTTTTGGTAACAGTAGCGCACTACAAATGTAAATAATAGGCAGAAGCAGAGGATCCACTAGACCCGAACTTCGGGGGGGGGGGGGGTTAACACTCCCAGCCAGGGCTTTTCCAAGCACTGGTCGCACACGGTGCAACAGTCTTTACACCTTCTCCATGAATTCCCTCACTACCACTCACCAACAATACACCTCATCTCTCTATAGTGTGGTCATGTTCTCCTTGATTTCATATCACACTGTCGCCGCCTAAAACATCGACCTATAGATCTACTGTAACCAAAGTATCAAGTTCTGAAAAAATCAACAGACAAGTGTAAGAGTGGACATTATGGTCTCAACTTACAGTGGCAGCTGGTAGGAAATAAGGGTGGTGAGGCGGGAGTGATTGTGGGTTGAAATTGAAAAAAAAAAAAACCTACCTTTTCCACAGTCTCTCCTCGTAGTATCCGCTTTTCTTCTCTTCCTTTCCTGACTTCAAACCCGAAGAAACAGGAAGCAAACAGGCTCCACTTAGCCAATCACAACGCTGCAAAGCAGCGTTGTGATTGGTCTTAGCGCCATAGATCGTCGCTCTGATACGGACAGGGAGCCTGTGCATGTTCCCCGCCAGGCTGTACATTACAGCATGGTGGGGAACATGCAGAGTGCACATGACTGTTTGGCCGGCCCGTGATGGCCGGCCAAACTGTCATGCGCACTTAGTGTACACAAGCCACTCCTCCTCCCTGGGCCACCAGCCACACCAACCCATTCCCGCAGCAACGAAAAATAAAATGATAATAACTTTATTTTATTTTTCCCTTTCTCACTGCTGTAAGCGCAGAGAAAGGGGGGGGCGCTTCTCCGCCTTTTAGCGGAGGAGCCGCCCCAGTCAACTTATCTATGTCGATTTTTCGCCTGCGGTTTTGTCAGGCACCTTTTCCTACACCCGCTTCCTTCTTTTAACCTGTCAAACAAGGCACGAGAATCAATCTCACAGACACTCGCTTTTTCAATGAATATGAGAAGTAATTAAACAGCAGGAAAAACGATGTTGGTTTTAAAAGAAAGGTGGATTAGGACGTCTGCACTTTTGAACAAACAGCCCTTTCTGAAAGCAAGTTGCTGAACACGATCAGCTTGTTTTGGCTGTTCCCAACACTCCGAGCTCATGAGATCACTCTAAGCCTCGGCCAATGCCCGAAAGAGCTGTGCTTTGATGGAGTCTTTTGATTGCCTCTCAACTAAGTCTCTACTTTATCAAATGTGCAAATGCTCAAACGGCTTTAAACATGCTGAAAAAGTATATTTGGAGGCATGAGTAAATCACTCAAATGTAGGAGGGTTTGAACTACTAATCTCGCCTGGCCTGGCTATTGTCCTATGTAATTTACCTCCAATGTCACTAAGCAGGCCCACAAAACTTTTGTCAAGAAAAACCGGATTATGCTGTTTGTGGGAAAACGCCAACATTTGTGTTTTCACCAGAAACATTTCTTCTATGGAGAGAAAGTGGAACAAATATATAGCTCGGAATGAGAGGAGAACCTCAGAAATTGGTGCGCAAACACTGATTTTCGCACCTATTCTTCATTGCAAAGGACACAAAAGTAATGGTGTGGTAAATCCCCCACAAACTAATTACTTTATCCTTTGCATCTGTAGTTCCGAGTGTGGTATTTCAAAATCAGTATACAGGTGGGACCCAGTCTGTGGTTTTACCATGACTTTTGTCAAAAGAACAGTGACTTGTGCAAGATGTTTTCCCAAATTGTATTTTTTTTAAATATGTCACATTAACAATGTGGCAAGGACTTAGCAGACAATTTTTAAAAAGTCATCAGTGTGGACATGACCAGGGAGGAGACCATGCAAGACCTGTGTGCCCAGAGCTCTATGCGATAAACCCAGCAACCCACCCCCCCCAAATAGTCCACTTCCAGCATAAAGAGACATAATCAATTGGAAACACAGGAAGTGGAAGGGGCGCAATAATCAGCCAGTCAAGCCACAAGAGGCTCTACCGACTACCGCATGTAAGCAGAGCCAAGATAGGCTGCGAGGACGCCTCCGAGCAGCTCTGGAGGCCGCGGGCAGTCGGAAAGACTCCGCGTTCACTCTGGACCAGTGCGTCCCCCCTCACTCAGTTCAGCCCATTACCCAGCTGCGCGGAGAGGAGCAGGCCCCCCCTTCACAAAAGGCATACAAAGACAAGCTGACCAGTTGGCATCAGCCCGTAAGCGAGGCCCCGCCCTCTGTACAGTGCAGGAACAGAGCCAGAGAGGCCTCAGATCCCATACCTGGGGATCGGTGGGGCCAGAGGGTGAGAGCGCCCCCTTGCCAGGATCTTGGCATACTAGAGCAGCAGCGAGACACAGTGGGGCTCCCCCCCGGGGAGATTCAGGCCCAAGGCGAGCATGAGCAGGCGCAATCCAACCTCCCACTGTAGGCTCCATGACTCCTCAGCGCCAAGACACCTCCTGGCATTCACGCGCTTTACAAAAATGAACATTAAACCGAGTATTGGAGAGCAAGAGTGCATGTATAAATAAATATGCCAAACAGAGGGAGGCCGCTACAGTGCACAGGAAGGCTTCACCTACTGTTTTAAGGTTGAAAAACAATGTCTGTTAATAGGTGGACACATTATAGGTTGAAAAACAATGTATGTTAATAGGTGCACCTGAAAGTTAATCCGATGGCACAACTCTCATGGTGATAGTATTAACCATGCATGTAGTGCAGATAGCAAGCAGAATGAAGTGTTGGCGTTTCGTGCAAACACTGCATAACCATCTAGGACCGAGAATCAGATCGACATACGACAAGAAGGAAACATATAAAAGAAAAAAAGAAAATTAAACCATAAAAAAACATCAGTGTGCCAGCACTCACCAGGGCAAAGCAATGCTGCTCTTGCTGGGCTGTGCTTTATAGCGGCCATGTCTTTTTCCAGGGAAAAGCAGGGGAATCTCCAGTGATGTCACCATAGAGATGCCTAGCCTGAGGCAGTTCTAGACCCCAAACACGGTAACCCATTTTGTCTGTATACATGCAAGTAAGTAGACTCTTCCCTTGGTGGACTCCATCTAAATGAAAGCGGCCTTGGGCAGAATATCTTACATGTTCCACCACCAATAGTCATCTTGGCAGAAGAACACAAAGCCTCACCCTGTGCTGCCACCGCAGAGCACTCCTTGTGTGCATGATCTTCCAGCTCATCTTCACAGCTTCTACCTGGATGCTTCTTATCTGTAATGTCCTTGACAGGGCAGTGATCCACAGTCGAGAGCCACCAAGCTCACCCTGCGAAGCACAGTACTGTTGGTGAACCACATGGGTGTTCTTCTTGTGCAACTACTAAGTGAGGTCAATAGTGGCCTGTTGTGACAGGCTGATCAACACTACACTGCATTTGCTATAACAGTTGTGTAGGTGACTGAAGCTTGTTGCAACACTGGTGAGATAAGCTGCTACCTCTACCACCCGTTCTGCCTGAGAGAAGCTTTATTTGAGGTTGCTTACTCCTTATTCGAAGCAACAGGGTGTGTGGGTGTGAATGATGTGTGTGTGTGAGAGAGAGAGAGGTTCGAAAGAGAGAGAACAGCTAGATGTTGATGTGGTTGCTATTGTGTGTGAGAGAAAAGGTTGCCGTGCTGATTTCCAGATTGTGCTTGCTCTCTATGACTTACTGCACCTGAGAAAGCATTTTCACCTTCCAAAAGCCAAGATGATCAGCATTACCACTGCTCATCTAAAGACTGTGGTGATTAAAGCAAAGGACTTCATTACAAAACAGTCTAGTACCATGTTTCATCCAGCTGAGTGAAACAAAGCTTCCCCACCACAAAATTGAAAGTTATAATCCCAGCCTGTAATGCACCACAAATCTGAACCCAATGTTCTGGTGCAGAATGAGACACATTTCAAGTAAACATCTGATGCAAACATCCAAGCAAGCAAACCAACAGTAAATATGAAATCGCATTTCTGTGTCCAAGATCCATGAAAAGAAACACTGACTGTACAATTAAAAATGCATGAGAAATCCAGGGAACAGTCCTTACATCACACGCCCTCTAACAGCCATGCGATGAATTCCCAGCAGACTAGACTGAGAGCGTGCCTCAAGTCATCGAAAACTCGTGAAACTAAATCACTCTTCGCATGCAGCTGTGCTTGTACCCTCACTCCAGATGTTGTGTGCTTGTAGCATGTCTACTTCATTCAAAAGGTTAACAGACCTTGGCGTGATAGTGCGCTTTCAGAAAAACGCACCAGAATTACATATTCTGCTATCACCACAGCTGGATGTAGCGAAATTCTTTTCAAGTCCATAATTTATGTTATTTTATCTAGATTCTCTACAGACAAAACAAACAGGATGGAGCACTCTACGGCCAGCATCAAAAAATTGCCAATGTTTAATTTCTACATCACACCTAAAAAGAAATTAAAATGTAAATAAGTAGCCGGCACGAGAAATAACTAATTTTTTCCAGTATGTGCAATCAAAGACGAGGAGTTTATAAACCATCATGCTAGACTTTTCGACTGGTGCAAGCTAGAGACAGTGCTAGCAATCAGGCCTTTCGTATTGCTTTAAACTAATTAGCGCATCTGCCTACGGGCCTCCAGATGAGAGGGATTTGGAAAAAGAGAACAAAGAGAGATATGTACGAGGGGACTCTAAATAGGTTATTCCCTATTTTGCTTCCCTGCTTCCTCTTTACACTTCTACTACCCCCACCCCACCCTGCTTCCGCTTCAGTCCAGCTGCCTAAGGATGCACAATATACCACCTCTCTGCCTGGTTATATACAGGCATTTTTGGGAATATACTATTCACAATGCTCCTCCATAATTTTCTCCCTCCTGCTCACTCATTTCCTCCAATAGTGACCATTCTTTCCAGCTCTTTTGCACCCCTTCCGTCCCATGAGGTAGCCTTAGGTTTTTCTATATGGTTAGTCCTTCTTGATAAGGGCTGGGTTTTCCTCTTCTGTGAGAGATTAAAACTATGTAAGACTCATTCCATGAGGCAGGTTCCAAGGTGCAACAATACAAATCAACTTCAACCTCCAGGGGACCTGAGAACTGCAAGCTCACAAGATCAGGGTCACAAAGCTAAGCACCATTTGCCTCGCCTTTAGAGAGGCTATGAAAACTGCATCCCTGATAGCAGACTAGAACCTCATCTCAGAATTCTTGAATGTTCCAGCATCAGAAACTGGGACAACTGCCTGGGGCGGAGATTAATTCAAGCATTCTTTCCATCATCCTACATTTTTTCTTGCAGTTCACACCTCAAATGTGATGGGCATGCACAGATGTGAGTCCTGTGTTCAAAGCGCCACAGGACCTAAGCTATACCGCGCTGATAAAGTCATAGTAGGCCGAAACTGGACTGGGTGTGCGTGTGTTCCTGTTGGATAAGGACCAAGACTGGTATGCGTATGGCTGATCTCTGTCTGGAGTGGCAAAGTGGGTGAAAAGCGATGGACAGCGATGAAGCCCTGAGTTACTGCTAGTTAGGCATTCCTTCCATCACCTTGCTATTGTTTCAGTTGATGCCCTAAGTGTGAAAGGTATGACTAGAGGAGGGGACTGTGCTCACAGTGCCACATGCCTCAAGATACACTTCACAAATGCAGCCCAAGTAGGCCAAAACCACTGAGGGAATGGTCGGAGGGGATATTGGCCTATGTTCAGGCTGGACTGTTCCTATTAGGGCAGGGCAAGCCTGATGTGCATCTGGATGGTGTATGTGGAGTGGCACAAGGGTTAAAAAAGGATGGACTGGGATGCGGCCCTAGTGATTAATAGTGGCTGAGATTCACTCAAGCTTTCATTCACCTTGATTGTTTCAGCGCAAGAAACTAGACCCCAGGTCTCGTGCATGCTAGCTCTAAAACTAGTGCTTTGACTCATGGCGCCTGTATGCTAGTGCCAGCAGCAAAAACAGGAATCAGGACTCCTGTATATTATTGCAAACAGCAGAACGTAGACTCAGGCCTCCTCCATGCTACTTCCAACAGCAGTACTTGGACTCATGGCTCCTGTCTGCTAGTGCCAGCAGCAGCAACTAGACTCGGGACCCTTGCATGCCAGTGTGCTACAACCAGCAGCAGAAACCAGGCCCTGGACTCTTGCTGGATAGTGCCTGTGGCAGAAACTAGGCTCAGAGCTTTTGCATGCTAGTGCAACAGCGGGGCCTGGTCTTCGGACTCTTGCATGTTAGTAGCAATAATAGGAACACGTGTGCATTCCAGTGCAAGCAGCAAAGCTCAGTCTCAACTCAGGACTCCAGGGTGTCAGTACCAGCAGCACAGCCCGAAGCTGGTGTTCATACATATCATGGAGCCCGTTTTTATCCTAGGAACAACTTTGTAGAAGGCACCTCAACAGAATGCATTCTAGCTCTCTATCACTTTAAGAGTTAGACAAGTTGAATTATTTATAGAGAAATAAAATATATATCAGGGTGGGAAGCCTGTGGAAGCGCACAGTGAAATGAGGCCATACCATTTGTACAGGTGTACTATATAAATAAAAATGTCCTAACACACAGCTCTCAGATATGAAGATTCTGCAACCAACCTCTGTGTACTCAATGCTTGAGCATGTGCACACATAAACGAGTGTTACTCCCAATGGTCACATAAAGGTATGAACCAGGCACCAGAGCTGATAATGTTCTCGTTATATTATGCTAGGAGGCAAAGTGGGGCTGATAGGAGCGCATGAAATGAATAGCAGGAAACTCAGAAATCTTCACTTTCCGTACGTGGAAGATGAAAGACAGCGGTGTGGTTCCGTAGTTCGATGGTCTGTGGTTCGTAGATTCTGAACCCGTTCAATGAAGGTCGTCGGATATAGACGATTCTGGTATCAGCGGACCGCAAATCACGAGTTAGGTGTGTACGAGTGTTTTCGTCATAACCGATCAATGAGAACACTACGTATTCAGGGATTTCGTTTAAACCCTCGGGTTCCATTTTGTGTGCGGCAGCCATTTTGTGTGGTTGCCCTCACATAGGCCGATGACTATGGCCGAACGAGTCTTTGGGACACGTACACCTTAGCTGACTTTTGTGTGACCTGGCCAAACTGACTCCCTTGCCCGAGGCTGACCTCGCTGAGCCAGTTCCTTGTTAAGTAGCTGGTCAGATAAAGATCAAAGAACAGGACATTGCTGAGTTTATGGTACACGCAAACACCCTTCTATCTTGCTTCTCATCTGCTTCTGTTCCTTCCTTTATGGCTTAATTACTGATTTGGGTTGAGGTCTTTATGATGGGTTTGTCCGGCCTGATCGAACAGGAATATTGGAATGTGCTTGGTCATTTCTGGTGGGCTGGACAACGGAAAGTGGGATTGTCGTCATGCGATATGTTTGAAATGTCGCTTTTTCATTGGCCAGTTTGTATGTAATCGATGCTAGCCAGGAATGTGAATTTTAGCATAAAAGACGATGCTCCGCTCCTTGAATTTGTGCAGTCTCTAGTGAACCACCCGTGTTGTGCTTCGTAGACCTCTGTTCCTGGTTGCAGCCAATAAATGTGGTCTTTGACGTCACCAAGAAGTGTCCCGTGTCTCTGTTTGCCGAGGCAGGGGAATCCGAAGACATCGGGCGTTATCCCTGGCGCCGCTGGGTTCTAAAACCCGGTTCTTCAGTTGGCGCCCAACGTAGGGTGACTTCAGCGGTACCGGTCCAAGCCCGAAGATCGTGAGGAGCTTTGTGTGGAAATTCTGGAGGAAGGCCTGCCACTTCATCGACCCCTGTATGTCGTCGTGGTCCGAAAGTCTTTGCTGCGAGGTTCCCTGCTTTCCGACAGCTACGAAGGACTGCTGCCCTGACTGTCGCCCTGTCTTGGAGCCATTAGACGATTTTTAGGGCGAGACAATAGACGGGTCTTCTGGTGACGCCATCGACATTTCAGTTAAGTATGAGTGAAGCGTCTCCCAGTCCTTCGTTTCTTTTGGTATCCTTCGGGATCGCTTTCATTTGGTACCTGCAGGCCCCAAAGCCGAGGGACTCATGTATTCACGAGACTATCGTTTTTGATATTCCCTTGAAGTTTGAAGCTAGACTAGTGAGCGAAGATGCCTGGTCTTAGCAGACTTGGAAAGATATTTGGTTGTGGTTGTACTAGGGATTCCCGATTGGAGGATTTGTGTCCGGATCCTCCGATTGGAACTCCGACCTATGAGCTCTACGTAAAACATGGAGTGGGCCCCATCGCGTATAATGAAATATGGGTTAAATATACCAGGAAAGACGGCGTCCTACCGTGGCCCCGTTATGGTAGCTTTGAAACAGAGATTTTAGACAATCTCGAAGTTAAACTGTTCAAGAAGAAAGCCCGGCCGGCAATGTTTGACTCTTTCCGCATATGGCGAAAGGAAGCCAAACAGAAAGAAATTAAGTTAGCGAAGAAAAATAAACGAGAAGGAGGTATGTCAATGGTGCAAGCTGCTATACAGTTTAGGGATAATGAAGAAGAACAAGAAAGCAAACAGATACTTAGGCAGCGTAAATTGGCGGTAGACAAGTGCTATCCAGCTTTGCCGCCTCAACAGCAAGAAGAAAAGAAAGATCTTGCAAAAGATCCTTTAATGTCACATTTATTGAGTTCGCCACCCCCTTATGTGAGGAGTGCTACAGCACCTCCACAAGCTATAGTTGCGCAACCTCCGGTTGTTTTGCCACCTGTGATTCCTCAACAGCCAGCTCCTCTTCAGTTGGCTTCTACTCCTTTGGCGCAGCCTTCTCAAGGGCCGCGACTTTGCTACCTGCTTCGTCTGCTACTCCTACGCCTGTCTTGTATACTCCTCCTGTTACTGTTCCGTCTCTGGTTTGCTCTCATTCTGCTCCGTCTCCTGTTCTTTTGTCACCTTCTCCTTCTTTTCGACAGAGAATGACTGATGCGGTTGCTAGTATCTTTTCTCCTCTGTTGGGTTCATTGGGTATGTCTCCTGTTGTCGGGCGTAGGCAATCGTGTAGTCAGTTGCCTGATGCTAATGAAAGGACAGTGTTAGATCACTTGATGCGTAAATGGATTACGTATCCTTCGCATTATGACCTTGAGCGTGTTATGGATGTTTTCCTTCAATGGGAAGCACCGAAACAAAGATACGTTTTTGATATGATGTGTTCTTTCCTTCGTGAACAATGGGAAGATAGTGAGGTAGGTCAAACTCCGCCTGAGTTGTACCGTATACGTTCTGAGTTTGAGAAAGGGACTGTTGTGGGTCTCGAAGTTGAGAAAGCAGTGACGTTGTTGTCGTTTAGGAATGCATCTCCTTCTGAGCGACTGTTTGAGCCTGATTCGTCGGTTAGGGGAAAAGCGCGTCAATATCCGATGCGTGAGGTTCCTCCAGTCTGGAGGCCAGGTGATGCACCTGTTCAGCCGTACTTCCAGCGTGTCTGGGTACATGTTCCATGGAAGCGTGCAGAAGTTTTAGCCCTTAAGCAGACTTTGCCTGATCCACGTAAAAATCCTGCAGGGTATTATAAGGAATTATCTCAGACTGCAGGTTCCTGTATTATGAATCTGGCCGATATAGACATGTTGTTTGGGAATGTTGATCCACAGCATATATGGGGACAGATTCGTCATACGGATCATGCACAAGAATTAGGTGATACATGGAATAATCTTAGAGCTGCAGATGGTAGACATGTAGGTGGTGCTAAGCCTGAGGATGTAATTGCTGAACTACCTGGTAGGATTATCGATTATATGAAGACTTTGATGCCTGCTGTGCGTGTTAATTGGGATAAATTGTCTGCGTGCAAGCAGAAGAAAGACAAAACTGTGTCCGACATTTTCACGCGATTTGAAGAGACCTTTATTGACCATAGTGGTCAGGACATGAGTACAGAAGGTGGTCAACGGTTGTTCGTCGACAAGTTTGTTCATAATTTGCTTCCCGAATTATGCAATAGGTTGAAGGATTCTGAAAGTGCTTGGGCTGTTTCTACGCCAGCGCAGATCTTGGCTACTGCCCAGTACTATGAGAATAGGAACAAGGATGAGATAGAGAAAGCGGATAGGAAGACTAAGGAATTGAAGACTAAAGTTCTTCTACAGCAAGCTTATCCGCCTCGTAGTAATCAGCGCGATTAATAAACTCGCAAAGGTTTGAGTCTTCTCAACAGCGTTTTTCCATAGGTCCTAATCAGTGTGCGTATTGCAAAGAAGAGGGTCATTTCAAGAGTAGTTGTCCGGTTCTGTTACAGCGCACAAATGCTGCTTCTGGTGTGAGAGGTCGAGGTGCTCAACAAGCTCTTAGAGGTAGAGGACGTGGTGTGTTTCCTCAGAATGCGCGTTCTTTGCCTCCACAGAATTCTATGAATGCTTTTGACCAGCAGAATGGTGCGTCTGGTAGGACGGCTCAGTATTATGCGGACGATTATTACGTCGAAGGTGAGAATATGGGCGGTAATGATTGCTAGGACAGCCATAGACAAAGAGAGGGAGTTGTTTCAGTTCCAGTAGATCAGAGTAGACCTTATGTTGAAGTGATTGCATCAGGTGTGTCAGAGCCTTTTCTGTTGTATACTGGTGCTGCAAAGAGTTCTATTATGCAGTCTAAACTCCCTGGCGCACCTTTGTCTGGCTTAAAGAATGTTTCAGTAGGTTTTTCTCGCGCCCCGGTTACGAATCCGATTTCTAGTCCGTTGTCTATTTCTGTTGGACCTTGTGAATTCGAAGCACCCCTCATTCTGATGACAGGTTGTGGTGAGAACTTGTTGGGATTGGATTTGTTAAAGAGATTGCATGCAACACTATATTGTTCTCCGTCAGGAGTACATCTTACGTTGGGTACGAGAGTGACCTCTCGGACGTATATATCTAAAGATCGACTTCAATCTGAATTGTCTTCTCTGCCTGATTCTCTTTGGGCTACTGGTCCGAACGATGTGGGCCTTGTGGTGATTCCGCCATATGTTGTGACGTTGAAGGCAAGTGCTAGATTGCCACGTATTCCACAGTACCGTATCTCGAGCGATGGTGAACGAGCACTTTTGGCGATCATCTATGATCTGATTGAGAAAGGTGTGATTGAGGAAACGAGAGGTAATGTGTGCAGTAGTACGGTTTTGCCTGTTCTGAAGAGAACAGATTCTTCACAACCTCCTGTATATAGGTTCGTGATCGATCTCCGCGAGGTGAATAAACTCGTTTTTTCGCAATTTCCTGTTGTGCCTGATATCACCGCTTTACTGATTTTGATCCCGGCTATAGCCACGTGGTTTTCGGTGATTGACTTGAAGAATGCTTTCTTCAGCATCCCGATTGCCGTGGAGAGTAGAGATATTTTTGGCTTCTCTTTAGGAGGACGAAGTTTCCGGTTTAAGCGCGCTCCTCAAGGCTATTGTGAGAGTCATCGATCTATAGTCAGGCTTTGAAGACACAACTTGATTTGTTGGTTTTACCTGATGGTGCTGCTCTTATTCATTACGTTGACGACTTGTTAGTTGCTGCTGACAATGAAGAGATTTGTAGAGAGGCTACTTTGTCGTTGTTACGTCACTTGTCTGATTTCTATCATAAGGTGTCTCTTTCGAAGTTGCAATATTGTTGACAAGAAGTTACCTATTTAGGTCACCTCTTATCGAAGGAGGGAAGGAAACTGACCCCAGAAAGAATTCAAGCTATTGCGAAAATGAGTGTGCCTACGACACAGATAGAAGTGCGTGCTTTCTTGGGTATTACGTCGTACTGTAGACAGTGGATCCCTAATTTTCCGTTGCTCGCGAAGCCTTTGATAGCTCGAACTGTTAAGGATACTCCAAATCCTATTCCTTGGACTGACGAATGTCGAAAGAGCTTTTCAGAATTACAAAATGCATTTTGTTCGGCTCCTGTTTTGGGTACCCCCGACTACAGTAAGCCTTTCACATTGTATGTCAACGAGAGAGAGGGATGTGCATAGTCAGTCTTGACTCAACAGTTTGGTGATAAGCAGCGTCCATGTGCTTATTTTTCATCGACTTTGGATCCGGTAGCTAGAGCATTGCCGAGTTGTCTGAGAGCTACAGCGGCAGCGGCTGTTTCGATTCAACAGTCTGCTGGTTTAGTGATGGACAATACATTGATTGTGATGGTTCCACATGCAGTGGATACCTTGTTGAATCGTACCAAGACACAGCACTTAACTAGTGCTCGGTTGTCGGGTTACGAATTGACACTCTTAGCGAGTCATGTGCATATAAAGAGATGCAACACGTTGAATCCAGCCACGTTGTTGCCGATTTCAGCTGAGTCAGATGTTACTGTTGAACAACATGATTGTTTCCTTAGGACTGAGGAAGAAACGAAAGGGAGGATAGACCTTAGGGATACTCCTCTTCCAGAATGTGATGGTACTTTGTGGAATGATGGTTCGTGCTTTAAGCTTCCGAATGGTGATATGACTGCGGCATATGCTGTTACGACTTTGCATACGATTGTTGAAGCTGCACGTATCCCACATAATTCAGCGCAAGCAGCAGAGTTGATTGCATTAACGAGAGCGTGTGTGTTGGCGAAAGGAAAACGAGTGACTGTGTACACTGACAGTCAGTATGCATTTGGTGTGGCTCATAGTTTTGGACGTTTGTGGAAGGAGCGTGGGTTCCTGACTTCGCATGGGACTAAGATCTAGCATGGTCAGTTGGTGAATGAACTTCTTGAATCACTTACTTTGCCGTTGCAAGTTGCGATCGTGAAATGCAGTGCGCATAAGAAAGTTACTGATGATGTTGGTCGTGGTAATGCGTTTGCAGATGAAGTTGCGAAAGAAACTGCGAGAGATGTGATGAGACGAATGTATGTTGCAGGTCCGGCGAGATGGGTTCCAGATGGAAGTATGTGTGAAGATACGATTGAGAGTGTGAAATCCATTCAAGCTGAGGCTACAGAGAAAGAGTTGAATGAATGGAGAGAAAGCAAGGGTAAATTGGATTCGAATGGTTGTTGGATTGATTTGTCAGAGCATCAGAGATGGTTGTTACCCGATGCGTATGTATTTCCAGTGGTTACGATGGCTCATAGATTGGCTCATATTAGTGTGAAAGGGATTTGTAAGTTGTTGGCTCCAGTATGGCAGAATGCTGGTATTCCTAAGTGTGCAGAGAATCTGGTTAAGAATTGTATGGTGTGTTTGATGTACAACCCTGGTAAGGGAACTCCAACCCCAGCTGGTCATTTTGCTCCTCCAACGTATCCGTTCAAGGCTTTGCAGCTGGATTTCATCCACATGGAGAGGTGCAACAACCTAAAATATGTGTTAGTGGTTGTTTGCACTTTTTCTAGATGGGTGGAACCTTACCCTTTGAAGGACAATACTGCCTTGTCCACAGCGAAAGCCCTTATTAAAGAGTTTTTCCCTAGGTTTGGTTTGCCGAGAATGATCTGGAGTGACAATGGGAGTGAATTTGTGGGTCAAGTAATGAAGAGAGTATGTGACGGGTTATGTATCCGGCAGAAGTTCCACGCTGCAAATCACCCCCAATCAGCTTGTCTAGTCGAGTGCTACAATGGCACCCGTAAATTAAAATTGGCCAAAATTCAAGCGAGCTCTGGTTTACAATGGCCAGATGCTTTGCCTCTAGCCCTTCTGTCCACTAGAATGACTGTGCATTCACAAATGGGTTTGAGTCCATATGAGATAGTGTTTGGTCGCCCGGCGAACATTTGGGGAGTGCAGAGGCCGACAAAATGTAGTGAGCTAAAACATCCTGTGTTGCTTGACTATCTGTATGAATTGACGGCTAAATTGCGTGTTTTGCATCAACAGGTTCACGATACATTGCCACAAGCTTCTGAAGATCCAGGACACGCCATTGAACCTGGATCCTGGTGAAAAACTTTCAGCGGAGCAAGAACGAGCAGCCCCGCTGGACCGGACCCTACCTTGTTTTGTTGTCGACGCGTTCTGCAGTACGAGTGCACGGTAAAAAGAACTGGATCCACGGCGTACATTGCAAAAGGGCTCCTTTGCCTCTGCCGTACGACCGGTGGGTCCAGAAGGGACTTCCTGACTCGGAGACTGAGACCGTGCCTCGTTTTCTGCCTTTCAGCGATGCCCGTTTGATTGGAACGAACACTGAGAAAGAGAGTGACGATCTTCTTCAAGAAGCTGTGCCTCTAGTGAACCGTTTGAACACTTCTGAACCTGAACTCCTTTTCTGTGAACAGACATTGCCTGGCGAAGAGCGTTATAATTTGCGAACGAGAGTCGCGGGACAAATAAAATAAAGTTTTCTTTTTATGATTTTTTTACAGGTTGACTCTCCTCTGAGGAACTGCTTGTGATTTTTGTTTTTCGAACCGCCATCCGGGTTCAGCTGTAGGGTCGCGGTTGCCGAAGTCTTTGGAGTGCAAGCCGAAGACACTAGGTCGACGGTTCTGGTTGGCCTAAGGGAGTTGCCCTGGGCTGACAGAAGCATTCCTTGGCATAGAACACCCTACCACCGCGAGCAGCAAATTAGAGAGGATGGAGTTTTTCGAGATGGAGATAAGCTTTAAGAGCAAAATTTGTAAATTGATGTCCCGAAAAAGATTTTTAATATTGTGTTTATTTATGTTGCTTAGCTTAATGATGTTTTTAATTGGATATGTGACATTCTCTTTTCAAATGACGTTTGTACCCACTACGCAACCTATACCTCCTCCTACTGTTTCTTCGCATTCTTTTCACCCTCTGCCCGAACATGAAATTGTTAGAAGACTGGAATTTGCTAACAATTCCTTTGTTCAACTCCTGCACCAACACCAGCTAGTTATGAACACGACAAATTGTTGGGTTTGTGGCCTCATGCCCCATACGACCGATAAAGGTATTCCTTACCTGGTTTTGCCTTTCAGCTACAATGGTTCTATTTGAGCATGTAAATGTAAATGTAGGTATACTTATATAGCGCAACCTGTCACCACAAAGGGCATCCTGGCGCTTGCCTAGGGAACCCGTCCTGGTATTCCCCTGTGAGAAGTCCCGACAGGGTGTCCACAGGGTGAAAGTCAGGCATCCCGCCGCGAGGGGCCGTTGTGGAGATTAAGCAAGCTATTGCCCAGAGTCGCAGAGTGTGAACCCGTGAGTCGAGGAGGCACCGGGACGAGAATTATCGAGTCCGTGGAACTTTTAGCCCAAGACCCGCCGGGGCGGGGAATTGAACCCTGGTCCAGGACCGATCTCAGATTCCGGGTCTGCCGCCTCTAACCCCTGAGCCACACTTCTCCACAGCATATAGAACGATGTTCATTTATGCTCATAGTGTCTATCCCCAACGTTCCGTGAAAGATAGTCCGAAGACTAGTGCTCTGGTCAAAGGTATAGTCGACATGATTAGAGGAATTAGTTCCTATGAGACTATCCCGAGAGATGAGACACAAGCATACATTGGTTGGAACGTCACTGGATATGGAGTTAGTCTGAGTGTTAACCAGCGAGCGAAAAGTTCTCCACCGATTTGGATAGTGCCCCATCAGGGTCATTATTGTCTGCAAGGTAATGGCAAGAATCCGAGAGTTCAGTTAGGGAAGAGTGTCTGCACTGAGACTTATGTATTTGCGTCTCAGACTTCCCCAGCGTTTCTAGCGGCTAAGGGTACCTATTTCATCTGTTATGACAAAGCTTACACATGGTTGCCCCCTGACTTCTCGGGCACATGTTTTGTTTCGTTCCTGTTGCCTCCCACTTTTACAGCTGCGGCAATTACCATAAGACGAGAGTTGCAAAAGGTGTCTTCAGTAAGGAAGATACCGTAGGGCAAGAATTGGGAGATTTTTTTAAGGGTTTTCTGCCGTTCTGGGGACCTATGGCTAACAGCAGGAACATTCGCCAGTTGATGAGAGTGGTTGAGTCCACCATAGTCGAAACTGCCGGTGCCCTTAGTAACTTGACTGCTGAGCTCCAGTCGGATCGACTTATGACACTTCAGAATAGAGTTGCTCTTGATGTCATACTTGCAGATAGAGGTGGAGTGTGTAAACTGATTCAATCGAGCTGCCGTGTTTTCATTCCAGACAATGCTCCGACAGTTTTCCAGGCCATTTCCAAAGACATAAAATCTCTGAGTCTGTACATATAGACGAGGGAGATTGGTCGTTGATGGGATGGTTTTGGGGATTGGTATCCACGTGGGGATGGAAGATTCTGATGGTCATTGGGATGATCTTAGCTATCCTTTTCCTGTTCTGTCTCTGTGTACAGTGTGCTCCGGCTATATGTGGCCTCTGTGCTACTTCGTGTGGAGGAGACCTGTCCAGAGAGAGTTGCTAAGTACTTGGATGATGCTACAGCAACATCTTGATGATCTGATGAATATAGACCTGGATTCAGACTGACATGGGTTTGGGTTTATTGCCTATGTAAGGGCAAAAGGAGGGTCTGTGGTTCCGTAGTTCGATGGTCTGTGGTTTGTGGATTCTGAACCCGTTCAATGAAAGTCGTCGGATATAGACGATTTTGGTATCAACGGACCGTAAATCATGAGTGCGGTGTGTACGAGTGTTTTCGTCATAACCGATCAATGAGAACACTACGTATTCAGGGATTTCGTTTAAACCCCCGGGTTCTATTTTGTGTGCGGCAGCCATTTTGTGTGGTTGCCCTCACATAGGCCGATGACTATGGCCGAACGAGTCTTTGGGACACGTACACCTTAGCTGACTTTTGTGTGACCTGGCCGAACTGACTCCCTTGCCCGAGGCTGACCTCGCTGAGCCAGTTCCTTGTTAAGCAGCTGGTCAGATAAAGATCAAAGAGCAGGACATTGCTGAGTTTATGGTACACGCACACACCCTTCTATCTTGCTTCTCATCTGTTTCTGTTCCTTCCTTTATGGCTTAATTACTGTTTTGGGTTGAGGTCTTTATGATGGGTTTGTTTGGCCTGATCGAACAGGAATATTGGAATGTGCTTGGTCATTTCTGGTGGGCTGGACAACGGAAAGTGGGATTGTCGTCATGCGATATGTTTGAAATGTCGCTTTTTCATTGGCCAGTTTGTATGTAATCGATGCTAGCCAGGAATGTGAATTTTAGCATAAAAGACGATGCTCCGCTCCTTGAATGTGTGCAGTCTCTAGTGAACCACCCGTGTTGTGCTTCGTAGACCTCTGTTCCTGGTTGCAGCCAATAAATTTGGTCTTTGACGTCACCAAGAAGTGTCCCGTGTCTCTGTTTGCCGAGGCAGGGGAATCCGAAGTCATCGGGCGTTATCCCTGGCGCCGCTGGGTTCTAAAACCCGGTTCTTCAGTTGGCGCCCAACGTGGGGTGACTTCAGCGGTACCGGTCCAAGCCCGAAGATCGTGAGGAGCTTGGACCGGCGGGCCGTGACGGAGCGGTTCCGTCACGAGCAGGGGAGCACCGCGAGGCCCCGCCACCCCCTTAGCGCTGCGGCGGAATAGCCGCCGCAGCGAAGGGGTTAATTGTCTACCTGTCAGTAATTCAGGGGCAGAGTGCGTGGAGGTCTGCCGGCCACAAGAGGGCGAGCCTCATGCGTCAGTTTCTGGACGCGATTGACTCAGCGAGGAGGACGTGTCAGTTATGGTTTGAGCTGAGTGCCTATGCCCACGCTTTTGGTTTTCCCGAATAGTATGGGCCCCTGTCAGCCTAGAGCGTGACACAATTCGGGGTAAGGTTGGCAGGGTGATTAAACCTGAACATTGGCAGATGTGCTCTGGCTGCCTGAGTTCCTTCTTGCCTGTGATATATTTAGGGCGTCTGGTTTGCCTTGGTCCTGGCTGCAGCATAAGCTCAGCTGTGTCTGTGAAGGGACTTTTGTAGTGCCACTTCCCCCTGGGGCTGAGAGCCTGGTACTGTCCATACCCTCATAAGGGATGCAATTCCACAGGGTGTGTGGTTGTACAGTTATCTTCTGGGTCTTGCCCATCCCTAATACTCGCTCTTACCTGGTGGGTGGCCACCCTTCCCCATTTCTACCTCCTACAGCCGGCTAGTGTGCTGTGATACTTACCTCATGGAGGAATTTGGAGACTTATGAGGAGGATGTGCAGTATTTCCCAGTAATGGATGACTTCTGTGATGCGGTGGACGCCTCCATAGTCAGGACGGTCTTGGATGCAATGGACCCTCAGGAGAAGAGACTGATGGATTTGGCACAACGATGCCTACAACCCCTCGCACAAAGGGAAGACTCTCCTGGGCCCTTGGTCATAAACCTCCAGAGAAGGCCACTGTCCACTATCCTGCCCATCCCCCGAGTACCCACGTAAACGCTAGCACCCCAAAGGGGGAGACCTGGATGCCTTTGACAAGCTTAAAAAGGCGTTTCGATCACCAGCTTCCCCAGTACTTCAGTTGGAGGCCGGATCCGGGGTCAGTAGCAACCAATGCCTTCCTCCAAGATTGGGCGACAGAGCTTGCCATGATCATGAGGCTGACCACCCAGGTGCACCAGCAGAAGGTGGATTTGGTGGTGATCACCCAGGTATGGAAGTCGCAAGTGTGGTTTCAAGTTTCAGGGCTTCTCCAATCTGTCTACACCCATTGCCCCATCTCCCGAGCGATCCAGCTCACCCCCTTGTGACAAACGGCAGTCTCCAGCTTATGGCGTGGAGGATTATCGGTCTCAATGGCAAGTCCCGGGCCTTTCGAGAAGTACAGTGGACCTTCTCTCTAGAGCTTGGGCAGATGTTACGATTAAGAAATACCGCTCGGCCTGCCCTCCCTGAATGGGTTGGTGTCTGCGACAAAGTTTGGATCCCGTGTTGGCAGACGTTGTGTATGTCATCAACTTCTTGGCCTCCCTCACATCTGAGGGAATGGCTTATTATCTCAGCAGGCCACACAGTGGTAGTGGGCCTTCCTGTTGGAGAACACCTGTTGGTCGGGAAATTGGTCCGCGGAATCCAGTTATTCCTCCTGCCGGTACCCAGGTACACTGTCCTTTGGCACGTTAATAAGGTGTTAAATATATTGTCTGGATAGTCTAGCAACAAGTACTTCTCTCGTAAGCAACTACAGGTCAAGTTAGCCATTCTTTTGTGTCGAACCTCTTGCAGGAGAGTGTCGGATGTCAGATCCCTGGAAGTTACGCGATGGTCCTTCACTCCAGATGGGTGTCAGTCTTGGGTGATATCTTACTTGACTTTCCCGGATGCGCCCAAATTGTGCGTGGTGAGGTGCATTAAGGCCTATGAGTCCATGACAGCAGAGCTGCGGCATCATGGAGAGAAGCAGCGGTTGACTGCTTAGAGGAAGCCCTTTATGGCAGTTTAATCCCCGACCATAGCAAGATGGATTCGGTGGATTATGCAGGAAGCTGGCATTGACACGAACATTTTTGGTGGTCATTCAGTTAGGGGGCAATGGCCTCAAAAGCCTTGGTGTTAGGAGCACGCTTGGAGGGCATCTTATTGCTGCAGACTAGTCGTCAGATTCAACTTTCGAGAGGTTTTATTTCAAGCCAGTCTCCTTCATTGCAGCTCTGGTGATGGACAAGCTTTGAACTAGCCTAATGCTCGCCCCGTGTCCTGACATAGAATTAAAAATATCCTACCTTTATAATGGAAAGTTTCAATTCTATTAAGGACACTGAAGCAAGGATTAGCCCGCCCACTGATGAAGCATGACCCACCTGGGTTATCGTATCCTCGTCTTGGTGTAAGAAAACGTTTTTCCTGGTCTGTGTAATGGCATGTTGAATAGTTGTGCCTACATAGTGCTGATTACTGCTGAGTTACTTCCTCGTGTGCATGGGTGCTCCCTGCCTTACAGGAACAGAGTCTTCTAAACAGGAGTGAGAATCATCCAAGGCCTGATTTGTTTCAGGAAGAAAGAGGAGAATCGACGAGGGACGACAGTTACGGATGCTGGAGGCACCTGATTGGATGAACTTGCTTTCTTTAGAACTTCATTGTTTCCTTGTGAACTTTTTCTGTAAAAATTGTTTTTGTTATTTCAAACATGCTCAGCACAACAGGATGCGCATTTGGACATGGAAAATAACATAGTATCAACAGTACAAAAAGCAGAGGCCAAACTCGTAGAGCGTTGAAGTAGTCACACTATGGAACCCCTGAACCCCTAGTGCAGTCCTTGGACAAGACCCAAACCCTACCTCCGTCCTCCCTATGAACATTAAAATCCCCTGTAGACTTGCCATGCTCCCCAGATTTTTTCCCACTTCTTAGGGCAGCTTCTACTTTGATAAACTATTTTTTCGGCCTGCAGACACCAATCCAGTTACGTCTTCCAGTCAGAGAGTAAGGGTGTAGTCGTGGAGCCCCGGGCCCCACAATGTTCCTTTCTGCCACCCCTGCCCCTAGTGCCAATGACATTTTTTGATATTTAGGCCATATTGCCTTCCCAAGGTCATCAACAAGAGCCATTTCCCATCCATAGGTACCTCCTGGGCCAACACAGCCGCCATTATCCGAGTCACCCCACACCAGTACGTTTGTATCACTTGGCACTCCCAAAGAATATGAAAGAAAGTGCCCTCCCACCCACAGCCCCTCATGCATATCGAAGTGGGTGACCTCCCAATTGCCACCAGCCTGGTCCTTGCTTAATAGGAGCAAGAAGAACACACATCTGAAACAGGCAAAATCGCACTCGAACTGCCACCTCCCGACGGCTCTGCAGGGCATCCTGCCAATCATCGTCATGTAGACCATTGAGGTCCTCCTCCCAGGCCTTATTCAGTGCGGCACAGGGATCTGACTAATTATTGATTCATTTACGGTATATCATAGATATCGCCGTAGCAAGGATATGGTCCGTTAACAAGCGATCTCCCAAAGAAGAGGTTTTCCGGCACCTGTTCACCCTCTCGAATATACTGTGCCAGGGCGTGCCCCTGCTGGAGCTATCTATACCTTCCCTTTCACTTAGTTCATATTCTCATCATATGGTTTCAAACGTAATATAGGCCTGATTGCGCCAAAGATCCTCCAAGTGTTCTATCCCCAATAGTCCCACTTGGAGAAGCCTTGTAGCCTGCTTACCTGTCTGAGTTAGTCAGTGCACCACAGGGGGGGTCAGTCATTATTCGCCCTCCACCCCAAGAAGCCTGTAGCCTCTTGCCATGCCCTTACTACCGCCTCAGTATGATGCAGCAACACCCTATGCTGCTTATTTTAGTAGAGTATTGCCTTGAATCCTCTTCACCCCATAGCCTGCCTATCAACGAGATATGCCAACTCCTGCCTGTCCGCAAATACCCATTTATTCACCACAAGGAGTTGGGTCGCCTAATAGTATTTAGTGATGTCTGGGATTGCCAAGCCGCCCTCGTAAGACCCCCCCCCTCCCCCTTTGAGCTTGGCAAAAGGTATGCGCGGTGCTCGGCCCTGCCACAATAAAGTACAAACTTCGCCCTCCAACTTCCGAATAAAGTCCTTGGGGACCTGGTAAGGCGTGTTTTGGATCACAAAGAGCAATCACGGGAGTGTCATCATTTTATATAATGCTGCCTTTCCCACCAGGGTCAACTGGAGCATACTTCAACCTTTCCAAAAGAGGCTGGATATAAAAAAAAAAAAATTCCTGTGATTCCTTAGTAATATACATCCCGAGATATTGGAAGCCTCCCACAAAGAGCGGCACCTAGCAGGACTGGGGGGCCTTACCTCCCCACACGCCAACGGAAAGATCAAGGACTTCGACCAGTTCGATAGCCCGAGTAAATGTGCATTACCCTATGTATGGAGGAGACCGGCTTGGTCAGATAAAGTACTATGTCATCTGCGTATAACAATATACGCTCTTCCCAGCTTCCCCCACGGCTAACCCCTCTCACCAAAGGATCCTGCTGTTTACCGGCTGTCATCAGCTCAAGTGTCTGGGCGAAGACAATCAGGGAGAGTGTGCACCCCAGCATGGTACCCCTCCGCAAGGGAAAAACCTCAGAAACCTTTCCATTAACCCTCAACCTCACCAACGGCTGGTGATACAGTAGTCGGGCCCAGCTGAAGAATCTCAGCCCAAATCCAAACCTCAATAGGGCAGCAAACAGATAATTCCATTCTATACTATCGCAGGCCATTTTCGCATCCAACGACATCGCCACTGCAGCCTCCTGAGTCCCGGTTCCCGTTACAAGCAGCACCCCAATCAGACGACGCAGATTCAATCAGGTGCTCCTGTGGAGCATAAACCTCGACTGGTCGGGATGTACGAGTTTTGTAATCACTAAGTACAATCCGGATGCCAGGATCTTTGCCAGCACCTTAACATCAATATTAAGTACGGATATAGGGCAGTATGACTCACACTCCATCGGTGGCTTAACCTTCTTGTGAATGACCACTATCAAAGCAGTCCTCTGATGTGGAGGAAAGACTATTCACCTCCCTTGCCTCATGGAACCTAGTTAGCATATGCAGTGCTACCTTACTCAGCATCCCTTTAAAAAGTTCCACCGGCAGGCCGTGTGGGCCGGGCGCCTTGCCCGACTGAAGGTCGGGCACTGCATCCACAAGCTCATCCTTCATCAGTGCAGCCTCTAGCATGTCCCTGTCTTCCTTATCGAGCGTGGGTATGGGCAGATCTCGCAAGAGTTCCACAAAGTCAGCCAGGGACTGGACCCCTGTAGACTTAAACAGTTCCTCATAATACTCAGCAAACGAGGAAGCAATGTCTGAGCTAGTGGTTTGAAGCACCCCGACCTATCCTTCATCTCTAAGACTCAGGAGTGGTCATTATCTGACTTCTCCAGCCAGGCCCAGAGTTTGCCCGCCTTGCCGCTAATTTAATAAATACTGTGCAGTGTCTCCGAGTCATGTTTCGGGGCATTAAGGGTACGTCCCTCCCATACCCCGGATACTGTCACAGAGCGGCCGCCAGGATCCTGCCATGTCTGACGAACTATGAACGGAACCGACTGTTTTATTAAAATCCCATCCCTCCTAGCGTCAGTTGTGTATCCAGCATGGGCAATCAGAACAGGGTCAAGGCTGATTTGGATATGGCTGGGTCCAAACTGGGGTGGTCTGGTGAGCAAAAGAATGGTGTATTTAACCCAGATCCTTTTGACTGGGGGTGAATGTTTCAGTGTCCAGCATTTCGTCCATCAATTGCTTCTTTTGCATATGTCGCCCTAAATGGGAAGGGTATACCCAGACGTGGATCCCATGCTCACTACACCACTGGATTCAAGCTAGCCTGGCTGATGAAGGGTGATGCCCTGAAACAGGTCCCAGGATGCTTGTTTCTGGCCCAGGGAGGACCTGGCTTGGCAGTTCGGGCTGGAGTGTTTCCACTAAGAACTGGGTGAAGACTGATTTGTATATGGTTGTGTCCAAACTGGGGTGGTGTGGAGAGCAAAAGAATGATGGATTTAACCCAGCTGTGTCCAGCATTCCGTCCATCAATTGTTTCTTTTGCAATCAATTTATAGCCTAATATATTCAATGCTCTATATTGATTACCCCTAAGATGTGTTTCCTGGAGAAATGCTAGGTCCGGGGAGTGCCTGCATACGTATTGGAGCAATAGTGTCCGCTTAATCTTATTCCCCAGCCCACTGACATTCCAGGTCCAGATCTTTAGTCTACTTTGATCAGTTACCCCATCACTACATTGCCCACGCCTTGTTGGCATACCCCCTGACTTTCTTCAGCAGTCCCAAGTACCCTTCCATCCTAAGTGTATGAGCAAAAAAGAATACATATTGGTATTACTATAAACCAAGAAAATAAACAGATTCGATCATGCTTCCCCCAACTTGAGGATGTTTGTCAGTGATTAAACCACCTATTTCACCAGATTAGGAATTCAACAACCCTCAACACCCCCCTCCCTTGCAGTGTTTTTGTCAACCCAACATGAACGGAAAATGTGGGTGGGACACTCCTTGCTTAACAAAACAAAGGACCATGCAGTACAGCCTATAGCATTCATGTGCCTTACTTGTCCCATAACAGCATTCAGGAAGGACAATCCTCTCACTAGACTGTGCTCATCCTTCTTTGACTTACCCATCCAGCATCAGTATCACTGCAACCCCAAACTGGATTTGGCATGCAGCGCAACCCCAGACTCCTGCTCTAAGTGCAGATAACATTCCCGTCTGAGATACACTCACATGTCAGAGTCTGACACTCGACGCTGCCACTTGTCCAGAGAAGCTCAGCCCGCTGCATTCCAATCTGTCCCTTGACGTCCAGTCTTTGTTTCTTTCCGCCTGACCACGCCCCCTCCCTCCAACCAGTTCCAGGCCTCGTCCAGAGTCAAAATGCCACGTCTTGCCCTTTGAGATGACCTGGAGTCTGGCCGGGTACAGCATCATGTACTTTATTTCCTCTTCGCGCAATACACGCTTGACACTCTCAAAACTACACCTCTGTTTCTGCACCTGGATTGTGAAATCTGGAAAGAGCCTTATAGTCGCATTATCGATATGTAGGTCTCCACCTGAAGGATTGCATTCCAGTCCCTATAGTTGAAAATGCGTGCAATAATGGTGCGTGGTGGTGCTCCTGGTTTAGGTCTAGGGCGAAACGCCCGGTGAGCTCTTTCGAACAAAAATAACTTGGACAGTCGCTTGGGGCGAAGAGTATTTAGAATCAAGTCCTTCAGATAAAGATCAGCACTGGGCCCCTTCGTTCCTTCCAGAACCCCCCAACAACCCCCAACCCGAATGTTATTTCTCCGGGACCTCCTCTCCTGGTCCTCCAGCTTGGCCGCCATAATGGCATTTTGTTTAGTCAGGGTTTGCACTTGCTCCTCCAGTCTCTTAGACGTGGACTGGATCCCACCAATTTGTGTTTCTGCCACCTTCACTTTTTCAGAGAGACTGCTAAAATCAGCCCTCAAGAGGCTAACATCTATGGTGACAGCGTCAAGTGTGGGATCAAACGTATTTAGTAGTGGTTGAATTGCGGCCATTATTTCCTTCAAGGAAGGTTCATCCACAGGCAAAGTTGGCTCGCCTGCCACAGTGTTCCCCCCAGAAGCCTCCTGTGCAGCTCCACCCGTAGTATGCATTTGCACTGTATATGTGTCCATATTATTAAGCTGTGGGGGTTTTGGCCCACAATTCTGAACCATGTCCACCATCACCCCACCAGTAGACACTGTCCTTCGGGCAGTGGTGTACTGGGACACTCAGTGAGCTACCAGACTCTTCGGCTGCAGGGGAAGCATGCTCAGTAGGCCGAAGTAAGGATTGTGTCTGTCCTGCAATGTCAGCTGCAAGGGATGGGCACAGTGGGATACTGAAGGCCAAAAACATGGGGCTTCCCAAAGCATCACCAGGCGCCATTTGCCTCCCAGGGCAGCCAGTCTAATTGCACATTTCGATGGGTGGGTTATCTTCGGCGTCCACCCAACCACTTCACCCCTGGGGCCGCAGGGCACCAGGCCCCCAATGGGTCTTTCCAAGCCCAGGTGAAGCCCCAAATACAATGGCCTATCCTCAACTCCTGCTCCTCTCAGGATTACTATAGGCTCAGGCCTGGCTTCAGGTCCAGGTGGCTCACCCCAGACTACAGTAGCACTGCTGCAATTCACCGCTGCAGCCACGTGACTCCACAGTGCCAGCAATGAATCACTGGCGGCCTGCTGTCTTAGTGTCTACACCCCAGGGGCTTCACTCATATGCAACTCTGTTTGCAGCCGGCTCAAAGCTCTCGTCGCCAGAGCACAAAAGGCCCCACCCGATCCTTGGCAAGGCCCCTGGCCCAAGCGGCTCTCCTCCGGGCATGACCGATGCCTCCTCCGCTCACCGCCTCTGACCCTCCCAGCTCAATTGATATGGAGGCCTCCGCTCTCATTCGGTGAGCACCAGGCGAGGGCCCCTCCAATCGCCGCCCTCCGCAGCTCACAGAGGTCAGGTAGAGACCCCGTCATGGGGGCTCCGGATCTCCACCTCCGACATCCGACGCAGCACTTCAAGTGTCCCGCAAGCCTCACTGTTGCCTAGGACCCCCACCAGAGAGGCCCCCACCACCCAATCAAAGGCTATTGAGCCGGGGGCTAGTAGTCAATGTCTTAGGTCTGCACGTTAGGTCACCGCCTGGACCGCTCACCTTCCGTCACCACTCGGCCTTCAGAGTGCCGCCACCAGCACACACTCCCGCTGCCGTTCCAGGCCGGTTACAGTCATATAGCCTTCGCCAGGCTTGACACCAGCCCAGTAAGTCTGTTTTACCCACTGCACAGCAAGGATGATGACGGATTGGAAGAGTTTGGTCATCGGTAGCTACTCTAAGATTCGGCAATCTTAGAGTAATGAGAAATGAAGTCTGATGTTGTTGTTATTGTTAATATGGCTGATGTTGAAAATAAAATAGAAAGAAATGCCTAATTTTCATCTCCGTGTCCTCAATGGAATTCAAAATGTCCATTCCGAAAGCTAGGAAATGTTTCATTCTGCAGTTGATTAGGAGTCAATGTAGAGACCCAGATACAGATTCAATTTTGCAGAGTCTTAGCAGAATCCAGACTGCTGCGCGGTGCTGGGGCTGCCCCAAAAATATTTTAGGCTGAAATAAAGGGCATGTTCATTGACAAAGTGTGAACATATAGTGGCCGTTACAGCTGAAGACCTTAGATTGTGGGACAAGAGGAGGAACTTCTTGCAATACCATATTTAATCAAGCAGCTAGCGTCGTTGTTGAGCCAATCGTGAATCCAGAAAAAGATTCCCATCATACAGCCCTGGAAGTTTAAGGAAGTGTCAGCAGTATCACCACTTAAGCAATTAGCTATGTGTCATCTGTGTATGTGTTCAAAGGGTCCACATGAGCCTGACAAGTGGGTAGATAAACGAGCTGTGGGTAACACAACTAGCTAGAATGCAGTCCTGAGAGCCGAAAGAATCATCCATGTAAAAGGTCTTCTCATTCAGATGCCTGATCATGATGATGTGTTCAATGGTGTTCACTCCACTGACAAGTCGAGAGAAATCAGGGCAGTGACTAGTGGTGGGTGCAACATTTTGCCCAACTGTGAAAAGGTGAACCCTGTCCTAGTTGATTTGCATCCACATTTCTGTGGAACAGCTGGCATTTCACCAAAGCTTTTTCACACCAGTTAGGACAGCAGGGGGAGTGATGGAAACACTAACCATTTGGGAAGGCTGGATAACTCAGACAGTTTGTTTTTGATGTTATGTTGGGTTTTCTGCCTAGGGCGTGGACAGTTATTCTGACATTAGTCAAATCTGCCAAGGCACGCTTGAGTATGGTTGTACCAGGAGCAGGACCTGAACTCAGGATTTCTGCATGTTAAGGCCAAGGGTTCCAAATGAGTCTATTCTAGTCTGTGGGGTTATTAATCCCTATTTTAATTAATACAACTAATAGAGGTTTGAAAGCAGGAGTATGGATAAGAACATTGCAGATTGTAGTGCAAAAATACTGCATGGTCCCACGTGCCAATTTAAGATTGGAATAAGGTTTAAGGAATCATCTCTTGGTTCGTCAGGCTTCATTTTTAAAAACATTATTGGCATTGTCTCAAGCCGAGGAGGGCACGCTGGCTAATATGTGCTGGCGTGATTTCGAAAGGCGAATATTCCAGAAGCTGGCAGGACTATTTAGCGGAGTGTCTCCTAAATTTCGAATGCCCTAAATTGGCAGATGAAACAAGGAGTAAAAGGATTTTTTTTAAATTAATTAATTCAACCGTTGCTCTGTTGTCAGAAGTTTTGGATAAAGATGAGTTGAGAGAAAAAAATCACTTTTGGACTATTGCCAATTCTTTTGATAAAATGATTGCCCAACCGTATTTACTCTTTCATCAAAAACCCCTAATCAAAAAGAAATTTATGTTATTAAGGTTTGGAATATATCTAACCAAAGATGGAACCCCTAAATGGGAGTCTAAATGGGCTACAAATATTTGTAGGCTTTGCGGGCAGTATGATGAAACCTGGTTGCATATGATAACATTATGCCGAAAAATGTTGCAGGAACGGAAATCAATTTTAAAACCTATTTTTAAAGAAAAGGGAGTCAGAACTTGTAGATCGGCATTAATATTTTGCTTAAGCGGTGTCAACGTCTATATCATACAGCAATTTGTTCAATTCATTTTTAGAGTGGAAAAGAAATTATGTAAGGTTGACACCCAAAGTATATGTTAAACTTGTTATGGCTGTGAAATGATGATGTAGCTGTTTTTAGTGGGTTGGTAGATTATTTTTATGGCACTTTTTAACCGTGTTATATTTGCTTGTTTTTAGAGTTCTTTTTTAATAATGTCCCGCTTAACATGTCTACTATTTTTATTGATTGGCGTATGTGCACTTTATCCCCAAAAGTTGCCATCCATTATAGACTATGTTAAAAAAAAATTATAATAATAATAATACAAAAAAAAATAATAATAATAATAATTGTTTGCTGTTAGCACAAGGCACTTTAGCTTTGCCAGTGAAAGATTTAATGCACCTTTCACTTTTTAGCTGATAGCACAAGCCACCTTAGTATTGATTCTGTTCTACTAGTGTGTTTTAGTCGGTTTTAGTTTTAGACATTTGTGATATAGTTATTTTGCTCTGTTGCTTACTGCCATTGAATATGTGCTGCTAGCCTATTGCATTTAATGCACTGTTCACATTCTGCTATTGAATATTTGCTGCTAGTCCATTGCACTTAATGCACTGTTCCCTTTTTTCACGATGGCAAAAGTCACTTTAGCATTGATTTTGCAATACGACAGTTATAGACAATCTGTAAAATGTTCTTTTATGTCTTTTCTTTTTTCTACTGTTAACTGTTATTGAACTCTTGCTGTTAGCACATTGCACTTTAGCTTCGGCTCCGTAAGCACATTGCACTTTATTTTGGAACATGTAGAACTGTTACCAATCTTGTGAAAATATTGGCAGCACTATAATCTCTTACTGGAAAATGTTAATCAACTATGGACAATTTTTATTTATGCACTGTATCCCTATATGTTCAATTAGTTAATGTGATTGTTTTGTATTTGTTTCTTCTTTTTTTGTAATGGTTTTAATTAATCAACAAATAAATACTTACTACTACTACTGAGAAAGTGGTAAATGGGACGAGGAGGCTGGTGAGCTGGTGTGGGCGTGTGGGAGGAAAGCGGAGGTCAGGATGTGGTATTATGCTCTCCATCTGGCATAAATGGGGAATACGCGGAGACTGAGTGCCTAGACCGAGCTGCTCTTGCAGCCCAAGCCTAAAGTGATTTAAACAGCCTTATTTTCAAGCTAGTAACATAAAGTGTGGTTTTTCTGTACTTGGGAAATTCAGGTGAAAGAACACCGGGGCAAGTCATGTTCGTATAGAGCAGTATGCCTCACACAGGGACCCCACTCAACTCACAATTGGGCTTTAGCAGCAGAAATACGAGATGCCTATTTGTTACAGCTAAAACAATCTAGGCTGGGGGAAGGAAGGGAAAAAGAGGAATGTTCTCTAATACAACAACTTTCCTGCTCAGGTTATGTGTTCATTGGCTTTTGTAAAAGTTAACAAAAGTTCTGCTCCTTCTTTTGCTGTTAAAATTACGAAACCATTGTTTGCCACAATGACATAACCATAGAGTCTGCAGAATCTGTCAAAAACAATAGTTTGAAGGGTGGATCAAACCATATTGCCCTGTATCCTTGTGTAGATTTAAACAATTATGAAGGTTTGTGGTTTGGGGGGGACACGAAAAAACTTTGTTCTTCCATAGCTGAACTTCTCTACATGACAAGAACAAAAAGTTACGGAGGGAATGCTTGAATTAATCTTACCCACAGCAATTCCTCTGGACTGCATGTGTCTCAAGCCAACAGAAATATCAACTAACATATATGTGTTTCGTCATAATCCTATCCTCACTAACCGCTCTGCCCTTGACATTGTAGTCCTTAAATTGCTCAATGTAAAAATACTACCATGTGGTAGTAATGTGTTTATTCTTGAATTAAAATTATGAAGTCATGTGTTTCCCCATTTGAGACATGCAATAAAGTTGCTGATTTCTACAACACGTAAAACAGGTTAGAGTTACTGCATCTGCCAACTGAACTTCGCAAAGACCTCAGACACCATGTGTCTGTTGTGTCACTCATGCCAATGCAGTCCTGATTGATTTGTAAGTAATACATTTCAAATACACATGGAGACGTGTATTTTTTGGAGCGATTACCTCGAATTCTTTTCCTGGATTGATGCTACTGTTTTTTTGTCTCTCTGCACTGAGACGGGATAATCAGCTCCACGTCCCCTGTGCATGTGCTCCTACCACTAAAATCTCATGAAATTATTAGCTCCCAATTGGTATATTTAACTTTCTTATAAGGCCACTGAGTATGGAGCACAAATACGCCCATAGCATGGCAAGTTGAATATCACCTGTGAACTGCAGCATCTATTGTGCCAACTGCTAGTGTGACACAGGTAAGCATGGCTTCAGGCCTACCATTGTAGCCTCAGTGCTGCAGTTTAAACGTGCACCCCAATCTGACAACATAACCCTTTTGACAAGGGAAAACCTACCTTTTACAAATTAATGAATCACCCTATGCAGGCCGTGTGGCAAACGAGGTACACTGCACGGTATTTAAAAGTGAAACATCTAGAATTGCAATGTTACCATGTCTTTGCAATGACAGACTTCCAAAAGCTGTTTTGACTGGGAAGGCTCAAGCTGTCTTTTGAGGAAAAGTGTATTTCTGCTATCTTGGATTTAGGATAAGTTTAGGATAGTTCAGCCACTATTTTTAATATTTATTTTAAAAATCCAATTCTACAGGAGATTGGATAAAAAAAAAAAAATTTGAGTAAATGACTTTTAGAAAGTATCCTTTCTAAAACAGCACTTACAGTGCTTCACCTCAATCAGGTGCGAGAACTGCTCCCAGAGAAGGACAATGGCTTAGGCCTCGCGGCAGGTAAGGCGAAGGGAGGGGCAAGTGCTACAGATCAGCCCAGAAAGGGCAGCTGGGGAGGTCCCAGGAACTTATTTAACTTGAAAACACACTTCTGTCTGGCACACAGGCCACCTCCAAGGGCAGAAGGCCTGTGCCATCTTGGATTATCCCTAGAATAGCGCATTCTGGGCCTGGATGCAGTAAAGCAAACAGGATGCGCTGCAAAAATGGGTAGAGGTGCCCCTGGGAACATTTCCCTCATTGGTTAGGGGATCAACCCCACCTACTGGCTACTTAACTGTACAAAAATGGAGCAGAACGACAGCTCCTCAGAAGATTTTCTGGGCCTGTGGCTGTTTAAGCCTGTGAAGAGACCTGAAGGGCTGGACCTGTTCCCACTTGTATCCAGGTAAAGAAGTGGACTTCAAGGGTCAGTGTCTAGCTATGACACAACAAGCTGCAGGGCGTGTTTTTCCTGGAGTGACCAGTTGCAACTCTTTTAGAACTGGGCCCTGCTGTTGAGTTATTCTCAAATTTCCATAAAATCAAGGACTGAGAAAAACGTTGAACTTTCAGACCTTTGGAGGGTCAACCACCCAAATCAATCCATCCAAGGTGCAAACTCGCTAGGCAAGGAAATTAAAGCAGGACGATGTTACTGCGTTAATTTGAGGTCATTAGCGATGATTACACCTAGGCTCTTTACCGACTTGACAGGGCAGGGTGGAGGCCCGAGGGAGGGGGGCCAGAGCTGGAATTCCAAGGGTTGGCTGGCCCACCCATCAATACCAACTTCGTCTTGTTTGGATTAAGCTTCAGCTGACTATACTGCATCCACTCCGAGATCACAAGCATGGTAGATTGAAAGTTGGTACAGGAAGAAGGGGAGGAGTCCACGGGAAAGATCAATTGAAGATCGTCCGCGTAGTTAAAAATGGTAACGGGGGCGTGACAGAGGGAAGCCAAAAGGGGTTGCATTTAAAGATTAAACAAAAGAAGCAACAGAGCAGAGCCTTGAGGGACTCCACAAACTAAGGGGGTGTAAGGGACAGTAAAGGTAGACAAATGAACTGCCTGGGAGCGCTGATACAGGAAGGATCTGATCCATGAGAGGGCCACACCCTGGATACCCGCATTGTTGACACGGTCGATCAAGATAGCATGATCGACCGTGTCAAAGGCGGCCGACAGGTCCAGTAAAACAAGAGCGTGGGCGATGTTCTTGTCGGCGCCTTGCCTCAGGACATCCATCACGGCTACGATGACCGCTTCGGTAGAGTGAGCTGGCCGAAAGCCAGCTTGATGCTTCTCCAGAAAGGAGGAGCTCTCGATGAATGCACTGAGGCAGCAGGTGACATGAGTCCGTGGCTCTTAATCTTAATCATCTTTTCTGTGCTAAATTACTTTTCTTTTTTCTTATTCAGTTCAGTCGTTCTGATTGATCTAAACTAAAATATTTGGTAGGGTTTTCCTACCTCTTGATTTTTTTGTGAGCTATCCTCTCTGGTTAACTGAATTTAGGGGGTGGAGATCACTTGGTGGCCACCGTGGATGCAGGTTTCCAGTTTGCTGCTACATCACCGGCAGCAGTAAGAAGGGGATGTTTCCTCCTTTAGATTATGGGTCGGGGCTGGGGGGCGAAGTGGACGGAGAGGGGTGTGAAAAAACGAAAAAAGTCAGCACAATTGAAGGGATAAAGGGAAAAAGTAAATATACATGACAGAGGGAAAGAAAAAAGCAAGGCAACCAAAAGCTAGGGGAGGCAGATAACAGAAAAGGCATGAAAGAACTAATATTGGGAAGGCAATGATATAGTGCTTAGCGTGGAATGTGGCTGGTCTCGACAGCAAGATTAAGAGGCAGCTAGTAGCGGAAGAACTAAAAATTATAACCCTCAGATTGTTATGTTGTCAGAAACACTTTTCTTACAAAGATAGAGGCTTCCTGAGACATTTAGGTTTTGAGGTGATAGTTAGTTTGGCACAAACTGTGTCTATTCGGGGTGTAGCTATCTTAAGGAGCAAACGATTTGGAGTGGAAATTTGTAGGACACTGTCTGATAATGGGGTAGATGGGCTAACCCTCAAGTGAAAATAGCTGGTAAAAAATATGTTTTTTGTTCATTATATGGCACGAATATAGATGATCCTACTATAATGGAGGCAGTGACTCTGGAATTATTAAATTGGAAGGGGGAGCGGTTGGTGATGGGGGATTTTAATTGCATAATGGATTACGGAATAGATACTACACAGAGGGGGGCTTTTCAAAGGATGCAGAAGACACGGGCAGCAGTTGGGGCCTTTTCAGGTAATTAAGGTTGTTTGGAGGACTCTTTATCCTAATATAGCAGGCTATACGTACAACTCTGCCCCTCACAAACTTTATTCAAGAATTGATATGGCTTGGGCATCAGATAACATCTTATGGTCAAGTAGTATGGAAATATGCCAGAGGGTCACGTCAGACCGCAATCCTGGTCTTCTTTCATTTAGGATCTCCCCTAAATATAAAAGCTCCCGATCTTTCTCCTTTCCCAGATACTTGCTGACGGATGAAGAATTTGTGACTCAGACCAGGGTACAACTTAAGGAGTTCTTTTAAACAAATATAGGGACAGCCTCTCCCATAGGAGTATGGGATACATTTAAAGCAATCATTAGAGGACATACCCAGCAGTTTATTTTGAGACAAAATAAAGAGCAGAAAACGAAAATGAAAGCTACTACATCAGCTATACGGAAGATAGAAAATGAGCATATTGAGGCAGTTACTAGAGGTTTTCAAAATGAAGATGAGTTGGGGTAACATAGTGGATCTTAGATCAGCGCTGAAAAAAATGCAGGGAGAGGAGCATAGCGAAACTAAATAAGTATCGTCTTGCGCAGTACGAGTCTGGGGAGAAGATAGGTAAGAACTTAGCATTTAGAGTAGCAGATGACCGGGCTAAAACAATTATAAAGAAGATTACGGGGACTGACAATAAATTATACAAAAGCCCAAGTCAGATATTGAAACAATTTGTGGCTTATTATCAAATGTTGTATACTCCGGATCATCAGTCTAAGCAAGACAAAATATCTAGTTACATATAAGATAATTTCTTGCTAAGTATAGAGAATGAAACATCAAATTGTTTAGCTAGAGAAATAACAATGGAAGAAATAAAATTAGCAATTACCTCCCTTCCATCAGGAAAAGCAGCAGGAGATGATACCATTCCTTTGGAGTTTTACAAACGGTTTATGGAGGAACTATTGATACCACTCAGTCAGGTTATAAGATTAATTGGAGAAGAGGGTAGGGCTCCTGATTCATGGAAAATAACGCAAATTATTTTCTTGTAAAAAAAAGTAAACCGGTAGATCTCGATCAACGCATATGCAAAAATCTTTGCAAAGATTCTTGCAAATCGACTATCTCGTGTGCTACTTAGCTTGGTGTCGCCTTACCAGCTTGGCTTTATCCAAGGGAGAGACACAACTGTACACGTGAACATGGCTGTCTCTGCTTTTGATGCAGCAAAAACACAGTCGACCCCACTCGGTATGATATTGTTAGATGCTGAGAAAGCATTCGACAGATTGGGGTGGGACTTTTTGTGAGCCACACTTGTCGCCTTTGGTATCAAAGGGCAATGTCTCACGTGGATAAAAGCTTTATATGACAAACCTTGCGCCAAGATAATGTACGTGGGTTTACAATCAATTGCTTTTCCGATTCTTCGGGCACCCTGCAAGGGTGCCCCCTATCGCCACTTTTATTTGCTCTTTATATGGAGTCTTTTGTTTCAACCCTTCAAAATCAGCAGCTAATTTAGCTGTATATGCTTGGAGACAATTCCCTTAAAGTCATAGCATATGTTGATGACATAGAAGTGTTTTTAACAGACCCGGGGCAGGGGGGGTGAGGAGGGGGGGGGGGTTTACAAGCGATTACAGATGAAGCGCGAGAGTTTGGTCTGATATCGGGGTACAAACTGAAGATCAATAAAACTCAGATTTTGCTGAATTATAAATCTGTGCTTTCGATACAGGGGGTGTGTTTGACTGCCACATATTTGGGAATCAAGATGGCGGCACAGATCGAAATGATAATCCCTCTAAATTACGAGACCTTACTGAAAGAGATGGCTAAATTACTTAAGAGCTGGCACTGGCTAACTACTGGTATTATAGGGGGTATAAACATTGTAAAAATGAAGATCCGGCCCACATTTCTGTATCTGTTTAGATCTATCCCATTGCCATTGACTATGTCCTTTTTTAAACGATTAGATGGGATTTTCGGCAGCTTCATCTGGGGCTATAAAAAAGCGAGAAATGCCCTGGAACTGTTAAAACTCCCTTTTAGTCAGGAAGCCTAGATTTCCCGGATTTTAGAATTTGTGTTTTGTCTGCTTTTTTTGGCGGCCTTCGTAGCTTTATTCATACTGAAAAGAGTACTTATTATCATAAATTTATGTTGGCAGTAGAGAGTAATCTGTTTTTCTTCAGAACTAATGACCCAAATTATTGCAAAAGGGTTCAATTTAATACCGGCCGAGATTGCATAACTATATGGCGTGCTATCTCTCTCAAGTATGGCTTGATACTGATGAAAGAAAAATTTCCACTTTGGGGCAATTCAGGGATGGCAGGCATTTTTCATGACATGGTGGAGAAATGCTGGATTAAATATGGTGTAACATGTCTAGGGGACCTATACGATCATGGTAGCTTTATGGATTTCTGTAAAATGCAGATTGTGTACAAGTTGACAGAGAATATGCAGTTTAAATATGAACAGATTCACGATTATTTTGTTAAGTATCTTAAATTGACGAATTTATCTCACTCAGATATATGGGACTGTCTATATGACACTAATGATAAATCTTTGATTAGTAGAGCATATAAAAGCATATGTAGTCACAGATTGGAGGATAGCCCCAGAATCGCTGCTTGTTGGCCTAGAATTATGGGTACACCAGTCTCAGCTAAAAGTATATCACATGCACTTCGTAAAATTGTCGGGGTAGTTTATTCATCCAATTTGCGAATGCAACAGTTTCGCACAATCTGTTTACTATACTATACGCTGGAAAGAATAGCAAAATGGTCACTTAACATTCAGGCAAACGATAGGACAAAATGCCCCAGGTGTGAACTATATGCGGCAGACATACAACACATGTATGTCACATGCCCAGAACTCTCGCTATTTTGGCAGAAGGTGGAACACATTCTGCTGCAAAAATTGGGGATCAAAACACCATTAATGCTCATGGAAATACTGATGAGGGGAAGGGATCTGAAATTTGAAAATGAAGATCTCTTCACTATTCTGCTTGTCTGTGCAAGACTGACAATAGCACGGGTTTGGATATCGCCAAAAGCTCCCACAGTAATGGATTGGTGGGTATTAGTCAGGCAAATACATGATATGTGGGAAGCATTAGCTAGAACGAAGGGTGTTCAATCTATGCGCAAATGTAATTTGACCTGGGGAACACCGTTTTGAAAAAGGCAAGCTACAATACTTAAAATGTATTTATAAATGGGTTGCTTAGTTACTCTGTTATTTGTTACATGGAAAACTTAGACAACTACATAATCGATTGCTTTCTGTCTTTCTCTTTCTTTAACGCAATGTAAAAGACTTGATTATTATGATTATGTTTGTGATTATGATTTAGCTTGTATAAATTGGCTTTATACTTTACTTTTGTGCTGACATAAAAAAAAATTAAAAAGATAATATCGCTGGCATATTGCTGCATCTCACTCTTACTAGTTTAATAACAGTTCAATTATTAATGATCAACATGAGACTTTGAAAATGTAAGCAAGGACACTAAAAACCTCCAAGGTGTACTTGCAAGAAAAAAGGGTCACACAATCACAGGTTTAATACATTCCTTGATAAAGCCATTTGGTCTGGCATTGGCAGCGAACCTTTCGGCTTTGTCAATTCTTGCTGTGTTTTGCCATGGTTGTAGCAAAACGTTATTGATGGGGAAGATGCAAGGCCTTGTTAATCTAAAAATAAAAATATTGGCTAAAAAGCAAAAATATTTTGGGGGTCTCAAAAAGAACACATTGGGAAACTACTTAGTGTGTGGACGTGCTGCTTGTGAAAGAACAAAATGCCGTCACTCACAGTGAAGTCAGCCATTTGCTTAAATGGGATGAGCCACCGCCCCATGATGTATACTGCAGTGGGTGGAAGAACATGTGAGTCACAATTACAGAACAATGGATGAATACGGCTGAAAACCCCTATACAATTATTCATATGATTTCGCTAAAATAAAAAATCTTGGTTAAAGCGAGACCTAGAAATTTATCACTCCATTCTTTCTATCACAAAGTGCATAATGGAAGTGCAAATTCAGTGAAAAAGATGGTTGGTGTGTTTCGACGGGCTCCACAGGGATTATACGTTGCTGCTGATAAGGAAAAAACATCAGGGCCTGAGGTAGAGGGTATCAAAATTATCAATATGGGGGGCAATCCTCTGTGGTGGCAGCAGTGGTAGTGAGAGTCCCAAACGACAAATATATAATCAAACAATAAAATGATGATAAAGCTTTCATTATTACATATACTGCATTCTACCAATGTTAAATTAAGCAGGTGTTAACTATGGCAGAAACTACCGAATTTCTGAACAAATCTGCTTCCAGTGTTTCTTTGTTTACATGTGGTGCTGAGACAATACCACATGCAAACGAGGCGGCATGCGGTGGTGCATTTGCAACTAGCGAGGTTAGGGTAAGTGCTGGAGACCCTGTGTGGGTGGATAGCACACAAGTAAATAGCGTCTATGCACACACGTAAAGGGCTCCTTATACCACCGCCTGCAGTTAGGACAGATTATATCAAAATCTGCTTATACAGATCTTGGAAGGGAAAATATATAAGTTTCGGTATTTACTATCCTACAGTACTTGTCTGTAGTTTCCCATTAAGCATAAACCCACACAGAGAAGTGTTGGTAATCTAACTTTCAAATGTAAGAAATAAAGGTATCCCGCTAGCTGACAGTACCTGCCAGTTTAAAAGATACCAGCCCAATCAAGAGCTGGGAACGCACCTTGATTCCGTGCAACTATTTAAATGTACATTCCTTGGTTTGCGATCAGATATTCAGTACATCACAATAAATGTAGTTTTCAATGTGGCCATGAGAAACTTGTTATGCATCTCCCATTTTTCTGATAAATAATTCTTTTTTGCCACGACGAGAGTCATTATATAAAAACAGCCGGATGATTCCTGATTAATTTAGAAAAACGCCAACTGCTTTAATGTTATGTTATGTTATGTTATAGTTTTGGTAAAGCGCAAACAGCTGCCCCAGCAAAAAGGCGTCCCGGCGCTAGGAACTACAGATGATTACATTAATATCAAACGCATCTCAAGGTTCAATTAAAAACAAGAGAATGTGAATGAAATGTAAGCAAAGTGAAGATGTTGTATAAACCTTTGATACAACCCACATGAAAAGTGGCCTGTTTTGACCATAAACCTGCCGCGTGGGTTCGATTTCCTGCGATATCTTAAATCTCGGGTTCGATTTCCTGCCATATCTTAACTCTCGTTTTCTCCAGAAAGCAGCACATAGCTGCGAGCACAAGTACATCTCAATGCCCACGCCAGAACAGAAGACCGTATGTAACTCACTCTTTAGCATAAAGCACAATTCCTTCCATGACATCAATGCTGCACCGTGTTCCGGAGCTGCCGTTGTACTCGAAGCATCTCATCTACTGCTCCCGAAACTAGCAGCAAATTCTGTTCGTATGTACAAAAGCATGACGTAATGCTACTATTTGTACCCACGAGTTCCTTTCTTGACCATCCTGTGTTTTTTCCGAGAGTTTACACTCATGTCCTAGAGAGTGTGAGCCCGAGTGCACAGGTCACCAACGGAACCCACTGAGCATGGTTTCAGGACTCTCATCTCCATCCAGGGATCTGACAGTAATCAGCTCCTGGGCAGTATGATTATGACCGGAGGGTGGTCGCCTTTCTTTCCAGCCAGCAGCAGGGGTTGACAACCATTTCTGGTGTGGTGCCAAGTGTTGCTCGACGGAAATGTTTACCCTCATTTTTGTATCAGCAGTTAATGCACTTTGGTAGGAAGTGTAATCAAATTAAACAGCACAACCTATGTTAGTTGCAAGTGCATCTTGATACAGCAGGGATACACTTAGATATTACACACAGTAGAAAAGTGAATTACGCTGGCCTGGCAGCAAAAATACCTGTGCTTTATTTTTTCTGAAACCAGTTTGGAGAATTCAGCAGTGCCTAGCAAACCGGATGGTTCTCAAGGTGAGATACAAGGAAATGAACCGACCTTTTAATGTGGGAGATGGGACACTCGGCTAGTAAAAATACACTTCAGATATTCCCCTTACGTATTTGTTGCAAGTGAAGACATTTGGTTTTAACAGTGGAGAATGACGGTTGATAAATCTTAAAAGATTTGTGTCTTTTGTTTCAAAGTAGGATACGTTTAAGAGGGTTTATTAGCTTATCTCCGGTGCAGGCTTAGTACTGTTGCTTGTTGGAAAAGAGAACTCTAATTCATTTTTGTGGCTCATGGACAACCTACTCCCTTTTCCATCAGCAATCAAATGTGTAATTCAACTTATTTTTTAATTAAACCACATTAAACCTTGATTATTGGTATCTTACATTAAACAAAACTGTACACAATTCATATATACAAACAAAACACATATACATTTGTTTTACATATATACACTTCTTTTAGGAACCAAACTCACGGTTCTAATGCCCCACTTCTTTAAACAAGGATGTCAATGTATCATTTTTTAACATAACATTCCTTCACTTTAGATCACCAAAACAAAGCAAAACCTAAACCAAAAAGGAGTGTGTGAGGTTTAACCACTTTTGACCCCTCTCAAAAATAGCACTCTCTTAAATAGATTTTATATATACAGTGTTCCACAATTTTTTGTTTTGGAGTCTTCTAAAGAGTGTGTCAACGCGTTTCAGCCTCTGTTCAATCCAGGCCTCATCAGGACTACGAGGGCAAACATACTAGAACCCTAAAACAAACAAAAACAATTTGTATTGACCAAAAATAAATAAATAAATAAACTGGGAAAACATGTCACTCTCCCATGCACAACCATTGTGATGTGACTATATTGTCTGATGTATCATCCTAAGGTGTATGGCATCGAATAAATTGAGTAAACCACCAAATTGTGTGTCTTTTACTAGGTACTAAATCAAACAAAGAGATCCTCCACCAAGACCACATGTGATAAATGCCTCGCTTTTCTTTATACAACCACTTCCCGAGGCAACAAAACATGCGGACCTAGGTTATCTAAAATAATGATGGGTCCACATTAAATACCAACTTCCAATTTATTGTAGCCAAAGGTACAGAGTCCACTTTCTGATGCAAGTGCTTTCAATCATTAGGGCTACAAGGCAAAGAACATAATACCAATCCTAAGTATCCAGGTCACAAACAAAAAAAATGCCAATATCCGTTTTGGGAAGATGCCCGGCTTACCTTAAAGTTAGAAATCCTTCCAAATGGGCTGCCACCCCACCGGACAAGTAAGCCTGCAATATAAGTGTCACGGCGTCAAAGGTCTGAGTCATGTCGCTACATCTATATCACCAATTAAACCCACAAACACTACCCAAACGAGCCCAACCGAGGCAACCCAGTACCCATACCTCCTCGACTCTTCCAACGGGTTCTTCTGCTATTCCACGACGGTACTGGATCACAGTTTAATTGGATGATCTCCTGTTCATTCGAGAAGGATCTTTGGTAATGGATTTTCCCATTAATTTTTAGTTCCTTGGAATCCTTCGTAGAATTGCATGCCAAACAATTGTGACAACGGAAATGTCCAACAACTGGTGGCAGTTTTAGCAGATTACGGGCATCTCTCGAGGGTATTATGGTACGAGGGGCCGGTTTCACCAATTGATTGCGAATATTTTTACCTTTTTTGAAAGCAAAGAATGGTTTTGGAATACCCAAATCTTCAATTAACTTCCAGTTGTTAAGGATCAGTTTTTTCACCTTATTAGCTCTTGGATCATAAGTAAGTACACATGTGAGAGGTGTTTTTTTTTCCTTCATGTGTTTTAGGTACCAGTAGTGTCTCTCGTGGGGTATACCAAGCTCTTTTTAAAGCCACCTTCACTAATCTTTTTGGATAGCCTCTCCATATCAATTTGTTTTTCAATTTTTCTGCATTGAGGAAATAATCTTCTTTGGAACTACAGTTTCTCCTCACACGGAGGAACTGACCATAGGGGAGGTTTTCTTTCAAAGATCGCGGGTGGCTGCTGGTAAAATGTAATAAGGTATTCTTATCTGTAGGTTTAGTATACAGACTGACAGCCAACTGGCCTTCATCGTGTTGGACATATACATCAAGGAAGTTAATTTTTTCTTTGTCACAAGACAAGGTAAAGTTGAATTCTAGAGTTCGTGAATTTAACCAATTGTGAAATTCAGATAGTTCAATTTGATCCCCTTTCCAAATAAGAAAAATCTCGTCTATATAGCGACACCAAAACTCCACATGATGTATAAACGCTTACGGCTTTGCGAGCACAGTAATGGAGCTCAGGGGATCATCCAATTAAACTGTGATCCAGTACCGTCGTGGAATAGCAGAAGAACCCGTTGGAAGAGTCGAGGAGGTATGGGTACGGGGTTGCCTCGGTTGGGCTCGTTTGGGTAGTGTTCGTGGGTTTAATTGGTGATATAGATGTAGCGACATGACTCAGACCTTTGACGCCGTGACACTTATATTGCAGGCTTACTTGTCCGGTGGGGTGGCAGCCCATTTGGAAGGATTTCTAATTTTATTTTTTAATTTTTTTAAACCTTTATTTTCAAATCAATGCACACAGCTATTTAGCCTTACATCCCGGAGGCTAGGCAGCAAATCAGTAACCAGAAGTCAAGTGTGCAAGGAGCAAGGTACCAGAACGTATCAAGGTCGTCATTTTCTGTTTTCTTTTTATAAAAAAAGGGTAACAAGTACAGAAAAGAAAGCACCAAAACCAGTGCTAAGAAATAAGGCAATTAAAACAGTTGTGCAACAGGGCCTGATCCCGGAGTCGGCTAGGCTCAATAGCCACAGTTACAGTCAGAAAACAGTACTGATATTTAGAACCATAGAGGGGAAACATAGGATAGCTATGCAATCAGGACGCGTGTTGGAGGTATAGGTTACGGAGTCAGGCGTTCCTCCAGTGGGGCGGTTTCAGGTGGAATGCAAATGTCACCCCTATAATCATTCCAGTTCCCCCATATCTTCTGCCATTTTGTGGGTTTACCCCTGGCAGGATTTCTAATTTTAAGGTAAGCCGGGCATCTTCCCAAAATGGATATTGGCATTTTGTTTGTTTGTGACCTGGATACTTAGGATTGGTATTATGTTCTTTGCCTTGTAGCCCTTATGATTGAAAGCACTTGCATCAGAAAGTGGACTCTGTACCTTTGGCTACAATAACTTGGAAGTTGGTATGTAATGTGGACCCATCATTATTTTAGATAACCTAGGCCTGCATGTTTTGTTGCCTCGGGAAGTGGTTGTATATAGAAAAGCGAGGCATTTATCACACGTGGTCTTGGTGGAGGATTGTGAGAATGAGGTCGGAGTAGATGAAAATCGTACCTTATGCGAACCGCAACACCCAAGCTCCTTTGCTGTGTCTTCCCAGGAGCTTGGAAACAACGTAAGCAGTACCCCGGAAGAGGAAAGGACTCCACCCGGATGCGATACGGCGGGGCGAATGAGGATCCGCTATTTAGGACCAGGGGTGGAGACTGGCGGCGTTCTCGCTGAAGACGGAGAAAGGGATTCCGGGACGGAGACGGAGAAAGAAGACGCGGGACCCGTAAAAGGGGCAGGAGCCCTTGCTGACGGTACGGACCCGGTGCTAGAAGACGCGGGACTTCAGGAGAGCCAGCCCTACACCGAACAGGACGTCGACGAAGACAGCTGGTGTGAGGACTGGTGGTGTCCGGTGGATGCTGGAGAGCGGCTGTGACTCTAGGAAGAGTTACGGCAGGGCTGGTGAGTGACATCGGCTCAAGGGTACCAAAGAGGGTAGCGGCTGGTAAAAGACACGGGGTGGAATGCTGTTTGTTAAGGGGTATTGATTTGCATGTGTGTATCAGTGCATGTCACGAGACCTCGACCAGAAACACTGTTATAATCACTGGACTCTGTGGTTGCATGACGGTAGCACTTACAGGACTCTTGGGTTGCATATCTTTAATTCATACAGCTGCGTGCAAAGTAAAATCAACATAAGCGCTCCGGTTGATATCCTAGAACTTAGCATCACTCGTCTTGGTGAATACTGGCCAAGCTCCTTTCTTAAACACCTTGAAAGCCTTTATAGAAATCCTGAACTTCATTACTACTTGGTGACTCACAACTGCCTATATACACAAAAAGGTGTGGTGAAGGGTAAACGATGCTCTAATTTAAAAATTATCCTTTTCACGATACCCTCATTTTTTTCCCCCTTCTCTTATGAGCCACCGGGGAGGACCACCACGTCCTGAAGACAAGGCGAAGACCACAGGGGCCCTTTCTTCACCTGACACCTCCTCGGATACGTCGGAAGACGAAGAAAAGTTTGAGGACTCTTTTCAATCTCCCAACAAATCACCACTTTTTGTTAATAAACCTACTTCCTTTAAACCACCACTACCGCCTCCACGCCTGTTTATCAAACCCGCCCTCTTACAAGTGGTGTCAGAAGTGGGATCTGAAGGCAAGATGGAGGCCGCCATGGCTAAAATGGCTGAAAATCAAGAACATCTAGGAAAAATCATGGAACGCCTTTTAAATGTGGTTGAGGAAGACCAGGAAAAAATCCAAAAAGTTATTTCTGGACAGGGTCAAACCCACGAAGCAGCTATGGGCAAACTGACTGAAGCATTAGGACAACAAAGAGGCCCTACCACTTTACCTTCTGTGGTATTACAAAGATATGTGGCAGGAGAAGACCCTGACTTTTTCTTTAATAACTTTGAGAGAATGGCGACTGCAGCATCCTGGCCGGCCGAGAAATGGGGCCAATATTTGGGACCATTGTTATCTGGCGATTTACAAGCTGCTTACCAAGCAGCAACTTTACAAGGAGCAGTTCCCTATGCTGAAATTAAGAAGTGTATCCTAGAAAGACTAGGCATAGATGATGAAACTTATAGGGTGAAGTTAAGACAGATGAAAGAAGGTCCCCAAGAAACTCCACATGCCCTATACTTCAGAGTAAAAGACATGACAGATCGGTGGCTTAAACCTGCTACTACAGATAAAGATGGAATCATGGCAAAGATCTATTTAGAGCAATATCTGACCTCTTTACACCCACCCATTCAAAGATGGGTGCGACAGCAGGCAAACCTTACTCTGGAAACTGCTGTTGAAATAGCGAGTGCCTATCATAGGGCTTTAGATTTCCACAAAGGAAAGGAGGAGTCTCCAGGGAAACCAGGAGGTCATATAGGAGCTAAACATCCCCGTCCACCTCCGTTAATAATAAAACCTGAATCCTTGACTTTCATACCAAGTGCCCCCGCTATTAGTGCTCCTTTTCCAACCCGACCACCTTCTACCGGCCCACAATGTTTTCAGTGTGGAGGGATGGGACATATGGCTAGATTCTGTACTCAGAAGGAAGAACCCATGGAAATAGGGATGGCCCGTAACTATTATTGTTCCCCTACAGAAAGGAAACCACCCCCGTACAGGTGTACAGTTTCAGTGAATGGACAACCTTTAACTGCTTTGGCCGACACGGGTTGTCTACATAGCGTAGTCAGACCTCAGGATTTGGGGACAAAGCTAGGACCTATAGATGGAATGGTAGCCATTAAGTGTGTTCACGGGGACACTAAACCCTACCCCACTGCTCAAGTGCATATCCAACACTCTCAGGATGAAGGTACTTCTATGACTGTAGGCCTTATACCCCGATTACCTGAACAAGTAATCCTAGGCAATGATTATCCCAAATTGACTCAGCTGTTACAGAGTGCTCCTGTGACCGAAGAAGATTGGTTATCTACCGCACCTTTCTCCACTGATGCTGGGAAGGAATGGCCTTCGTCTAAACAAAGGAAAAGTAGAAAGCAAAGAAGGTCAGAAAAAGGGAAAGTTCCTATTGTTATGCCTGTTATTCCCGAAGAGAATCCCTGGGAGACAGACAGGAACTTTCATGCTGCCCAAAGAGAGGATCATATACTCCAAGAAGCATGGAGTAAAGCATATGAAACTGAGGATCCACAACATGTATGTCCATATTTTTTTGTTAAAAGGGGTTTATTATACAGAAAAGGTGGTCCTAATCAGAAAGCTCAGTTGTTAATCCCCAAACAATTTCGGGACAAAGTGTTGTATCTAGCCCATAGTCATCTATTGGGAGGTCACTTTGGGGCGGATAAAACGGAGAAAACCATCCTTGAGAGGTTTTATTGGCCAGGGATTTATCAGCAGGTGAAACAATACTGTAGGGAATGTCCAATATGCCAGAAACATAGCCGATACCAACCCCCAAAAGCGCCTATGCGACCCCTCCCTATTATTGATGAACCATTTAGTCGAGTGGGCATGGACATAATAGGACCCTTACTACCATCACGCAGCGGGTGTCGTTATGTTCTGGTGCTTGTTGATTATGCTACTCGATTCCCAGAAGCAGTACCTCTTCGCCGTCCAGACACTACCAACATATCCAAAGCCATGATTGGGATTTTTTCTAGAGTAGGGTTTCCCAAAGAGATCCTAACAGACCAAGGGACCCCGTTAAAACAAATAAAAACAGCAGCATATCACCCCCAGACAGATGGCTTAGTGGAGAGATATAATGCCACTATTAAGACCACATTAAAAAAATTATTGGCGTTAGAAGCACGCAAATGGGAAGATATGCTTCCCCTAGCTCTCTTCGCCATTAGATGTAAGGAACAGAGAAGTACTGGATATTCTCCTTTTGAGCTGTTGTACGGACACAAACACCCGGTACTTTACTTGACATGGCTCAAGAACAATGGGAAAATGAACCTGACAATATAAAACCTCTGCCAGAATATGTTTCCAACTTAAAAACACATTTGAGACAAATTAGGGATATTGTCCGAACCAATCTGGAAAATGCTCAGAGCAATCAAAAAGGACAATATGACAAAGGCACTAAGAATAGATCCTTCCAGATAGGAGACCTTGTGTTACTTATGATGGCTACTTCAGATCAAAAATTATTGGGACAATGGCAAGGACCTTATAAGGTCATTGTACAGGTCACTCCAGTCACCTACCGCATTGAAACTGATGCAATCAAACATGTAACCCAAATCTATCATATTAATTTGCTTAAAAAATGGGAGGGACCAGCACCTGCAACGGTGAATGTTGCAGAGACCTCAGTCCCTTTGTTCCAACAAAGTATTGATATGGAATTACCAATTTCACAGAAGGAAGAGTTGAGTCAAAGGTTACAATCCTTGTCCCATGTCTTTTCTAAATAACCAGGGAGGGTTACTCTGATTGAACATGTCATTAAAACGCCACCGGGGAAAAAAGTGAAGTTAAGACCATATCGTATCCCAGAAGCCCGCCGACAAGTGATACAGGATGAAATAGAAAGCATGTTACAAACGGACATTATTGAACCATCCAGGAGCGAATGGAATTCTCCCATTGTACTTGTACCCAAACCGGATGGTTCAGTCAGATTTTGTATTGACTTCCGCGAAGTAAACAAGATTTCTGATTTTGATACCTACCCCCTCCCTCGGGTGGACGAAATGGTGGAAAGGATAGGGAGAGCCAAGTATATCAGCACCTTAGATTTATGTAAGGGATACTGGCAGATACCCATCAAAGAGGAGGACAGAGAAAAAACTGCTTTTTCAACCCCTGATGGATTGTACCAATTCAAAGTAATGCCATTCGGCTTACATGGGGCACCGGCCACATTTCAGAGAGCTATGAACATAATACTGAGACCCCATAACAACTACGCTGGAGCCTATATTGATGACATCATCATATATAGTGATAGTTGGGACCAGCATCTGGCACATCTTTGTCAAGTAGTACAAGCTTTGGGTTCCTATGGACTAAGAATAAACCCTGCCAAGAGTCATTTGGCTGCTCAAACAGTAAAGTATTTAGGGTACCTGTTAGGAGAGGGAGTGATAAGACCACAAACATCCAAACTAACAGCTATTTCTCAAATTCCACTGCCCAGGAACAAAAAAGACTTGAGAGCCTTTTTAGGGTTGTTAGGGTACTATAGAAGGTTCATCCCTAATTTTTCACAATTGGCAGCTCCACTGACTGACCTTCTACAGAAAAATAGTCAGACGGAAATAATCCTAAAATCTCCACCAGTTGAGGTAGTGAGAGCATTCGACACTTTGAAACATTATTTAACCTCAGATACTGTTTTGATCAGTCCTGATTACAATAGACCATTTATCCTACAGACAGATGCCTCTGATCAAGGACTGGGAGCAGTTCTGTCTCAGGAAACAAAACAAGGGGAGAAACCGATACTATATATTAGTCGCAAGCTGTTTCCACGAGAAAAAAATTATGCGACCATTGAAAAAGAGGCCTTGGCCATCAAATGGGCTATTGAGTCTTTGAGGTACTATTTAGAAGGGAGGGAGTTTACTCTTTTCATGACCACGCCCCTCTAGAATGGCTAGCAAGGAATAAAGGCCATAACGAAAGAGTACTTAGATGGTTTCTGTCTTTACAACCATATAGATTTCAGACTAAACATAGAAAAGGAAAAGAACAAGGTAATGCAGACTTTTTGTCCAGATATCCCCAAAGTACAAACTCTAGTAGAAGGACAGCAAGGGAAAGGGGATGTGAGAAGGAGGTCGGAGTAGATGAAAATCGTACCTTATGCGAACCGCAACACCCAAGCTCCTTTGCTGTGTCTTCCCAGGAGCTCGGAAACAACGTAAGCAGTACCCCGGAAGAGGAAAGGACTCAACCCGGATGCGATACGGCGGGGCGAATGAGGATCCGCTATTTAGGACCAGGGGCGGAGACTGGCGGCGTTCTCGCTGAAGACGGAGAAAGAGATTCCGGGACAGAGACGGAGAAAGAAGACGCGGGACTCGTAAAAGGGGCAGGAGCCCTTGCTGACGGTACGGACCCGGTGCGAGAAGACGCGGGACTTCAGGAGAGCCAGCCCAACACCGAACAGGACGTCGACGAAGACAGCTGGTGTGAGGACTGGTGGTGTCCGGTGGATGCTGGAGAGAGGCCGTGACTCTAGGAAGAGTTACGGCAGGGTCGGTGAGTGACATCGGCTCAAGGGTACTAAAGAGGGTAGCGGGTGGTAAAAGACACGGGGTGGAATGCTGTTTGTTAAGGGGTATTGATTTGCATGTGTGTATCTGTGCATGTCACGAGACCGCGACCGGAAACACTGTTATAATCACTGGACTCTGTGGTTGCAAGACGGTAGCACTTACAGGACTCTTGGGTTGCATATCTTTAATTCATACAGCTGCGTGCAAAGTAAAATCCACATAAGCGCTCCGGTTGATATCCTAGAACTTAGCACCACTCGTCTTGGTGAATACTGTCCAAGCTCCTTTCTTAAACACCTTGAAAGCCTTTATAGAAATCCTGAACTTCATTACTACTTGGTGACTCACAACTGCCTATATACACAAAAAGGTGTGGTGAAGGGTAAACGATGCTCTAATTTAAAATTTATCCTTCACACGATACCCTCATTTATTTCCCCCTTCTCTTATGAGCCACCGGGGAGGACCACCACGTCATGAAGACAAGGGGAAGACCACAGGGGCCCTTTCTTCACCTGACACCTCCTCGGATACGTCGGAAGACGAAGAAAAGTTTGAGGACTCTTTTCAATCTCCCAACAAATCACCACTTTTTGTTAATAAACCTACTTCCTTTAAACCACCACTACCGCCTCCACGCCTGTTTATCAAACCCGCCCTCTTACAAGGATCTCTTTGTTTGATTTAGTACCTAGTAAAAGACACACAATTTGGTGGTTTACTCAATTTATTCGATGCCATACACCTTAGGATGATACATCAGACAATATAGTCACATTGTAAATAGTATCACAATGGTTGTGCATGGGAGAGTGACATGTGTTCCCAGTTTATTTATTTATTTATTTTTGGTCAATACAAATTGAGTTTGTTTGTTTTAGGGTTCTAGTATGTTTGCCCTCGTAGTCCTGATGAGGCCTGGATTGAACAGAGGCTGAACCGCGTCGACACACTCTTTGGAAGACTCCAAAACAAAAAATTGTGGAACACTGTATATAAAAAATCTATTTAAGAGAGTGCTATTTTTGAGAGAGGTCAAAAGTGGTTAAACCTACAACACTCCTTTTTGGTTTAGGTTTTGCTTTGTTTTAGTGATCTAAAGTGAAGGAATTTTATGTTAAAAAATGATACATTGACATCCTTGTTTAAAGAAGTGGGGCATTAGAACCGTGAGTTTGGTTCCTAAAAGAAGTGTATATATGTAAAACAAATGTATATGTGTTTTGTTTGTATATATGAATTGTGTACAGTTTTGTTTAATGTAAGATACCAATAATCAAGGTTTAATGTGGTTTAATTAAAAAATAAGTTGAATTACACATTTGATTGTTCTGTGCATTTGGCTATCTGCTTGGAGATACTCTTTGTCAAAAATGATTGCAATTTGTTTTGTGAATGATTAACTTAAGATTGGACAATCGATGGTATCCAGTCTTATAACTAGGCAGACATAATAGTGGTCCGTAGGCTTTACCTTGTTTTTCCTTTGTTTGATACCCAAAAGCCTATGGGTTATATGGGTGACCCCTGCAGTTTATTCACCCTTTTCCATCAGCAGCATTCTACTGAAACCCTCTTCAGCTGGGTGAGGTGTCTGCTTGGGATGGCAAACTGGAAGGGACAGCATGTACTTCAAAATGAGTCGCTCAGAGTGGAAACAGAAGAGCACACGGACACAATGGAAGCCCTCGTTCAGGGCCGGCTTTAGCGCTCTGGCACTCAGTGTGACACTCTGCTGGTAGCCCCCCAAAAACCTCCCTCTCCACGAATTCCCTCACTACCACACTCCACAAGTGCCTCTCAGATTCCCCTAGCCCTCCTCTCACTTGCATTCCATCTTTTTTATAACGCTACTCATACCAGTGTAGGGTGTCTGAGCCCTTTACATCACATACACACTTTTGAATCATACTCGTGCAAATCAGTCTATAGGAAGTATTACATAAGACATTGAGGACTGTAAGGTGTTGGAGTCACATGTCACCAATACAGGTAGGCAGTATATTTTAAGACAGTTTAGTCGGGAGAAGCACAAACTCAGGATCTAAATGGTATCACAGTGGCTGGCTTTACTAATAAGAATGTATTTCTAGTCAAACCAACCGTTTTTAGTAACATTAGGATAATGAAAAACGTATCTTTTTAACATATTCCACACAGTCTGCATACAGCTCTTTGATGACAGCTCAGAGCTCACTGTGCTATATTAGGGCTGTAACTTATGAACTGCAAGAAACAAAAGGATCACTGTGACAAAAGCTGTGAGCCGCTGAGCTATCCACATGCAATTCAATTTGGTGATTGGCGTGGTGCACATTCTTATCAGCAGGGATATTAACCCTCTGCGCTATTTCATCACGAGTGGAACCTGCCACTACATAAAACTCGATTTAATTCCAGCAGGAACATTAATCAGCAGAGTTATTTTGACATTTTTATTGTTGTCTAAACACGTTGCCCCCCTCAACTCCCCCATGAGGTCAGCACCGAGTGCAGCTGCACTGGGCGCACCTGCGCAGAGCTGGCTCTGCCCTTGTGGCGCTTCAATGTTTATTATTCTGATTGCATCGCACTGATGCAAGCAACAGAACCACACCCAGCACTAATGATCACGCCCAACTCCTTTTAAATTTAATCTATCACAAGGTAACAGGAGTAAATCATGGGATGTTTTTTTATCTCCGACAGAGCCTATTTCTAATTCCAATGACCAACATTAATCATTAACCTTGGGTTCCGGAGTAGTGTGCTACTCGCCAAAAATAGCTTCATCGCCTGGTCAGGGGTAGTAAGTTCTATATAACTTCAATTTAAAAACAATTATCCAATGCACCAGTAGAAGAGAGCTAAGAGCACTGTGTGCAGACTCCTTGTGTAAGAACTTACCGCTTGGTATCCGCATTCAGCAAAGAGGCCTGTTGCGTCTGCCCTCAATTTTATGTTCAAGATGAACACAAAGGGCAAAGTCCATCGTGTACAACTGGAATAGTCAGTCTGTCAAAATACTTTATTTTGATCATACAGATCAACAAAGTAAAAATATAAAACAATTTACAAAATACAGAATAAATATAAACAGACCAGCTGTATGTCATAAAACAAGAGAAAATATTAAAACAGAGCAGCTGATGGGCTGAACACACTTACAATTTGCAAAACCCTCCACTGATTTCATCCCTATTATAGTTCCTCGGATAATAGCTATCATATCTTAAAGGCACTTACATCGCCTTATCCAGATTGCCATAAACTGAACAGCAGAACAAGCCCCCTGAAGCCAGAGTTACTTGGCTTTCTCCTGTACAGTGCTGGCAGAGCACTAGGAAATCTACACTGAACGTGGAATGAGTGCACTAGCACACAACTCGGCAAGCGATTCTAGCACCTTAATGCCGTCTGTGATAGGCTGCACGATATTGAATCCCAGCCACTTCGCTTTTCAGTGGCACCTAATACTTTAGAAGCCGCTATCCAGGATCAGAAAACATTTACTGCTTTGTTAGCTTCCGTTGTAGAAAAAAGGATGACGTCCAAACACTGGCCTTGGTAAAGAAGAACATATGGTAACTGAGTGCAAATGCTATGACAAGTTAGATTACAGAAGACTATTTTTATGTAAGTAATGAGAAAGTGTACACCTCATTTGAAAAGCAATGTGACACAATACAGAGAACAAGGAGTATTTACATCACCATTACCCCTGGTGGGAGAGACTGGAGTCCACGTGCAACACTATAGGTATGCTGGAGTAGGAAGACAATTTACAAGTTTACAATGGGAGTGTGTGTGAAGTTATCACCCTTCATGGTAGGGGAGAGTTAATAGAGGCTCATCTAATTGCCAAATAATTGTGAGTCAAGGTTGTTAGAACCGCACTATGGATAGGGATGACTGGATCTGCAATAGTGTGTACTTTAGTGCTATTTAGATTTCCTAGATTAGCCTACGAATAGAAGCTGGTATTCATTACTTAAAGGACCTTTGAAGTGCTTTAGGGAGTGCACAGTTACACCCTTGACTCACAGTTACCGACAACTTACTGCTAACCTTCTTAGGCAGACGGCATTGATGTTCTGATGAGACCCGCAGATTGACACAAGTAGGATGGAAACGTCGATAGTAAAGCTTTGGTATGCCTCTGAAGCATAGGGACACCATGTCTCTGAATGGATTCTCACTTTGAACAGTCGAACATCCCATTGCTTATTCTCTCTTTCTCAGTTGTACATATTTTCACTACTAGAGCACCGCATTGCAAGCATTATTACTAATGGGATTTCTTTTAATGTGAAATGTTTGCGGTCAATACAGTTTGAGATGCGCCTACTGCAAAAGTGGATCCAATATTTTGTGCATTATATATATATTTTTTCAAAACTCTTTTTATTGATAGATCGCACATAATCAATAGTTAGCAGCACTCCATATCCCGGAGGGGCTGCAAGCAAGCAATTGTCATCAAATACAGCAATCCATATTTTATCATATAACAAAACCCTTAACTCCCGACCCATCTAAACCCTCCTCCCACCACTACCCTTCCCCCCAACCCGGATTCCCCCTTCCCCCCGGCACAGTGTCATCTACATCCTGCAAAGAAATAATGAGTTACATATATAGTGCTGTACATGGCATGACGCTCCTAGAACCCCTCTACAACAGTCCGTCGGTGTCTCTTGGCAGTGCTGGCGGTTCCAGCATTATGGCCCTGTAGTCTGCCCACCTCTTCCATATTTTGTAATGCTTTCTAGGGCAGCCTCTGGCTTCGAAAATTGGCCTTTCTAACCCCATACAAAAATCTAGGCCCTTTTTCCACACCCCGATCTTAGGAGTCTGGGGATCCTTCCAGGCCTGAGCCACGTCCCGCTTTGCAACCACTAGACCCAATTTGAGCAGATATCTCTTGTAAATGTTGCCTCCCACTCCATCAAAGATGTGGAGGAGCCCCAGTCCGGGAGTGCGCGGGAGGTCCCAACCCAACACCTCGGCCAAACAATCCCACACTCCTGTCCAGAATCTAGTCAAACCACCACAGCTCCATACTGTATGTATAAAAGTTCCTATCGCATGTCCACAGCGCAAGCATTCAGGGGACTCAATCAATCCAGCACGCCAAAGCCTTTCCCTGGTGTAGTAAACCCTGTGTAGGTATTTAAATTGAATAAAGCGCAGGCGCACAGCAATGGCCGTCCCTCTTGGGGACTCAAGGGCCTCTCGCCAATCCTCCTCCTCCAGCTCCCCCACATCTCCTTCCCAAGTCTCCCTCAGTTTCTGTAGTGAGGAGGAGCAGTGTGTGACTAAGGTTTGATAGATGCAGGATATTTTCTTGTCCTCTAGGTCTCCCATGAACAGTTTGGCCTCTGTTGGGCTAAACTCCGGCAAGGAGTCCAAGCCCTCCAGAGTAGGTGTAATGGCGTGGCGGAATTGTAAATACTTGAAAAACTGCGTTCTGGGCATATGGAACACCTCACTGAGTTCCTGAAAGGACTTGAGTGTTGTGCCGTTTAGGACGTGGCCCAAAGTGGAGATCCCTATGGAGTCCCAGCCCCGAAAGCCCTCCAGCGCCATTAGCGCCGGCAGTCGACTGTTATGCCAGAGCGGGATCTCCTCCGTCAGTCTACCCCACCACCCCATACGGCGCAGTGTCTGCCTCCAAATCTGGAATACCACCTGGGTGGCCCTGGGCAACCCCTTCTTCAGCCGTGCGGAGTAAAGAATGGTATGCAACGTGTTCGGTTCCATGAGGTATCTCTCGAGGGCGTATGCTGGGTCTCCTCTATCCCCATACCACCATTCATTTAGGATAAGGAGGTGGGACGCCTGGTAGTAGGACAAAATATCAGACGTCGCAAGCCCTCCGCAGTACGTAGACAGAAAACACGTACGTAGGGCCACCCTCATGGCTCCCCCCGCCCACAAGAACTGGTTTAGTGCCGAATTTACTTGACGGAACCATTGTGGCGGAATCAAATATGGGTGGTTCTGAAGCTGGTATAGCAAGCGTGGAAGGGCAACCATTTTAAAGATGGCCGACCTGCCATTGATATTGAGGGGCCTACGAGACCAAGACTTCATGTCCATCCGAACTCGGTCCCAAACCAGAACCACGTTACGCTCCCAAGCAATAACTGGGGATGTCGTCAGAAAGACTCCTAGGTTCATGAGACCGCCGATAGCCATTTGTAGTGGCGAGGTCCATGAGCCGAGTCCCCCAGGGTCGCCCAGCACCCACAAGGTGGATTTGCGCGGGTTTAGGTATAGTCCCGATACTTCGCCAAAGACTTTCATAATTTCCAAGACTCGCAGTCCCGACCTGTTCAGGTCCGTAAGGAAAAACAGGACGTCGTCCGCATAGAGCGCAAACCTGTCCGACGGACCCGTCTCCCACTCGAGGCCCCGTACTTGTGCGTCCATCCGGACCCAAGCGGCCAGTGGCTCCATGGCTCGGGCGAAGAGGTATGGCGAGAGGGGGCATCCCTGTCGAGTGCCTCGTTGTATGGAGAAGACCGCTGACGTAGCTCCAGCCACCCTCACTGAGGCCGTCAGATCTGTATAAAGTAGCTTCAGGTAGGACATGAACCTTGGCCCCAGGTTGAGGCGAGAGAGAAGTGCAAAGAGGTAGACCCAGCTCAAGAAATCAAAGGCCCTGTCTATATCAGCTAGGAATAGCGCCGCCTGGGCCCGGAGACCCCCAATGGCTTCGATTGCCACATGCGCGCGCTTGATGTTATGCCGTGTTGCCCTGTGAGGCATAAACCCGGCCTGATCCGGATGAATCAAGTCCGTTATTAGGGGAAGTAGCCAGTTCGCAAGCGCCTTGGCCAAGATCTTGGCCTCAATATTTAGAAGCGAGATCGGGAGATACGACTCATGTCGGTCTGGGGGCCTTCCGGGTTTGCAAAACACTACAATCTCAGCATGTCTCCAATCGGGCAGCAGGAGTCCTCGTTCCCTCGCTTCCTCCAAGGCCCTCTGATAGTGGAGTCCCAGCTGGAGATGGTACTTCCTGAAGAACTCGCTCGGGAACCCGTTAGGGCCAGGGGCTTTGCCGGTATTAAGTTCCCCCAGGGCCGCACCCAGCTCTTCCGCGGATAATGGGAGCTCCAACCGCTGTCGCGCCTCCTCGGGGAGCGCACGTGGCGGGAGGTCTGCAATAAATTTATCAATGTCCGGCGCCAATAGGCATTCCCGTGTGGCGTATTTGGCTGCATAGTATTGAGCGAAGCTGTTCGCCAGCTCCCCTGCCGATGAAATCGGGGCCCCAGTATCATCCCTGAGAGCCGGCAACACCGGCATTTGTGCTGAGGCTTGGCAGAGTCTATGCAGCATTGTGCTCGACTTATCGCCCCACTGGTAGATCCTACTCCGTGTCGCCAACCACAGCTGTCGGGCCTCATCTAGCAGTAAGGATGCATAAGACTGCTGAGCCAAGAGAAGTTGCCCCACCTCCCCACCATCCCCAGTCGCTCTGCAGCGTGATTCAAGTAGTTCAACCGCCGCAGCGGCATTCACTAGCTCCTCTCTGCGCCTCCTACGAGCCGCCGCACACCAGGCAATGTCCACTCCACGGAGTGTGGGCTTTAGAGCCTCCCAGAGCGTCGTGGCATCCTTCACTGAGCCTAAGTCGTCTTCCCAATAGTGGGCTATAGCCTCTCCCATGTAAGTTTGGTAGTCCTCCTGCTGTAAGCTCCACTCCGAGAAGCGCCATCTAAACGGCTGTCTCGCCCTGTCTAGAGTGATGTTTACCGTGACTGGGGAATGATCAGATAGTCCCCGCGGCAGGATAGCCGCGGAGTCGATCCTCTCAAATATGTAGTCGAGTCTAGAAAACGATTTGTGAACTGTTGAGACATAGGTATATTACCGCTTCTGGGCGTGCAGATACCGCCATGTGTTTATCCAACCCATCCCCTGCACCATATTGCCTAGTTTAGTAGGTGTGTCCACCGGTTGGTTATCTCCTGGTCTACATCTATCCATGCGGCTGTGCATAACATGATTCCAATCGCCCCCATTCATGGCCAGACCCTCCGGGATCTCAGTCCACACCGTAAACAGTTTCTCTACTAGCGACCACTGCAGCGGGTGTGGGGCATACACACTTCCAATCACCAGGGCCTCCGCACCAATCATTCCTTTAATAAACACATAGCGACCCTGCGGGTCCACCCACTGTGTCGAGTGGACGTAGGCCAGTCTACGGTGAATCAATATGGCCACTCCTTGAGACCCCCTCACAAACCCAGCATGATAAACCTGATAATATCCATATCTCTGCAGGCTAAGCGTCTTGTTACCCAGCAGGTGGGTCTCCTGTAGCAAGAGAATGTCAGCTCTCTCCCTTTTCCCCAATCGTAGAACTGCCCCTCTCTTAATTTTGTCCAGCATTCCCCGCACATTCCAACTCAGCACCCGCACAGAGGCCCTAGGGGCCTGTAGTCCAGCATCCTCAACCGCCATCCAACCGCAGACACATCACCGGGTCCCACAGAGGGCGTATCTGGCATGCACATAGCAGAAACAAGGATCTCAACGACACCATGCCAAGTAACTCCACTTCCCCCCAACTCCCATCCCACCCTCCCTTCCTTCCCAACTTCCACCCTCCAGACCCCTAGTCATCCCCCCCAACTCCCTTTCAACTCCTCGGCCTCCCCCCCATACCTCAGAAACGTTGAAGTACCTGTCGCGGCATGGGTTATCGTCGACCTCCAACGGGAGGTCGAGGACTCTCTATCCCAATGGATCCCCATAAACTACCCACCCAGTCCCAACTCTATCCCCCTAGGGTTTGAACTCCTATGAACTTGGGGAGTGAGCCCGCCCTCCCTGTTGTCCCCCCCACCCCCACCAATCCCATTACCGCCAACCTTAGGCCTTCAAGGCACATCCAATATTGAGTTTTAAATGTTGCTCAGTTCGTAGCGTGAAGTCCCAGGGTGACTCAGGAATAATACATAGTTCCTAGCGCCATTGTTTGTCAACAGAAATCAATCCTTCAGTGGTTCGACGGTTGGGTGCCGGGAGCATCGGCAGCCTCTGCTGCGCCTTCCTTAGATGGAGATTGTTTTTTGGATCGGTTTCTCCAGTTGCTCCTACTCCGCGATCGTCGGGGGGTCCGCGGCGGCGCCGTCGTGGAGGATGAGTCCGAGTCTCGGCCCGGGGGAGTGTGTACCCTGATTCTGACCGTTTCATCCGTCCGATTGAACACCTTCTCTGGAGTAGTGAAGAACAAGGTGCGGGACTGGAATTCTACTCGTAGGCGAGCCGGGTAGAGCAAGGCATAGGGGATCTTGAGGCCACGTAGGCGAGCTTTGGCCGCTGTAAAGGACTGCCGCTGTTGCTGTACCAGTCTAGTATAGTCTGGAAATATCAGGATTGAGTGGTTTTCAAACTTCGGAGGCTCCTTCACTCGCGCTTGCCGTAGAATGGTGTCCCGGTCGTAGTAGTTCAGTAGTTTGGCTATCACCGGTCTGGGGCGAGCACCAACCAGTGGTTTCTGGACAAGCGCTCGATGTGCACGTTCAATTACAAAGCAGCGGGAGAGGGAGTCCGGCGGAAGCCATCCCTCCAGCCATTGCGTTAAAAATGCCTCCATGTTGCCCTTCTCACAGCCCTCCGGAAAACCAACAAATCTCAGGTTATTCCGCCTGGCCTGCCCCTCCGCGTCCTCCACTCGGAGTGCCAGGCCTCTTTGAATCCCCTCCATGCTGGCCACCTTCTTCTTCAGGGTCGCCACATCGTCTTCCACTCCCGTTATTCTGGTCTCTCCCTCAGTTATACGGGCCACGGCATTTCTCAGGTCCTGGCGCAGCAGTGTGACGTCTGCCCCAACTGCCCCGATCTTTGCATCCAGCATGTCTCTGGATTGCGTGATGGCTGCCATTAGGGCCGCGTTGTCTGGCCCCTGCGGCTGCTGGCTCCCATGGCCCCCGGCGCTCCCACTGAGCCCGGTGAATTTGTCTATAGTGCCCTGTTTCGAGGCACCCCCACCGCTCCCGACTCTGGTCATCGTGAATTGCGACTGGGGATCCTACTCCTGGATCCGCTGTGTGTGCCTCCCAGTCCTTGTCACAAGTGTCGGGCGGGGGCTCACCTCACCAATATGTTGCTCCTTCACAAGGCCCAGCAGGCCTGCCAGACATTCAGTCTCTGCCACTCTCGGCTCCCCACCAGCCTGTACTGACTCTCCTAGCTTGCGGCTAATGTCTCCAACAGCACCGCATTCGTCACCATCCAGCTACGGATTCTGGTGCCCCGCCGACTCGGGGCCCACCCCCAGGTCCATGCAGTGCCGTCCGCGGCCTAGGGCATACACTCCACCACTCTTCGCCACTCCGGGGGCCCCTCCGCTGGCCCCTCCGCGCGCCCCAACTTGCAGTGGGGAGGCCTTCTCGGCGCAGAATGTATGAAGAGCTAGGTGTGCCGCCGTCCGGACCCGGTATGCACCCCACTGCGGTAAATACAGCTGTGTGATCTGGTCTCGAGTGGGCCCGGCCCCCGGCGGTGGCCCACAGTTGCTCATCTTAGGCCCACTGCCCCTCCGCGGCCCGAATTGGCCACCGAGCTGTCTGGTGCCAGTCCCGACCCGCCTCTGCTCCACTTCTGGCCCTCGCTGCCCACCCGGGGGGCACACCTCCTCACCTTCGCTGGAGCACTGCAAATTTAGTCTCCGGCGTCAGGCCGCTGGGTAGGCCGCACCGTCGCCGCCGTCCCGAAAACTCTGCCAACTCTCACGGCCCCGGGCACCTGGTCACGCCCGGCGGGGTCGGGGAATTGTTGGATCATCTCCGGGGCACCACACTGGACCGAGCGGCTCCCGCGCCACCCGCCCCCGCAGTCCGCCGCCGGGCCTCACGAAACTTGAGGTCCCGGTCTCTGGGCTCGATGCAGGCCGCGCTGTCTCGGGGCTCGAAGAGCAGCCACCAGAGCGCCGCCGCGCCTCGGAAATCACTGGCCGGAGTCGCCGCTGGCCACCGCAGCTCGCGCGCCCCACTTGGTAAGCGTTGGGCGGGAGAGGGACAGGATAATCTCTCGGATTCAATGTCGGCGGGACGGAGCTCGTCTAGGCTGCGTCCGCCATGCTGGCTTCCTTGGCCACGCCCCCTTGTGCATTATATTTTTAACCCATTATTCTTTCAAATTTGTTTTAGAGTTCCAAGTGTAATAGTTATATGCACTTCCTTTGAATGAAACCAATATAACTGCTGTCCCTTTGCTTCTTCCAGGACCAATAAAGCATGAGAGTTTGGTGTTTCACATCAGTCGGGCACAGAATTGGAGTTAAAGGACTTCTGCAACAGAGAACTTTTCCAAGGTGATGTCCCAGTGCCCTTTGAAATTCACAGTGCCACTAGGAACACCCACTAAGGTATCTAGGTATGCAGCAGAGGGGCAACTATGACCTGTGACAGAGGAACAGACAAGGGCATCATGAAAAATATTGACACTGTAAGGCAAACATCTTTTTCCAAACACAAGTCCTGTTGTACAGTTACGAAAGGAAGACCTTCAAGAGATTAAAAATACATATATAGGAAGAACTGTAGAGGCTTCACTCTAGTGCCCTGCAAAATTCAGAGAAGCCCTTGATAGGGTTTTCAGAATCTTCTCTCAGCTCAGGCAATCAAAGAATTCTCGAAGTCCCTCCTGAGTGAGACGTGACTGGCAGGACGTGATCCTGCGGTATGATTCACTTTCTGTGCATCATCTTCTCTTGCAAGTTTTTGGGTGTTGGATTTGTGTTGAGCTGCATGAACCTGCATATCCAAAGGGCTCCCTCTTTGATCTTCTGCCGACTTGTGTTGTGGTTTACTTCGAAATGTGGGCTTTTCTACAGCTTGTGGTTGCCTGCGGACCCTACAAAACCAAAGGGGATGATGGACGGAGTGCTGAACATTGCACAAACTCACCCCCAGTCAACTGATCTGGGTTTAATCCATCATCATTCTTTAGCTCACTCTGCCACCCCAGTTCAGACATGGGCATATGCAAATCAGTCTGACCCTGTGCCTCATGGGAACAGTCCAGCCCGAACTGCCAAGCCATGTCTTCCCTGGACTGGAAACAAGCATCCTGGGACAGGTTTCTACACTACATTTGTGTTAAATCTCTTGAATTGTTTGTAACGGGAGAAAGTGTTGAAAATTGGCTTTAAATATAGATAGATAGATAGCTATTCACTGAAAAAATACAGTTATAGGGTCAGTAATATGACATTTGCAAGTTATGGTATGCAGAGCACATCATAACTCAAGCTGTAGTTGATAAACCCCAGCTGCACACCCACTTCAGCTGTGTGCTGGGGTGGGGCGCCACTGGGCCAACTGCTGCAGGCCCCACATCCCAACCTTCTGCCTGCCGATCACTGGGGAAAATTGTGTCTTTTTCTGAATAAGAAATGACGGCTGCATGATTTCTATTTTTATGAAAATTGCAATTTTACTATAGCAAATTATTTTTTTTGTTTTGTGTACCCATTTCCCATGTGTCTCGGTACCCCTCAATACTCTCCTGGGGCTGGGCAGCTCTCACAGCGCCTCCCCTTTGCTGTGTATTTTTTATTCCACAGCGCTAAATAGCGATTTTGTACAAAATCACAATTTTCAAGATGGTAGAATAGAGATTGATCAGCTTCATCAAAATTAGTTTGAAAAAAATGGAAATGTAATTAAGAGAAACCCCAATTTGGAAAATTGAGATTTTAAATGGACAAGATGTACAAACGTGTCAACCCTTTCAAACTCAACTTGTAACTTTTTCAAACGTTAATATTTCAAAAACTACTGAACGTCTTTCGTGGGCGGGGGAGAGAGAAAGAGAGGAATTGTTTTACAGCATTAAGCATTATATCAATCTTCATATCATTATGATTGAGCAGTATAGTGACCATTATATAACTCGACACAATACGTTTACATCTCAATGTGGAAATAATGCCACCAAGGGGTCCAAATTTTAATGTTTTTTTAGTGCAGCCCAGCAGACCTTTAAAATGTTTCTTCAGCCTCGGCAGGGAAGTCCACACTTTTTGTCTATTCATGTTAATAGGGGCGGCTTCTCGTGTTACGCCTCTTTTGGCTCTAAGGTGCCAAAAGACAACACTGCTTTGGACTTTGAGGCTTTTCCAATTCATTGAACAGTTACAACGGTATCATACAGGAGTTAGGATAGATGGGCTTCCCCACTACATTTCAGAGAACCCATACTACTCCTCTCCAGTGTTGAGCAATTACTTGGCATTCCCTGACTGCACAAAAGTAAGTTCCAGAGCTATTTTTGCACGGTCCGCAGTTAGGATTCAGAGCAGGACCCATTTTCCACAGCCTGGCTGGGCAGTAATAGTATCTATGTAAGCATTTAAATTAAATGAGTCAGATGCTGGCCAATACAGTCGGAGGCCTCAGGATGGCATTCCTTACACCAACTCATCATCACTTAACTTGCCCAAATCTTGCTGTTATTTGTCCTGGATTAAAATAAGCGGGTCAGGTGCATTGATAATTAGGGACCAATTGAGTTGGCCTCGAAACATTCCCAGCGTCCAGGCTTGGCAGCCCGTCTTCTCTCTGGCAGACCCGGGTTTCCAAGTCGCGAATTACCCGACAGTGTGCGTTTATTTCAACATCTGATATTTGGAGGAATATATTTGCATTTCCTACTTGCAGCTGTTGCCGAGGGCTGGGCTTGGCTCCGCCGTTCCGTAGCACCAGCAGCAAAGGGCTGGGCTTTGCCCGACCGCTCCACCGGCCGGGCTTGGCTCCGCCTGGGTCCCTCCTACCCCGCGACCAGCACCAATGACGCCACAGACCAGCGCCAGGAGGCACATAAAGGCACCGTCGGTCCCGCGCGCGTCCCGCGGGACGCGAGCGGGTGCACGCCGGGAGAAGCCCGGAACAAGGGCGGGGCCATCTGTGGCCGTCCGTGGCAGGCCGAGACAGGGCAGGGCCACGAACCTTGGTTCTGGGACAAGCTCTCGACTTGGAAGATAGACGGCTTTGCCTTTGGTAACTGAGGCTGTTTATGCACTTGCCCAGCCGTACTTTATATACCCCGTCTAACATTTTAACTGTAGAACGTTCATTAACGCTTCCGGATTTTTGTTGTTGTGAGCACCTGAGAGTACCTGAGAGTTTATCATGTCTAAAGGTACCAACGTAAACACTCGTCCAGCCCTAGCTACTCTTGATAATTATCTCGTTAAGGTAGTAGATAAAATTAATAAAGAACGACGGCTCTCATTGGGGCGTGGAACCCCCTCTGTACCTTTAGTGAGTCCACCCAAGTCACCTATATCCCCGTCGACCTCTTTAGTCGATATCAGTTGTGACCCCAAGTTCCCTGTACCTCCAACTACAGCTACCCCGATTGTATCAGAGCCAAATTTGATCAAGCCCGAGCCCCCTCCAGATGCAATAGTATCTGACTCCCCGGCTCCTAGAGCCCAGAGGGTACTGAGATCTGGGAGGAATATCGGTAGGACAAATATCCCAAAACGGGGGGAAAACATAATAAAAAAAGATCGGAGCCTCCACCAGACAGAGTTATAAGCGACCCTGTAGCTGTTGTTAATAATTCTAATGTACAATTAGACCCTGAATAGCTAGAGCTTTTGATTAGCATCATTGATGCAAAGCTTGACAAAATTATTAAACCCCTAATTGAGAAACTTGATACCATCTCGAGGGAGGTACTAAGGTTGGGTGGCCTTTTGAGCTTACACACTGGGTCTAATGTTAGCCCTGAAGTTAGCTCAAGGGCTAATGGTCCTACAAAGGAGAGCGTAAGGACACCAGATGAGGGACCACGCCCAGTTACGGAAGCTGTATCCAACCCAGCACCTGTGGTGTGTTTAAAGACCCCTTTTGCCTTAGCTCCAATGGATAATTCAGGGCCACCCAAAAAGAAGATTAGGCGATATGGTTACTTGTAACCTGACCTTCCCCCAGACTGTGCACCATATGTGGCAGTTCTGACTAACGTCCCACCAGTCAGGGAGACAGGGATATATGGCAACTTGGAATCACATGAATCACTGAAGAATAAAACAGTGGGTTGGTTGAACAGAGAGTGTGGTGTCCCAGTCGCCCTGTCCGATCAGATTCTAACCACCTCTAGAACTAAATGGATAGGGAAATCACGTAAAGATATCAGTGGCGACTGTGTAATAGTTAATTTTAAAAATCCACATCTTGCCACTACCTCTTTGATCAGAGCTACCTCCCGCCCACCGAATGATCAGGGAATTTCACTTAGACCTCTGGGGTATTTTTATAGACATTTATTTGCCCAGCCCACACATGACCTTGGGGGGAGAAGAGGCTGTGTTGCTGGTATGTCTAGTGGTTTTGAGCTGGCAACTTCCAATCGTTACCAACCCCTGAGTGGTTTAGATTCCAACGATTGACTGAACTTTGACCAGGTCTCCTCGCTGCATGAATTAAATACTGTACCCTGTGATGGAGAGTTAGTTAGAAATGTCACAGGACTCGCTGAAACTATAAGTGAGAATTATGATTGCCGTAGGATATGCGATGCAGTGGGTGAATCTGTTGGGTGTACCGAGGGTCGTTTTGTAGCTGATAGGTCAAGTGTAACTCACCCTAATCCCAACGATATCCTGGACATTCAATGTATTAGCCCAACTATTACCATTGACGTTACCGATGGGCACCCAAGATGTTTTATTGCCAGCTGGAATGTTGCAGGCCTATTGTCTAAAGAGGACTGTTTGGGGAGGAAATAATTTGTTGGTCTATTCAATATTATTTTCCTCCAGGAAACTTGGTGCAAACATTTTACTGGCTATAATGGTTTTGTTTCCTACCAACTGCCCGCTGTGGCATCAACCTCTGGTAGAGCCAAGGGAGGGCTTTTGGTTTTGATCTCTGTGAAAATCCCAATAATTGTTAAAAAACATGTCTTAGTGGGGGCTCACTCTCAAATTTTATGGTTGACGCAAGATGAAGGAAGAAACATCCTCCTAATCAATTTTTATAATAATATATTCGACAACACCAGGCACCTGGTGGTCAATGCCTTAGAGAGTGCACTGGCTGATATTATAGATGGTTCGAATGTCATTTTTGATTTCATTTTGGCAGGGGATTTTAACACTGTTGTTTGCCCCCTCTCTCATCAAAGTACGTGTGGGGTTACCAATCGTGTAGGGGACGCTGATCTCCATTTTCCACATAACATGTATGGAGAATCTTTGAACAATCCGTTAGCAGCACATGATATGGAAATATTGGAGAATGAGAAGAACGATTTAGGGGAGAGTGTCCTCACTTTTTCAGGTAGAGGGGCAAATACTGTTATAGATTTTATATGTATGTCTTCTAACCTTATCCCCCGGAGTTTGGCCCCTAGGGTCGTGGATATTATGCTTAGCGACCATAACTGTATCACCATTGAAGTCACGCTCTGGAAAGGAAAACCTGTACCGGATTCGGGTATTATTGCTAACATTGAACGGTACTAGGTTAAGATGGAAAGTGGATAAAGCGGAATTGACGATTTAATTATTAATAGCTGCTTATCAGAAATCACTGCGATCCTTGAGCATGCTGACGTCACTGTTGATTTTATTGGATATTTTATTAGAATTAATACCATTATTGACAATAAGTTTACTAAAACAGCAGGGTCTAAGCCCAACCAACGCAGGGGATGGTTTGACCACGCATGTACCATTGCACTTAAAGAGCTCAAAGAGGCTCTGGCAGCTAAACCTAGAGTTGGTCAGGTGTCCCAGCTTAGAACAGATTATAAGATAATTTTAAAGCGAAGGAAGGCGGAGTTACGGCTTGAGGCCTGGGATAAATTGACTCTGGCTGCAGAATCAAAAAACTGTACCCTATTTTGGGCTACTATCAATTGCCCGTTCCTCAAAGATGAGAAGGTACCAGAACTAACTTCCATGGTCAATATGGAAACATGGATTTTAAGGACTGCAGTGACAGCAAACTGCTGTCACTGCAGTCCTTAAAAAACAGACTGCCTGTGCCAGGACTCAAAACAGAGCCCGTTAGAGACCCGTTTCGAGCCCACCTTAAAAAAACTGCCGTGCTCAGACCCCTTGAGACCCAGCCCACTTAAAGCCCTGCCTATGGAGTGAGTATTCCTTTGATAGATTGGCAAATCCCTTGATATGGTCGTCTTCCCATACATCTCCTAATTTCACGATGCTAAGCAAGTTTCAAGGTGCAAACTCTGCGAGGTTAGCTGTGTGAAAGATCTCTTTACCCTGGCACAGGTGTAGCCCCTGTTTGAGTGCAATGGTATTAGATCTGCTTTAAGGCCACTGTGTCAGCATGTTATGGCTATCCTGGTAATTGAAGGTAGTGCCTTTGGAATGTTTGTGCCATATAGGAGAAAAAGTATGTCATAATGTTGGAGGAGCTCTAATTTACGTCTGATTGTTGGGTCACTTCTGTCTATAACATACCAGCGATTTATTGGGATCAGCTGTGAATCGAGATAGTAAAGTCTGAGGTTAGCTGTGCAGCAGAACTGTTAAGCACCGGATTAAACCAACACTGTCCAGTGGCCAGCAATGAAATAGACAACGTTTATTATTACTACACAAGTGCAAACTTAACATGAGAATCGTGAGGAAAACACGGTTTACAGCCTCACACATTGCACACTACAATTACTTCAAACAAGGAAACAGACTCTTCAATAAGATTTTATTGTACTGCACAAATTTATCATCTTGGATCCTGGTTTTGGTTAAATATCTTTTTTTAAAACACACACAACAGTAATGCAATTGCATACACCAAATATGCAGATATGCATAGTTTAATATGCCATTTATTATCGATTGAGTGACGGGAATAATGACTTTAGAAAGTGCCTCTTTCTGTATGGTCTCTCCACAATTGTTTGCACTGATGCTGCTGTTTTTTTTACTTTGAAGTGCACTGCACCCTTCTGTCTAGGCCACAGTGCATGTGCCTTGGCCTCTCAAAACTATATGTGCAATTGGCTCCTCCCTAATTGGCATATTTAACTTACCTATACGTCCCTAGTATAGGGTACAAAGTGTACCCAGAGCTAGTAAGTTAAAGTTCATTAGTGGACTGCATCACTTATGATGCCACCACTAGAATGATAAGGAGAAAACCTGTCTCTAGATCTGCCACCTTACCCTAGACGGGCAGCTTTTGAACTGCCAATTCAAGATGGCAAAATAAACCCCTTTGCCAAGTCAACTCCTTCTATTTTAATATTTATTAGTCAATCCTCAGGAACGCTATCAGCGCACAATGCAGGGTGCTAATATTTAAAATTAAGGACATGTTCCCTTTATGTTTGACATGCCCCTACAATAAAAACTTTCAATTATAATTGTCACTGTAGAAAGGTTATAGTCACATTGGCTAACATGGAGTTATACTAGCCCACGCCCTAAGTGCTAACTTCCATTTGGGATCACCATACATAGCACTCCAAGGTATCAAACAAATTACTACATTAAAACGTACTTAACGCTGAAGTCAGATTTAAAGTACATTTTATATTAATGTGCCTTTAGAAAGTCATTACTTTCTTGCCCCAAAAGTACTAGCATCGGTTTGTGATTAACTACAGCAGTGGTCAACTGAGAGAGCATGCTGCCCTCCTGCCAGGAGGTGTGAAGCACTCCTAGGAAGTTGAAATAATGGGTCTGCTGGAGGGAGAAGGTGTGACTTCCTCCTGACAGGATGGACCAAGGGCGGTGGCCAAAGATGGCCCAGCTTCAAAGGGGCTAATGCCTACGAAAGACAAATGTGAGTCAAATATTAGCTTGTCCGCTCCTTTACATAGGTAGACAAGTTGACCTCTCCGTCAGAGGGGGAAAACACATTGCAGAGCCGGTTTTCCAGGAGGGGGTGAATAATTATCCTGGACAATCCTCAGAGGTTTGCTCAAAGCTCTGATGCTGGAAAGAAGGAACAAACATTTAGGATTTGGGCAGAGAGATATACAGTGAGATTGTTTAGTTCTAACTCTGCAAGGAATTATGGCACAAGGGGTCAGGTTGCTCAATGGGAATTGCAGCCCAATTGGCTAGGGACTCAAATTGGCATAAAAAGCAGCACCATTGATTTACAGCCTCAGAACACTGCAGGACTCTGGAAGGGCAGACGAATGACTGCACCTGCTGAACTTGTGGACCTCAGTAAGAGAAGTTGCACACAGGAAGATTGCACCTGTTAAACCAAGAGGGACTTCTCTAACTTTCGACTTAGCGGCAAGAGATCCCTAGGTCCTCCCACTCAAGGACTAGCAAGTGGTTTCCACAATCCGCTAGTGTAGCTGTGAGGTGCCTCCCAAGTCCTGGACCTTTGGCTGGTGCTAGAGTGTACTCTTCCTTCCCAAGGAACTAAAAGTTGCTTCCAATCCAAAGGAAAAATATACAGTTTTTTGTACACAGTGACTGAGGCTCATAGACTACTGCTTCTTGCCTGTTCAGAGGTAGCCTTGAGTGCCATCGAGAAGCAAGACTTCCCCTGTCTGTCGATGTCCAGCCCAACGCCGGTCTCAATCTGCAAAGAATATCACTGACCTCACAATCGAGGGAAAAAAGAACCTGAAAAGTTTCTGCTACAAATTGCGTTTCTGGTTGGCAGAGGTTTATCCAAGCAGGAACCACAATCCTAGTCAGGGTAGGTCACAACACAATCTAAATCATAGGTCTTCAAACTGTGGGGCGCGCCCCCTGGGTGAGGGCGCAGTATCCCCTCAGGGGGGCACGCACTCCACACCACCACTTCATCTTCCATTGTTGCCTCCAGGTGCCAGTTGTGTGTCTCAGCCATAGTCAGAGTGGAGATGCACGGGCGCTAAGAGGTGAAAAAAACAACAAAGCCTTGTTAACACGTGAATGGCCTTTTAAAGACCTGTGAAGTACTCGGGTGCGGCTGGCAGCTCAAAAACTGTCTGTGTGTGTGCCTGGAAGCTGCCTCAGCCCAGGCTGACACACACGACGATGGGGGGGAGATGTGGGGGGGTACAATGAATGCTCTATCTAACCACAGACTACCCACTGCCCTACCACCTCCCTGTTCTGTGGAACAGACTCCATCATTTTAATAGGATTCCAAATTCGATTTCGACACACTGCTACCTGGAATCCGTGCTAAATGCTCCACACCTGAAAGCAGGGTAGAAACAATATTAAGTAACTGACATCAGCGCATGTGATTGCATTTATGTGAGGCTCTAATAGGCCCTTCTGGTGCAGCATAGAGTCGTCACAAAGCCAAGCAGTGCCATCTAAAGGTGAGGAATCAGCAGTTAAATTTGAATCCACCAGAAAGAGTAAGTAGCTTGTTCTTTAGTAATCGAGGAAACGCATTCAATTTCCCCTCTCTCTCAATGGCTTCTCTTCTCTATGTGTAGTACATCCGCATTCCATGGACAATGCCCTGCCTACTGGTCTACCAAAAGTCTGCAATAAATGGAAACTTCATTGCCGTGTTTTTGTGGCATACCAGCAACAAAAACACAGCAATGTAGATTTATTTCTTACACTACGTCACTGCCCCTACATCTCTGCCGACTTTGGAGTTGGGGTTTGAGACTCGGCTTTGGCTCATATGCAAATCACAATTTTACAGTGCCTACCAAGAAAATAATGCGTGCATGTCTAATGTTACTGGTGCTCATGTAAAACGCCAATACCTTTGGGTACAGTTCAACAGTAAATAATAAAAGCAGATCATGTTATTTATGCTCTCCTGCCTGTTCCGTGCTGCATGTAGTGAAGTAGTCGGACTCATTGTGCAGGTGTCCCTCGAATAGGAAGTAGGCACAGCACTATGACCCAGGCTTTTCAGAGGGGTGGAGCAGGCAGTGTGTTCCTGCAGTGGCGGTGAGCTGAGACCGTGACTGCAGGCCTCGTTAGCCGGCCTGTGCAAAATTTACTTCAACAGAACTAACATAGATAAAGGCTCAAAACTATTTTATTTCCTTCTGGAAGGCTGGAACAAACAGGAGGGTGCAGCAATTGGCAAACATGCAACTGCACACATGCCATGGTGGACTGACCCCATAATATTAACAGTGGTCTGTATAAAAAAATGGAAATACAAGTGGGAGAATTTGGAGGGTGTTTTCACAACTGTAACTTGTCAAGACTATGCCTTTGCCCCGATTATCTCTAATCTCTGATCCACACTTTGGGGACCCTCCTGCACCCAGAGAGTGTGTCCGTATTGAGACACTTTGCAAGTCCAAACTGGTCAGACAGGAGGTCTTGTATTTTTTTTAAGGCATTTGACATGGCTGCCACCACCGATTCAGATACTTTCAGTTCTAACATGATGATAAAATCCGTGTCCATAACATATCTCACAAGTCATAGAAGCTTAAGAAAAGGCTATCTGATGGGGGAGGGGTGGCTGAAACCCTCTGAGCCCTATGGGCGTTGCACGCCTCTTAAAGACCATGTGTATATTTACATACCTTTGTAAACTGATTACACAGGTTTGTTTTATGGTTCCAGTACCCCCTGGCACCCCACTCTGCCTATTCCTTGCATTTGGATTTTACTGCCTTAGTGTGAGAATACATTTTATGAATAAGAATATAAAATAGGGTTCCCAGAAGAAAATGCCAGCCATGTGTTGTTTAAAGGGCGTTCAAAGGCCTTGTCTTGACACTAAATAGGGTTATAAATAAAATAGTATGTATTCATTTGTAATGTGACTTTTCAATCTTTGTTCCCTTTAATTTTCAGTCATGGATCATTCATGCAGCCTTAGAACACAATTAAAAATGCTTTCTATTTATTTTTGCTGTTCCAAGTATGCACAGATAAGTGCTGAAAATAGGCTTTAGGTGACTGCTTATTTTTGTACCATCTGGGGCATCAATATAAAGAGCTGGCAAAGCTAATCGCAAGACTGGAAGTTTAGTGCAGGATAAGCACAATATTTATTTCCTCCACCCTCAATCCCTGGAGCCTGAATAATGCCATAAAAGCAATAGTTTAACTTATATCTCAACCCTTATGCCAAGCCTCAATAACATGCTGAGTAACTTCAACTGTGTCTGGGAATGCACCCTGCATTCAGACAACTCACTCCTCATTCTCGCCCTTCTTTTTCACACTCATCCTGCACTCACAGGGATCACAATGTACTCACACTGATCACCATGCACTCATTCCACTCACTCACCCTGCACTCATAGTGACCACACTGCACTTATGGCACTCACCATGAACTCACACCGTTCTCCCTCCACTTACTTGTGGTCACTTGAGCACACCACACACTCTGCACTCTCAGTGATGACTCTGCACTCACAATGCTCTTGCGCTGTTCACTCTGTACTTCACTCTGCAGTCACACGAGTTCACCATGTACCGCACCCTGCAGTCACACAACCACACTACTCACCCTCCTCATGTGACACTTCACTCACCTGTCCTGCTCAGGTGTGCGATCAGTGTTAGGGCCAGCCCTGGCTGGGAGTCTTAGTCCCCCCGCCCCGAAAGTTCAGGTCTAGTTCCACCCCATGTTACTTCTCACGTCGAAAGTATGTTTCACTGCAAGGAATTTACAATTGTTGTATCCTTCCTGAAGATTCCATTCTCTGGCAGGTAAGAGTAAAAAGCTTTTTGTAATATTTTTTAAAGCCTCGCTCCTTTCCCCTTCATCCCACTACTAGTGGGAACGTTGGATTTTTCAAGGAGGAGCGGATTTGGCATTAATGCCATAGGTGCTGACTTTGGTTCTGGGCACCCCGGTTCGAGTCCTGGTATCAGCTCAACATCATGTGATCCTGGACAAAAGTTTGAAGACCTCTGATCTAAATTATCCTGTGCTCACCCTTTGGTACCTTGGCAGCAAGCAGTCAGGCTTAACTTAAGAGGCAATGTGTAAAGTATTTGTGCATAATTTCAAAAAGTAACATAGTGAAAACACCACAAAAAGAATTCACATCAGGTTAGAAAAATAAAGGAGACCAAAATGCAAAAAATCCAATGTGTAGAAGTTGAAATATGAATTTGTAAAAATTGATTATCAGGTTGCGCTAGACTGGAGCAATGTCAGAAGTTCAGTCCAACAGCGATGGACCACGAACCGGATACAGGGACCCACTTGGGCCCGCTGTACCAAAGTACCTTGAACCAGGATACGTCGAGGATGCGAGCTGCAGCCGAGGCGATGCGTTGGCAACGAGACATGCAATGGACGAGATGCATAGATTTACTCCCCACAACTGCAGCGATATGTCGGTTCCAGGTGCAAGGCGCTGATTCTGGATGCGATGCACAGCTGCTGCTCCTTCAATAGATGATGCTTTAATTCCAAAGGGAATGTACTGATTCAGATGGCGATGCGCTGGGTCCACTTTACGCAACGCAGAGGAAGAGCTGGTTCTGACTCACGCAAAGACGAAGATGCGCCGTCTCAATAAGGATGCATGGGTTCTGGATGAAGAAGCATCTTAGGCCTCACTTCCAAGGGTCTAGGACTGGAGTGGCACCACTTGCAGAGTCCACGTGCAGATCCAGGTAGTTGAAGTCTTTGATATGCCTGAGACTTGGAATAGGAGGCAAGGTAGCAAGCCCTTGGAGTCACTCTGTGTACAGGTGATGGAGGACCAGTCCTCCTCATCCAGGCAGGAGAACAGCAGGCAGCGGGGCAGCTCAGCAAGACAAGCGCACGGCACGTAAGAGCCCAGCCCAGCAGCAGAGTGGCAGTCCTTCCAGCAGCACCGCAGTTCTTCTTCTACGTAGCACAGTAGTCACAAATTCAGAAGTGTACTGAAGCCATGGTGTCAGAGGTCCAGAACATATACCCAGTGGAGCCTTTGAAGTGGGGGGTGGGGGGGAATTGCAAAGAAAAGCTTTGAAGTGCACAGACTTCCTGCACTTCCTTCCCTGGCTCCAGACTCACTACAGAGGGGTATGCAACAATCAGTGTGGGGACAAGATAGAGCTCATTCAGGTGTGTCAGCTCCTCCCTCCCATCCTGCTCATGATGGTCCATCAGCATGCAGATGGCCACTCAGTCACACCTACCCTTCCTTGGTGTGTGGCTGTCTAGAATTAAATGCATGAAACCAGCTGTCACTCAGCCCAGATGTGTATGCAGAGATAGGCAGAAGGCACCAAATGGCTAAAGCAAGTAAATGCCAACTTTCTAAAAGTGGCATTTGCTAAACTGGAACTTAAAATCCAACTTCACCATAATTTATGATTTTATATTGTGCATTCAGTGACCCCAAACTTGAAAAGTCTATTGCTTCACAGCTGGGAATGATGCATACAAGAGGTAATAAGGTAATCCCAATGGTATCCAATGGGAGAGATAGGCCATGCAGTAGTGAAAAACAAAATTGGTAGTTTTTCACTACCAGGACATGTAAACTTGGAAGTACACGCCCTGCCTTTTAAATATATGGCACCCTGCCCTGTGGATTAGACAGGGCCTACTCTAAGGGTGACATATGTATACATAGGGAAGGTTTAGGCCTGGCAAGAGGGTTACCCTGTTAGGTCGAAATGGCAGTTTAAGCTGCACATACAGGCTCTGCAAAGCCAGGCCTGAGTCATGGTTAGAGGGCTACTTAAATGGGTGGCACAATGCGTGCTTCAGGCCCACTGGTAGTATTTAATTTACAGGCCCTGGGCAGATGTAGTGCACTTTACTGGGGACTTATAAGAAAATTAAATATGGCAATTTGGGTTAAGCCAGTGTTACATGGTTACGGGAGAGAGCACAAGCACTTTAGCACTAATCAGCAGTGGCAAAGTGCGCAGATCCTAAAACCAGCAAAAGTGAGCTCAGAAAAATGGAGGGAGACAGCAATAAGTTGGGGGAGGTCTAACAGTTTCCAAGTGCAAAGTTAAAACCTTGACCGGGATCAACCCGGTGCCCGCATCCAGACCAGACTTTCTTAGCTGTCGGAAACTTTGACTTTGCCCTGGACCCTTGCGTTCAAAGCTCATAGACAGTTAAGAGAGAAAATCAGTGATTTACAAACTTTAAAAGAAAATTGGAGTAAAAGGTAATTATTTTTCAAAATTTTGCAAAAATGATAACTCCGGTTCCCTTCATATGATTTTTGTTGTTTTGTTGTCTAACAACACAAATATAAACTATTTTTTTTAAATTGGAGTGGGGTTTTTTTTGTGACATGTTTCTTACTTAGTAACTGTTTTGGTACTGATATATGCTTCACACTTGTTTTACTTTGGGTTAAACATGAGTGTTGTGTGCCAATACTACCTAAGACTGAACTAAGGTTTTTTAAAGAAACCCGAGTAGACCTTGAAACTTCAGTCTTATAATGTATCAGAGGCTGTCACGTCCACAAAACACAGAGTACAGGGCTGTATCCTTTCTGTGTCCTAAATATAGGCAAAACAACACACATCATCTTCCGGTTTGCCAGGCAGTGGATGGATTACTGTATGCAGAGAACGCGTTTGTTTTGCTACATTACATACAGACCGTTTGCAGAAAGGGGAGTCCTCCTATTCTGTCTCTTTTGTGTTTTGACACGAACAGGGTTGGGGGTTGGTTTATAGGGCAATCTGCAGAGCTACATTTGAGCCATTGGTTCCAGGTGGAGACCACCAGCACTGGGGAACCACACTTGTTTTACATCAGACTTCGACTCAGAACTAGAAAAAGGCAGAAAAGATGGAAACCAGTGATGAAGGGGGTAAACAGGGATGAAAACGAACCTTCCAGAGTCCAATAAATGTGCAGGACGTATACATACGGTGAAAGAGGCATGAAGTGGAATCATGACTAGATACCCTTGGTATTTGGTCACCCCAACATTTGACAGCAGCGGGCGTGGGCTTCTGACTAACCCTTTGGGTCCCGGTACTTATTTATTTACATAATAAGCACTGGCAATGCTAGATGAGCTAGTCTGACAGGTCAGTGTGTGGGCCGGTTTGTGGCTGTGTTTGGGCTGCTGTGGTGAGTATCCTTATATAATGAGTAGGATACAGTTGCAGACAAACACGGTGCAGGTGACCGCAGGTTGTGCACAATGTAACATGGGTTGAGTACCTCAAAAGGTATGCGTGGAACTACATCATGTCCTATCAGACATGCCACAGATGGTGGTACGGTTCTAGTTTGAATATTAATCAACTGTAGTGGTGACACCCCACTGCCAGGAGCAGCAAAGAAATGAAAAAATGCAATGAAAATAACAGAATGATATTATCATTTTATTTTTTCATCCTGCTGCGGCAGTGTGCGAGGGGGCGGGGCGGCGCTGCAAGAGAGGAGTGGTAGAACACTCCTGTGCGCAGTGACTGTTTTGTCGGCCCTCTCTGGCCGCCCAAGCCAGTCATGCGCATTTCCCAGTTCTCCACGCAGGCTGCATTACAGCCTACATGGAGAACATGCCCACCACTCCAACCCCTGGCTGAGCGACGTGTCATGGCACATTGTGATTGGTTTAGTGGTGGGAGCCTGGCTGGCTGCTTCCTGTTCCGACCTGGAGTCGGGCTCAGACGACCTTGAGAGAAGATGCAGGACCTGGAGGCAACAAGGTAAGTTTTATTTATTTATTTATTTAAAGCCGCCCACGCTCCCCTCACTACCCCCCTTTGTGCTCCCCCCCCCCCCCCCCCCCCCCATGAGCCCTGCCGGCCGCCCCTGATCAACTGTCACCTAATTGACAACAGCTGCTGCAAACAGATCTTCTTCAACTTACCCACTCATCAAATCTTTCCTTCTTCTAGTAGCGCAGTAGGGTTTCTCCAAATGTGGGCCACTTTCATTTTGGTGCCGGTACACATTGGGACGAGCTGCCTTGCTTTTCGAACTTACATTTCTTAATTGGTTCCTGTGTGAGCAAGAAAGGTTCAAAAAGAAGTTTCTGTGTCTCTTTTGTCGCCTATAGTGTCAGTATATAAGTGGAAAACCAAGGAGATTCATGTTCCTACGTCGTACGTTGTTCTGTCCTGTTGGGTTTAGGCTTTCCAAGGTAGATCTTGCTCATTCACTGAATGAACTACCTATCTTATAGGTTACAAGTGATGAAACTACATGATACATATACGTCCCCAATGAGTAACGGCCATATATTTCCTATTGGTAACAATTATTTTGTAATTGGTGTACAGCACACATTATATAAACATATTCCCACACAGTTACAGCTGAAAAAGTGGCTCTTGTCCTTCTCGACTTCCAGGAAGATGGAAGTCTGAAGACTCTGCAACTCATGAGACCGAGAACGAAGCAAAGGGTCTCCTTTGAACTTTCCACAAAGCCACTCTCTGTTGGTGCATCTGGGTAAAGCACTGCCACTGGGCACGATTCAATACACATCCTTTCTAAGTTTAAAAAACATGAGGCACGCCAGGCAAACCAGCTCAGTTGGCATACAAGGCTCAAAAAGCCAGAAGTGAGAGTAAAACATAAATAGGATCTGCTTTTAGCCTCATGATAAGTTCAGCAGCTACATGAAAAGAAACCACGAAATGAACATGTACTGTTCCTTTTGTAGCACAAGGCGTGCAGAATTAATTGACTCCACGTGCAGGGCCCAGCCACATCAATGCTGTGGGGGTTCCTGTGCAACTAATCTGGTGAAAGCTGAACTGCTTCAAACTGGTTTTTGCTCTCTGACTGAAGCCAAAACAATTACAGGATATACCTCAGACCTGACCCTTTTCCTTCCTACTTCAACCCATCCAACCACACTCATCTACACAAATCGAGGGGCATTAGGGTTGAACCAGGAGACCAAAAATGTAGAGAATGCCTCTTTTCTGTGATTGCTGCCATAAGGACTAGATTTACAGTAACAGGAACATGGAAGGGCCATAAGAGTTTCACTTAATCATTAAAGAAAGGCATGTAGGATTGTAACACTAAACAGAGCCACACAACCAATGCTGCCCTAAAATAATGTTTTTCAATTTAGCGTTTAAATATGTCAATATATTTCAATATGAACAAAAAGTCAACATGCACCAGTAGAAGTTTGTTTTCTATTATTTTAACTTTTGAAATAGGCTCTTTAAATGTCAGGCCTACCAGATAGGGCAATCTGTCTGGCTGCAAAAGACCTACTGCCACCTTACCACAAACCTATAATGAGCTTAAAGCCCACCCATGGCTTACCATGGGTTGGCTTTATTGTCACTCATTTGCTTGCTTCTTATTTCATAGTTTGCCTTCTCTATCTTGAGTTTGTCCTTCTCCTGGGACACAGCCTCTTTACTTGTATCCTTCTAATGTGGACATTTAGGAAACTACTTTTTTTCTTTTTGCTTCTGCACTCCACAAACGTGCATGTGGTTCTGATCCCGCACCTCATGTTGCTCTCTATCCTCTGTGTGATTTTCTCTCCCTGCACTGCCCTCTCTCATTTCATTTAGCACTCCACAAGGGCATGTGTTTGCCAGCTGCCTCCCTTGTGCTTGCCTCTCTCTCCGCTTCCACTCCATGTTGCTCTCTCACCCGTGTCCTTCTCTCCCACATCATGCACTTCATGTTGCTGTCTCTCTGTCCAGAGCAGTGTCTATGCTCTGGGAGCAGTTTTCACACCTCAGTCTGGCCAAGTGCAGGCTGGGCAGTAGCTGGAGGGCTAATATCCATTAGCCTTCAGCAGATTCTGGCAGGGTAAGGATAACCTTTTACAAGTCACATTTACAATATATTTGATACAAATTCAACATCATCATTATACTGGATGGCTATTAAATATAAAAATTGGCAATTGAATGGTGTCTGTAGCTGGTACAGGTCAAAAGTTACAGATTAAAGTATATCATCTTGTTTTTGTTCTTCATTGTCGTTCACACACTATGCATCAACTGAAAGGGTCAATAATCATGTATCGGTTATCCATTCTACTTGCACTTAGTTATCATTACATTTAACACAACTGTCCCCAGTTTGTGACCTCGCTATCACACTCACTAGCAGTTATTCTTATTATGTCTCATTCATCCATTTACATTACACTTTTATATCTCAGACCACTACTTTTACGTGCACACCATTACCTATTCTGAATACCTCCTTGTCTAGAAAATCTGCTTTCCATCAGGGGTGCCAGGTCATTTCTATGGACCATCAAATCTTCCACACCAACTGAGCAAGCCACTGTTTAAGTGTTCAAGGCCGCAATTCGTCGTTCTTGGCTTCAATCACTGCCAGAAAACCCTCCCAGCTCGCTATCAGCTCAGGGTCTACTCGCTGCCCCTAAACCACACGGATCACCAGCAGTTCAGCAATCATCCTCTTATGTACTTTAGTGAACCACTACACATGTGATGGGGCTGTCCTGCCTTTCCAATCCATCGCTTTGTTCCATTTTACATTAATAAATGCCAGGCCTATAAGCAACATTTTTGTTTTGTTGCTGATGTTCATTTCATTAAGCCCAAAAGGCACGTGGTGGGCTCTGTGACTATTGTCTTTCCAACTATATCCCCCACTGGCTCAACCACTCTTGACCAGTAGGTCTGAATGTCCCCGCAGGTCCAGACCATGTTGTGGAAATCTGCCTGGGGTTGCCTAAAACTAGGACAAATGTATTGAGCTCTTGGAAATATCCTGGCTACGCAGTGTGGTGAAAAGTGTATCTGATTCGGGTAGATTACCTGCGTGAATTTGAACCTTTGAATCGTGGTGACTGACTATGGTAGGGTAGCAGAGGGCAGTATTTCAATCTTGTTCCAAAATCTCTCTGCCCAGCTGTTGCTCCCTCCTAGCCTCGACCTGGGAGAGGTCAGCGTACTAAGGTTCGATACAAGGCAGTCCCACCACATGTCTACAGTTCCCCAGTGCAAGCATTTGATCAAGCAATGCAGACCTCTCCGCTCAGTGTCTTAGTTTACCTACATGCGTCGCACCGCCCTCACCAACACTGAGTGCACCATAAATTGGAGATAAGATATTCCAGTCTCTCCGCCCTGAACTGTAAACCTGGCCAGTGTGCCGCCCAGGTATAGATCTCTCACCTTCATTATCCCTGCCTCATGCCATGGCCTTTGAGGTAACCTCCCAGGCAAAGTGGCAAACTCAGGTAGATCCCAATAAGGGTATGTTGAATGCATAAAGCATGCCCCCTCCCATCCTAGCCATGTATTTTTGCCAGCAAAGCTGAGCTACCTTAGCTACCTTAATGTGCCCACAAGCATCTTTATGGCAGCCTATCAGCAATCCTAACACTTCAAGCGATCTTGGAACCGTCGCAATATTCAAAGACATTTAACTGGTGGCCCCCACAAGCGATCGCTCTAAAGAAAGGTTTATTTAACGTCACTGGCATTACCACAAACATGTAGAAGAGATGTGGTAATATGACCATTTCCATAACAGAAAGCCGTCCCATGGGCGATGGAGGGGGAGCGGCTCCAAAAGGGCACTGCAGATCTAATTCTGCCGGCCGCTTTCCCCATATTACCGAGCGCCAGACATTCTTCAGTGTGATACACCTGTACTTCAAGATGTCAGAAGGTGTCTGCATCCCACTTCAAACGAGCGGTGGTCTCTTCATGAATCAGTTTGCTCATTCACTAATCACCTGGACCAAGCAAGACCACCCAAAGCACCTGCAACCTTGAGAAGTGCACAAAGTCCTCTAGCACTCGCATGACAATCTTAAAATGGACTAGGGTTCCAGCAGACACAACCACGCATCATCTGCATAAAGGAAATTATACAGATCCACTGAATGCCCCATTTCTGGTCCATTTCTGGTCCCTCTCTCGCAGCTTACAAGCCAAGGGCTCGCACCACTGCAAATAATTTCGGGGAAAGAGGATAGCCCTGTTGAGTACCTCTCCGTATCACCCAGTGTTTACAAATTAGCCGCCCAGTTTTTATTCTGACCAGTGGGAGCCCATTTAGTAGCTGTATCCAACCCTCAATCTCAGGCCTCAGGCCCAGCTTCTCGCGTACAGCACACAGAAAGACAACTTCGGAGTAGCGAACACCATTTCAATATCAAGTGAGGCGATTACTGCTTGTGGGGTTACAGCAGGGGTCCTGTCCATGATCATGAAGAGCCTTCTCTGGTGTAAATGGATGCTCTGGGTAGGGATGAATGTAGGGCATCAATCAGCTATTAGTTTACACACCGTTTTGTATTTCCTGTTGAGTAAGAAGAGGGGACAGTACATCTTTATGTCTCTCCCTCACTTTGGTAGTACGACTATCATTGGGGTGCATGGGTATTACGATGCCCCTTTAAAAGTCTTATAAAACTATGGTGGGAACTCGCCCATCCTTGGCGTTTTGCTCGGTGGCAGTTGGTTATATCTTCAAGATCTCTTCGACTGTCATGGGGGCACTCATTGCATCCCTTCCATCTTGGGGCAATCTCGGCATGTGTATTCCTGATAAATACTGAACTAGTGACTTCTCAGGGACCTCGTTAGAGGCTGCGTAGAGCATAGTAGAGAGCAAAACCCTTATTGATACATAACGTTGTGTGTATAGTTTAGCCTCCCGGGGAACATACAGCAGGAATCAGTTTCCGTCCTCCTCAGCCCGTACCAGTTGCACCAACACGGACCCTTGATGTCTCCCCCTCCCCATACTGCCTGGAGGCGTCCTGTCTATATTTGGGACACTTAAGAAAGAGCATCAACTCATTATATTCCTTATCCTTGCCCATGCGTTGTCTGAATGTCTCTGGGTCTGTAACTGCTCCCAATTCAAGTATACCCATCTCCTGCCCCAATTCTGTTCACTGCCGTACCTTTCTAGCTCCATAGGTGGTTTTCAGGTACACCTCCCCCGTAAGATCACCCATTCGGAAACAATACTATTGCTCCTCCCCTCGTTGTCCCTGAAGTAGAGACAATATTGTCACCTATTTGTCTATGGGTATGTCCAGAAGCGTGTGTGTCTCCATGGAGGCACAGGAGGGCCTTGGGTCCCCTCTCTCCATCCACATCCATAAGGCCAGTGTTCTGTTTAAGTACTCCATGCCTGTTATCTCCCGCCCTGTGCCATATTTACTTACAAAAATATCTATTGGGGTATGTACTGTGTGTTTGGCTGAGTATTATGAATATTCAGCCCGTGTGTGGTGCTCTACAGATCTCAGCCAGCGTAAATTGTCTAGAGGACGTAATGCAGATGGCCTGCTGCAGAGGCTGTACAGATCTATCCTTTTTAATATCAACCACCATGTTATAATACCCATCCGGTAGCCATCCACACTCCGTTAGTTGAGTTATTCTAGTACTCAGGGAATGCAAAAACTGAACTTGTTGACATTAGGTACATATATACTCACCAATGACTGATTCCATCCATCAAAACTGCTTACAACCAGGACATATCTCCCTTTGAGTCGAGCATTGTGTGTTTGATCTGAAATGGGACACCAGGGGCGCTCCATAACAAAACCCAACGTGAATTTGCAGATGCTGGACCAACCATCTGCCCTCTCCATTTCCTTTGCATCTTATCCATCTCTGTGCCTGTAAGGTGGGTCTCCTGAATGTATGTAAAGTGTATAGACTTGCGCCTTAAGTAAGATATCACCGTCATTCTTTTGGTCCATGTGCCCAGGCCTCTGACATTCCAGGTAATAAAGATATAACCAATCCGCATTTACAGAGTGTGGTAATTTTACCACCACAATCGTATGATCGCAGCTGGACCTTCCCGAGTTTCTTTGTTGCGTTGGTGGAACGTGCATATCTAGCCAATCATCGAGAAGGTGTCATTATAATGGTCTCTAACTGAAGTTTATGCAACTACTCCCACAACACACCCCTTAACAATTTTAAACATAACAATTACGGTTCAGTGCGTTTGTGGTGCGTGTAGATGGAAAATAAAAAGGGAATTACAATGTATTTGGTCAGCAATCCCTGACCCCTCTAGAAGTAAGCGGGTCGCCCATAATTGGTTGCTGTACACCTACCCTGAAATATTTTTCAATCCGAGGTAACTCATAATTTTGGCAAGGTAAAGCAGTGCCTATCGAACATCATTTTGCCTCAGTGGTTGTTTGATGTCTAAGAAGGCTGGGCGTTAAGGATGGAGCTGAAAAATTTAGTCGGGGAAGAAATGTATGTTGACATTATCAACGGTCCATGAGCCATACATCCTTGTTTTTTGCAGGAACGTCTGGCAATCTCTGAAGTTTAGTAGTTAGGCCACAAAAGGGCTGGGTGGCACTCCTGGGATCAGCTGGCAACCGCTTGCTCGATCAAGAAGAATTGTGGGGCAACATCTTCAAATACAATTGTTACTAGCCACTGCTTCAGGAATATTTCCGGATTAGGATCCTTAGATTGTACCGGAATCCCTACCAGCCTTATACTGTTCCTGTGTGACGACTCCTCTGTATCTTCGGCCCATCACGCAACACAGATAAGTCCCCTACCATTTCTTCAATCTGGGCCTGCAATTCAGTCCCCCTAGGCTGCATGGATGAGAGGAGTGATGAGTTCTGAGCTACCCTCTCTGTCAGAGGTCTATTGTCCATTCGGAGGAGGTTGACATCAATTGCAACAGTGTCTATATTGCTTTCTAATTACATCTTGCTGTCAAGAATCGCTTGCAAAATAGTGTTGAATTTCTTTCTATGCCATTGTAGCGCGGCCTCAACTGTTTTCAGTACACTGTCTTTGTCGAACTCAACATCAGATCTAGCCCAGGTAGCTTTTCGAGTGCCTAGCCTTTGCTCCCTTTTTGGTTGCATAGTCTTCAATGCATTGGCAGAACGTATGTCCCAGTACAGCATAACCGACGTGCATTCCTCTGCAGGCTTCTATTTATTGCAGTCAAGATCTGGCTGTAAATGTATTTGCCTGTTGCTGCAAGGGTGCCCGCACCCTTGGTCAGTATTGGGGCATGCCAGGGAAGCTCGGTAACCCCACCATCACCACACAGTGTTTCTGTGGCCAAGGCTCAATACACAGTGTCCAATCCACATCCTTATCGTAGTCTTCACCCCTCTTGCCCTCGAAGTACAGCATTGTTTCCTCTTAAACTATTCTGGTTATTTTGGAGAACACTTTTTAAAAAATACAGTTCAAATATCTAGCAGGGCCGCTGCCTCTATACAATCCTGACAGGGGCGTAACACAGGCCCCCGCATGCGGGGGGCGGGGGGCCCGGGGGCTGCAGGGGCCCTCTCAGCACTGTACTCACGCCAGAGAGCTCTGGATTAAATACGGAGTGGGGCCCCTCTGTGTACCTTGCAGGGGGGCCCCTACGAATTTCGTTACACCACTGAATCCTGGAATCTCTGCAGTGTTCCAGTCCCAGCTTTGCTCCGCCTCGCGGCCTCTGACGATGCCTAATGCCCAAGGCTCCACACCAATGGCTCGAGAAATGTGTCAGCAGGCTCCTGTGCCACTCTGGGCACGGTAAACACTGCGGCAGGGCCATGCAACAGCCTCCATCACCGCCTGGGGGCCACTACGTTGGCCCAATCTACAAAGGCTGATTGTTTTTTTCGGGAGGGGGATATGCTAAATCTGGATGAGTTCACGCACTGGGCGCCCACTCAATTTCCTGGAAAAGTTGATCAGGGCACCATTGGCCCTACTAAAGGCCATTTTTCTTGCAAACACTGCCTCTTTCCAGCTCCCTCTACTGTCAAAGTTAACTCCTAAGTAAGAGAGGCTACTGGTATTTTCGATCTTTTTTCCCCCCAAAAGATTGCCTTACTAGATCTTATCGAGGTACTACATGTCATGGAATATGTTTTCGAGACATTAATAACTAGCCCTCGGGTACTCATATAGACTGAAAATTCAACCACAGCCCTTTGTAGGCCGATGACAGTACGTGACATTATTGCTGCGTCATCCGCATACAAAAGGATGGGGATAGATTTTCCCCCACATCGGGATAATCAAACTGAAAATCCCTGAGGTATTGTCCCACACTATTGATATATAGGGTGACGAGAAAGGGTGCCAAAATGCACCCTTGTCTCACACCTCTTTTTATGTTAAATTTGTCGGAACAATCTCCCCCCCTCCCATACTGTACCCTGGCCCCTGCGTCCCTGTACAGTTCCTTAATAAATAATAGGATCTGTAGGTCTATGCCCATATCACTGAGCGTCTTCCATAACATAGAGTGGTCTACACAATCGAACGCGGCACTTAAGTCCACAAAGGTCATAAATAGACTTCCTCTCTTGGCTTGGGTATACTTGGCTGTCAGTAATGCTAAATTTAGGCCCTGTTCAATCATGCCCTTGCCAGTACGGAAACCGTATTGTAGGTTAGTAATAATTTCCTTTTCCTCCACCCAGGCCTGCAGCCTATTAAGAATTATCCTACCCGCAACCTTCATTAAGGCATCTAAGAGAGATATCGGTCGATAACAAGCGGGATTATTCCTATCCCCTTTTTGAAGATTGGTATAACAACTGCTTCTGGCCAAGTTGAAATAAATCAACAAAAAATGGAGGGAGAAGGAGGTTAGACCAAACCAGGTCGGCCTCCCGTCAGTATATGCAATACAGGAACCCCATGTGAAGGGTCCAGAGACCTGGTAGGTGTTGTGTGGTTACTGCTTACTAAGTCAGTATGTACCAAGTTATGTAAGAAAGAAAGATTTCTTTCTAGAGTCCCCTCACTCACCGGGGTTGCCCCACGGTGACATGCTTCATCATTGGGGCCATCCCAGTTCTCTACGAAAAGGGGCGTGCTGCGACAAGGCGACTACGCTGGAGCATTGGTTTTGTGAGATGACTATGTGTGGTGCAAGTGTAGTGATGATGGAGTGGGTGTGAAATTAAAAATACCGTGCTAGTGGGCCTCAACAATTTATTTTGCTCCTAGTGTGGTATAAAAATTAAAAAGGGGTAACACTGTATTCTAACTTTTATTGAGCTAGATCAGTGTTATGGTCAACATGTTTCAAGCTCCCCCAAGCTTTTCTTCAGGACCATACAGGGTCCAGCCCTGTATTGCCACTCCTGTATTCAAATGAAAGGTGTTTGTAAAAATAAATACTAATTATTTATATTATACGCTGTTGATAATAAAACATGCGTGTTGTTGTACATACGGTTTGTATTTTACTTGGAATGCTGTAAAAGAGAATAACAATTGTTTAATGGTAGACACCCCCTTCCGAAAAAGGGGGGGAATAACTCACATGCATCTCACTTCATCTAGGGCGTGGGTGTGCCCTGGGCACCATACTGGTGCGTGCTGGTTTTCAAACCGGTGTGGAAAAATAAAACACTGTGAATCAAGTGGTTTAGTGATTTCACACACAAGACATACAGACTTAATGTGACTATTGACAAGACACACAACATATACACACGAAATAATGACATGGCAGATGGTTATATTTACATAAACGAGTGTCTGATTACACCCCATGGTCTTAGGCAAGGGCAGGAACGCCTCGTGGAAACATTGCTGAAAAAGGAGTTTCAAGGTTAGGGTTAAAGAGGTTCCTTTTCTGTGTTTCCCTTTAAAGTAGCCGGTATCCTAGCAAAATAGCGTCGTTATACACTTACTTCCTATCGGCAAACCCGCTCGGTACTACCTGATGCTTCCTCACCCGACCGCATACTGAAGCTGAACGGGACTCCCGGTGTATTTAGATTGGACACGCTTCCGGGTTGCCGGCGTTTCTCTATTGACTAGAGCGCTTGTTTTAGGCGGCCATCTTGGGAGTATCTCATCGCGCTCAGCGCGAGTGTTGAGGAGTCTCGAGTGTAACTTCGGATTTTTGCCGAAACGAAGGATGTAAAATAATTTATAATGATGCTAAATATGGAGGCATACTTATAAAATCATTTAGAACACAGGTATCCAGAAACGGATAAATGATGTTTTTGCAAGTGAAGGTTACTTAGAACTCAACCACATTTTAAAAAAAAGGAGTTTTTAGAAAAACATAGTGTTTTTAAACACTGGGTCGATTGGTTGTATTGCCATAAGGACTTGTACCTGTCTTATTTGGAAGGCAGTGGAGGGTATTGTGTGATTATGGAAAGACTTATCCATGGTTGGTTACATTATGGTATCACTGTTTTCTTTCTGGGAGAAGAAGGGGTTAGTATTTCAGTTGTATGGAAGTGAGTGCTTGCAGTTTTGGTTTTGGTTTGCACTTTCATGGTGCATTTTACAGTTACAGCTGGCCTAGGGGCGAAAGGCCCTCCATGGGATTTCATCATTGAGTCCCTTGGTGTCCGTGTGCAGACAAAACACCCATCTTTGCTCTTTTTCATGTAGGATTCGTTCCAGGTTGTCTTTGTTTTTCACTACCTCTATGACCACCCAGGTCAGATCATTAGGTGTATGGTTCTGTTCAATGAAGTGGGTGGTCATTCTCGTTGTAGCTCGTTTGCACCTTATGTTACTTCTGTGCTCTACTATGCGGGTACTGACCTTTCTAGTGGTCATTCCCACATAGTGCAGGTTGCATGTGCAAGTTATTAGGTACACAACTCCACTGGTATTGCAATTGGAAAATCTCTTTAGTTCCCATTTCGTAGTGTTGTTGAAGGTTATAGTTTTAGTTGGGGAGGTCAAATGACAAACACTACAGTTGTTACATGGGAAATGACCATCTGGTAATGGTTGGGATCTTACTGTTTGGGTTGTTGATGTGGGACGGGTATGTACCAAGTAATCTTTCAAGTTTTTACCCCGTCTATGGCTGAACATCGGGGTTGGTATGGTTAGACCGCCGCTGTTGAGTATTGGCCAATGTTTTTTGATTATTTTGGACACGCTGTTTGAAACTTGATTAAATGTAGTGATACAAATGGGTTTATTGTTCTCAGGTTGGGTTCTCTCCTTTGGTTCTAATAGGGCTTCCCTATTATTGTTTGCCACTCGTTTCTTAGCCTCTTTTATCAGTTTATTTGGGTATTTTCTGTTTCTCAGCTTGTTGCTCAGGTCCTCCGCTTGGGTTAGGTAGTCAGATTTTTTGCTACAGTTCCTGCGCAAACGGAGGAATTGTCCAAAAGGGAGGTTTTGTTTAAGATGGCGAGGGTGAAAACTGTCAAAGGTCAAGAGGCAGTTGCGTGCTGTCTCTTTAAAATGGGTTGTTGTCACCAATTTGCCGGACTCAGCATGTATGTTTAAATCCAAGAAAACTAGATCAGTCTTGCTCATTGAGCAGGTGAATTTCAAGAAGGGATCCTGTGTATTGAGCCAAGTCAGAAAAGTTCGTGCTTCTTCTTCTGTGCCTTGCCATATCAACAGAATATCGTCGATATAGCGTTTCCATTGTAGGATTTGGTGTCTGTGGGGATTCCTCTCATTTAGTATTTTGTTTTTCTCCAGTTGATGGACGTACAGTCCGGCTATGCTCGGCGCAAATGTACTGCCCATACTGGTCCCATGTTGTTGTTTGTATAGGGTTGATTCAAAACGGAAGAAGTTTTCACACAGTGCTAATTGACAGCATTCCATTACTACATGGCGAGGGGTGTGGAATTCCCACTCGCTCTCGTATAGTACTTCCTCCAGAATCTGTAGGGTCTCTCTATGTGGTAAGCTGGTATATAGACTTTCGACATCCAGACTAGGCACAGAAGAAGAAGCACAAACTTTTCTGACTTGGCTCAATACACAGGATCCCTTCTTGAAATTCACCTGCTCAATGAGCAAGACTGATCTAGTTTTCTGGATTTAAACATACATGCTGAGTCCGGCAAATTGGTGATAACAACCCATTTTAAAGAGACAGCACGCAACTGCCTCTTGACCTTTGACAGTTTTCACCCTCGCCATCTTAAACAAAACCTCCCTTTTGGACAATTCCTCCGTTTGCGCAGGAACTGTAGCAAAAAATCTGACTACCTAACCCAAGCGGAGGACCTGAGCAACAAGCTGAGAAACAGAAAATACCCAAATAAACTGATAAAAGAGGCTAAGAAACGAGCGGCAAACAATAATAGGGAAGCCCTATTAGAACCAAAGGAGAGAACCCAACCTGAGAACAATAAACCCATTTGTATCACTACATTTAATCAAGTTTCCAACAGCGTGTCCAAAATAATCAAAAAACATTGGCCAATACTCAACAGCGGCGGTCTAACCATACCAACCCCGATGTTCAGCCATAGACGGGGTAAAAACTTGAAAGATTACTTGGTACATACCCGTCCCACATCAACAACCCAAACAGTAAGATCCCAACCATTACCAGATGGTCATTTCCCATGTAACAACTGTAGTGTTTGTCATTTGACCTCCCCAACTAAAACTATAACCTTCAACAACACTACGAAATGGGAACTAAAGGGATTTTCCAATTGCAATACCAGTGGAGGTGTGTACTTAATAACTTGCACATGCAACCTGCACTATGTGGGAATGACCACTAGAAAGGTCAGTACCCGCATAGTAGAGCACAGAAGTAACATAAGGTGCAAACGAGCTACAACGAGAATGACCACCCACTTCATTGAACAGAACCATACACCTAATGATCTGACCTGGGTGGTCATAGAGGTAGTGAAAAACAAAGACAACCTGGAACGAATCCTACATGAAAAAGAGCAAAGATGGGTGTTTCGTCTGCACACGGACACCCAGGGACTCAATGATGAAATCCCATGGGGGGCCTTTCGCCCCTAGGCCAGCTGTAACTGTAAAATGCACCATGAAAGTGCAAACCAAAACCAAAACTGCAAGCACTCACTTCCATACAACTGAAATACTAACCCCTTCTTCTCCCAGAAAGAAAACAGTGATACCATAATGTAACCAACCATGGATAAGTCTTTCCATAATCACACAATACCCTCCACTGCCTTCCAAATAAGACAGGTACAAGTCCTTATGGCAATACAACCAATCGACCCAGTGTTTAAAAACACTATGTTTTTCTAAAAACTCCTTTTTTTTAAAATGTGGTTGAGTTCTAAGTAACCTTCACTTGCAAAAACATCATTTATCCGTTTCTGGATACCTGTGTTCTAAATGATTTTATAAGTATGCCTCCATATTTAGCATCATTATAAATTATTTTACATCCTTCGTTTCGGCAAAAATCCGAAGTTACACTCGAGACTCCTCAACACTCGCGCTGAGCGCGATGAGATACTCCCAAGATGGCCGCCTAAAACAAGCGCTCTAGTCAATAGAGAAACGCCGGCAACCCGGAAGCGCGTCCAATCTAAATACACCGGGAGTCCCGTTCAGCTTCAGTATGCGGTCGGGTGAGGAAGCATCAGGTAGTACCGAGCGGGTTTGCCGATAGGAAGTAAGTGTATAACGACGCTATTTTGCTAGGATACCGGCTACTTTAAAGGGAAACACAGAAAAGGAACCTCTTTAACCCTAACCTTGAAACTCCTTTTTCAGCAATGTTTCCACGAGGCGTTCCTGCCCTTGCCTAAGACCATGGGGTGTAATCAGACACTCGTTTATGTAAATATAACCATCTGCCATGTCATTATTTCGTGTGTATATGTTGTGTGTCTTGTCAATAGTCACATTAAGTCTGTATGTCTTGTGTGTGAAATCACTAAACCACTTGATTCACAGTGTTTTATTTTTCCACACCGGTTTGAAAACCAGCACGCACCAGTATGGTGCCCAGGGCACACCCACGCCCTAGATGAAGTGAGATGCATGTGAGTTGTTCCCCCCCTTTTTCGGAAGGGGGTGTCTACCATTAAACAATTGTTATTCACTTTTACAGCATTCCAAGTAAAATACAAACCGTATGTACAACAACACGCATGTTTTATTATCAACAGCGTATAATATAAATAATTAGTATTTATTTTTACAAACACCTTTCATTTGAATACAGGAGTGGCAATACAGGGCTGGACCCTGTATGGTCCTGAAGAAAAGCTTGGGGGAGCTTGAAACATGTTGACCATAACACTGATCTAGCTCAATAAAAGTTAGACTACAGTGTTACCCCTTTTTAATTTTTATACCACACTAGGAGCAAAATAAATTGTTGAGGCCCACTAGCACGGTATTTTTAATTTCACACCCACTCCACCATCACTACACTTGCACCACACATAGTCATCTCACAAAACCAGTGCTCCAGCGTAGTCGCCTTGTCGCAGCACGCCCCTTTTCGTAGAGAACTGGGATGGCCCCAATGATGAAGCATGTCACCGTGGGGCAACCCCGGTGAGTGAGGGGACTCTAGAAAGAAATCTTTCTTTCTTACATAACTTGGTACATACTGACTTAGTAAGCAGTAACCACACAACACCTACCAGGTCTCTGGACCCTTCACATGGGGTTCCTGTATTGCAAGTTGAAATAAAGCCAGAAGCATTAGAGCAATTTAGGACATTTGTTAACAGGGGTGACCAAAGAGATAACTCAGATTTATATAGGTCAATCGGGACGCCGTCCGGGCCCGGTGCTTTCCCCGAAGCACTGTCCTTAATTGCCTTAATAACCCCTGCGTGCTCAAATACGATCCTCAATGGGAACGGCTCTGATCGCTCTGTCTCAACAAGTGACACCATCTGGTTATCTATGACGTAATCACTCTCAGGTATATTAGGGTTATTATATAAATTAGCGAAATGCATAACCCAGATGTCCCCTAGAACTGCTACGTCAATAATGTCTGTTTCTATATCTGACAAAAAGGGAGAGTTTACTGCTCTCCAAAAAGCTATGTTGTCATTCTTCAAACATGCCTCATGAAGGCTCTGCTAGATTTAATTTTTTAACTCTTTTTTCCTTCTGGCTAAGGCAGCCTGGTAAGATCTTCGAGTCTGTCTCACCAGCTCCGACAATCTGGGGGTTTCATGTAGGGCGGATGGATGTACGTTGTTACAACGCATGCTTTTACCACGCATGCCTTTACAACGCAGGTTTTTCAACGCAAGTCGTTACAACGACTTGCGTTGGGGGGTGCTGGATAGTGAATAGTTTAATTTACTATTTCAACTCCAGTCCCCGTGGATAGTAGGGAAGGTGTTGGGTAGTAAATTAAACTATTACCTATCCTACAGCGCCCCCAGCGCAATTCGTTGTAATGATTTGCGTTGAAAAACCTGCGTTGTAAAGGCACTACGTGGTAAAAGTTGCTTCGTAAAGGATGTTTCCCAGGGCAGATATCAGATTTTGGTGTGCCCTCGAACAATCTTTGTCGAACCAGCCCTTAACTTTATGTGGGCGATTTTTATACTCTCTTGTCAACTGTTTTTTAATTTCCCCCGTGATTTTACCGAAGGATTCAAGAACTTGATGATTATCTTCGGATAATGAAAAGCAGGATAATAGGTGGTCAAAAACTTTAGTAACCAGTTTTTGCATAAAAATTTCGGGATCTACTTTTGCCCATTTAATGGAGTAACCATTGGTACTAGCCAGGTTGATCGGGAAGTTATAACTAACCTTATTGTTTCTGGTCCCTTTATTTTCAAACAGAATGAAATGGGATAATGGTCACTCAAGGCGGCATCAAGTGTCTCCCAAGACAAAACTTATGACTGGTATCTGGAGGATAGGAGGGTAAAGTCAATTATGAAATTTACTCCTCTCCCATTAAATGTTGGTTTAACCTCCTCCGCCGGTGAACAACTTTCGTTAATATAGCCCAAATCAAACTCGTATATCAATGAGTTTAACAGATCCCCAACCTGGAATGAACAAAGTGAGCTCGTACATCTTCCCAGAAGACAAGTACCAGTGGCATTACAGGTACAAAGCAAACAATTAAAATCACCCACTCATAAGAGTGCCAAGTCCCCATCCCCTTTTTTTTCCAGTTCCCTTAGCGATCTTCTTAGACTAGTGATGGTCCCTTCCCATAAGGAAGCATGGGCATTGTTATAAAAATTAACAATGGCCATGTTCTTCAAGCCCGGTCAGGTGATCTGATAACATTCTGCTGAGATAAATTGAATAACTGTTATCCCGGCTATATTTGAAATGTAGGTACATAAACCCCCTTTATTTCTACCATGCTGACATACAATAGCAGGTGTATTAAAGGTTTGATATCCCATTAAATGAATTTCTTGGGCCATCCAAGTTTCTTGAAAACACAAAATATTGTATTTATTTATTATGTCTAACCAGTCTAAGCGGTCCACTTTATCCTTCAAACCCGCTAGATTGCAGGACATAATCAGCTGGCCTTTGTAAATATTCTTATCAATAGTATCAACCTCTCCCACCCTAGATCTTATGTCAGGGGGGCCTTCTTCCCTGTATATTGTATCGTCAGCAATATATACAGATGGCTCATTATCCCTCACAATCTTTTCAGTCCCTTTTGAGAGTCAGTCTACCCCCTCCAATCCAGAGAGAGAGGCGAATCGATTGAAGGTGGCAATGTTAAAAGTAGGACCCGCCGTGGCCCGCATATTCGGGTACCCCGCTCTTGAAGGATTTCCTAATAGAGCTTGTTGGTAAAAGTAGCTTAAATCACGGGTAGATATACCTCCCCCATAACTCTCATGGTACCAGTCTCGGATGTGATTTGTCGCCCTACGATCCCTGAAATTAATAATGATGACGTCCCCCTGTACATCATTCGGTCTTTGTCCCATCCAACCTAGTCTTCTTACATGTAGGATTTCACCATCTATATTGGGAGGTAATGGCCTATTCTTTCTCAGCCAGTGCACTACCTTGTTCTTAAGATCATGATATCCCTCAGATTTCCCCGCTGTCAGCTCTGGTACCCCAGTGAGTATTATAACATAAGGTACCGCCTCTGGAAGGAGATCTATTTGCTGGGCGGGTCCTTTTAGGTTTTTATCAAAGTAAGATCCCCTTGCAGTAATTCCATGCAGTAATTCCATGCTTGTAACCTTGCTTGTAACCTTGCTTACTTATTTGCCCTCCATCTCTTACTTCCCTAGGTCTCGTAGGGTCGGGAACTGTATTCATGTTTATGGGGGCCGATATGTTATCGTGGACTGGGGTAATGGATCAGCGCTATTCGAAATATTAGTTGTTTGCGGCCCTATCACTGGCACAGGGGGGGGTCAGGTCATGTCTGTTAACTGACAATTCCTTAAGTAGATTTGTATTAACAGTACTCGTTTCTTGAATGGACCCCACTTGCTCTGCCATTCTTTTAACTCTCTCAACAAGTGGTAATAATAAGGATTTAACCAATTGCTCAATATCTCTCATTAGATCTTTACAACAATGAGAATGTGTGGGCGAGTGATCTTGGTCAGATTTACTTTCTGTGGGACCTTTGCCATTCAAGGGGCTCGTGGCTAATTTAGATGTTTTTGCTCGTCTTCCTGTTTGTCTTTTCCCCCCTCGCTTTCTTTTATTTGGAGGTCCTAACCCCGGAATTTTGGTAGAAGTGATCTTCTTAGTAGTGGGCTTACTAGATGTCAATAGTATTTGCTCCTCAGAAGAAATTTCAGTTTGAGATCCTATACTAATATCTATGGAGTTAGGTTCCATACTTCTCGCTGGTGAATCTGGTAGATCTTGTAGCTGTAGGGGAATACCGATGTCGTTTAGTTGTACTATACCAGCGCCATGGTGGGATGGTGTAGTCGCTAACTGGATGGGCCCCAGAGAAGAGAGTTTATTCTGCAATTCAGAAGATAGGCGCCGCTCAGTTCACGTTCTAACACTGAAGCGGTTCTTGTAATAAACTGATCTAAAGTCCCTCTAACAGACCCACCCACCAGATATTTTCTACCTTTACTGAGCCGCGTATCCGTATTATAAAGTAAAATTACAGCTGAATATACAGATGTAATAATCAAATGTAATGCACAATGATTATATAATCTTACTTTGATGTCAATGTCCCGGATGACCAATGCAAGAGAGGTGGCCCAGCCCAGGCCAGCCCCGGACGGCCACAGACGGCCTGCCCCTGACCCGGGCTTCTCCCGGCGCGACCTCGCGGGGCGAGGGACCAGGCGTGTCTTCATGCGCCTCCTGGCGCGTGCAGTTCCGTCGTCCTACCCCAGGGGATCCTGGGGCTTGTAGGCAGCAAGGAAGTGGACCGGCGGAGCCAAGCCTGGCCGGTCGGTGGTGAGTGGCAGCCCGGAGGAGCAGGGGGGTGGAACCAAGTCCGGCCACGGGAAAACAAGCTGCGAGGCCAATTCGCAACCCCACGGAGAAACAAGCAGCGTCTAACGGGCACCAGGGAACTCGGCCCTAGGCGCGTCTTTATGCGCATCCTGGCGCGTGCAGTTCCGTCGTCCTGCCCCAGGGGATCCTGGGGCTTGTAGGCAGCAGGGAAGTGGACCGGTAGAGCCAAGCCCGGCCGGTCGGTGGTGAGTTGCAGCCCGGAGGAGCAGCGGGGCGGAGCCAAGCGTGGCCACGGGAAAACAAGCTGCGAGGCCAAGTCGCAACCCCACGGAGAAACAAACAGCGTCTAACGGGCACCAAGGAACTCGGCCCTAGGCGCGTCTTTATGCGCCTCCTGGCGCATGCAGTTCCGTTGTTCTGCCCCAGGGGATCCTGGGGCTTGTAGGCAGCAGGGAAGTGGACCGGCGGAGCCAAGCCCGGCCGGTCGGTGGTGAGTGGCAGCCCGGAGGAGCGGGGGGGCGGAGCCATGCCCGGCCACGGGAAAACAAGCTGCGAGGCCAAGTCGCAACCCCACGGAGAAACAAGCAGCGTCTAACGGGCACTTTAATCATCTTTTAAGTAATCTTTTTTTTTTTTTTTTAAATTTTTGTAAACCTTTATTGTGCAGTAAATTTAGACAAATACGGGCCCACAACCTTCAGGTCGGCCGCGATACTTATGAGCACAAAAGCAAACAATACTGACTTCCAGTGGCACCAGGATAGATAGCAACAATCAAGTAATACTTCCGTAAGCGTTTACGTGTCACCAGGAGAACAGGAGCAGTGAAGGTTAATTTTAAAAGTTTTTTTTTAAACGTATAAAATATAAACAGTGAAGAATAGAGGTCAAGGAGTACTGAGTCCGCATCATCACTTCACATCAGGAGTAGGCAACAGCATAGTATGATACCAATCGTGTAGGCTAGCATCTCTATCAACATGGCGAAACAATAAGAACGTAAACTGGCAAGTACGCGCCATGTACCGCTCCACCCACTCCCCACCAACCCTTGCATCGGACCCAGGACAGAAATAGGAAGAGAAAGCGCAGAAAATAGAGAAAATAAGGCCCATAGAAATAAACTATATAAAATTAAAACACCCCCCCACCCTACATCAATGCGGAGGCTACGGCCTACCCCCCCCCAGCAAAGTGCCTGTCGCCCACTAAAGAACCCGAAATATAGAAAAAGAAAAGGAGGAATAGAAAAAGAAGTTCCCTAAAACTGGAGGAACGCCAAACTCTTGAATCACCCGCACTCCCCGACCAAATTACTCTCCACTCTAGCTGCAACATTATAATCAGAGCGTCCACTCATAAGGAAGGAGGGAGAGACATCAGTTATCACTGCAGCACACGTCGAGGAAGCGTCCCATCTCGGTCCCCCACCCATCCCTCAAGCACAGTTCACACGAAGATGGTCAGGTCTAACCCTGGCCAGATTTCAAGCGTTCCCCCAGAAATGGCTCCGAGAAAGGCACCGCCCCAGATGAAACAAAGGGGCAAAATGGCCGCTCTCGACAAGGAGAATGTCCCACTGCACAAAATGGACACCTCCAGACACAAACAATGGCATCGACACAGAAGGTTACCGCACCCAGGTTTTCGCAAGATAGCAGACAGCAATCGAAAATCACAAAATCCCCAGCCTGCGCAGTATAGAAACTTAGTTGCATCGCCCCCCACCCCATGAACGAGAATAACGATGCATCATCCGACAGTGAAAGCTGATGAGGGATAAGAAACATTGTAGCGTCAATGACAGGGGCTGGCGGCAGTACTTTAGGAGATACAGTTTCAGGATGTTGCCCCAGCTGACAGTCACGCAGCAGCATTATACCCAGTTCAATGTCAGGAGAGTCTCGGTCGAGATCACAAGAGGGTCCAGCTGGCGAGGCACTCTCCGATCCAAGAATGGCAGCGTCTAGCTTCGCGCTGAGTGCACAGAGACAATCATGCAGGTCTGCCCGGAGATCGGCTAGCGCTGCGAGAATGGTGCCAGGGGTGATTTCAGGCGGATTAACCAGGAAGTCGGCATTGCGGAGGGCAACGGAGTATTTCGGTCGCCTCTCGAGGTCATGTAGGGCAGCCCCTGCAGGGGACGAGATGGAGCCCTTACGTAGTGTAGTGGAGACGACCGCCATGTTGCGCCCACACTTGGGGGTCTCAGCTCGGTTTGATGGATTCTACGACGATAGCAAGGGTGTGATCTCGCCAAAGTCCAGTGTTCCCCTTCCTCGCGTGTAACGGAGCTCACAAGTCTCATCGAGGAGACCCATCACGGCGTGAAGCAAGGGCGAGCTGCATCGGCCATTTTCGCCCCAGCAAAGAACAAAGCAGCGCAGCTCACCTCAGTGCCGTTCTGGGGGGGGGGGAAACAATGGAGATCCACAGCCAGTCGAATAGTGTTGCCGCAGAGGGGAGCAATGTAGACACCGCGACGGGCAAGCAATCTCGACGGGGAACAGCAGGCATGCCACCCGTCAGTAGAATCCAAGGAGCTCCGGTCGTCTCCGGCCGTGCACGTCGATCCAGGGCTCAACAACGGCCGTCAGGGGAAAACGCCGTTACAACCGGCAATCGGGCAGGTGGGGACTCCGGAGAAACGCCGCCGGCATCAGCGCGCTTCACTCGTCCTTTCTCGGCAAATCTGCTGCAGGATAGATTTCAGGATAGGATAGTTGCAGGAACAGGCTCGGGGAGCCGGGCGATTACACGTCCGTCTCCGCCGCCATCTTGGCTCCTCCTTCCTTTTAAGTAATCTTAAGTGTAGTATTGTGGATTTTTGTCATTTGTGATCTTGTGTTTAAGTCTATATAAAGAATACTTATTTTTATAAAACCTGTGTTGTGTCCATCTGTAGTGTTTTCACTTTATTACTGTGTATATTCACAAATGCTTCACACACTGCCTCTGAGATAAGCCTGTCTGCTCGTGCCAAGCTACCAAGGGGGTGAGTAGGGGTTATTAAGGAGTGTAATCATCTTATCCTGACTTAGAAGTAAGGGTCCCTATTTGGACTAAGGTAATTACCTTTGCCAACTAGAGACCCCCAGATTTAACATATGCATATATATATGCATGTATTTATATAGATATGCAGATGTATATATAGGTTTATATATGTATGTATATATATATATATATATATATATATATATATATATATACACACACACATATACATTTATATATGCATATGCACATATATATATACATATATATAGGTGCATATGTGTGCGCGTGGAGAGGTAGAGAATAGAGAGCAGATAGTGAGTAGTAGAGAGTGTGTAGTAGAGTGAGTAGTAGAGAGTAGTAGAGAGTGTAGTAGAGAGTGCAGTAGAGTGTGTAGTAGTGAGTAGTAGAGTGAGTAGTAGAGAGTAATAGAGAGTGTGTAGTAGAGAGTAGTAGAGTGTGTAGTAGAGAGTGTGTAGTAGAGTGTGTAGTAGATTGTGTAGTAGAGTATGTAGTAGAGTGTGTAGTAGAGAGTGAGTAGTAGAGAATAGTAGAGAGTAGAAAAGTGTGTAGTAGAGAGTAGTGAGTGTGTAGTAGTGAGTGTGTAGTAGAGAGTGTAGTGGAGTGTGTAGTAGAGAGTGTGTAGTAGAGAGAGTGTAGTGGAGAGTAGTGAGTGTGTAGTGGAGAGTAGTGAGTGTGTAGTAGAGAGTGTGTAATAGAGTGTGTAGGATAGAGTGGAGAGAATAGGAGAATAGTAGGGTGTAGTAGAGAGTAGTGAGTGTGTACTAGTGTGAGTTGTAGAGTAGTAGAGTGAGTAGTAGAGCGTGAATAGAAGAGAGTAAATGTTAGAGAATGTGTAGTAGTGTGTAGTAGAGAGTGAGTAGTAGTGTGTAGTAGAGTATGTAGTAGAGAGTATGTAGGAGAGTAGTAGACCACAGGGTGACACACATTACAGAGGCCCAGCCCCTAATTTTGAAGGAGTGAGAGAGAGGATACCCTACTACACCCACATGGCGCTATACTGCTTTCATGCGTCACAAAGGGTGGTCTCTTGAAAGAGGGGGGGTCTGAGAAAACGAAGAGGTGTAGTGGTCGAGGGCTGGGAGACAGTAGAGTAGATGGGAGTGAAGACAGGACCACCTGTGAATCTTCCCGTGCCGGTTGCTGATCGGCTCCGTGCCACCCACCCCCTGGCACTACAGAGGATAGCGCTTTAGGGCCATTCACTCCCGCGATGTTGGGTCCGTAGGCAACTAACTAGAGGGGCTCTGTAATGCCTGGCCTTTGTCATGGGCTACCCGGTGGTGGAAAAACATTAATCTGAAGATATATGATAAAAGGACCCATATGTACTCATGTGGGTGCACAAAGCTGTTTCACGCGGTGTTCATACACTCAGGGACAGTGCGTGTAAGTATGGATGAGACTCAAGTTCACTGGCATAAACATGAATATATTTAGAGCGAAAACAGGAAATTGTGCATAAGCTAGCTATGTCCCCCAATGTTGCAAATGTGATTCTCAGTATTGTTGAAGGCCTAACTAGGAATGCGAATTTCAGCTGTGACATCCAAAAATGACATGGATGTAAAATCTCACCAATCCGTTTTCGGCACTGATTGATCTGGGTGACATTCCATTCCGTCTCTTTTAAAACAATTCATAAAATGCCTAAGCTTTTCCCCCCTAACCATCCGATTTAATATCTTATCACTTTACGATTTACTCACGGTCCACACTTTTCTAAGTTCTTTCTGTGAGATCTACGTTCACAGTAATATTGCACAGCATATTGCTTATGTCCCAGTGTTTAGGTGCCCATTGCAGGAGCCCGGGCTACACCCAACTGTGCAGAGTATGTTGCTTATTATTACTTGTATCGCTTCTTTTAAGGGTCTAAATATGTTTTATCGTGTATCAAGAGGGAGAGAGAGGACCAGAAAGCTAGTCCAAATCCCCAAAGTTATATGAAGTAAATCAAAAAAAGACTAGCTTGAAAGGGAGGGGTTTTGTTACCAGAAATTATTAATTTTGGTTAAAGGACTCAAGTATGTTTTGTCAGGGGTTAGTGGCACCTTGTGGGTGTGCTCATGAAGCCCTCACCCACCAACCTAGTTGGTGGCATGCTTCATCATCGGGCCCACCCAGTGACACCTAACGTGTCCCGGGTGTGCTTCGACGCCTGATTACAGCGGAGCAGGTGTGTAGCTGAGTGTGCGGTGAAGACTGTTATGATAAATGAGATTAAAACGGCTTGGCCGTGGTCCCAGTACCCGAAGGTGAATTAGACTTTAATACCTGGGCCACCGTCAGCGGTTAAAAATAAGGCTGTGGGATGTTAGAGGCGGGTTACGACCTCCTACATCCTTTGTTGGTCAACATGTTTCAGCCAGTGCCTTATGAGTATTCTGGCTTTCTTCAGAACCTGCGAAGGAGGCACTACATGTCCAATGCAGGCTCTGCCCAGTAATTCTGGCCAACCCAAGCCACTTCACAAACCTTGAAGCAGAAATCTGCTTAAACTAGCGTGTTTTTGAGAAGGGAATCCCCCTCTCACACATAGAAAAACACTTTAGGGCGTGTAAAACACATAGTCTGTAAATACACATCCACCAGTTTTAATCACACTCACATCCCCTTTTAATTCGTCCTGAAGAAAGCCAGAATACTCATAAGGCACTGGCTGAAACATGTTGACCAACAAAGGATGTAGGAGGTCGTAACCCGCCTCTAACATGCCACAGCCTTATTTTTAACCGCTGACGGTGGCTCAGGTATTAAAGTCTAATTCACCTTCGGGTACTGGGACCACGGCCAAGCCGTTTTAATCTCATTTATCATAACAGTCTTCACCGCACACTCAGCTACACACCTGCTCCGCTGTAATCAGGCGTCGAAGCACACCCGGGACACGTTATGTGTCACTGGGTGGGCCCGATGATGAAGCATGCCACCAACTAGGTTGGTGGGTGAGGGCTTCATGAGCACACCCACAAGGTGCCACTAACCCCTGACAAAACATACTTGAGTCCTTTAACCAAAATTAATAATTTCTGGTAACAAAACCCCTCCCTTTCAAGCTAGTCTTTTTTTGATTTACTTCTAAATATGTTTTGTCATTTTGCAACGAAGTTGATAAAAAAAATGTCACTCTTCTGGGCTGTCACGTCTTCATTATCCAGTGCTTATTTATATTCACAATAGACAATGATTTGCATGTAATAAACCTTCTCAATTGTACTTGAGGGATAGCAGAAAATGTTTAAATGCACGACTGGTGAACACAGTAAGGCATTTCTTTTCCCTCGAATTCTGTCAAAACTGAATTTGGTTTTTAGCAGTGTCTGACAAATGAGAACAAGGAACGCAATATAAAAATATGTCGCAGGGGCTAAACTTCTTTAATGATAAATACTTGCATGCCTTTCTCACTCAACCAATCAGTGTCAGCAAAAGTATTTGGCATGCCGCCTTCTATATTGACATCAATATGATATGGCATATCAACGGCGAAAGTAGCAGTTATAAAGCTGAACCAAATATGAGGAGGAAAGTGGGCAGGGTAGCATTCCCTAAAAACATGTGTTTTTATTTATATTTGGAAGACATTTAGAGCAGCAGTTATTAATACACTTGCTAGTTATGCAGGAAGGGCAAAACAGTGCATGTTTGTTTATAAGACTGGAAGTTTAACTGATTATAGGCTCAGATCTTACAGTCTAGGATCTTGTAAGCTTTGACCATAAACATCAGACCTATCTCCTCAAGTTATACATGTCTTAAAGTCTCTGGGATTAGACAGCAGAGCTACCCCTTAGCTTATTGACATCTTAAAGGCGCGGGTGGAGGGGGGCGGGGGGCGGGGTGGGTGGGGTTGGGTAGAGAAGGGGAACGCTATCCCTCATGTTACACAGCTTTTAGTCTTACAGGTTAAACGCATAAATAGCAGGGCTGTGATTTAGGCTATGCTCATTTTACAGCTAAAGCACAGACAGCAGAGCTATCCCTCATCTTCATAGAGCCTATACAGGCTCAGAATACTTACTTGTAACAGGTACAGCCAAAGACAGGAGTATAACTCTCACAGAATACACAGATACTACTTGCTAAGACTGTAAACAGAAGCGTCATGGCTCAGGTGCTTCCAGACCACGCAGACTGAGGACTGATACCTTATAGGTATAGCACGTCATCACCAGGCGCTACAGACCATACAGGCTAGGGACAGATACCAACCACTTCCACACAGGTATCGCACATCATCACTTAGGAGGTACAGACCATACATGCCCAGGACTCAGACCATACAGTCATTGCACAGGTCAAATACAATTCACGTGGCACGGTCCAGCGGCATAATGAAAACTGTGTGACCCCCGCCAAAGTATGTAGAGGGAGGGCCCGCGCTCCGGACCCAGTCAGGGGCTCTTAGCCTCTTAGGCCTGATGTCTGGCACCGGTCCTCAGTGCCAGGGGGCCCTTTGGAGCTCGACCCTTCCCCCCCTTTCCCTGCGAGGGTTATTGTTACGCCCTTAGCACGGTCCTCACTATTTCTATTTAAGACGTTTTCCTTGGAAACATATGTTTTTGAAGACGTGCAGCGTCAATCTTGATTTTTACCATTATCTCAATTCGCTCACTGAGTTTTCACATTCGTACTTCAAAGGCTGATAATAACTGCGTCAGAGCAGAATATATATATATATATATATATATATATATATATATATATATATATATATATATATATATATATATATATATATATACACAAAACAAACACGTTCTCTCGATGTGCGGTCTGTTCATCAAGAGAACTGTCTGGAACTAAACGCCTGTTAGTCCTAGGTCTTGGCGCGCGCACACAGATACGTCAGAGTGGAATCTACAGGTTCATTCAGTGCACACACAGCTCTGCCGGTACACCTCAATCCCTGACTGTAGCGCATTCATTTACTCCAATAACACAACACGCGCGCAGCTCTGCCAGCGCAGCTCTATCAAGTTTATAGCTCTCTCATTAGTGAACTGTGCAAACAGCTCTGTCAGTACATCTCAATCATTATCCGCAAGTGCCGACAGCTCTTTCATCGCTAGATCACCCAAACAGCTGGGTCAGTGCACATTATCCCACGTCTGGGGCACACCCCATTATTTTATTGATAGATCGCCCGAAATATTAAATCAGTTCACCTCTTCCAGTGTCTGGGGCGCCTCGTTCTTTCATTGCTGAGCACGCATACAGCTCCGCCAGTGCATCTCAATCTTAGTATGCAGGGCACCTGTTCCATCCATTACTGGGTCATGGAACAGCCCTGCTAATGTATCTCAATCAAGGTCCACAACGTACCCTGCTTTTTCTTTGCTTGAATATGCAAATGATGCTGACAGTGAATCTCAGTCCTCATTTACATGCCAGAGGTCCCACATACAACAGCTCTCCCAGGTCGCCTCACTCGGAGCTCTGTAACCCTGCACCTCAAACCTGTCTCTTACCATCTCCTTATAACAGCACCGGGACGCACGCACAGCTCTGCCAATGCACATCACTAGGGCAGTGGCTCAGCAAGGGTGCATGGCATGGGCCCTAATGCAATCATAAAAGAATACCCCCTCCCCTCCCTGGCTTGCAGCGGAAAGTTAAAGAAGGCCATAACTGGAGGGCAGCAGAGCTCTCACAAACCCGAGCCATAGCGCTACGACCTCCAGATAAAAGCGCTGTAATTGTACATTGCAGCCTCACTTGCAGGTTTGGCCAGTGGACCTTAATCCTATTCTGCAGCGATCCCTCGCTATTCGATTGCTAGCACACACTCAGAGCTCCGGCAGTGCACCCCAGTCCTGACCTGTAGAAACAAACAATACACACTTTTACCATTTCTCCTCAGTAATGTACTGAAACACCCCTGCTATTTAAGAAACAAGACCTACACAACTCTGCAATCATATTCAGTCCCTTGCTCTGCTCTTCTATCATAGGGGCGCGCGCAGCGCTCAGCCAATACACCTCAAACCTCTAAAACTCTCTGTTCCACTAATGAGACCCACACAGCTCTTAGTGGTACCTCAGTTGGGCGCTCCGTCCCTCCTCGCTCCGGCCCCCTCGCTTCCTAACACATTACTGCCTCTCTACTGCTCTGACTGCCCCCCACCCTCTCCTAACTCCTCACTCCTCCAACACCCCCTCCCTTCACTATGTGCTTCTCCCGCACAATGGCGCCTTCCACTGATTGCATTAATTACCCGGCTCATTGTTGGCTGTCGCCCGATCCGCGGCTGCTGCTGCTCGTTCCCGGAGCTGACAAAGGTGCCTGCTCCCCGCCGCCCCCTGTGAATGCAAAGCGTGGGAACTGCAGAGTGTTGGAACCGAACAGTTGTATTTTTTCCTTGAGAAGAAAAGATTGCAGAGAGTTTAAAAACAGTAAAGCACTTTGTTTGACTATCCCAGCCTAGAGAGCATATCCAGCGTAACAAGCGCTCGCCACGATGCCGAGTTTTCTCTATTTCTGCCGTCCCACTCGGACGGGCTTGGCCGGAATTCCTGCTGGCGTAAAAGGTTTATTATCTTCTTTATGGGGCCATCTGTTTGGACCCAAAAAGAAGATAACAAACCTTTTACGCCAGCAGTAAGTAAGGGCAGCCAGTCCAAGTGGGACGGCTCAAAAAGAGAAAAGAGTACGTCACACAGAGCTCTTTCCCAATGGCTGGCCACCGTTTAGCATTAACGGTGACGCCAGCCAATGGGAAAGAGGGGCGGGGCTTAAAGCCCTCTAGTGAATCTCCCTCAATCTTATTAGATCTCGCCAGAGAGACTGCGCATGCGCAGCCATCGCAGGCGAAACCTAAATAATCTCTATTATTAAACATTGCAATGTGTGAATTTATTAAATATACATATGATTACAATTATTGGTGACTTTTTAACCAAGCCAATAGGTTTGCTGTGTATATATGTTGATGTGCTGACCCCATGATAAAGTCAATTGGCCCAACCAATTTTATTCTTTGGTATTGTGAGCCTCTCACAAGCCAGCAGGCCTGCCTTACTTAAAACGACGCCGTTTGTAGCGTCGTATGACATGGGGAGCTGTGCGTGACTGTAGGGGGTTGGGCATGATGGTCGAACGCAGGGCCTGGTCACAGGCCGGCTACACACGGCGAAGGGTCTGGCTACAGACCAGGACATGCGCAAAAACATCTGCCATGCATGGTAGTGGACATCTTACTTAATGTTAAGTAAGAAAAAACAAAGAAACTCAGTGTAAAAAGCAAAGATTAAAGTGACGTTATATTTAGGAAGTAACTATAACCCGCGCCATTACCATATACTGCTAATCATCTCCCATATTATATGACTCATGATCTGTTCTATGATGTCATTGTTAACATCACTGCATCATCTAAAATTACATCATTGATAACACAGTGCATGGTGGGGGCTTTGTTTTTACATATTAGAGTTTTGGTGATGCCCCAAGGAAGAACAGAGGCACTACCAACTATTAATGTAAGTGTTGTCAGTCTCGTGGGTCATTGAATGCATGACCCCAGGACAGCTGGAGCTTTATGCCCTTCAAAATGATTTTGCGCCCCCTTGTGGTTTGTCCTATGGCTCCTTTAAAAAAAAAACACACACTGTTTATGGTTATTTTTCATTAAAATTGCTTTATTTATAATACCTTAATGACAACTGCTACAAATGAACATTGCTATGTGTGTTTTGATAATTAATGTACTGGATTACGTTTATTCTATTGGTATATTACACATGTGGCAAATGTATTAATGGTGTGATGGGGAAACCCTTTGAAAGGCAATATTTATCTATATACATTGATGTACTGACCTCTTGAGGAAACCAATAGGCAAGCATTTTATATATTCATGTTTTGTGTTTTAGGCAAAGCCAGTAAGTCTGTCTTATTTAAAATGACAGCCCCGTAGTATAGCACTACTTATCCCAGCATTGAGTGTCAGAGCATTTTACATCACACACACGTTATACAGAGACAGTGATTCATAAATGTAAATCAATGAATAGTAAAAGGTATATAAGACAATGACAGTTACAAGGTGTAGGTGATACAGGGCATCCAAAAATGGTAGGCATTGTATGTAATGAGTGCTTGGTCTGGAGAAAGACAACATCAGAATTTAAAACATAATGCATAGAGTGGTTGGATCGGGAGGAAGGTAAGGCCCTGAAAACGTTACTGTTACTGCCAAAGTCATCAATGGTACAGGCAATTAGACTGGAAACAGATATGATCAGGTGGAACACTCAGGCCAAAATGGCGATGGTAAGATTCTGGAAATGCCAATCCCAGGGGGAAGGGGAAAAGGTCTCACCTTGGTGTAGTGAGGAAATCCAACACAGTAACCTAAGATGGGCATTAGACACAAAAAGAAAAATAAAGGAAATAATTTGGAATCTAAATGATGGAGTAAACCAAAATTCTCTAGACGTGGAGTTCACGAAGAGTGCTCTCAGAGCACAAGGAAGAGAGTATTCTAGAAGGCAGGATATAGGATACCTAAGAAACAAAAAATTAGTGGTACATGTAAATGTGGCCTGGGGGTCAAGTGTGAAATGTTGCATATACTACTTGACTGCTTGACATGTTTAGAAGTAAGAAAACGGTTCCTACGACCATTATTTATAAAATATGGCATAAGACAACGAGTACAAGCGATTAACTTACTGATAGGAATGGAAATTCTGGACATAGCAATTGCACTTGAGAACTATCTGAAAGGGGTGAATCGCTTAGCGCAGGAACAGCAAAAGAAATTAAATTGAGGAACCTACTAGTATCCCATTACCAGAAATAAGTAAAACTTAAGATACGAAGGATTACAATCCAATAAGATTTCAGATAGTACCAAAATGAGAAACATATGGAAATTACCTCGCTTCTAAATGTAATAACTTCTAGTTTTATTATGTATCGTATGTTTTTTTTTAAATAGTATGTGTTTTTAAAATTCCTTTTAACGATTTTATGTCTGAGCTACCCAAAGAATGCCTTTTTTTAAAATTGCATAACATGTAGGAAGCTGCATAGAGAGTAATAGCTTGGTTTTACAAATTTTGTAAGGTTTTTTTTGTGACGCATTTCTATTTCGATCTCATTGTTTAAAGACTATGGTCTAAATAAACAGAGTTTCTCTCTCTCTCATAGAGTTGTTGGAACTGTCTTCACTAATAAGACTTTAATACTTCCTAAGGAAGCCTTTTTAGAAATCATACAATAACGGGAGATCGAGAAAAAAACAATAAGGTTCTAAACATATGCCTTGCAGTTTACATGCAGTTCCTAGATGCCAGGTTCATAGCTCAATGTGACAAAATCAGTAACCAACTGAGCTATCCGCATTAAATACACATTTCTAATCTGCATGTCACACTTTTTGCAGCAGGTATAAATGCTAGGTGCGGCTTTATGAGTCAAAACTGTCACTAGACAAAACACAAGCCTCTCCAGCTTGTGTATTAACCACCAGAATTATGTTACAGTTATTAACCCCTGAATATTGATGGGCACACTAACATTTCTGCAGCAGATGCCTTAACAGGGTAACATTTTTAAAATATAGCCTGTTTGTTACCAATTAAGTAAGTCAGAACCGATTTATGGCTACATTTGTTCTTGCTGCCAATTCCATTGCGGTAGCTTTTCAAATAAATGTATAGGCTGACCGTCAAACTCCGCCTTTCATGACACTCCCTTCATCCTGTTTCTCCTGCCTCACCTTGACTCTCAATTGATGGGATTCCAGAGTAAATGTTTTTCCATTTCCAGCACTGCAGCCAATTACGAGGGTATATGAGCACTCAAATCACCACCATAGACAGACCACACAGTGAGTCGACCTAAGATTTGCTTAGAAGTTGCGTAGCTGACCCTAGCACTCCACACAGCTTTACCTGTGCTCATTTGATGTGACGCTTGGGCCCCTTGGCTTGGCTTACACTGTTAACTGCTGCCTCGCCCACCAGTAGTTCTTTAGTAAACCTTAGTGTATTCCCTGCCTTTTTCATGCTTAGTATGAGCCTGTAGACAACAACGAGGTTTTGGCTTACGCGCAGTAAGGCTACGCCAAATTTATAGTCAACAAAATAGATGCCAGTACTGCACAACTACTAAAAAGATGAACAAGAAAATTAGTTATAAATCGCTCATTTCCACAGACCACTCTTTCAGTCAAAGATTTAATCTCATCAAATGATTTTATTTTTTGTGTTTTTGCCTTTTTCTTTTTCTTTAAAGTTTTTACTAGTATTGCAAAAGAAGCTATTATAGATATTTGGCTTTTTACTCAGTCCAACATATCTTGCATAAATACATAGAAAGGGGAAAGGGCCCTAAGTGCTAAAAGTTTAAAAAGGCTTGTTTGAAGTGTAAGAAAGTGAGGTATTTAGAAGTGGAAAAGGTTTGCGTGACTCGATGCACTTAGGGCCCTTTCCCCTTTCTATGTATTTATGCAAGATATGTTGGACTGAGTAAAAAGCCAAATATCTATAATAGCTTCTTTTGCAATACTAGTAAAAACTTTAAAGAAAAAGCAGGGCCGTTTCTAGGTATTTTGCCGCCCTAGGCGAGAATTGAAAAATGCCGCCCCCTCCCTTTTACTACCATCACTCTCTCTCCCCCCCCCCCACCCACGCCATCCAGGCTAGAAGAATCAATTAACAGGTGGGGCTTGTGAGTACCAAGGAACATCAATCCGGTTCTATGCATGATGATAAGCAGGTGACGCAGCCCAGATATAGTGTACCGAATTCACCCACCATAACTGGAATGCACTTTATTTTATTGAATGGGCAATCATTGAACTACAAATACAGGGCCCTATGACGTGGATGTGTGTTCGTGCGGGGCACAGATGTGTGTTTGTTTTTAGGTGAATTTATTGTGACTTTTAAGCTGGGGACCAGGTTGGAGTCTGGCGGGAAGCTCAATCATCCCGTGAATCTGGGCAAATCACTTAGGGGCAGATTTACAATTACTGGCGCATCCCTGCATTTCGGCAGGGATGCGCCAGTAATTGTGCACCGCAGCTCCGCCACCCTTGATGCGCCGCATCTGTGCCGTAAAAGCAGCGCATTGCTGGAGTTGAGTCGCAAGCAGAGACAGACCTACCTAAAAAGTGGATCTGGCTATAATCAGTCAAGGACCACCAATATTGGTAAAACAATGGGGCACCTGGTGCTGTTTCATATATGTCTGAATTTGGAGTAGTTGCAAAACATGTCCTAATGAAAACGACAAAACCATAATTTAGAATGAAGAATTGTTATGCCATATCCCCAGTAAAGTCCAGCTAATAAGACTGCACCCGGCTATTACCTTAGTGCTTGTGGACAATCAATTTGTCTGCTTGAATGAAAGTACTGTCCTATGGTCATAAGATGATGACTGTGTGCCCTGCTGCTAAGTCTCCAAATGTTAAAGCTCAAGGATGTGAGTCTACAACAAAGGTAAAAGCAAAACTGAAACAGAATCTAGCCTAGAGCCTTACAAAGAAAAATTAGGCAATAACAAAAGTGAGCTCTGACCAACTATTACCTTTCTGATACTTATTGGGAATCCCAAATATGAAACACGTTATCCCGCTGGCTTGTTTAAAAAATAGGGTACTTCCTTGAGGAGGCCCACTGCAAAATGTATAACCTATTTCTCATAGAAACGTTCTTCCTTTTTCGAGCCTGTAACGCCAAACATAAGCAAACGTAGGTCATGAGATTATTATATATACCTAAAATTTTCAGAGACACCATACGTATGCAAATACAATACAGCTGGATCAATTGCTATAAAGTGTCCTATTGTGTAGTCTACACATATGAAGATATCTAGAAATGGCACTCTATATGTCGCAGCCGTTAAAATGTAATAAAGATACCTACTCGATGTTATGCACAAAAGAATACGGGGATGTTTAATGGTTCAACACTCCAACCCCAAAGTTGCTCTGTGCCTTTGCCGAGATGGAAAACTGCATGTAAACCATATTTACAGGCAAAGTAGTGGAAGCGAAACTTTGCTTCCTAAAAACACCCATGCATGGGTTCCTCACATGAAAAACTAATTAAGCACAAAGGCTCACAATGCTCACAATGCTAGACTGTGCCGAGAGATAAATATTATGTTGGAAAACTGCCTACCAGCTATGTGTTCAAGCGTAGTGATAGAAGCAAAACTTTGTTTACCGAGGCTGCCAAACATTAGCCCCTCACTCGAAATGCTCGTAAAGCACAATACCCCCAAAGTTGCTATTAAACATGATGAGAGTGACCTGAAAGCTCGATATAAATTGTACATGCGAGCAAAAAGTGAGCGCACCCTAAAGGCCTAGGGGCAGATTGATGAAGGACTTACGCCGCCGGTGCGTCACATTTTCTCATGTTAAAAATGACGCACCGGCAGCGCAAGGCCTTCATAAATCTGCCCCCTAGTTCTTACCTGTGTCTTGAATGTAATTAATCTCTTTAGAGATCAACAGACAAGTCGATGTCCGCGCTGTTCATGAAAAGGGAAAACTTCATGTTTTGCCTACAGCTAAATACGTTTTGTCCTTTAGATATATTCATTTTCAACGGTTCGAAAGGCATCTTGGTTTGTTTATATCATAAACAGCTTATTGACAGACACTGTACAAAAAACACAACTTTATTAAATAAAAGGCACACAAACGACCGTGCAGAGTTTTGGTGTTTGCATCCTGTGTCGCCCCTTTTAAAGTCTTCGTCAACTACATTATCTTTTTCAGAAGCGCTTTCTCTAACAAGCACGGCTACATGCGTGGCTGGTTACAAATGAACCAGCCTGGGTCAGCACAAACCCATGTTTTTGCCGCCCTCCCCCTTTTGCCGCCCTAGGCGGCTGCCTAGTCCTGCCTAATGGTAGAAACGGCCCTGGGCAGAAGTGTCTCTTAAGGTGTGCTCGGCACACAGCCCTGTGTCCTACAAACGCCATACTCCCTCCACTCAAATGGTGAAAAGTGTTTAGAAGTTTGCATATCTGAAGTCTGTTATCTCACCAAAACACAGTGTCATCGGTAGACAGAAAAAGGAAACCATAGTCAATACAGTCTACTTTAATGGCCTTTTCATCACCTTTCCTTGGTCAGGGCTTTAACTGGATAATGCCAATGCTGAGTGCAACCTGGGTTCTTTTCAATGGGACTGTGCTGACACAAAAATGGTGGCCCAGCTGTTTTTTTTGGACTGAATCTTTGGACTCCAGTGTCTATATCGTCTCCCATTTCCTTACCTTCCCTACACTTTGCGAGTAACATTCCTATAGCAAGATATTCCTGCTATCGACAAATCCTGTGAATGTCTGCACAGGCTAGATAGAATTGTGGTGTGTCAGATATAAAAAGAAAAAAATTGAATTTGTGTGCACCCTTGTAAAGTTGAATGTCTGACTGGCCTCTGAAGCCTTTCATGTTTTAGAAGCTTCAAGCAAATAGTTAAGAAGTATTGATGCACTATGCTATCTGCCAACAGGAGGAAATGTGTTTCCGGTTCCTGTGCTATAATCATGTCAGTACATACTGGAAGCAACTTATCAAAATAAGCACATCTGTAAAGGATGTCTTAGCCATATAGCTTTCCTATCTCAAAGACAACCATCAGGCACTGATATAGCACAGCACTTTTTTTAAAGGGCTGATCTCGGAAGATTTCACTATGTGAAGACAAACTGAAATTACAGAACGTTTCAGAAAAGCAAGGTGGGGGTGGATGGCAGGGTGCACGGAGAGAAATCATTAAGGAAGAAAATCCCAGGTCCTTCTACTTTTTCCATGTACCATGACAACACAGCTGATCTTAACTATTGACAACAATCTTAAATTGTACTGTGATAAATCCATCATCACCCATAGAGCAAATGTAATAAAAATTGGTCTGAAAAAGGAATCCATACTGTTGGGATGGGAATGTCCTCCTGCATGGTAAAGGCAGGGCCGTTTCTAGGTATTTTGCCGCCCTAGGCGAGAATTGAAAAATGCCGCCCCCTCCCTTTTACTACCATCACTCTCTCTCCCCCCCCCCCCACCCACGCCATCCAGGCTAGAAGAATCAATTAACAGGTGGGGCTTGTGAGTACCAAGGAACATCAATCCGGTTCTATGCATGATGATAAGCAGGTGACGCAGCCCAGATATAGTGTACCGAATTCACCCACCATAACTGGAATGCACTTTATTTTATTGAATGGGCAATCATTGAACTACAAATACAGGGCCCTATGACGTGGATGTGTGTTCGTGCGGGGCACAGATGTGTGTTTGTTTTTAGGTGAATTTATTGTGACTTTTAAGCTGGGGACCAGGTTGGAGTCTGGCGGGAAGCTCAATCATCCCGTGAATCTGGGCAAATCACTTAGGGGCAGATTTACAATTACTGGCGCATCCCTGCATTTCGGCAGGGATGCGCCAGTAATTGTGCACCGCAGCTCCGCCACCCTTGATGCGCCGCATCTGTGCCGTAAAAGCAGCGCATTGCTGGAGTTGAGTCGCAAGCAGAGACAGACCTACCTAAAAAGTGGATCTGGCTATAATCAGTCAAGGACCACCAATATTGGTAAAACAATGGGGCACCTGGTGCTGTTTCATATATGTCTGAATTTGGAGTAGTTGCAAAACATGTCCTAATGAAAACGACAAAACCATAATTTAGAATGAAGAATTGTTATGCCATATCCCCAGTAAAGTCCAGCTAATAAGACTGCACCCGGCTATTACCTTAGTGCTTGTGGACAATCAATTTGTCTGCTTGAATGAAAGTACTGTCCTATGGTCATAAGATGATGACTGTGTGCCCTGCTGCTAAGTCTCCAAATGTTAAAGCTCAAGGATGTGAGTCTACAACAAAGGTAAAAGCAAAACTGAAACAGAATCTAGCCTAGAGCCTTACAAAGAAAAATTAGGCAATAACAAAAGTGAGCTCTGACCAACTATTACCTTTCTGATACTTATTGGGAATCCCAAATATGAAACACGTTATCCCGCTGGCTTGTTTAAAAAATAGGGTACTTCCTTGAGGAGGCCCACTGCAAAATGTATAACCTATTTCTCATAGAAACGTTCTTCCTTTTTCGAGCCTGTAACGCCAAACATAAGCAAACGTAGGTCATGAGATTATTATATATACCTAAAATTTTCAGAGACACCATACGTATGCAAATACAATACAGCTGGATCAATTGCTATAAAGTGTCCTATTGTGTAGTCTACACATATGAAGATATCTAGAAATGGCACTCTATATGTCGCAGCCGTTAAAATGTAATAAAGATACCTACTCGATGTTATGCACAAAAGAATACGGGGATGTTTAATGGTTCAACACTCCAACCCCAAAGTTGCTCTGTGCCTTTGCCGAGATGGAAAACTGCATGTAAACCATATTTACAGGCAAAGTAGTGGAAGCGAAACTTTGCTTCCTAAAAACACCCATGCATGGGTTCCTCACATGAAAAACTAATTAAGCACAAAGGCTCACAATGCTCACAATGCTAGACTGTGCCGAGAGATAAATATTATGTTGGAAAACTGCCTACCAGCTATGTGTTCAAGCGTAGTGATAGAAGCAAAACTTTGTTTACCGAGGCTGCCAAACATTAGCCCCTCACTCGAAATGCTCGTAAAGCACAATACCCCCAAAGTTGCTATTAAACATGATGAGAGTGACCTGAAAGCTCGATATAAATTGTACATGCGAGCAAAAAGTGAGCGCACCCTAAAGGCCTAGGGGCAGATTGATGAAGGACTTACGCCGCCGGTGCGTCACATTTTCTCATGTTAAAAATGACGCACCGGCGGCGCAAGGCCTTCATAAATCTGCCCCCTAGTTCTTACCTGTGTCTTGAATGTAATTAATCTCTTTAGAGATCAACAGACAAGTCGATGTCCGCGCTGTTCATGAAAAGGGAAAACTTCATGTTTTGCCTACAGCTAAATACGTTTTGTCCTTTAGATATATTCATTTTCAACGGTTCGAAAGGCATCTTGGTTTGTTTATATCATAAACAGCTTATTGACAGACACTGTACAAAAAACACAACTTTATTAAATAAAAGGCACACAAACGACCGTGCAGAGTTTTGGTGTTTGCATCCTGTGTCGCCCCTTTTAAAGTCTTCGTCAACTACATTATCTTTTTCAGAAGCGCTTTCTCTAACAAGCACGGCTACATGCGTGGCTGGTTACAAATGAACCAGCCTGGGTCAGCACAAACCCATGTTTTTGCCGCCCTCCCCCTTTTGCCGCCCTAGGCGGCTGCCTAGTCCTGCCTAATGGTAGAAACGGCCCTGAGAAAAAGAAAAAGGCAAAAACACAAAAATAAAATCATTTGATGAGATTAAATCTTTGACTGAAAGAGTGGTCTGTGGAAATGAGCGATTTATAACTTATTTTCTTGTTCATCTTTTTAGTAGTTGTGCAGTACTGGCATCTAGTATGAGCCTGTGACTTAATATATTTTCAGGACTTGGCATGCAGTATCCATGGTGGCACAAAGCAATCTCAACATATTTTATGAATACAATAGTCTCTATATGTTACGGCACAACATCTTCAATAATGACATGATATAAATGTACAAAGTTTTGCTTTTGTGTGGGCAACAATTCAATGTCGGTCATTACTTGCAGAAACCTTCCATTTACAACTTATCACAAACTCAATAAATCTGAATTTTCTGTGACCTAGCTGTAAGTGCACTGCATGTGATGCAAACAGTATCCGTGATGTACTTTTGCAGATCGAGGTTTAGAGGCAGAGTTTTAAATATGCAAACACTTCGACAAATGCATGCGAGCGAAGCTTGAGGATTCTTTGCTCTGAGAAAAAGATTCATGAATATTTTTTCAACAATTCATCATGTAGCCTTAAGGACTGAGGCACTCCAGTTTTCCTCGGCACGTGTTTTAAGAAGAGAACGGATGACTGTTTAAATAATTCACATCCATCCTTTTCAGACATGAAATCACACCAGACAATCACAAAAGTGACTCTGTGAAGGTTTGCTGGGCTGCAGCCCACCAAAACTGCTATCACTGCCGCCCAGCATGCAGGCAGGAAATGGCTGCCGCCGAGAGCCTTGATCTGCCCACGTGTAGCGGGGCTTGCTGGCTGACCACACACTGGCCTCTGTTCCCTTCATAATTGCCAACATCTGGCCTCTAGAACTATGAAACATTAAATGACAAAAAGCCTTTTTTTTCCTCTATGGCCACGGAGATATTTTTTTAAACAAGTATTTAATAAGAAATCGACTTTAAAATGCCATCATAAGGAATAAGCGAAACTAAATGTAGTGTGTTCTGGTAATAAAAGATGTTTTTTACAAACCTTAACATAATTACATGGAAAAGGACTCTCAGATTTTACTAAACATCTTTATAGTGCACAAAAAGTACCAATGGCATTACTTATATAGATCAAAGTAGATATGCATAGTTTTGTGAGGCTCTGCAATGCTGTTGCTATTTGTCTACCCCCACTGCAAGTGAGGAGCATGCTTACTATTTAAACAAGCATTGGCGCAGCCAATAGGTCTCGCTTTTGCAAAAGTTGGAGTTATTGGTATTGTAAATGACAGTCTTTTACCAATGTGTTATGGAGTGTAGTGGATGTATGTGATGTGGGATGGAATTATGTGGGTTGGAATGGAAAGGTTAGTTTTGGAATTATGTGGTGTGGAATGGATTTTTTTAAAAATAATTCTTTTTATTAAGACAAACATTGGTTCAAATAAACGATACAGAAGTCGCAGAGAGTAATAATAAGGACACACGGAGAATGAGAATTGCACTTATACATAAGAGGGGAACCTCACGAGGACGGGGGGTATTTGATTCAGGTCAATCAGGCGGCGTACAGATTTCTCCCCAGTAACTATTCCAGGGGCCCCAGACACGGGCCCAATTTTTAAAGCAACCCCTAACGACATATACAGTCTTCTCTTTAAACATACACCAGTCGAGATCTTTCTCCCAAGTGTCCAATGTAGGTGGTTTAGCAGCTCCCCACAATTGTGCTATGTTTTGCTTGGCTATCATGAATCCCAAGGTGGCCACTGTGTCTGGGTACCACTTTACTAGGGACTTACAAGTAAATTAAATATGCCATTTGAGTATACGCCAATGCCACCACGTTTGGAGTTGAGAGAACAGCAAATTTAGCACTGTTAAAGTGCACAGAGTCCTAAGGCCAACAAAAATGAATTTAGCAAACAGTAGGAGGAGGATGGTAAAAGGTTTGAGCATGACTACAGAAGAGGCCAGGTCCAACACAATGCTAATAATGTGAGAAGCTCTGGATGACTTTCATTGAAGATAAGTAGCTCTTACTACAGAAAAGGTTGGAGGCCCCGGATCTAATGTTTCGGATGCTGGATGACTTGTCTATCCATAACGGGCCTTTCAGTATTCTGAGTGGCATTCGCAATGAGTATTATACTCGAAATCAATACACAGAATATAAGGGAAATACTAGATTGTCCCTTGTTAATACTTTTAATAATGTTTTTTGATGGCCTTGATACTCCACAATGTTGGTAACAAGCCATGTTTCTGAAGTGGCAGGTAGAATAACTTCCACTTCCCATACAGAACTGTCTGCATGTAGGGAGGGGCGGGTACTGGTCCCTCAGTTGAGGAGAAGTAGGTCCTAGCATTCGTAGGATGCAATCAAGAGGCCTAATCATTTTTTGTGGCTAGTCATCACAACTTAACACTCATTCAACGTGTCGCATTGTCCACTCACACCCAAATGTCAAGAGACCAGATGTCGGAAAACAAACTTGTCTAAATTGCTTCTGAATTCTTTGCAAGAACCAGCTCAGAAAGGAACTGAAGAATAGTCGGAGTTAAGCTGCAAACAGGACCGCAGTTATCTATGCATCACTGTGCTGCATCTACGGAAGAGGTATAGAATGGAATCTATACCTATCCTTAGTTCCAGATCCAATGACAGTAACTTTGAAATACAAAAAAAGGGGCTTGTGATATCAGGAATGTTTTCAATTAAATCAAGCCTAAGTAAAACATTTATTTCCTTTGCCACAATACCATCATGTAAGCAGCGTGTGTTTAAATCTTGTGGTGGACTTTTCATAACATGCGATGCAGAAAAGAAAACTGTGGCTTGTGTTTGGTGAAGCCCTTCAACATGAAAAGACCCCGTGTATCTAAAGTAAGCAGGTTCAGGTCGTTGATTCATGCAAAGAAACCAAGAACGCACGCTGAAATCATAATAAAAGGGGATTAAGGCTTAATGTGGTACCTACAAAGGCACCATTCTTTGTATTGGTCCGCATATGATAAAGAAAACAATAAATCCAGAATGTGTATCAAAATGTTTCCTGTAATATTCTTCAGAGATTTCGAATTCAACCAAGAAATGATTAAAAGGGAAGAAACGGGAACGAACGGAAAAAACAGGATAGCAGCATGAACTTCAGCGGAGGAGAAAGAGAACTACTGTAAAGCAAGAAAATCCTAGCCCTGCACTCAAATATAGCTTACAGAGAAGTTCTACAGATGAACACACGAAAATGGAATATATGTCTTAATTACAGCAAAAAGCTGCACTACAATGTACAATTATTGAGTTGGGTAATACCAACTTAATGCGTATTAACGTAGCAACTGAAGAATGCTCCCAAAGCTGCGCACAGCACAGCATCATCATCACCATCCACCCACCAACACAGAGGTAAAGCACAACCTCACACACTCCACACACAAGAAATATATACTTCCAAAACACTTACATCCTGTCCCTTCCTGAACACTGAAAACCCATCTTTGAAGGAAAAAGATCAAAATATTCAATTCGAGACAACATTAGATTGGATCCCACCCCCAACAGGGTGCACCAAACCTGCCAGCTAAATCAATCCATGTCATACAAAGTACAATGTAAAGTTCTAACACAAAAAAAAAGCATGACATCTCTATACCTCTTGGCATTGGAAAATAAGCACACGTGAAGATCTTAAGACTTTTCTGGCTGTTCAGCGCCTCTGCCTTCTCCATGCAAGCTTAGGGGCTCCCATGCCACGGCTGATATTGACACTCATTCCATTATCCCTAACGAAGCACGTGTTTATTTACCTGACACACAAACCATGATGGTTGCAAGCGCGCAATGATAACATTGTATGTAGTTCCACCAAGCTTAGGGCTTGCATTCCTTAAAAAGGATTGCCAGCTGGCACTGTTGATAGTCAGAGCCAGATAGCTCTTTAAAGGTCATGGAGAGGCTAACACTGCTTTAGAATATCTCTGTTTAATTTAGCAGTGGCCGTCAATTATAAATTGATATGTGTTTATCCAATTAAATGCCCTTTTGAATTTAGATAACATTAAGACCCTGGAAAGAGAAGGTAAATATACAATCAATTAGTAAAGTATGCAGAGTGAGATTGTGAATTTCTTTACTCTGCCCTGTTTTCGTTCTAGTTATTTCCAGCTCCAAGAGATGGTTCTTTATAAAGCAAAAATGACGTGATCCTGTTGGTCCCTCAATCAAACACCATAGGTTAATGGAAGCCATGTCTTATTCTGTTCTGTCCGTGTTGCTTCCATTTTGACACATCTTCTATTTCAACTTAGAAATATGTTTAATGAGGAAAGCTTTCGTAAATTGTTAAAAATCCACGTTTATCTTGTAACAATAGTATTGTTGTTCTGTATCTTCCTATAGCACCGGGATACTCTCTGAATTTGGACATTCATTCATTCATTCATTCTTATTCATTCCTAAAAGGGACTCATTAAATTCAGAGATCCTTGTCACAGAGTTCATACAAATGTGCCTATTTCTATTCCCAAAACATAGTTTATAGGCCTAGGGTCTCATTCTCACAAATTACACACACTTAAATTGTTTCACTGAACCAGGATCAAAGAGTGTAAAGTCAACAGCCACTAAGTCTCAGAGAAAGTATTCCCTCCATAAGGTGGTGACGCAAGCTAAGCAGATGTTACTTGGTAGCATGGGTTGTAATGACTGGAGGAGTCTGCAATTGCTAAGTACAATACGGGTTTGACCCATGCTCCAAGCTGCCTCAGTGGACTAATGCATCAATTCCGCAGACATGTGGTTGGCACAATGGCCACAGGTTCAAAATATAGCAGACCATCCCAGCCTTCCATCTTTCAAAGGTTGTTAAAATGAGTACGACTGAGTTGGGTAACAATGAACATCTATTATCTGTCAATGGTGCCAAGATGCCACCTAGTGGGTGAGCACGTGTTCTTTAAAAACACTAGTTATTTTAACCTCTGACATGGCTAATACTTGTAGCCATTAGCTGCAGGCCTAGATAAATTGGCTGGCCATGTATGAGAAAGTGAAATGGGGGGAAAAAACACATTCGTCATGTAGGCAATCAATGCGAATGTCAAAAAGACTACGAGCGCCCACACAAGCTCGGCAGATTTCCACAGCACTCTTATCCTTCTTTGTGAGTTGAACTTCAGACACATAGTAAACTTCCACTCCCAGTTAAAACCCTGCTTGCGCAGAAGAAATTACTGCATAGTTGCCAATCTAATCCCTAACTAGGGCAGAAAGCAACTTCTGAAAATTTTGGGAAATTGAATCCAAGAGGGAGAGAGGTCTAGGTTACGTGGTATTTACCTGTTGCCTTTTTGGAAGATTTTAATTATTTTCTACCATCTCCAGGTGTGAGAAGCATCGACTGTGAAACTAATCAGAAAAAACGGTGATCTAGATTAAATGATATTTCATAAACAAAAGTCTATAGGGCTGAAGTACCAAACTGAAAAGTGCTCTGGTTAAGCATTTGAACTAATGTAGAATAGAAAAGCTTCAATGGGGTCTTTGGAGATTCTGAAGGAAATCTTCCAAAAGCCTCTCTGGGAATTTCAGGAAAAGGCATTTGGAGACTTAGAATGCTTTTGTGCGTTTTATGTAAAATCTGCTATATTAATCGAGTGCTGAACAATTAATCGACACTTGAATTGATATGTGTATACTGCCATAAAACTGCTGCAGTTGAAATGATTTTCTACAACCTGTTAAAGTGTATTTTCCTGACCTATGCTTACTAGGCCTCAGTTAGGACTCAATGCCATCTTTTCCAAAATGGATGTCACAGTATTGTATTTATTCCCTGTTTATAATTCTGCTGCATGTAGTCAAGCAAAATGTGGATTTGTTTATTCCTGAATGACACTGTTCACGAAGAAAGCCTGCTAGAGGGCCTACGGCTTGCATGCGGTATTTTTTCCATTCGCAATGGTTCGCTGTTGTTTATGTAACTAGTTTTGACACTTCTAGATGACATTAGGTCAAATGGGCTGAATCAATATTCATGTAGTGGGATAGTGCCAACATGGCATGGTTATGTGACGTTTTAAAATTCTGAACTTTGATTTGTTGAAAATGTAATTCTTTGCTCACACCACAGTGAGTTATAGTCAAATACTTTTCTATAGAGAAATTGGACATATAAACCCTTGTCTTTCGTGGTGAGCCACAACTTCTTTCCTGTGCTACTAGGGATGCTTTCCGATTTCTTACTCATTTTACTGTACATTTCAGACTTAGCCTGTTATTGATTTTGCCTTTTAGTCTGCATCGTTCTATTACAGAGAGCCTTAATGGCTAAGATTTTATGCGCTATAATTAGATTTACTACTTCTTTATTGTATCCTATTAACCGTTGTAATAAACGTTTATGGTTTTCCTAAATTCGAATCTAGAACTCGCTTTTTGAGTCAGTCCTTTCTTTGCACTTATTTTAAAAATGCTGTTCTGAATCTTGTCTCTGTAACACATTTCCTCGTGATTCGAGGTTAACACTGTCCTTGATCCACCCTTCTCATGGGTGCACAACTGAGCTGTAAAACTTTAGGGGTACCTCGTGCCCAAAAGACTGTCGCCATTTTTCAACATCTTTTCAATTAGGACTTTATAGTGTCCTCTAATCTGAGATTTGGTGATAAAGTTACAAAAAAGACGACTTATGAAGGCGGCCTTCATAAGTCAAAAGTGCTTGTCAAATGAGGCATTGGTTCTTCACTGTTAATTAACCCGTGGTGACGCCAGTGGCCAGTATATTTTTCTACTAAAGCTTGGCATTTATATAAACTGCGTCTTTTATTTGGACAAGAGCACTTTAACTGGACATTAGCATCTAGTTAAGGTTTAACATCAGTTAGGAGTAAAGATGGTTGTTCCTCAAACTAAGTAGTATCTTAATTCAATGCCTTTTTTAATGTTTATCCAAGATGTACTTTCAATCATATTCTTGTCAGGAATAATTATTTTCTCATCAATGTAGTGGAAAAAATTCTAGAGAGCGATGGCCACTCTGCCTCCGCCCAATAGCAACATAGAATGTGGCAACTCTAAACAAATATTTCTAAGTCGCAAAAATATAAACATCAACATGAGTCCTACTCAGTGTACTATAAGCTTAAATTGGAGATACCTCATGCATGAATCTCCGGTTTGTGAGAGTAAGGTCATGGTGGAGGGTTGATAGTTGGCAAGAGGATTTGGCTATTTTTTCAATAAAATGGTGGACACATTTCTGGGGTCTTCACATAATTCGCAAAAAAAAGGTAACTGTCAGTAACCCCTTACCTGCCGAGGGGTGTTGTTCAGGGTTCCAACGAGGCAGGTGCATAACAAGCTCTGTATATAGGGACACGCTAAATACTCCCGCATTGTGAGTTATGTTTGAGCATTGGAATATGCTAGCACTGCATGTGCTGTGCACTCACTCTCTTCTAAATTCAACACCTCTGGCATTCTAATGGAGATGCGCAGCACCGGGGCACCCTGTCAGATTCCCCCTTCAGGCTGGGCAGGGTTGCGCCTGTGCATTTTCACTGTGCACCATGGACAGAGGAAGCAATCTTGAGTGGGGTAGTTATACAATACATTTTGTTTGGCTCCAATAATATAGTATTACATGCACTAGTGCCATTTTTTTTACAGCACATCTTTGCAAGAGAAAATATGAAGGTCCATACTACTTATTAGCTGCCCAAAAACTTTTGCCTTTTAGTGAGTTTTTGTTAGAGTACTCTGTCTAGGAACAGAGTTCTGCTTACCCCCTCACAGATGTTGGGAGTTTCTGCCTTGAAATTATTAGTCAGGACCGGAGGTTTCAGATTATGCTTTGCCTTCTTCGGTGTTTATTCCAGTACAATCTAACAGCAGCCAGAAAAGCTAAAAAAAAATGCTTCCCAAATCCTAAACAAAGGGCAAAAGCATTAAAAACAAAAACTGAAACATCAGATTTCTGGGGAGACAAACTACAAATCCCATCAGTCCATTAGAATAACCATAACATTAGTCCTTTTATAGTGTCCATCACGTGTAGATAGGGAATCCATCTTGTGTAATCTTCCTCTTTCTTTGCTGCTTCGCAGCCACTTAAGTGGTTTTTAGTTAGTATTACTCGCTGACCTACTTGCGCTTTAAGTGCTTAGCCGCCCTCCCGGAATTTTTATGATTAATGTTCCATAACGTTCCACTTTGAAGCACAATAGCGATCACTCTCCCTCACCTTTTTCCTCTTGCAAACGAACCCAGTCGCCTACCCAGACCGACACCTCACCACGGCGCTGGGGGTTTTATTTACCTAAACACGTTCCGGTAACTGACACTGGAGCACATTTGATCGAACTAGATGGACCACCAGTACGATATATACACATGGGTATTCCACAGAGTTACCTTTTCTAGGTGACTCCACTAAGCACAATAATTGTTAAATGTACACCCTTGTTTTGTCCTTCCTAGTACGTAATCCCAACCCTGTTCCCCCTTTTTCTTGCAGGTTTTTTTCCTGAATGAGGAAAAGACACACCATTTTACACCAGATCGCAATTTTTCGGTCTTCAAATTGAAAGAGGGCAGGGCGCACCTTAGCGTGTGCGGACCACCCCGTCCAATCATCACAGTCCTGACGAAAACCTTAGAATCTTTTTAATGGTTGAAACATGTAGACCCTATTATGTATTTTTCTTGTAATTTTCACACAGCACACTTCGCTATTTTTAATGCATTACACTTTTTGAGACACCAAAGCCTTCCTAATTAGGCACGGGTGCCACACTGGTTTTATAGGGGTTCAGGCACTCAAGAATAAAGTCTTGAAGTGAGTAGTTCTGGCCCCTTTTTAACACACCTGTCACTGTAATTTTATGCACATATAAAAGAAAAAAGAAACCAGCTCCACTGTAGTCAGGTGTCGCAGCACACCCTGTGGGTACTCGGCCTATGGGGTGGGACCCCGATGATGAAGCATATCACCAACCAGGTTGGTGAGTGAGGGGTCTTCTTTAAGGACATGCATTGTCCGGTAACGGGTTGGAGCACACTGTGCTGACCTGAGCTTTTTAGCTCTAGAATCAGAGATTTTTCTCTGGTATTTTCCCACAGGTGGTACTCCTCTATTGTTGTTACATTTAACCCTGGGGACCAGGAGTTCCCACCTCACACAGTCTGTGTAATTTCCCTAACTCTCTCCTTTGTTATATATACTGCAACAAAGCTAACTGGTCTTCAGGTGGTAGGGTGCATAGCTGGCAGGCAAACACTCGGGCAGGAAACTCTTGATCAATTTCACAGATAGGCGCAGCAACATGACAACTGCCCTAATAAAGCACACATGGCCGGTGGGGGTACGTGCCCTTATAAAACACCATAATGTCAGAAGCCACATGAGTTAGGAACACATTGCCAATCAGGGCCTAGCACATGTAGTTATCACGATTTACCCATGCCGAATATCTGGACACATTCACCACTGGCCACACTGTGTCCACACAGGTCAAGACCCACCTCTAGTAACCATTGACCATTAATTTATGATCCAAAAGGCAGTAACCAACATTCCTCACCATATATGGTACGCCAGAAACCTTTTTTTGCTTGTTGTACTATTGTATATAAAGAAACCTCAAACTTGATGTATATTGAGACAGTCCTCAGACCTAGTGCCTGTTCTTCCGGCGGAACTGTCTGATTATACACACTGTTCCTGTTTTGCCAAATGCCTATTGTCTTCTGTTTTAAAAAAAATATCGATTTGAGCAACAGATGGATGGTGAGGGAGGGCCATGGTATTGATCACCCTCAAAATGGTTGTATTTATAGTAGCCACCTTCTCAACGTAGATAAAGGGGTAGCTGAAATCCCCAGGAATCCCCAGGGCGTATTTAGGCTGCTGGGTGAGTGAGTCATGGACCAGCAGGGGTTACTAGAAGGTTCATAAGACAATCCCGGAATTATTAAATAAAAAAAACACACCCAGGCAAGTCCTCGATTTTAGGGAACTCCAATTCAGAAAAGGTCAGCCTCTGATATGAGCAATGCTTCATGCCACTTATTATACAGGAAGTCATTAAAATGGTTGTCAGTAGCATCAATCACAGAAAAATAAAATGTCATTATGGCTTTCAGTTATGTGGTGCAATCAATATAGTCAGCAGCCAAAAATTAATTTGACAAGTAATTCGGCAAAAAAGCCATTGATGAATTAGCACGTGGGGCCAGATGGTGCATCAAGCAATTTATGGCCGCATGGGAAGAAGGGAACCCCTGCACAGAGAAGGATACCAGCTCAGATGTCTATTACAAGTTCTGGAACTATCCCAAGAATAGCAGCAGCCTCAACACTTTTGGTGTTTCTTTCTTTTGGAGCTGGCATGAGGGCAGAAGCAGGGCCGTTTCTAGGTATTTTGCCGCCCTAGGCGAGAATTGAAAAATGCCGCCCCCTCCCTTTTACTACCATCACTCTCTCTCCCCCCCCCCCCACCCACGCCATCCAGGCTAGAAGAATCAATTAACAGGTGGGGCTTGTGAGTACCAAGGAACATCAATCCGGTTCTATGCATGATGATAAGCAGGTGACGCAGCCCAGATATAGTGTACCGAATTCACCCACCATAACTGGAATGCACTTTATTTTATTGAATGGGCAATCATTGAACTACAAATACAGGGCCCTATGACGTGGATGTGTGTTCGTGCGGGGCACAGATGTGTGTTTGTTTTTAGGTGAATTTATTGTGACTTTTAAGCTGGGGACCAGGTTGGAGTCTGGCGGGAAGCTCAATCATCCCGTGAATCTGGGCAAATCACTTAGGGGCAGATTTACAATTACTGGCGCATCCCTGCATTTCGGCAGGGATGCGCCAGTAATTGTGCACCGCAGCTCCGCCACCCTTGATGCGCCGCATCTGTGCCGTAAAAGCAGCGCATTGCTGGAGTTGAGTCGCAAGCAGAGACAGACCTACCTAAAAAGTGGATCTGGCTATAATCAGTCAAGGACCACCAATATTGGTAAAACAATGGGGCACCTGGTGCTGTTTCATATATGTCTGAATTTGGAGTAGTTGCAAAACATGTCCTAATGAAAACGACAAAACCATAATTTAGAATGAAGAATTGTTATGCCATATCCCCAGTAAAGTCCAGCTAATAAGACTGCACCCGGCTATTACCTTAGTGCTTGTGGACAATCAATTTGTCTGCTTGAATGAAAGTACTGTCCTATGGTCATAAGATGATGACTGTGTGCCCTGCTGCTAAGTCTCCAAATGTTAAAGCTCAAGGATGTGAGTCTACAACAAAGGTAAAAGCAAAACTGAAACAGAATCTAGCCTAGAGCCTTACAAAGAAAAATTAGGCAATAACAAAAGTGAGCTCTGACCAACTATTACCTTTCTGATACTTATTGGGAATCCCAAATATGAAACACGTTATCCCGCTGGCTTGTTTAAAAAATAGGGTACTTCCTTGAGGAGGCCCACTGCAAAATGTATAACCTATTTCTCATAGAAACGTTCTTCCTTTTTCGAGCCTGTAACGCCAAACATAAGCAAACGTAGGTCATGAGATTATTATATATACCTAAAATTTTCAGAGACACCATACGTATGCAAATACAATACAGCTGGATCAATTGCTATAAAGTGTCCTATTGTGTAGTCTACACATATGAAGATATCTAGAAATGGCACTCTATATGTCGCAGCCGTTAAAATGTAATAAAGATACCTACTCGATGTTATGCACAAAAGAATACGGGGATGTTTAATGGTTCAACACTCCAACCCCAAAGTTGCTCTGTGCCTTTGCCGAGATGGAAAACTGCATGTAAACCATATTTACAGGCAAAGTAGTGGAAGCGAAACTTTGCTTCCTAAAAACACCCATGCATGGGTTCCTCACATGAAAAACTAATTAAGCACAAAGGCTCACAATGCTAGACTGTGCCGAGAGATAAATATTATGTTGGAAAACTGCCTACCAGCTATGTGTTCAAGCGTAGTGATAGAAGCAAAACTTTGTTTACCGAGGCTGCCAAACATTAGCCCCTCACTCGAAATGCTCGTAAAGCACAATACCCCCAAAGTTGCTATTAAACATGATGAGAGTGACCTGAAAGCTCGATATAAATTGTACATGCGAGCAAAAAGTGAGCGCACCCTAGAAGTGTCTCTTAAGGTGTGCTCGGCACACAGCCCTGTGTCCTACAAACGCCATACTCCCTCCACTCAAATGGTGAAAAGTGTTTAGAAGTTTGCATATCTGAAGTCTGTTATCTCACCAAAACACAGTGTCATCGGTAGACAGAAAAAGGAAACCATAGTCAATACAGTCTACTTTAATGGCCTTTTCATCACCTTTCCTTGGTCAGGGCTTTAACTGGATAATGCCAATGCTGAGTGCAACCTGGGTTCTTTTCAATGGGACTGTGCTGACACAAAAATGGTGGCCCAGCTGTTTTTTTTGGACTGAATCTTTGGACTCCAGTGTCTATATCGTCTCCCATTTCCTTACCTTCCCTACACTTTGCGAGTAACATTCCTATAGCAAGATATTCCTGCTATCGACAAATCCTGTGAATGTCTGCACAGGCTAGATAGAATTGTGGTGTGTCAGATATAAAAAGAAAAAAATTGAATTTGTGTGCACCCTTGTAAAGTTGAATGTCTGACTGGCCTCTGAAGCCTTTCATGTTTTAGAAGCTTCAAGCAAATAGTTAAGAAGTATTGATGCACTATGCTATCTGCCAACATGAGGAAATGTGTTTCCGGTTCCTGTGCTATAATCATGTCAGTACATACTGGAAGCAACTTATCAAAATAAGCACATCTGTAAAGGATGTCTTAGCCATATAGCTTTCCTATCTCAAAGACAACCATCAGGCACTGATATAGCACAGCACTTTTTTTAAAGGGCTGATCTCGGAAGATTTCACTATGTGAAGACAAACTGAAATTACAGAACGTTTCAGAAAAGCAAGGTGGGGGTGGATGGCAGGGTGCACGGAGAGAAATCATTAAGGAAGAAAATCCCAGGTCCTTCTACTTTTTCCATGTACCATGACAACACAGCTGATCTTAACTATTGACAACAATCTTAAATTGTACTGTGATAAATCCATCATCACCCATAGAGCAAATGTAATAAAAATTGGTCTGAAAAAGGAATCCATACTGTTGGGATGGGAATGTCCTCCTGCATGGTAAAGGGCATGGTACCCCTGCCTTGAGTGACACAACTACAAGTGAATCTGGTATCCTGGCTTTATTTTTGTCTCAGCACATGCGCTGCATGTCCGCTTTATGATTGGCCCAGAAGTTGACAATGAGGGTCAGAGCCTGGCTCTGAAGACACAGAGAGAAGCCAAAAGCATGTCCCTCACTGGGCATGAGACTGCTATCTGTGACCCTAGCCTTGTACAGAGAGTGGTAGTGGCAGCGTACTGTATGTTTAGTGATCAGCAGCAGATGAACAGACCTTTTTTGTTTTTACCCGTTTAGAAATATGAGTGTGATGCTTACGACCTAGTTAAGCAAAGTTCCAATCATGTGTCATGACCTGGCCCTATGTGGAGTGCGTGTTCGTGTATGATGCAAAAACCACAGTTAATGGACAGAATGCAGAACAATGTCATACATTCACCCCAGTACAGAGATCTGGGCCTAAATCCATCGTTTTTTTGCACTCCACACCACCCCAGTTCAGACATGGCCATATGCAAATCAGCCTTGACCCTGTGCCTCATGGGAAAAGTCCAGCCCGAACTGCCAAGCCATGTCTTTCCTGGACCGGAACCAAGCATCCTAGGACCGATTTCTGGCTATCAGTCGTCTTCAGCCAGGATAGCTTAACTCCAGTGGTGTGGAGAGCATGGGACTCACGTCTGAGCATACCCACCCCACTCGGGGTGAAAAAAGCAAAAACCACAGTTGGACAGTTCTGCTATCTGTCGATCAACTGTGGTTTTTGCATTTGTGAAGAAAAATACAGATCCAAGAGAAGTCGACATGACAAAACACCAAAGTAATTCAAACGTTGTCCAAAAATCGAATTACAGTTCAATGGTTGTTCAACACCTTTTGTAGGAAGCTAGCTCTTTGTATGATATATCAAAATGGTTGCACAGTTGTAATACTCTTACTTAGCTGAGTCAATGATTTACTGTTTACCAATATTTATGCTACCTAGTAAACTATGTAAATGCGCATCACTAATTAGTTGTACTCGTCTACACGTCAACCGTTTGTTATGTATATTTGACATTTTCAATAAAAATGTGTGAAGTAAAAAAATGAAATATATGAGATATATCATGCAGAGTCCAGGGATTCCCTTATGAGTGGAGAGAGGCTTGCTCTAGCAATCACTAGGTGCTTTTTAGAGGGTAGTGTGGTCGTGCAGTGTTAGGTTTATCAGAGGGAAGTGTTAGGCATTCACAAATATACACAAAAAGTCAGTAAGTGAGACACACAACTCAATAAGGAGATCCACACCAGTTTATAAAAACACCAAACTTTATATATATTTAAGCAGCAGGAGCAATTCGTTCAGGTAAGTGCGATTTTAGGAATAAAACTTTTTGTATTTAAAAAGTCAAAACAGTGCAAATTTCAGAAGCTGCAATGTTATCTTATGGGAGGAAAAGCAAATGCGGCACTCAGGGACAGTACAGCGACTTACGGGACCAGTCTTCAGGCGTTAAGGTGAGTAATGGGGAAGGTCCAAGTCAGCACCAGTAGAACACCACTAGCAGCATCTGGGTGGCCAGGTGCATGGGTGCAAAACAGCGTTGGATGCCTAATGTTACCTTCTGGGATTGGTTGTGGTGCAAAGAGGCTGCAGGCTTTGCTTGAGGGTCAAGTCGAGCTGAAACAACATGGAGGCTCAGGTCTCATGATGCTTCATGACGTAGAGACACATCAGGTCCTCTTCTCCTCAGACCAGGGGTGACGGGTGCAGAGGTGTCCTTGGGCACCGGGTTTGTCTTACCGGGAGAGGTAGTAGTAGTGGGGGCCTACATACAGAGGCTGCAGGGGATGTTGGAGAGCTCACTAAGAGTGAAACCACGGTGGACTTGGTCTCTGGAGGGCTGGGTAACCACAATGGCACAGTTGGACCACTTCAACTCTGACTTTGAGCGACTTGTGCAGTGGTGTCCCTAGGCATCAGGGTTTTGCAGTCACAAAGTCCTCTCAAGAGTCTTGGGGTGCCTGTAGGATACAGGGAAGCACGTCTGCTACCTCGCAGGCCGTCTTGGATTCTGAGTGAAGTGCTGGTAGATCTCCCAAGCTTTGGAGACTCAGCAGCTGCAGGACAAGTCGTCTTTTGCTGCAACTGTCTAAGTCAGCAGGCAGGCCAGCAGGTTTGGCGCCAAGTCAGTTGGTGGGTATTCTGTTTTTGCAGATGCGAATCGCTATGTCTGTCTTCTTCCTTCAGGTAGGCAGGATCTGATTTTTGGGTGCCAAGGGCTCCCCTAAATAGTGAATGATGGGGTGTTAGTGGAGGGCAGGGCAGTAGTCAATGGGCTACGGATCCTTGAGGTCACTATGGCCCCTATATGACCACTTCCTGTGGGATGTGGGCATAACCCTGTCCCAGAATTCCTAAGTTGCCATCACAAAGATGGCCACTTCTGAAAAGTTGTGTCACCTAAGATTAGGCCACCCTAGGGGTGGTACTAGCCTGGGGGTGGTAACTGACTAGCTAATTTTCCCGCCTGTTCCGGGACCAAATGGCTCTGGACAAAGGGGGTTGGCTTCCTCTCCTTTGAGGGGAGCCATACTCACATTTCAAAGGTGGTAGCTTCTTTGAAGCTTCCCTGCCTTGGAATGCTAATCAGCAGGTCATCCTGTGGGAGTTGGTGTTATCACACTCTTCCTGTGCAAGCTTTGTTTCTGACCTCTTGAGAACAAAGGCTCTCACCCTTTGGAGGTCAGACACTTGTCTCTGATGGCAGGCTGGCAGAAACCAGTCAGCAAACAAACCAGGGAATGAAAGGTTTTCAGGGGGAACTTCTAAGGTGCCCTTTGGGTGCAAGTGTTAATAAATCTAACAGTGGAATCAGTGTGGGTGTATTAATACGAGATGTTTGATACCAAACATCCTTAGTTTCAGTGAAGCCATCATGCACCTGGGGAATTCATTTTCACCAGTGTCCAGCACATGTTCTAAAATGGCTTCTCAGTTCATTAGCACTGGCATTAATGGAAATGACCAGCACAGGGGCATAGCTGCTCATGCAGGTATGCCCTCACACATAATACTAAGCACGCTGCATTAGGGCTGTAAGGCCTGCTGTAGGGATGACTTACAAATACTACATGCAGTGTTAGAGGACATGGCACACAGACATGTGTTCCATGTTGTGTTTTCACTTTTGTCTGCACCAAAACACGTAGCCTGCAGTGGCAGTCTTGCATGTGTTTGATGAGGAGTCCATTTGGGTGGCACAATTCATGCTGCAGCCCTGAGAGACCCTTTTTTAGTACCTCATGCCATAGGTACCAGAGTTACCATTTACCAGGGACTTACAGAGAGTGCTAACGGTACTGCCAATTGGGGGAAACAATTGTACAGTTTTCAGAAAGAGATACAGCACTGGGTACTTGATTAGCAGGGGCACAAAGCACTTCCAGTCGAAATCACATCAAATACTAATTAAAAAGGGGCATTATCCTACACCTTTAATTACGGATAGTGGTGCATCAATAAATATTATGCCTGAGGAGAAATATAATGTACTGTCTCCAATGCCCCAACTTCAGCCATCAAAAAGTAAAGTAAATACTTAAGCTGCATCAACACCACTAAAAAGTCAAGGTTCATTTGTGGCAGCAATGAAGCATAGGAAAACAAAAGTACAAGCATCTATTCATGTACCTGAAGATACAGGATCAAGTACCTGTTTACTCAGCTTAAGTACAGCTGCTGACATGGGACTGATATTGGTGAACTATTAAATTAATGCTCTTCATGAAATAGTAAGTCAATGCCCTTCATTGTTTCATGGGTTGGAAAAACTCAAGACTATGAAAGTCCAATTATACAATTTTGAGGACATCCGTCCTACTACTCCAAGACACAGACAAATTGCCTTACACTTACAGGAAGCTGTTGAAAAATAACGTGAATCCTTACTAAAACACGATATTATAGAGCATTCCACTGGTCCAAATCCATGGGTTTCTCCCATAGTGCTAGTACCCAAAAAGGACAGTGAAGCAGCTGTACGCATCGGCGTGGATATGTGTCAAGCGAACAAGGCAACTGAAAAAGAACGACATCCTGGTCCGCACATTGCCGACATGATAACACAATTGAATGGTGTGAAGGTATTCTCTCGTCTGGATCTCTATAAAGGATATCATCAGTTGTAACTCGAAGAGACCTACAAGTAAATTACAACCATTTTTTGTTATAAGTCTGTTTTATTTTAGAACAAGACCCCTGGGAGGGCCACAATAACACAGCGTTAAGCCTACAACCTCTATCCGAGGCCGGCCGCGAAGAGTGGGCAATGAATTCTGCGCAGTCTAATTGTCTAACACAGCGCCTTGCCTACAACCCCAAGAGGGCCGGCCGCGTGGCTTAGGATAAGCTGTTAAAATTGGTCAGCATCAATAGAGCCCCTAGAACGGGTCAGGGAGGGTAAATAGGAGGTTAACAAACCCAACACACAGGAGCGACCCAACAGAGACCCATGGGCAAAGAGAGAAGCTGCAGGAGAAGGAGAGAGAAAGAAAAGAGAGGAAAAGGAGAAGGAGGCCAGAGACAGAAGATAGAGGAGATGACCCGGTAGCAGGGGGGCCAGGCCGATCCGCTGGTAAGGGGTGGCATCAGGCAGTGAGGGTCAGCCTCTAGAGCTCAGGTGTTATGGAGGTCGTTTATGGGAGTAACCTAGTGGGATCTGCAGGTACGACGGCGTCCTCAAAGAGATGCAGGGTTCGAAGCCTAGTGGCCATGTGTCATGCATGTTCCATTGAGCACAGGTAGCGCACCAAGGGCTTCCAGACTGACTCGAAGCGAGTGTGACGCAGCTGTAGCCGCGCCGTGAGAAGCTCCATTGCCAAGACATGCCACAGCCGTACAAACCAGGCAGCTATGGGAGGTGTTTCACTCTTCTTCCAGTACAAGGCTATGAGCTGTTTGGCCGCACCTAGCATTTGCAGCGTTACAATCCAGTCACTGCGGGTGAGGGCCTTAAGGTTCGGCGGCCTGACACCCAACAAGATCGTATCTATGGCTTCAGGCAATGGGAACCCCAACACCCTCCTTATATGGCTAAGGACCTCCTTCCAGTAGACAGTGAGGAGCGGGCATGTCCACCATACGTGCACAAAGTCCCCCGTCGCAGTTCGACACCTCCAGCACAACGGCGAGACGTTGGGGAACATCTTATGAAGGCGCAGGGGAGTGTAGTACCATTGAGTTAAAAGTTTATAGGCATTTTCCATCTGCGGGATGCTCCGATGGACCTTGGGGATGTCTCTCCACACCGCTTCCCATTGCGAGGGTGTAATGTCCGCATCGACCGCCATCTGCCATTGGCGCTGATATGGGCGGACGGGTGTGAGTGGTGGATGCTGTAGAATGAGGTAAATCTTAGATACCAGCCGTTTCAGCCCCCCGAGGGTGCGCGCCAGACGTTCGAAGGGGGTGAAGGCGCGCGTGGCAGCTTGGTAGATATCACCACCGGAGGCCCAATGTCGCAGCTGGGCATATTGCAGCCGCGTGGTGGGCTGCAAGTGGAACTCCTCCCGACAGTGATCGAACGATTTAAAAGAGCCCCCATCAAACAGGTCGCAGAGCACCCTACAGTCTCCCTGCACCCAATTCTCAAATGCCCGAGTTTGATAGGCCGGCGGGAAGTGAGGGTTTGCCACTATGGGGGTATGCGGGGACGGGAAGGTGGTGAGACCCCTGGAGACAGCGGTAGCGTCCCAAATATCCAGTACCGTTTTCGTGGGCACTGCAAGGTAGGCACTTCTGGAGCGGGCCGCCCGATGGAGCCACGGCAGGTCCCAGACGGTACGCCCCGTCACCGCCCTGTCCATGTGCAGCCACCCTTTTTCACTGTCTCTCACCCCCCATTCTATCACGAACCGGAGGTGTGCGGCCCAGTAGTAATGGACCAGGTTGGGGCAAGCTAGTCCTCCCCTGTCTCTCAGTGCCATGAGGACTTTCTGGGAAAAACGGGGACGTTTACCACCCCAGATGAAAGAGGTGAGCTCGCGTTGTAGGCTGCGTATGCAGTGAAGCGGGATGGGAGTGGGAAGGCATTGGAACACATAGAGAATTTTGGGGAGGATCGACATTTTGATAACGTGAAGGCGGCCCAACCAGGACAACATCAGGGGCTTCCACCGCCACAGGTCCTCCAGGACCTCCTTTCGGCAGGCACGCCAGTTGACTGAGGTCCAGTCGTCTAGTGAGGGGGTCAGGGTGAGGCCTAGATATCTAATATGGTGCTCAGCCCACTGGTAGGGCACAGTTCCCCTTAGGGTGGATAGGTCCCTCGCCGGGATGGTAAGATTAAGAGCCCAGGACTTGTCGTGGTTGATCTTAAGGCCGGAGGCTCTCTCGAAGAGACAGAGCGCCCTATGAACAGCCGGCAAGGATTCTCGCGGGCACGTGAGAGTAAGGATCAGGTCATCCGCAAACAGCGCCACCTTGTGGTCCATCCCACCTTGCACTATCTCGTGGATGCCCGAGTCACGCCGTATTAGCTCTGCGAGAGGTTCCACTGCAAGGGCGAATAAGAGGGGCGAGAGGCGGCACCCCTGTCTAGTGCCCCTGTGGATCGCCAATGGCTGTGTTAAGACTCCATTAACCCGATTCGGGCTTGGGGCCCTAGGTATGGAGCCATGATCCTCGCAATCATCTTCGGACCCAGCCCGAGTTTACGAAGGACCGCCCGAGGAAGGCCCAGTCCACCCGATCAAACGCCTTCTCTGCGTCCAGGGAGAGAAGGCAGGCCGGGATGTGCCAGTGTCGCACTTTCCCTACGAGGTGCGCAAGTTTGCGAACATTATCCGCACCCTGGCGATCGTGGATAAATCCGACCTGATCGGGGTCCACAAGCCACTGCATATACAGAGCTAGGCGTTGAGCGAGGAGCTTGGTGTATATTTTGAGATCCGTGTTAAGCAAGGCGATAGGGCGATAGGACGCACTCAGTGTGGGGTCCTTCCTGGGCTTCGGTATTAACGCTATCTCGGCCATGCCCATATCAGAGGATGGACCCACCTCTGCAGAGAAAGAGTTGAACAGCCGCAGGAGGTAGGGTCGAAGCTGAGTCTGAAACGTACGATAGAAAGACAGTGGCAGACCGTCTGGACCCTTCGTCTTTCCCAGAGGGTGGTCCTTGATCACCGCCGTGATCTCGTCCTCCGTAATGGGGCCCTCCAGCACCGTTGCGTCCCCAGCCGGTACCGTCGGTCCTTCGTAGTCTTCCAGGACGGCCGCCATCGCATCCGCCGAGACAGGTTCTCTCCCATATAGGGAGGTATAATAGTCCACAAATGCAGCCTGCTTGGATTTCTCCGAGACTACTTTCGATCCGTCCTGCATTTTGATACTAGGTATGTGAGCTTTGGCAGCGTGCGCTTGCAGCCGTCCCGCCAGCAGTCGGCCCACCTTGTCACCGCCCTCAAAGTATTTTTGCTTTAGGGCCAACAGGGCACCCTCCGCCTTATTATTGCGCAGGAGTCTGAGTTGCCCTCGGAGATTAGCCAATCTCCTCCTAGTGTCTCGCGACGACCGCTCTCGGTCCTGCCTCTCGGCCCCCTTAATTTCCTCTGCCAAGTCAGTTTCTAGTTTACAGGCACCGCGCCTCCGTGCAATCGCGAGGATGACCACCGGGAAAGACATATCCGGGGTGTCGTTAGAGGCAAAGTAGGCGTCTATGGCTACCCGAATGCTATCCACATCGTCAGCGTCCCGAAGAACGCTCGGTGGAAAAGACCAACGGGCGACATGTGCAGTGCGCGCCGCCGGATCCTGGAGGGACATCTCCACATGGGCATGATCTGACAGAGAAATGTCCGAGATGGAGGCTCCCAACGCGTCTCGGAGTATTCCCAGTGATGCAAAAAGAAAATCAATACGGGAGTAAGACCTGTGGGAGTGGGAATAGAATGAGTAATCCCTTAAATCCGGATTATGATAGCGCCACACGTCTAGGAGGCCCAGATCTGCAATTTGCTTGCGCAGTGCTGAGGACATCGCCCCGGAGGCGTTAGAGGCAGCACCACAGCGATCCAGGTCAGGGTCCCACACTAGATTGAAGCCCCCCCCCCCAGTATCAGGTGCGCTTCTCCACAAGATATCTGTTCCCTCAGGAGCTGTTGAAGATATCGGTCCTGCAACTGGTTAGGAGCGTACACGTTACATAAAGTGAACCTGCGCCCCCCGCGTACACCGTGACCCTGAGGAAGCACCCATCCCCACTCTTATAGGGTCTGGAGTCTCCCTGCCTGAAGCCATCTCCGCATAGTATGGCCACCCCCGCAGTTTTAGTGTCCGCAGCCGCCCAGAACTGAAGAGGGTATTTGGGATGGGCCATTCGAGGCGTGTCGCCCTGTAGCAGGTGGGTTTCCTGAAGGTAAATAATGTCGGGTTGCTGCTCGAGGAGGTAGCGCCAAACCTGCTTGCGCTTATTAGGGGAGTTCAGGCCCTTAACGTTAAGTGACAAGATCTTCAGGGTTCTAGGCACAATTGCAGCCATAACAAGAGACAAGCAGAACCCGCCCACGTTCCCCGCACCCAACAGCGCAGGGAAAGGCGCCCACAGGGGTCTGTCAAAGGATCCGCCCCACCCCCCCAGAGGGTAGTCGCCACTCCAATCCCGCCCCATCACCCGCCAGCCCAGAGGAAAGGAAGAGAGATGGAGGCCAAAGGAGGGAAAGCAAAAGAAAGAAGAGTAAGAGAAAGAGAGGGAGAGAGAGAGAGAGAACAGCAGGAGGCCAAACACACCTCGCATTTACCAAGAACAACAACGGCCAACAGGGCCATTTCAAACTGCCCCAGTTACCAGGCATCCTCTACCCGAGGGTTTGGACGCACACAGGAATGTCACTCCCTATGGGGCAGTACAGGGGGTACTCTCAGGCAGGATAGGAGATCCCGACCTCGGTAGCCCCGCCGCTCAAACCAAGTCCAGGGGCATCACACAGCTGGGCGGAGCAATTGGGCATATCAGCGGCCATCGCTTAGATCCTCATGGCGAACCAGTTGTTGTACTACAGGGAGAGCCCCTACAAGTCCAGGTCCACCGCGAGAGCGGCTGCAGAAGTGGCCCACACGTCGTAGGCAGGAGTAGCTGGGTTCCCAAGTGCAGGGCAGGGCAGAGCGCCGCAGGGGAGTAGGCCGCCCGCAGTACAGGGAGACTGGTGTTCTGGCCGGCAACTGCAGCCTAGCAAGGAAGTCCAGGCGTCGCCAGGGGTGGCTGTATAGGCAGCGCGTCAAGACAGCTCCTCAGGGCAGGAGGCAAAGAGGCGCCCCATCGCGCCAGGGGGAGTCACGGAGGAATACGTCCCAACGAGGTCTAGATCATGGGGAGGGCGGTTGGGAGGACCGACCATCTCGGTCATCCTCCAGAGAGCGGATGTGCGCTATAATGTCTTGCGTGGCCTGCGACGCGGATTTCCCATCCACCGGAGGAGATCGACGATAGCGCCGAACCTTGGTCCAGTCCGGACGGGCAGGGATTCTCTCTCGTTGACGTGATCGTGACGGACTGTGGGTCGGCGATTCCGGTAGCTTGAGAAGTTGCACTGCCTCCTGGAATGACCGGATGACCTTGCGCTTGTCCTCCCAGCGAAAGATAAGGGCAAAGGGGTGACCCCACTGGTAAGCAATGTTAAGAGCTCTCAGCTTCTCCGTCACTGGTCGAAAAGCTCATCTCCGACGCAGGGTATTAGGAGCCAGATCCTGAAATATCTGTATTTTATGGCCTCCGTAGGTGAGGTTAGGCTTGTCCCGGGCCGCTTTCAAGATGGCTTCCTTTTCCGTGAAGTAGTGCACCCGCGTAAGGATGTCTGGGAGGAGACCCGCCCTACCCGCTGGTCCGTACACCCGGTGAGCACGATCCAAAGTCGGGGGGGGGGGGCGTCTTCATCTCCCCATACCTCATGCAAGAGCTGCGCCACGTAGGTCAAAATATCCGTCCCTTCCTCGTCGAGGGGAACGCCACGGATTCGGAGGTTGTTCCGACGGCTCCTGTTCTCAAGGTCCTCCTGTTTGACCTGCAGTTCAATATTCTGCTCCTCCAGAGCCGCCACTCTCTGCCACAGCTGTTCCTGGTCTTCCGTGCGCGCGTCGACTAACTTCTCTAGGCCGTCCACTCTGTCACCCAGCTCCGTGACCTGCTTGCGCATCTCCTTGACACATGTTTGCACCTCTGTGCGTAGTGAGCCTATCTCCGTCTTGAGATCAGACATGAAGGAGGCCATAAAGGCCTGAGTTACATGTGGCGAGTCCGCTGCCGCCTCCGAGGGCCCGTCGGTCTGCACCGCCGCTCCAGTCTTGCCCCACATGGCCATCACCGACTTGTCTTTTGCCGTCGCCACCGGGTCCTTGTTGCCTGCTTTGGACCGTGTCATGATCGGGCCTGCAGGTGAGGGCCACGAGCCCGTGGCTCTGCAAGTAGGAGGCAACCCCGTAGACTCAAGGGGACACACAGCAGGGGAGGGACATACAGCAAGGGAGGGATCCACATCAGGCCTCGTCACCACAAGTCCTCTCGCTTCTCTCTCAGTGAGTCGAGGCCTCAGGCCCCCCGAAATGGCAGCAGCTCAGTGGCTAGAGGCTGAGGCCCCCCGTCCACCACAGGCCCCGGCAGAGGGCACACCGAGGGCGCCCCCAAGCTATGCAGGTAGCAGACAGGACCCAGCAGTGCAAAGTGCTGTGCAGAGCGCCGCACTCAAGGCGGGAAGGTCACAGGTCGGGAGGCAAGGTGTGGGAGCGCTCGCAGTAGAAAGAAGCAATGCCCCTGGTGATGCAGTGTCCCTAGCTCCGCTTGAAGGAGTCGTAGCCCACTCGGGCAGGCCGTGGGAGGGACACCTCCACCGCCGAGGGCCCGGGTCCAGCAGCACCAGTAGTCCCCCTGGTCAGCTCCTCCACCCAAACAAGCCAAAGTCCACTCCACCTGATCAAGGGAAGGGCTCTCGAGCAGCAAGGCACCTGGCAACTCCCAGCAGCAGGCAGCACCCCCCTCCAGCATCCACCCGCTCCCAGCAACAGTTCCAAAGTTCTGTAGGGCACTTACACCCCCCTCCAAGGTCACACCACCAGACAGGGGGGGCAGGCTGTAATTAGCAAGGCCCAGCCGAGCGCGATGGTACACCGCCGTTGGCGTCAGGGATGGCACGCTAGTCGGGGAGCATCGCAAGCCCCCGGGGCCCCAGGCCAATGTACACTCCCCACAGGAAGGGTCTGTGGGGTCCCACCGTGCCTCACCACGTAGGCCGCCTCCCGAGGCCCCCAGCCGAGGCAGTCCAGGACATGTAGTAGGGCGGGCAGTAGGTAGACAAAAGGCTCCGTCTCTCAATGCGGTTTCCGCTTCAGAGGGCTGCAGGGCCCCCACGCTCCCTCGCCGGGCACGGCGTCTAGATCAGGTCCCAGGCCGCAAGGGGGGAGGGGCGCAGGGCGACGGGCCGCATCCCACCAGCAGCACTGGGGGCCAGGGGGCGCCCACCGCGATCAGCCGCACCCCCACAGCCCCCAGCAGATGCAGCTCACCTCCGCCCCCGCGCCAGTGCCCCGGGGCTCCCCACCTCATCAATGTCGCCACCGTCCGTGTCCAGGCCTGAGTCCAAGATGGCGGCTGCGACGCTCCGGACCTGCCTCACCTCGCCGACACGCTCCCGAGTCCGCCGCTGCTTCAGGCCTCTCCGCTAGCCAACGGGGGAGCCCGGCTCCGGGTCGGATGCACGGCCACAGGAAGGTCAGCGCCAAGGCTCGCTGCCCCCGCGAGCCCCCCGCCGCTCGCAGGGGCAGCCCGCCTTTGAGGCCCCAACTGCAGGTCTTCTAGGCTTCCCCCTGCCGGGACCACCGGCAGCCGCACCAAGCTGCAGCGCTGCAGCACTAGGGCAGAGCCCACGCCCGGGCCGCTCTGTGGGATCCACCAGGTCGTCTCCGACAGTCACCCAGAGGAGGTCGCCCGGGGCCGGGCGAAGGGGCTCGTCTACGGCCGCTCGAGCAAGATGGCGGGCGCGACCACCAGCCGGGAACCCGCCGTCGCACCGCCTCCTCACTGTCCGTGTTCGGGGCCCCGTCGTCGCTCACACTGCACCCCACGCAGCAAGGGGCTCCCCTAGGCCCAGAGATGTTGAGTAGCCCCCAGAATCCGCTCGAGATGGCTTAAAAAGGCAGCGGGGCACCGGAGCTCGTCGGAGTCGCTGCTTACTCCATTGCCGCCGAAGCCACGCCCCTTACAACCATTTTTACACATCTTGGTCTGTTCCGTTACAAAAGACTAGGTTTTGGTGTGTCATCAGCTGCAGAGCTATTCCAAGATGTCATTCGACGTATCATACAGACTGTCATGAATGCTTTCAAATATAGTGATGAAATATTGGTTTTTGGAGCTACACAAAAGGAGCACGACAAAGCTCTCATGCAAGCGTGACAGTTGCTCACTGAGGCCAGTTTAGCTTTGAATGCAGAGGAATGTGAGTTCCATAAGACAAAGTTAAAATTCTTTGGCCATTTCTTTTCTGATGGGGGAATGACACCCTATCCAGCTAAAGTGCAAGCGTTGTCCGCCGCCAGTCCCCGACAAGATGTTTCCATGTTACATTGATTACTGGCATGGCCAGCTATTGCTCTAGATGCACACGAGACGTTGCCACTGTCAGTGCACCATTAAGAGACTTGACGAAAAAGAAAATGTATTTTCTTCTGTCACATTAATGGGAGCAAAGCCTCCAGAAAATCAAACAAGTTATTGAAAATGCTACCGAACTGGCATACTTTCACAGAAAGCTTCATACTGAGGTTATTATTGATGCTATCCCTGTCGAGTTAGGCACCATTCTTGCACAGCACAACAGACCCCTTAATGCTAGGAGACATATTGTAGTGTATTCAAGCCGAAGTTTGTGCCAAACTGAACATGCTTATTCACAACCTGGGAAACAAAGCTTAGCAGTGGCGTGGGCTTGTGAGCATTTTCACTTATTTTTGTATTTGAAGTCCTTCACACTTGAGACCGATCACTAAGCATTGTTCACTATCTTTGGCAACCCAAAAGTAAAGATGCCTCCTCGCATTAAAAATTGGGGTCTGTGATTATAAGAATACAATTACACGATCATGCATCATCGAGGGAAAGATCAGAAGCCTGCCACTTACTTCTTACGAGTGTCTCAGTCATCTATATGTGAAGCATCAGAAAAGAACTCCTCTTTGACTATAGGCCAATGCGTTGTCAATGTCATGCGTACTCTAAAGAAAGCTGTCCAGCGGGCTGTACTAGAAATGCTGGACCTTAAATCGGTCTTACATTTAACTCTTCAAGCTTACTGTTAGAACCCTCACTCAATCATAGATGAAACCCATGCAACCTTGATGTTTGGGAGCGCCATGACGACCAAGTTACCTCAATGGACCAACAGAAAATCAAATATCGAGGAAGAAACACGAATGAAAGACTTGGATCGTAAGAGGAAAACGAAGGCCTTTGCAGACAAGCGTCAACATGCAAAAGATGTTACGTTCACCAAAGGAGATCAAGTGCTTGTATGTCAGCATAGAAAATGAAATTCTGATGCTCCTTTTGAAGCCGAACCATTTCATGTTGTGACCAGCAAACAGCATATGGTGACTGTTTGCGACTGACAATTCTCCAGTACCATTCTTTACTCCTCTTTGGTTGACTTGGAAACAGGGAAAAATTAAGCGCTATCACCCCCTTATCTGGACTAAATAGAAGCCTCAATACAGACAACAAACAAATGAGCAAGCAAATTCAGGCTAGCATGTAAAAGGCTGAGATACTTTCAGTTAAAGAAGAGCGATCATACTTAGACCTTACGACCATTTGGACCCCAATCCATGATTTCCGAGCATATTCCAATGGATTAAACATTCCGGATGGGAAGTTTACAGAAACCTGGGTGGGAATATTCCTTGCCTCCATGTCCTTAATAGAATTGAAACTTTCTGTTACGATTGCTAGAAAACTTTTCTGTCTATGTCAGGAACGGAGGCGAGGATAATGCTCGTTCAAAGCTTGTCAACCACCAAAGATGCCATATCAATCACTGGTGTAAAATAAAAACGTTTGAACAAAGAGTCCAAAGGTCAATCTGCCACATTAAGAACATCCTCTATTCGTGCTCCTGGAGTAAAAGCTTTGGAGGCTCGTGCCCCTCTCACGGAGTGTACTCCAAACTGAGATACATCAATGCCTCTTGCTTGACCCAATAGATACATTGGGCAATGGTGGGGGGAAGAGACTGCTTTGAAAGGTTTCTTCAGTGCCATCCATAACTGCAGCTCTAAGGGAGGGCAAATTTCCTCGTACATAGTACAACACACAATTTAGTAGACTTATCAAAAGACGGATAGGATATCACTCTGGAATTAGAATTTGTACTCCATGAAATGTCAAAGGCAACCCTTGTAGGGTAACCCCCCCCTCAGTAACATTGATCGCCCTGACGTCAGAAACCCTGCAACAGGAGATTAAGCATAACAACATTGCTAATTTTGCAGACAATTTCTTTCGTGACGGAAAATCATTACACTGCCAAAAATTAATGATTAACATCCCACAACGATGAGTAACACAGCTCCGGCGGAAGAGACAGCTGAATCCCCCTCATCAACCTGCACACCAGAGGATGTTCTCCAACATTTACTCCCTGGATTGGCATATGTCCCACTGAGATCGATGGATGATACGAGTTGATTGTTCGGTATGCCAGGCCCAAGAGCTTAAAGATACCAAAAAATTCAATATGTGGAAACTGATTTGAAGACACCAAAGAACCCATTTGGACCACACCGATTTGTATCTTTTTGTGGTTCCAGCTGCCTAGGGGGTGGGACAGCATAGTTTTAGCTTCTCATGAAAGGCCTGGGATTTGCCAGCATTCCCTATAATCTGCCACGCCATGAGCAGCATTCCCTGCTACAGAGTGAGCGGGTGACAATTGCCCCGAGGATTTCCAAGGAGATCTGGAGAGTGGGGTAGACGGATTGGAAAATCCCAAGAAAGTTTCAGAAGAATAGAAAACCACACTTGCGACCTCCAAAGCGGAGTGAGCAGCACTATGGTCGCCTGCTGACGTCTTAACTGAGTCAAGAGGCGCATTATTATCGCAAAGGGGGGAAACGCATACCTCTGCTCCACAGACAAATCTTGGAGGAAGCCATGCGCTGCCGCCGCTAAGTGGTCTGGCTTCCAATTGAAATACCTTGCAGCTTGGTGATACAACCTGGATACAAAAAGATCTACTGTGAATGGACCCCAGTGCTCCTCCAGCCTCCTGAAGACCTTCAGATCTAATTGCCGGAGACTCGAGTAAAACCATTCTCTTGAGCATCAGTCTGCTACCTTGTTGGATACACCTGGCAGATACTCTGCCATCACAAACACATTGTTGGACAGGGAAAAAAAGACCCAGAAATCTGTGGCTAAATCGGACACGAGTTTCGATCTAGGGCCCACCAGATGATTGATATAGCGAACTGCTAAGCGGTTGTCCATCTTGAGAAGGACACAAGTCACCTTGTCCTTGGCCCAGCATTGGAGTGCAAAGGAGCCCGCCATGAGCTCCAGACAATTGACATGTATTGTCTGCTCTTGTGCTGGTCATTTTCCGTCTGTAAATGAGTCCCTGCAGAGAGCACCCCCATCTGGAGTTGCTTGCATCGGACTCGCTGACTAGATCCAGATGCGATCCGAAAAGGATCCAGGTTTCCAGGCCTCTATGTGCGTCAAGCACCATCGCATTTTGTCCTTGTACCTTTTCCATCAAAGGGACTTATTCTGAGGACTGGATGCCCCTGTGGAGATGGCAGCTGAAGGGCCCTGTAATGTAGTGGGCCCGTAAATATTGCTTGAATTGAGGACGATATGAGACCTACCACCCTTGCGATCTAACTCTTTGGAATTGACCACAAAACCCAAAATGGTGGTCTGCTTGGAGGGAGTCAAAAGTGACTCCTCCTCATTGATGATAAATCCTAGATCCTCTAGGAGGGCAATGGTCTTTTGCAGTTGGTGCGCCAAGATGGTCGGGTTCTGATCCATTAGCAGAAGATAGTCCAGGTAGATGATCAGGTGGTAACCCTGGGCCCTGAGGTGTTCTATGACTGGCTAGAAAACCTTGGTAAAACACCAAGGGGTTGAGGAAAGACGGAAAGGTAACGTTTTGAACTCATAAACCTGAACCCGCCATTTGAACTGTAGGAATCTGCGATGGGGGAGAAGCTGGGAATAATTAAATAGCCGTCTTTGTGATTCAAACATACCATTCAGTTGTCTGGTCGCAAGAGATCGTGCAAAAGGTATATGCTCTCCATCTTGAAGTGGTGATATACTAGCCATCCATTGAATTATTTGAGGTTGATTATGGGTCTCTGTCCCCGTCCTGCTGCTTCACTAAAAAGAGATTGCTGAGGAATCCTATGGATGAAGTTAAGTAGGGAAAACTAACAGACTAGGATGTGAGGGCGAACCATAAAATTCTATGTGAAACCTTGGACAGTTTGCAAAATCCATGTATCGGAGATAAGAGCCTCCCATTTGTGAAACAAAAGAGCCAAATAACCTCCCACCTTTAATCCTCAGGAATGGAGAGCACTCACCTAACAGGGAGGACTGGAACTGTCCCCTGGAGGTGCCTCTGTGTTTTCGCCCCGTATCCTCTTCAGGTGGGGAAGAATTCCCCAGAACGGGACTGGTCCTGCGCTTTACAGAAGCCTTGTGCTCGGGGAGGGCCTTGGGTGTAGAAACAGCCAGCTGAGCGCCCTCTGCCACGGCTGGCCCGCACAAAAATTCAAGGGTGAAAGATTTTCTTGATTGAGGCCTGAGCCTTGTCCAGAGAGGTAAACGTGGCGACAAACATACCTAATTCTTTTATGAAAGCCTTTCTGAACAGCCCTCCTTGCGACACTGCCACTGCCTCCTTGGTCGCCAAGTCCCCTGTTTTGGGGTCCACCTTTATTAACAGGGAGCAGAGCCACTCTGCTGATACAGCGCAGTTAGCGTACCCCAGGAAAATGACTGCCCATTGTGCCCAACCCGACAGGGAGTCTGGGAAGATCGCTGTACCCGAAGCCTCCTTCGTCAGCTCCAACATTTTTGTGAGTGGACGTATCATATCCAATAACTTGTCCTGGTGGGACTTCCATGATCTGTTGATCCCTTTTTGGGATTGCGGATGTATTTCTGAAGAAAAGTAGCCATCCTAGTATCTTCCTCTGGTATCTTTCTCTTCAGAAATATTGCTACCCACAGCAAAGCGAAATATAATGTAGCTCAACTAAAGGCAGCCCTCAATACAGCAGTATGGCTAGACTCAGGCTACCAGAGATCAGATCACATATCCCCCATATTGATTGCTTTAAAGTGGCTCCCTGTTGGGAGCCAGAAGCTGGTATGTATCACTCATAAAACCGGCAAAGTACTTACCACACAAACTAATAATACCATGAGGATCCTTTCACCTCTGGACTCAAACTAGCTCTCTTCAAGAAAACGAAAACCCTGAAATAGTACTCCTCAAAGTTATCTCAGAATCTGGACTTGAACCCTCCCTCAGCAGTACCAATCCTCTTGTGTCACTTTAAAATATGAGTTAAACCCCCCTTAGTGACTGTTCCAACTTTGAATGGCTCCCAAAATGAAAGTAAGCATTGGTGAAACCAATAGGTCTGGCTTTAAAGGAATGTTGTATGGTAATGTGAAGCATTGCAAATAAATAGCATGGGAACTAATAAGTATTTGTGTGGAAGCCAAGAACTGCAGAGTATTATTAGTGTAAGTTAAAAGGTTAGGTGACATTGACACTGTCTATCCAGACCTAAAAATCCATGCAAGTTAAGGACTGCCCTCCTCCCATCTATGCTCTGCCAGAGAAAGACACACATCGTGAATTCTGTAGTTAACTAAGAAACGTTTACAACATTATAGCGTTTGCTACTGAAAGTTCAATCACAGCTTCATGAAAGTCAAGCACTTTTTTCTGTGGAGGCATGCAACTCTGCCCAATCAAAACATGTACTCTTGGATCACAACAGGTAGGCGGGACCAAAGTTCCTCTAGTGATGCTGACATAATTGTCTGACGATCGTTGCGCTGTCAATCCAGACCATAAATACTTCCCCCTACAAGTGTCCATACCTGCACTACATGATGATTGTTCCCTTGCCTCATACTGTAAATACCACAACTCATGTGGCGTCACCCTGTATTAATTTGTGTTAATTTGTCCCTTGAATTAATGCATGATCTTAGATGATTGCATTTGAAACTTTATAGCCACTTTATTCATTTTTAATATATGTAAAGCACTCAGCTACCCACCGGGTCTCGTTCGCAGTACATACATTTTTAAATAAAGCAAAACCTCCATGAAGTAATCATCTCACCTCTACATGCTTCTAACAACACAGCATTTTAGGCAGCCCGCTATTCGAGTGTGCATTTTCAGCAACACCGCACAATGACCACAGGAAGTCCATACTCTGCACCCAAATAAACACAACTGATCACACCATTAAGTCCTCACTCTTCACTAAACACAGAACAACTGGCATCCTTCGCTGGAGGCCAGAATCTGCATGCAACACAGCAGAGTAGGCATCAACCGGTGGAGTCTGCACGCAATACAGCACAATGTGTATCACACAAGCAAATGCACAGCCTATAGGATGAACAACCTCAACAAGTTCACTAGCATCCCGCTTCCACACCTCCTAGGACAGGTACACAGTAAAACAAAATTCCCCAAAACACTGCAGCTGCTCACAACACCAGAACAAAAGTAATAGTAGTATCATGTAAAAATGAATGGGCGATTCACAGAGGAAACACTGTCTCTCATGATTGCTAAATTGCGTCTTTCAACAGACTTGTTGGTAGCTACTGGTACCCTCTCAGATACATTGACTGTTTCCAGGATCACTAAAGGTTCTCCATGCAATAATCTGCATAGTATGCAAAACAAACACAGCTTCACAATGAATAAAATAGGATAATGGAACACGAATAAAGGCACAACATAAGTAATGTACCACATAAGACCAACTTTCCTTTCAAGAACATGAAATGAGACTACACTAGAGTTATTATGGGGAAGAGCTTGTCCATCTTCAGTTTCTAATTACAGCTGCCTGTTCCTGGCAAGGATTCCTGCTGGTGCCAGAGCAGGACAAGATTATGATTAAGTTACCCACACATTCCCTAACTGCAAGAGGAAACACAGAAATACATCATGATAGTAGGGGGAAGACCAGAGAGGGAAACATTGAGATGGACATGAAGAAACACATAAATGTACGGAATTGAGTTGAGCCCAGTGTCCTAGAAAAGGATGAGAAATGAGTAGTATTTTCCATGCACAATAGGCAGGGAGAACAGTTGATGCACAAAGTACCGAATAACGGCACCTCAAAGGTTAAAGGACACATACATTGTAGGCATGCACATGGAAAATTAACACAATTGGGGTGGCATGCGTGGCAGGCTGGAACTGGACAGGACTCCTGAGCACAGGAAACGAAGAATAAACAGAGTTCTCAGACCGATGACATCAAAACAAAAATATACGCATATCTGCATAAATGAGATGCATTCTGGCTTTCAATCAATCAGTCATTTGTAGGGCACACTGCATACCCGCGATGGTCTCAAGGCGATGGAGAGGGGGGGGCGCAACTGGTCAAACAGCCAGGTCTTGAGTAGTCTCCTGAAGGTCAGCAGGTCTTGGGTCTGTCATAGGCTCAGTGGGAGGGTGTTCCAGGTCTTGGCGGCGAGGTAGGAGAAGGATCTCCCGCTGGTGGTTGTTCTTAGGATGCGAGGGACGGTGGTGAGTGCGAGGTCGGCGGAGCGGAGCTGGCGGTTGGGGATGTAGAAGCAAAGTCGTCTGTTGAGGTAGGCTGGGCCGGTCTTGGGGAGTGCCTTGTGTGCATGGATGAGGAGCTTGAAGGATATCCTCTTGTAGACGGGGAGCCAGTGCAGGTTTCTCAGGTGGGGGGTGATGTGGCTGTGGCGTGGTACGTCGAGGATCAGTCGTGCAGAGGTGTTTTGTATGCGTTGCAGTCGTTTGATGAGCTTGGTCGGGGTTCCCGCGTAGAAGGCATTTCCGTAGTCGAGTTTGCTACTGACGAGGGCCTGGGTGACTGTTCTTGTATCTGTCAGGATCCACCTGTAGATCTAGAGGAGCATGCGGAGGGTGTTGAAGCAGGAGGAGGAGACGGCGTTGACTTGCTTGGTCATGGAGAGAGTTGAGTCGAGGATGATTCCCAGATTGCGTGCGTGGTCGGTGGATGTCAGGGCTGCCCCCAGTGCCATCGGCCACCAGGTGTCGTCCCAGGCTGAAGGCTTGAAGCCTAGGATGAGGACCTCAGGCTTGTCCGTGTTCAGCTTCAGTAGGCTAATCTTCATCCAGTCCGCGACGGCCTTCATTCCTTCATGGAGGTTGGATTTGGCGGTGATGGGGTCTTTGGTGAAGGAGAGGATCAGTTGAGTGTCGTCGGCGTAGGAGATTATGTTGAGGTCATGCTGTCGGGCGACGTGTGCGAGCGGGGCCATGTAGATGTTGAACAGTGTCGGGCTGAGGGAAGATCCCTGGGGTACGCAACAGATGATCTTGGAGGCTTCCGATTGGAATGGGGGAGGCGGACGCTCTGGGTACTGCCGGAGAGGAAGGAGGTGGTCCATTCCAGAGCCTTATCTCGGATCCCTACGGCATGGAGGCGTGTGCGGTGGCAGACGGTGTCGAAGGCAGCTGAGAGGTCCAGAAGGATGAGGGCCGCAGTCTCACCGTTGTCCAGCAGGGTCCTGATGTTGTTGGTGGCGGCGATGAGAGCAGTTTCGGTGCTGTGGTTGCTGCGGAAACCTTACTGGGAAGTGTCCAGGATTCTGTTTTCTTCGAGGTATCGGGTTAGCTGTCTGTTGACGATCTTCTCAATGACCTTGTCCGGGAACGGAAGCAGAGAGATGGGCCGGAAGTTCTTGAGGTCTCTTGGGTCTGCCTTTGGTTTTTTGAGTAGGGCATTGATCTCAGCATGTTTCCAGCTCTCTGGGAAGGTCGCGGTCTCAAGAGAGAGAGATTGATGACTTTGAACAGATGGGGTGCGATGGAGCTGCAGGTTTTGTTGAAGATGTGGTGCGGAATTGGTCTGACGGGGAGCCGGAGTGGATTGTGCTCATGGTCTTGATGGTGTCATCGATGCTCACGTTGGCCCAGGCTAGCAGGGAGTTGTGGTCGATGGTGTGCAGAGAGTCTGTTGTGTTGATGTCTGTTGGGGCTATCTGGGTGTTGAAGCTGTCGTGGATGTCTGCTATCTTGCAGTGGAAAAAATTGGCGAGGGAGACGTGCAGGGCTTGCGACGGCGGGATGTCGTTGGTGTTGAAGCTGGGGTTGGAGAGTTCCTTCACGATGTTGAAGAGCTCCCTGCTAGAGGTGACCCACTTGTGGGACACCCCCGCGCCGCACGGCCACCAGCTGCTGCGTGTGCCCCATTGCCTTGCCCTCTGCCTCGCTGCCTGCCTCGCCGCCGGCTGCCGGCTGACTCTGCTGTTGGTTGTTTTGGCCTTGTTTTGACCTCCATTTGTGCCTGTTTTCCATTTTTGTGCCCGTGTTAGCTTCTTAATCTCCATTTGTATTGTTACTGTTATTTTGTTGCCGTGTCAGCGTTTTCCTTCCTGTTTGCCCGCCTACCTCGCCGCCCTCCGTCTTCCCTCCCCGCTCCCCGCTTCCCGCCACCACCGCAGACCCCGCCCCTTTTTTCCTTCTGTTCCCTCCCCGCTCCCGCCTCCCAGCTGCTCCGCCCACCCGCGCACTTGGCCTTATATGGCGACCGTGCGAACGCGCAGCGGTCACGCGCAGCGGGCGCGCCGATTGTGCGCCGAAGGCGCGCCAAAGGTAAGCCCGTCTGCGCCCGTCCGCGACCGGATCGCGACCAGCGCCAGGACCCCTGGCCCACGAAGACCCCGACCTACCCGCCTGACGTACTCCGACGCCACCCTCATCGCACTCAACACCGGCCGACTCCCAGAATGCCACCAAGCCACACCACGACGCACCCACGGACCTTTCAGCTGCCACGCCTGCAAATTCACCTGCATCCGGACCTGCCTCGCACCAGCACCCGCCAAGTCGAACACCAGCAGCACCCACCTCAAGTGCATCCTGCTCAACACCCGCTCCGTCCACAGACACGCCATCGAACTCTGGAACCTCCTAGACGCCACAGCCCCAGACGTTGCCTTCCTCACAGAGACCTCGATGAACGCCTCTTCAGCTCCCGACATCGCCATCGCTATCCCAGAGGGCTACAAGATCGTCCGGAGGGACCGCAACGCCAACCAGATGGGAGGAGGCATCGCCATCATCCACAGGAACACCATCCGTCTCACGACCAGCACCGACAACACCCTGACCACCGCCGAACACCTGCATTTCCAGATCCACACCGACCCGAACACCACCCTCAGAGGCACCATGATCTACCGACCCCCGGGACCACGCACACAATTCAGCGAGGACATCGCCGACTTCGTCAGCCCGCATGCCCTCCCCTCCGCCGACTACATCCTCCTGGGGGACCTCAACTTCCACCTGGAGAACAACAACGACCGCAACACCAGCACCCTGCTCGACAACCTCGCCAATCTTGGACTCAAGCAACTGGTGTCCACCCCCACCCACCTCGCCGGACACACACTCGACGCAGTCTTCTCTTCCAGCACAGACATCGACTTCAGCCACGCCACAGAGCTTCAATGGACGGACCACAGCTGCGTCCACTTCACCTTCAAGAGAACGACGACCCACCACCACCAGCAACAGGCCGCCCGCAGAAGCTGGAACAAGATCACAGCAGACCAGCTCGCCACCTCCCTGAGCCAGCACCCTCCTGCCAGCTCAGCGAACCCCAGCCAGGCCGCCGACAACCTCACGAAGTGGATCAGCAACTGCGCGGACGAACTCGCCCCGCTGAGGACCCCGCCCAGCAGACCCGGCAGCAAGAAAGCCCCGTGGTTCACCGACGAACTCAAGAGCTCCAAGAAGAACTGCCGAGCCCTCGAGAAAGTCTGGAGAAGGGAACCTACACCGGACAACAGGACCACCTTCAAGCTGGCCACCCGGAAGCACCACCAGCTGATCCGCGCCGCCAAGAAAACTGCATTCAAGGACCGGCTGGACAACAACGCACACAACTGCAAGGAACTCTTCAACATCGTGAAAGAGCTATCCAACCCCAGCGCAGGAAACAACGACATCACCCCATCGCAAGACCTCTGCAACTCCCTCGCTTCATACTTCCACAACAAGATCGCGGACATACACAACAGCTTCAACAACCAACCAACGCACACCAAGACCGAACAACCACCCCCCACCACCACCCTCCACGCCTGGACCCCGATCAGCACCGAAGACACCATCCGCACGATGAACTCCATCCACTCCGGATCACCGACCAACCCCTGCCCTCACCACGTCTTCAACAAGGCTGACGCTGTCATCGCACCCCACCTGCGAGACATCATCAACACATCCTTCGACACCGCCACCTTCCCTGAGAGCTGGAAGCACGCCGAACTCAGCGCTCTACTCAAGAAACCCACAGCGGGCCCCACCGAACTCAAGAATTACCGCCCCATCTCGCTCCTCCCGTTTCCAGCCAAAGTCATCGAGAAGACCGTCAACAAGCAGATGGCCGCCTTCCTCGAGTCGAATGGATCCCTCGACCCCTCACAGTCCGGCTTCCGAGCCAATCACAGCACCGAGACCGCCCTCATCGCCGCCACCGATGACATCCGAGCCCTGATGGACAACGGAGAAACAGCGGCCCTCATCCTCCTAGACCTCTCCGCGGCATTCGACACTGTCTGCCACCGCACCCTAGTACAGCGCCTCAGCAACGTCGAAATCCAGGACAAGGCGCTGGAATGGATCATCTCCTTCCTCGACGGAAGAACACAGAGAGTCCGCCTACCACCGTACAAGTCAGAAGCCACCGAAGTCATCTGCAGCGTCCCTCAAGGATCCTCTCTGAGCCCCACCCTCTTCAACGTCTACATGAGCCCCCTCGCGGCCATCGCACGCCAACACAACCTCAACATAATCTCCTACGCCGACGACACCCAGCTGATCCTCTCCCTGACCAACGACCCCGCCGCCGCCAGAGCCAACCTGCACGAAGGGATGAAAGAGGTAGCCGAGTGGATGACGACCAGCCGCCTGAAACTGAACTCTGACAAGACGGAGGTCCTCATCCTGGGCTCCTCACCCTCCGCCTGGGACGACTCCTGGTGGCCTCCCGCCCTGGGCACCGCACCCAAACTGACAGACCATGCACGCAACCTGGGCTTCATCCTGGACTCCTCCCTCTCCATGACCAGGCAAGTCAACAACGTTTCCTCGGCGTGCTTCAACATCCTACGCATGCTACGGAAGATCTTCTGGTGGATCCCCACCGAGACCAGGAAGACCGTCACCCAGGCCCTCGGTACTAGCCGACTGGACTACGGCAACGCCCTCTACGCCGGTACCACCGCCAAGCTCCAGAAGAGACTCCAGCGGATCCAGAACGCCTCAGCCAGACTCATCCTCGACATCCCACGAACCAGCCACATCTCCGGACATCTGAGAGACCTTCACTGGCTCCCCGTCAACAAAAGAATCACCTTCCGCCTCCTCACCCACGCACACAAAGCCCTACACGACCAAGGCCCGAGCTACCTCAACAGCTGAATCAACTTCTACGCTCCCAAACGCCACCTCCGATCAGCCAACCACGCCCTCGCCGCCGTCCCCCGCATCCGAAGAGCGACTACAGGAGGAAGGTCCTTCTCCTACCTGGCCGCCAAGACCTGGAACTCCCTCCCGACCGACCTGCACCTGACCCAAGACCACCTCTCCTTCAGGAAGAAGCTGAAGACCTGGCTGTTCGAGCAGTAGCGGCACCCCCCACCCCCCACCCCCAGCGCCTTGAGACCCTACGGGTATGTAGTGCGCTTTATAAATGTCATTGATTGATTGATTGATTGCTATTGTGTGTGTTGTTGTCGAGGTGGTCTTTGAAGGAGGTCCTCTTGGCAGTCGTGATGAGGTGATGGTGGTTGCAGATGGCATCCTTGTGGGCTGTGTGGATGTCCGGAGTCTGTTCACTGTTCAATTTCTTCTTTAGTTTTCAGCAGGCTCACTTGGAGGCTAGGAGTTCTGGGGTGATCGAGCTGGCCCTGTTGCTGGTGTCTCTGCGACTGTGGGGAGCGTCGTTGGTGTTGGAGGGTTCGGTGGGTGGGCTGAGAGTGAGGTTTGCGTGTAGTTGGTCTTCGGTGATTTTGCTCCAGTAGCGGCGGGGATCTGTTGGGTGCGGTGGTGTGTGGTGGGTTTCTGGAAGGTGAAGTGAATGCAGCGGTGGTCGGCCCAGAGGAGTTTGGTGGTGTGGCTGAAGGAGATGTGGGAGCTTGAGGGGTCAAGCGTGTGGCTGGCGGAGTGGGTAGGCGTTGTGACGAGTTGCCTCAGTCCGAGGTTGGCGAGGTTATCGATCAGGGTGGTGGAGTTACTGTTGTTGTTGTTCTCAAGGTGAAAGTTAAGGTCTCCGAAGAAGATGTAGTCGGTGGAGGCCAGGGGGTGCGTGCAGATGAAGTCGGCGATGGTGTCGCTGAACTGAGGTCGGGGTCCGGTGGTCTGTAGACGAGGGTGCCTCTGAGGGTGGAGTTAGGGTCTGTATGGATCTGGAAATGCATGTGTTCGGTGGTGCTTATAGTGTCGTCGGTGCAAATCGAGACCCTGATGCTGTTCTTGTAGACGATGGCGATTCCTCCTCCGACTCCGTTGGTGCGGTCTCTGCGGGTGATCTTGTAGCCGTCTGGGATGGCAATGGCGATGTCGGGTGCAAAGGAGTTGTTCATCCAGGTCTCTGTTAGGAAGGCGACGTCCGGGGATGAAGTGTCGAGCAGGTCCCAGAGCTCGACGGCATGTTTGCATGTAGAGCGGGTGTTCAGTAGGATGCATCGAAGGTGATTGTGGCCTTTCTTGGAGGGTGGTTCGGCGGCTCTGAGGCTGGTGTAACTGCAGTTCTGGCAGGTGAAGGGGCCCTGTGTGCGTTTCGAGGCAGCATTGAGCAGGTGTAGGTCCATCCGGAGTTGAGAGCATGGAGGGTGCTGGAATTGTAGCGGCGGCGGTCGTCATGACGGGCGCATGGGCCAGGGGTTCTGGCGCTGGGCGTGATCCAGGCGCGGACGGGTGCAGACGGGCTTGCCTTAGGCGCGCCTGCTGCCTGCGGCCACCATATATAGGGGGTGGGAGGGAGGAGCAGCTGGGAGGCGGGAGGCAGGGCAGGGGAAGCGAATGGGCAGTCAGGGGGGCGGGGCCTCAGGGGACGCAGCGGCGGGAGCGGTGAGGGGCGACGAAGGGAGCAGAAGGCAGAAGGGCACCGAATTACGGGGGCAACAAGGGAACAGAAGGCAAAAACGGGGACAGAATTACGGGGGCAACAAGGGAACAGAAGGCAAAAACGGGCAGAGAAACACGGGGGCAACAAAGGGAATAGAAGGCAAAAACAGGCTGAGAAAAATGGGGCTACGAAGGGAACAGAAGGCAAAAACGGGCAGAGAAACACAGGGGCAACAAAGGGAATAGAAGGCAAAAATGGGCAGAAGATCAGGGGGACAGCGAGGGGAACAGAAGGAAGAGAGAGCACAGACCAAATACAGGCACCGGGGGAAAACAGACAAGAGCAGTCACAGACACCAAAATAACAATAAGGCAATACAATAAAGATACAGATGATGATACAAACCTACGGCCTACCACTGGCCACCAGGGATGAGGTGCAGGTGGTAGCATGCGGGTGGAGGAAGGCCTCTCACTTCCTCAGCAGCGGCAGCTGTGGCAAGGACACACAGGCGGTGCTGTGCGGAGGGGGATGGACCTAACTAGCAGGGTCAAGGCTTCCGCACGGTATGTAGTTCTTAGACGATTGGTGTCTCCATTTTAGACAATCTAAGGGTTGATTTGTACAGCCGACAGATTAGTGCATTGATTCTATAGGATATGTCAACTGTTTTTGACAATCATCCATAGCATCCATTTAGACTATATCAAGGAAAATGTTTTGGAGAAGGAGGTAAGTACTTTGCTATACGTAACATTCTATTTACAATTCCCGTAGTGGGTTCAGATAACTTTTCAGTTATTTCTATTTCAATACCGTCCCAGCCTCTACTGGTCACTTCAAGCACCTTGGGTTCCTTATCCCCGGCTGCAATCTCCCTAACTGTGTTGAGCCGTTCCAAGTGAGACCCAACGGTGCAGCCCACAACTAACAAAGTTAGTGTGGTTCTTTTTTCCTATCTAACCCTCTCTTTTTCCATGGCGCTGTGTAACACAATAACACTGTGCTATTCAGGTTTTGTTTGAGACAGCGCCTATACAGTCCCCTGCAAGATCGTTTGTTAAAGGAGGCTTATAGCCCGCCCATTACTTATCATTGGTTGGCTTCATCGTCACTCATTTCCTTGCTTCTCATTGGCCAGCATGTGCCAGTTTAGCTTTCCCTTCAATAAAATATAGACTAGGTTCTGATTAATTGCTGTACTCGTCCTCGTGCTTCTTGAGCTCAGATTCAGGAACTGCAAACACAAGAAGTTGATGGAGGGAGCGCTTCAACATTTCAAGTAAGCAAGGGACCCACGTCTGGGCAAACCCTGCCAACTTAGGGCGAACAAAGCAAACGCAAGGAGATGATGGACAGAGCGCTGCAACTTTTCAGACTCTCCCACCCAGTCACTGATCTGGGTTGAATCGCTTTTTTCCTAACTTTTTTTTGTTTATTTTTTAGTTACGCTGTGGCACCCTGCTGCATTGTTGTTTGCCCCTCTGACCCTGTCCCAAGATGCTTGCACACTCCACCCCCTCCCGCCCTCCGGCCCCGTATCGCTTGCTCCTCCGGTCCCGCCACAAAAAAATATTGACCAAGCCAAATAGCTCTCATGTGTGGGAGCTATTTGGCTTTGTCAATTTTTTTAGCCATGTTGCACAGCAGCATGGATGTTGTGCAACTTGGCTGAGAGTAAAGAAAACATAGCACTGTGAGGCAGCCAGCATTGAACGCTTCGGTGCCTTTGAAAAAAAACTTTTTTTTACTTTCAGCGCTGCTGTGCAACATGCTAAAATAACCCTGACAAAGCCAATCAATCGATCTCGAATAGGCACGCATCTGAGCTCACACGGGGATCTGCTCACCTTGTACAGGGAAGATGCAACATTAAGGTACACAGAAACCATGTACTATCTCATAAGGAAAATCGGAGGAGATTAAAACAATGTATTGGTTAAATACATTTTATACTTAATTACATATATTTTGTGTTAAAACTGGAAAAAAATGTTGGATGCTAGGCTTCAGGTTTTGCTAATAGGGGAAAACCAACATAAAATTGTAATTAGCAGTGAAGTAGAAAAACTGTTTCCAGATTCAAGTCCCATTGGAGAAGACACAAAATCTGCTTTCACAAACATTTAAGCCAGCTGTAACAAAGGAGCTTATCTTATTGAAACACAGGAAACCTTTTTTGTTTCCTGAGAAACACATAGTGGTTTAAGTATATTTGGGGTAAGATTGGACGAGTTTCATAGAAATATGTCACTTAAATGGAATTGCTAATGACTGATGACTGATCGCTGACAGGCACATTAATTTTAAACATGGCACGTGTATCACATTAACTTTTTACCAGCATTTGTCATTAGAACTTCAGCTATTAAAAGCACATGCTACTTTACTCGGTACAGTTCTCGAATGTCTCATTTTGTGAAATCTTCTGGAATGACATTAGGAAGAATGTGATCTAAAAAAGTTCAGATTAAACGTCAAAGGTCCAATGGATGTCACCAGAGCCTCTGGATAGAAGAACGAGTGTCTCCAGCAGTACAGGGTCAAATTGAGTAGTGTGGAGAACTCACATAAGACGCTGAGTCAGCTCGATAATGTGGTGGCTGATGGGATAGAGAGAGTGGTGTTCCTGTTTCAGATTGGAGATCATGGTACCTCATTGGGGAAAATCGCTGAGATCCACCAAGGGTTTTTCGAAAAACTAAAAAGCTTGTTTTATGTTGCGGCCAGGCAAGCGGTAGAAAGAAAGCACCCACTGTCTGGGTATAACAAATAGTGTAGAGTGACTAAATCTAATTTAGTTTCAGCCATAATTAAGCAAGACAGGGGCCTAATTCATATAGCAAAGGGTGACCACAAACAGGTTCTTCCTGTAGCTAGAAAAGAGTGGGAACAGGGAAGGTGGGAGAGCCTCTTATCTGTTGCCAAGCAAAAAGATCATTGTGCCTTTTGGAACTTAATGTCCTGTGATACTAGGGATGAGAACTGTATTATAGCAAATAACGTTACAGCTAGTGACTGAGTAGCATATTTTTCAGATTTGTATGTGCCATCAGGTGAAACAGCAACCAACCCTGGTAAATTAATGAGCCTGGAACCTTAAGGCAGACATTTGTTAGCCTAGAGGAGGCAGAAGATGTACTATGGGGACTTTGGCCACAAATCACGCAATTAGGAATAATTATATTTTTTCTGAAATATCTGCAGTGGAAATGTGTGCAGCAATCAAGGGCATTGTTCATAATAAAGCGATTGGATAAAATCCTGGGGGACTCATTCCTGAGTGAGATTGATAAATGGGGAGCCTACTTTTGACTGCTTTTCACAGCTTTTTTGAATGCGGCCCCTTTGCCTCCGACGTGGGCTGGGGCTGAAATTGTCCCCATTTATAAAACGGGCCCCAGTCAACTCCCTACCAACTACAGACCTGTTAGTTAGTTTGATAAGGTCTCAAAAGCTATTAAGAAGAATTATACTTGGCAGATTACAGGATTGGATGACAGACAATAGCATCCTGTCCCTGCTTCAAGAGGGATTTAGGCAGGGGCGGCTTATACACTATGGTGGAGGAGCTTCGCCCCACTGCTGAAAGGGATCAGACAAAAGAAAAAATAGGACTCCAAACGGAGTTCATGGCACTCTTCAGAACCAAATTTTCATACATGTCACTATGTAAATATGTATAACACACTCATGTAAAACAAGATGGCTATATTGGCCGTATTCAAGTGCAGACACCAGAAGCGTGGGTAATTAATGTGCCATCTCCAGCTGCTGGAGGAGACATACTTTGGCTCTCTTCAGCCACAAGGTACCCCCCTCCACTTTGGCTTACCAAACACAGTTATCAGCGGAGTTTACTGTGCGGCGAGAGGGCATCTTGTTTACATCAGTGTGTTATACAGATTTACAGAGTGACTTATATGAATACAATATGTATAATAAAAAAACATTTGGGGTACCAACAGCATGTTTTGCCTAAAAGGACAATAGTTGCTAGCAGCTGCTTCAGAGCCTCTTGCACTTTGATGTTTTACACTCAGAAAAACACAATGTACGCACCCCAAAACAGACTAGATTACTACGAGCAGGCAGGGGCGCAGCTTCCACTAGTGCGGCAGGTGCAGTGGCACCGGGGCCCAATGATCCTTGATTATTGTTGTATCTCACAGTTCACACAACAGCCAGGAGGTCAATTTGCTTCCTTGCGCCAAGGCCCATGGCACATTGGCTACGCCTGCTCTGTTTTGTATTTATTTTATTATGACAGTAACCCGCAGGACCTCAGCTTCCTTCCTTATCTACGGCTACTATTCATTTACTGAAAGTCTCAGCTCTCTTTCATTTCTGCGACAAAAACCTCACCCTTTCACGGCCTGCAGACTCGCGTCTTTGATCTCTTCCCGGCTGCACGCCTGCTTTGTACACATGTACCCTCTTTTACTGATACAAGTAAAGAAGCAGAACGCCCACCTACGGCTTGAAAAATGACCTTGAACATCAAAGCGATGTAAAGTGGACTTTAAACGACGTTTTAAAAACAAGATTTTAAATTATACTAAGGGAAAAGCATATTGTGTCCTTCCACTGCTAGGAAGTAAAAATAGCCCCTTATGCCTGTTCAACATTTCAGTGCACATCAAGCACAAAGTATGCTTGTTTTTCTTGGAGACAGAAGAGACAGGAGGGTGTAGGGCCTGTACAGCAAAGGCTAAACTCAATTCCTCATGACTAGAACAAAACACATCCGTATAATACTGGCATTGTTGGGGTACAAGGATGTAAGTGATGCAGGAAGCTGGCATGTAAAGCACTACGTAGTATCATCTCTGCATGTTTACTATTTTTCTAAAAATCCCTGCTGAACAACCTGAAAGCCCAGAAACAAACCTGGGTTTACATCTCGGCCTATGTCTTCAGCTGAAGAGTTTAGTTATACCTATATTTTACGGGAAGAGTTTGCCACGGACATAACATTACGACACCCCGTTACTGAATGGAGCAGGAAACTCAAAGCTCTTTCCTTTGGTGGCTCCATAGGGAGACAGCTTGCAAATTAAAAACCTGCTCCTATTATATAACTTCAGGCCAACTGTGCACTACCTTAACCTACACAAAGTATGAGCTCACACGGCGTGTACAAGACATGGGAATATCTACAGATGATTGTCTTTATTCACTGCTCTGCCATTTTGACCATTTTGCCATTTTGACCCTATCCCCAGTGCCATTGCCATTGACTTCTATACCCACTCCCTCTCCTATTGGACCACTCTGATCAACCTCTCCCTCTGGCAAGGCTCCCTTCCTGCCTCCTTCAAAACTGGGCAGGTCACCCCTCTTCTTAAAAAACACACTGCTGATGCGAATGACCTCAACAACTTCCGCCCCATCACTAACCTTCCCTTTCTGGCGAAGATCACTGAAAGATGTGTAGCAAAACAACTCTCCCGTCATATCAAGGACAATGATCTTCTTGACAACTGTCAGTCCGGCTTCATCCAAAACTGCAGCACTGAAACAGCTCTACTGCAAGTGGTTGATGACGCGTTGAGGATACTCGATTCAGGGGGGTCCTGTCTTCTAATTCTCCTTGACCTCTCCGCAGCCTTTGACACTGTCAATCACAACACCCTCCTCAATATTCTTCAACAGAGAATGGGCATGGAGGGCACTGTGCTTAAATGGTTTGCATCCTTCCTTTCTGGCAGATCCCAAATGATCAAAATAGCGAACAGTCTTTCACCTCCTGTGGCGGTAGGTCAATGTGTTCCCCAAGGCTCGATACTTGCTCCCACACTGTTCAATCTCTATCTAGAACCACTGGGAAATCTCCTAAGTAAATCCGGGATTCACTATCATCTCTATGCTGACGACACTCAACTCTACCTCAAGATTGCCTCTACTCACGATCTCTCCATCCTAAGCTCCACTCTCGACTCCATTCAAAACTGGATGTCAACTCATCAACTGATTCTGAATCCCTCCAAAACTGAATTCCTCCTCTTCTCCTCCTCACTCTCTCCTCCCCCGGTTCAATCATGGATGGATCAGATGATTCTACTAAACAATAAACCCATCATTGTCGACAGCGCCAAATCCCTTGGTGTCATACTAGACAAAAAACTCAATCTAATTCCCCACATCAATTCCATTGCAAAATCTGCTCGATACCAACTGCGCCTTCTTTGGGGCATCCGTCGCTTCTTCCCGGAACGGGACCTTATAACGCTGGTTCAATCACTGGTCCTCTCCAGACTCGACTACTGCAATTCTCTTCTTACTGGCCTCCCCAAATCCCACTTGTCCCCACTGAAGTCTGTTTTCCACTCAGCAGCTCGTTTCATTTATGGGGCCAAAAGAAGCGATCACATCACACCGATGTTATCCACCCTCTGCTGGCTTCCCTTTGAGGCTAGAGCTATCTACAAGACCGCTTGTATCACCCACAAAGCCCTGTCCTCTTCTCCTCGCTACCTGGCGAATAAACTGAAACACTCTGGAGGCTCTAGACCTTCACGCAATGTGGAGAATCTACTGCTTGAACCTCCCACTTTCAAGAAGGAAAGAACGATGGCCCAATCCTTTTCAGGCAACGCAGTGAGAATCTGGAACTCATTCCCGCCTCAGCTCCGGACCACCGCCTCCTCCCAGGCCTTTAAAAGGGACCTCAAAGTTCTCCTCCTCCAGAGACACCTCCAAAAGTAATTCACGTCCTCTCTTTTTATGAAGGAAGACCTCCCACTACTGAACATTTCTACTTTTCATGTCCATGGAAGTGCCTTCCCAGTGTGTTCTTGTGGTTAGAGTGTTTGCCTTTTATTACAGTATTATCCATGTACTCGTGTTTGGTACCCTCTTGCAACTTGCACTCACCACTTTGCCCCTGTAACACACGGTTTGCTTCCTCTCACATGTTTTTTACCTTTGATACTTGCACAAGTGCCACCTTCACCTACGTAACGTTTGTTCTTGTGCTTGAGTGTCTAGCATATATTGCAGTATTATACCTCAAATTATACTCTATTTTCTTGCGTAGCCTGCACACTTGTCACTTTTTCCTCCTGTGCACTTTTTACTACCTCATGTATTTTTGGTAGCTCACATTTTTACTACCTCATGTATTTTGTTTGCTCAGAAGTGTCACTATTACCTTGTCTACCTCATGTATTTTTGGTTGCTCACAATTTTTACTACCTCATGTATTTTTGTTTGCTCACAATGATCACTTTACCGTATGTAACGTAACGTATGCTTTTGCAATCTGCTGTACGTGTAATGTTCTCAGTTTGTATCATTTCTGTTCCTATTGTAAAGCGCTCTGACGCATTCGGGTAAAGTCCGCGCTATATAAAACTGCATAAATAAATAAATAAATTTTGCGCTCAGGAACTGGTTCCAACCACTCCTGTCCTGCAACATGGAAGTCCCCATCTGTTTTAGAATCAAAACTGTCTGGACTATGCCAACAGTCTGTACCTGGAACTACCCAGGCACTTGAAGTGGCACTGTCTTGCTAGTTACGGAGAGTGCAGTATGATGCAGCAAAGGCATAGCTGGAGCATATAGCGGGAGTCGTTGTGCACGTTTCCCCAAAGCGTACCACGCAAGGGCTGTGCACTGCACTGTGTCAATTTCATCACGCTCAAACACCATATGCATTTTCACAATCATGGCCTTCAATGGTACTGGGTGGACAGCTCCAGCTTCAACCGCAACATGTGGCGTGAATGGTGTTGCGTTCTGCCAATAGTAGGCGTACTGCACCTGCGCACACAGATAGTACAAGTGCATGCCGGGAACCATGAAGCCACCCATCCCATAAGGTTTTGTTAATGTCTCCCAGTTAACCCGCGATTTCTTACCCCCCCCCATGTTAGAGTGATCAACAGAGACCGTAATGTGGAATAAAAGTGTTGCACAAGAAGAACAAGTACATTCACGAACAAGTATAACAATTTTGGCAGCACAATCATCTTAATCAATGCAACACTATCAGCAAACGTCAAAGGTAGCCTTATCCACCGAGACACCTGGTCCTCAAGTTTAGATATTGCCGTACCAAAATTTGATCTAATGACTACTTGCAGGTTCCTGTGGATCCAAACTCCCAGATACTTAACCGGGTCAGCAGACCACTCTAGGGGATAATTAAGTTCAAAGTGCTTGGTACAGTCCGTAAGTGAAAATATTATGGATTTGTTCCAATTAATGGCCAAACCAGAGTACCACTCAAATCGAATATACTCACGGATTACCTGTTCCAAATGCTGCGCTGGTTCCCTCACATACAGTACATGTCATCAGCATACATGGATATTGCTAATGGACGTTGCCAAAAACGTAGCGCGGTCCCTGCATGTCTCTGTCTTAATACACAGGCCAGGGGTTCCAACACAACCGCAAATATCAGAGAGGCGACAGTGGGCACCCCTGCCTGGTGCCACGCTTAATTGGAAATACGTCAGAAGTGTGACCATTTACACGCACTCGGGCTACTGGGTCAGTATAAAGCAATTTAATCCAATTGGTAAAGAAATACGGCACCCCCATTCGATGCAGCACTGCAAATATATAAGTCCAGGCTATTGAATCAAACGCCTCTGCGGCATCTAAGAGAACAGCAGCAGCTAGTAGTTTGGGATTTAAAAGATGCATTACAGCAAACAATGTACGCAGGTTGTGTGCCGTAGAGCGAGTGGGAATGAACCCAGACTGATCTGGTAGGACCATCACTGGTAACAACAAACGTAACCGCGTCGCCAAAACCTTCCGCAGGATCTTTACATCAGTATTCATAAGCGACAGAGGCCTATATGAATCACAGCGATCCGGCGGCTTACTCGGCTTTAATAACGTGACAAGCAATGCCTCTCTGAGTGTGCCAGGAAGTCTCTGTTGTTTAAAGGCCTCGTCATACATGGCAGTTAAATGGCGTACTCCTTGTAAAACTCAGATGGAAGCCCATCCGTGCCTGTCGCTTTACCATTGGGCAGGGCAGCGATGGCATCTCTGAGCATCAGCGAATGCATAAGAAAATCCTGCTGACCCTTTGACAACCAGACCAAGGCCACATATACATATTGTGCTATCTCCTCCTCACTCACTGTGGGTTTACTCCCATAAATATCTTTGTAATGTGTGACAAATTGCCCCAGGATACCAGCAGTGTCAGAATAAACATTGTCCCCCTCTGATATCTCCTGTACCGTGCAGTGCCTAGCCCAAGGTTCAGTAATCTTAGCAGCCAACGCATGCCCTGGTCTGCCACCCTCACCATAAAACCTGTCTTTACATCGCCGTGACATATATCTCACTTCCTGTTCCGCTAGCTCATTATACTCAGTAATTTGGGATCGTATGGCGGCCAACGTAGCATTGTCTGGTGTTTCTTCAATTTTCCGTTCCAACCGTACCAGATCCTGCTCTATCTTTATCATGGAATCCCGCAAAGATTTAAGCACACCTGCCTGCAGACCTATACATGCCCCACGAATAGTTACTTTGAATGCTTCCCATATAGTACCGAGACTCTGCACTGAGCCCAAATTGTCAGAAAAGTAGTTTTCTATGGCCTCCTGCACGCCCTCTTTAAAAACAGTATCCTGCAATGTCGAGGGTTGCAGTTTCCACCGAAAGGGTGGGGGAGTGTACGTCGGCAGCTGCATGGTTAGCAATACTGGCGCATGGTCGGATAAAGTACGTGGCAAATGCACCCCCCAGGGATCCATGCATTAACATCCTTGGTAGCGAGCCAATAATCTAACCTTGACCATGAGTTATGGGTGTAGGAATAACATGTTCCCTCCCGCACCCCAGGGTGCCGCAACCTCCAAACATCAGTGAGATATAGATCCTGCATGCCGTCATGCAGCGCCTGCACAGCTTTCTTAATAGCAGGGTCCCCCTGAGAGTGTCTGTCGACCGCTTGATTTAGCACAACATTAAAATCCCCTCGCATAAGATGGCAGAAGGCGGGAGCACATAGATTTTGTTCCATAGTAGCCTAAAAAACTCTGGTTCATCTATATTTGGTCCATAAACATTCACAATCGTGATTAGAGTACCACACATCCTACCTTGTACGATGATAAAACGGCCATTGTCATCAACATCTATATGACTACTAACAAAGGGGATATTCTTTTTGACTAACACCATCAACCCACGTGCATACGAGGAATAAGAAGAGGCAAATCGTGCACCAGCCCATTTCCTGGCGATAGTTGAGGAGGCATGTGTTTTAAGATGTGTCTCTTGATGTGTCTCTTGCAATAGCACCGCTTGGACATTATGTCGATCCAGATATGCCATAACCTGCCTAGTTTTTTTGGGATTGTTCAGCCCTCTGACATTCCACGTAAGCCAAGTAATTTTCCCGTTCTCTGTCATTCCTTATTCTGCTGAGGCATTATAAAATACAGCTAAGTTATACCTTGTGACACATTTGGAACCAAGGCAACAGTAATGGATCCCAGGCGACACAGCTGCACTTTCAAACCCCCTCCAAATTTACCCCCCACCCACTCCAGCATCCCAATCATGCTGAGGAAACCCGAAGCAATGAACGTAAGAAAAATAACAAAAAACAAACCTAACCATCGTGAGTAGTAAGAGCACTCACTGAACATTAAGGCAAGAAAGATCAGCTTGGGGTGTACCCTCATGGAGGACACCAGTGGCCCATCGATCCCCTCGGTAAAATGAGGGGAGGTCAGGGCAAACTCCATTGTCCCACCCATAGACATCCCATATGACAGGCACATACATGCCAACTTCAGATTATTACAAAACGTCGCATAGCCAAGACAGTCCACAGCCTAGTGTGCGACTCTTAGAATGTCACCAGTTTCTCAAAGAGAGGCATGTCCCTGTGCCCTCACCGTCCAGCATTATAGTATGAATACTGCACATTAAGAGTTATAGCAAACCACCAAGGGTGTACCACGAAAGTGACATCCCTTTTAGCAGTACTGTACCCTCCATAAATCACTAAGGTGAAGCGTCCAACAAAATGTCAGAGTATGTCCAAGCACCGCATACCATTCATTGCAAAATTGACACACCTGAAAAGAGAAATTTACACAATGAAAACAATCATAGAGTCAAAGGAAACTGAATGGCACCATTAAGTAGGAAAGCAGCCCTCCAGTCCATTAGTCCGCAGCGGCTCCCGCTTCTCTAGATACCTCTTTCCGCTCCAACTGCCGTACGAACTGCAAAGCATCTTTAGGGTTGGCGAACAACCTTGGTTTACTCCCGTGGTGGATCCGTAATTTCGCCGGGTATAGCTTTGCATATTGGATTTGCAAGGCCTGTAACTTCTTTTTAACTGGTTGAAACTCTCTACTTGCCAGCTGTACTGTGGTAGTAAAATCTGGTTATAGTGCCACCTCCATTCCTTGATATTTAATATTGCCCATCTCGCACGCAAGCCGTAGCGCTGTGTCTCTTTTGCGGTAATTGAGAAGTCTGGCAATTATGGGCCTAGGAGGGGCCCTTGGGACCGGGCGCGGAGCAAGAGAACGATGTGCTCTCTCCACCACCATCAAAGCCGAAAAGTGTTCCGCCCCAAACATTGCCTTGAGCATGTCCTCCACATATAATAATAAAGGAATTTATAAAGCGCCTGGTTACGCCATACCGGCGTGTCCCCACGCTAGGGTGAGTGGAGGAAGGAAAGCCGAGAAGCCACGGCTAGAACAACAACGTAATTAATAAGAAAACAGATGGGTTTTAAGATCCTTCCTGAACTTCAACTCGGATGTTTCCATCCGGAGGCTCAGTGGAAGTTTATTCCAGCTCTGAGCCACCAGAAGCCGAAAGGACCTGCCTCCCATCCTGGCCTTCTTCACCTTAGGTACTAGCAGCAGGCCAGTCCCACTAGATCTAAGGGACCTTGCGGGCAAATAGCAGGTGTGAAGACTCCTCAGATAGGAAGGGCCCGTGCCCTGGATGATGCGATGGCATATGCAAAGCGTCTTAAACATCACTCTCTTCCTTAATGGAAGCCAGTGAAAAGTGTCCAAGACTCTTTTAGAGGCAGCCCTTCTTGGTTGCATAAGAACCAGCCGTGCGGCTGCTTTCTGCAAAACCTGAAGTCTGCCGAAGCATTTAGCTGTAGCGCACAGATAGAGTATGTTACCATAATCTAGGCGAGATGTAACCAGGGCATGCACCAGCGTCTTCTTAGCCTCTGTAGGGAGGAGATCCATAGTTTTCTGCAGGCTTTTAAGGACTCCGAAACAAGTCCGCATTACACATCTAGTATGAATATCATACGAACGATTGGAGTCCAACCATACACCAAGGTTCTTCCCCTGGGTGCATGGTGTAGGAGTGTAGGTATAGCTCCATTTTCCCAATGTTGGTGGACTCCGCAACGCCAGTAATGCGCAAGTTGTTATGGCGCGATCTGGCCTCCAAGTCCTCGCTCTTCGCTTGTATCACCGCCAGTAGCTTGTCCATTTGCGTGCATGATGTCGTGACCAGCTCCACCTAATCCTCCGTATTCTAAATGCGTTGTTCCACCTCAGCTATAAGCACACCATGTATATCCAGCTTAGTGGCCATAGCGTCCATGCGCAAATTAAGATTGTCGATTTTGCTATCTATAGTGTGCAAACTTTGTTGCATGGCCATTAGCATCCTTTCCAATTTGCCATGACTGCCTGTCTCCATCTCTGGTTCAGTATCCGATGCCGCCGGTGTGGAGTTTTTCTTTTGGCGTTTGGATTCAAATGTTAATTTAGACTGCAGCTGGCGATCTGGCTTACCCATTGTAGCTGTGCAGCAGGGCCAACCCAACACAGCGTCACCTGTAGAGTCACCGGGTAAGTGTACAGCAGACCAACATGAACGGAAGCACTGATGCACAGTAGGTCCACAGCGTGATGAAAACACCAACCACACAGAAATTCACAGTGCAGGTCACAAGCAATGTCTGTAATAGAGCTTCAGGAGCACTTATGGGCCTGTTCCCCTCACACAGCCCATCACACAAACTCCACAATGTGAGTCACTAAGAAGCTGCAGCCAACATCAACAAAAAGCCCTTGGTGACTTCAAGCATGTCCCAGCAGGAGGCAGTGGCAGCCTCAACCAAGCTGCGGTGTGCTATATCCAGAGAGAAAAGTACACTGCACAAGATCCAGCCAGCACAATAAAATGGCGGCCAGCAAAATGTCTGAGGCACTCACTCCCCGCAGTCAAGCTCACAGACTGAGTGCCGATCACTCCAACCGCATGCACAGAGGGGGAGGAGGGTTTTCAATGATTATTCAGACCTCGAGTGCAGACTCCAAACTAACAGCTTCTTGCTTGCTGGTTTTGGTCCGCGCCCCGCCGCCTCACACGGCACCACGTACCTGTATCGCGGTTCAATGCTGCCAAGTGTACGCCGAGCGCCGCTGATCACACACAGCAGCACCGCAGTCCACCTCTGTCCCGTCCCCTGACGAAGCAGCAGTGTCACCACGCAGTCTTCCGCCGTAGTGTGCCCACAACCAGGCACCTGTTTCAGCGATGTTCACGGCAGCCGATATCCTGCCTCTCCGCACGAGAATTACAGCGCACCTGTTCCAGCGATGTTCACGGCAGCCGATAGCCAGTCTCTCCACACGAGAATTACAGCATCTCCCAGGCAGGGCTAGCGGAGCGCCCACGCCCCAGCGGCCACTATTCCAACGACCACAGCTTTAGGACACAGGCGCGCCATCTTACGATACGCGGCCGCTAACACTCTGCTTTACACCCAAAGCAGCCACAGCGAGGGGAGAAAAAGACATCAATGCAGAGCTGGAGACAGGCAGCAGCAGGTACACTTAGTTATGGCCTTGGAAGGCAGGGTAGGAGCAGAATAAATGCAGGATAGTAGCCCCGACCAGCAGAGCTGCACTAAGGTGCGGCCATCTTGCTTCGGGCTCGCTAGCACCCCCCGCACGCTCGGATAAGTTATCTGGTGCACTGGCAATACATGATACCACACTTAGCACTTTGTCTTCTTTCTTTTTCTTACTTTATCACAATTTGTGTTATGGGTTGGCAGTCGCTGATGATGAGAACCTGAGGACGCAGGCGAGTACCAGTCTGCAGACTCCCATGGTGTTACTCCTGTGAGGCAACGCCAACCTTTTCTAACCTTTTTTTCCTTTCCCGCTTGTGTTTGGGCATTACACACCAGAGGGTGGGATAGACCACAGGAGACAGAACTCACAGACAACTGATTTTAAACGAGCTGGTGATCCAGGTCCCTCCTGAACAGACGGTATAAGGATAACCGCTGGTCCGTCACACAAAGTTGGGTGACTGTATATGTTTGACAGGGTCACTGAGCAATGTGTTCACCCCTTGAAGAGGTCCATTTTGTTTATGATTGCGTGAGCGGGGGACGACCTGTTCTTTACCCTCTGCAGCTCCTTGGTGTATATGGTGTATGATGGAGTGTAGCCTGCCAAAGGCACCTTGCAACATAGACTTCCTCTCACCAAGACCTGCTTCACTATGATGATTACTTAGGGGATTACGAGAAAAGTTGTTTTTTCCAGTGGTATGTTAGAAAGTGCAACAAAAGCAAGATAAACCTAATACTCACCAGGTTATTTTGCCATGGATTTAAGAATAATGGGAACTGGAATTGGAGGACACGTTGCAGTAAGTCAATACACAGCAAGCCCTTGCAAAGCCAACAGGTCTGGGGTTGACAGTCAGTATTTTGGCTTTGTCAATGCCTGTTTTTTTTTTATTTACAACAAGGGGTGGTGAGGGACAGAGTCTCTGAAATAAACAGAATACTCTCACCCAGTCAAGAGATCAGGGCTAGATCCAACACCGTTTTTTAGCTCACTGCACCATCCCAGTTTCAGAACCTGGCTGTATGCAAATTAGTCTGTTCCTGTCCCAGTGCATGATGGGAACAGGGCAAACCAAACTACAAAAGCCAATTCTTACACTGGGAAGGAAACAAGCTACCGGGGACCGGTTTCTGGCATTTCAGCCGTCTTCGGCCCGACTTGCTTGAATCCTGATGGTGCAATGAGCAAGGGACTCACATCTGAGTATACCCTTCCACGCTTAGGGTGGACAAAAATATTTACAACAAGGGGTGGTGAGGGACAGAGTCTCTGAAATAAACAGAATACTCTCACCCAGTCAAGAGATCAGGGCTAGATCCAACACCGTTTTTTAGCTCACTGCACCATCCCAGTTTCAGAACCTGGCTGTATGCAAATTAGTCTGTTCCTGTCCCAGTGCATGATGGGAACAGGGCAAACCAAACTACAAAAGCCAATTCTTACACTGGGAAGGAAACAAGCTACCGGGGACCGGTTTCTGGCATTTCAGCCGTCTTCGGCCCGGCTTGCTTGAATCCTGATGGTGCAATGAGCAAGGGACTCACATCTGAGTATACCCTTCCACGCTTAGGGTGGACAAAAATATTTACAACAAGGGGTGGTGAGGGACAGAGTCTCTGAAATAAACAGAATACTCTCACCCAGTCAAGAGATCAGGGCTAGATCCAACACCGTTTTTTAGCTCACTGCACCATCCCAGTTTCAGAACCTGGCTGTATGCAAATTAGTCTGTTCCTGTCCCAGTGCATGATGGGAACAGGGCAAACCAAACTACAAAAGCCAATTCTTACACTGGGAAGGAAACAAGCTACCGGGGACCGGTTTCTGGCATTTCAGCCGTCTTCGGCCCGGCTTGCTTGAATCCTGATGGTGCAATGAGCAAGGGACTCACATCTGAGTATACCCTTCCACGCTTAGGGTGGACAAAAATATTTACAACAAGGGGTGGTGAGGGACAGAGTCTCTGAAATAAACAGAATACTCTCACCCAGTCAAGAGATCAGGGCTAGATCCAACACCGTTTTTTAGCTCACTGCACCATCCCAGTTTCAGAACCTGGCTGTATGCAAATTAGTCTGTTCCTGTCCCAGTGCCAGACTGATTTGCATATAGCCAGGTTCTGAGCTGGGATGGGGCAGTGAGATAAATAACGGTGATGGATCAAGCCCTGATCTTTGGACTGGGTAAGAGTGGTCTGTTTAACTCAGACACTCTGTTCATCACCACCCCCCTTTTTGTAAATCGTTTTTGGCCACTATAGGTGTGGCAGGGTATACTCAGACATGAGTCCCTTTCTCACTGCTCCATCAGGATTCAAGCAAGCCGGGCCGAAGAAGGCTGAAATGCCAGAAACCGGTCCCCGGTAGCTTGTCTCCTTTCTGGTGAAGAATTGGCTTGGTAGTTTAGTCTGCCCTGTTCCCATGATGCACTGGGCCAGGGACAGACTGATTTGCATATAGCCAGGTTCTGAGCTGGGATGGGGCAGTGAGATAAATAACGGTGATGGATCAAGCCCTGATCTTTGGACTGGGTAAGAGTGGTCTGTTTAACTCAGACACTCTGTTCATCACCACCCCCCTTTTTGTAAATCGTTTTTGGCCACTATAGGTGTGGCAGGGTATACTCAGACATGAGTCCCTTTCTCACTGCTCCATCAGGATTCAAGCAAGCCGGGCCGAAGAAGGCTGAAATGCCAGAAACCGGTCCCCGGTAGCTTGTCTCCTTTCTGGTGAAGAATTGGCTTGGTAGTTTAGTCTGCCCTGTTCCCATGATGCACTGGGCCAGGGACAGACTGATTTGCATATAGCCAGGTTCTGAGCTGGGATGGGGCAGTGAGATAAATAACGGTGATGGATCAAGCCCTGATCTTTGGACTGGGTAAGAGTGGTCTGTTTAACTCAGACACTCTGTTCATCACCACCCCCCTTTTTGTAAATCGTTTTTGGCCACTATAGGTGTGGCAGGGTATACTCAGACATGAGTCCCTTTCTCACTGCTCCATCAGGATTCAAGCAAGCCGGGCCGAAGAAGGCTGAAATGCCAGAAACCGGTCCCCGGTAGCTTGTCTCCTTTCTGGTGAAGAATTGGCTTGGTAGTTTAGTCTGCCCTGTTCCCATGATGCACTGGGCCAGGGACAGACTGATTTGCATATAGCCAGGTTCTGAGCTGGGATGGGGCAGTGAGATAAATAACGGTGATGGATCAAGCCCTGATCTTTGGACTGGGTAAGAGTGGTCTGTTTAACTCAGACACTCTGTTCATCACCACCCCCCTTTTTGTAAATCGTTTTTGGCCACTATAGGTGTGGCAGGGTATACTCAGACATGAGTCCCTTTCTCACTGCTCCATCAGGATTCAAGCAAGCCGGGCCGAAGAAGGCTGAAATGCCAGAAACCGGTCCCCGGTAGCTTGTCTCCTTTCTGGTGAAGAATTGGCTTGGTAGTTTAGTCTGCCCTGTTCCCATGATGCACTGGGCCAGGGACAGACTGATTTGCATATAGCCAGGTTCTGAGCTGGGATGGGGCAGTGAGATAAATAACGGTGATGGATCAAGCCCTGATCTTTGGACTGGGTAAGAGTGGTCTGTTTAACTCAGACACTCTGTTCATCACCACCCCCCTTTTTGTAAATCGTTTTTGGCCACTATAGGTGTGGCAGGGTATACTCAGACATGAGTCCCTTTCTCACTGCTCCATCAGGATTCAAGCAAGCCGGGCCGAAGAAGGCTGAAATGCCAGAAACCGGTCCCCGGTAGCTTGTCTCCTTTCTGGTGAAGAATTGGCTTGGTAGTTTAGTCTGCCCTGTTCCCATGATGCACTGGGCCAGGGACAGACTGATTTGCATATAGCCAGGTTCTGAGCTGGGATGGGGCAGTGAGATAAATAACGGTGATGGATCAAGCCCTGATCTTTGGACTGGGTAAGAGTGGTCTGTTTAACTCAGACACTCTGTTCATCACCACCCCCCTTTTTGTAAATTTTTTTTTTTTTTTGTCATGGTTTTGTAAAACTTTGGGGATCTGCTTGGCCCTCGCCAATACACATAAAAATTAGCTTAAAGTAAAAATATTGTTTTGCATCAAAAGCACAATTGCCACTGAAGTCCCTGGCACAGTACGGAACTACTTTGGTGTGGATGTGCTTCTTGTGAAAGAACACATTGCCGCTACTCCAAGTGAAGTTAGGCCACTGCTCCATGCTTTATGCTGTAGATGGAGGAAGGTAAATGTGAAGGAAACAATAGACAAATGGGTGCAGAGGGCTAGCTGAAAGCTCGTATAAGTATGTTATATAAATCATTTCAGTAAACTTAGGAAGTCCTGGCTAATTTCAGACCTACAAATTGGAAGCTCCAATTTTACAACACAGCATCAACGTAGCTCCGTGTCCTATCACCACCATCCTAATTTAAAGGAAAAATGCAACGATCAAGTCAACTATAGAATACCAACCCACCATCAGCAAAGGTGCTTGCTTACCGAACTAACATAGACCTTTCACAAACTGTCCTTAGGATTAAAAACAATAATTAAACAAGGCTAGTGTATCTTAATAAACGGTCTTACACCTTCCTAGTCTTAGCACGGATCTTTGCCAAAGTACGATGCTGTTCAGAACAAGCTGGTGAGTTCCCAAAAACGAAATTATTCGTTTTTCAAGTTAAGTCCCATTTTCTTTTTATGGTCGCAAAGGCTCTACTTTTAACAACAGCGTAACTAATGAGGCCCACGTTTAAGATTTGGAAATGTTACAACTCTAAACATCTGCAGCGAGTATTAATTATACAAAGAATGTGAATATCCAATAACAGGACATTTTGCTTTTAATTAATGAAGGGTCTCAGACTTTTCATCAGTGTATAGACTTCATTTTTCAAGTAACCACACACTCCGCAAGACTGCCAGACAAAAATCAAACCACGAGAGAGTTCTTTCCAAAGAAGTTGCTTAGAACTAGACATGACTTCCAGCTCCAATCCTGCGTAGCATTTTACTTGCTTATTCTGGGATGTTATGTTGGCCCCACGTTCATGGCACTTAGGGCCATCAAATGAGGCTAATAAAAGGATCCATAGCATGATCTTCGATGTGGTACTGGTTAGTTCACCAGAGATTCCAATGTGACCATGAGATGAACATGCATGCAGGGTGCAAGAGTATTTCACAGGCATGAGCAACCTGGAGACTATTTAGATTCTCTGAGATAATTGAAGGGCGGAAATATTAGGGATGCGGTCCATATCGACATCAAATGCTACATACACAGTTATGAGGTGGCTGTAGAATAGATGTCGGTCAAAAATTGCCTTGTCTCATTTCCATAATCTCTGAGGTTATGCAAAGTGCTCTGCCAATATTTGAATGTGTTTGGGAAATACAATGGAAGGACAGCTGTGAACTCACCACTGTTTGAAAACTGTTAGTATGTGAAATACAGAGGTTATTAAAAAACTTATGTGACAAGAGTTGGTTTTGGCAGCATAGATCCACCAATAAAGAAGGGCTCAAAGGTACTGCAACATGTAGAAAAAAAGACAGAGAAGATGTTTCTCACTTTGCCTATATGTAATTAAGAAGTACAGCTACGTACAATCTCAGGCCAAACAAGCCTTCTGAAGCCCAAGTTTGTGTTTGTAGATTGCATGTGTTGCCAGATATCTTGCCTAAGAGATGCGTTATATAAGCTACAATCAGAATATAGAGTATTTAATACAGAGAGGAATGAGACACTGAGTGTGATCAGTTAATACCACTAGAAATTACCTCTGAGAACCTACCTTTATTTCAATAGGACAACTTTTAAAAGGGTAACCGAAGAAGCCATGTTGGACTACTGTAACACTGTATTTAGGATATCCAAACATATAAATAACGGATTAAAAAAAATTTAAAACGAAAAATTCTGCAGGAGAAAGTGACATTGGTTCTGAGCTAAAGTACCATTTCTTTCCTAAGTGCGTTTTGAAATGGCAAATTAAGTGAAAAACGAAATTGGTCAAATTATGCCTTTAAAGAAACTCTTCATGCGGAGAAGCCCTGCGTCAAAGGGTCTATTGATAATCACCAATCTTAGCTGACCATCCACAGTAGGAAGATCTTTCATAAATGGTAGCAAAATGGTAGAATCATCTTATTTGATCGAGATAAAGAACAGGGACTGAAAACTTTTCCTCATTTTTCCTACGAGTAGGGCGAGTTCAGAATACTAAATGTACATTCAATTAATCAATCAGTCAAAGAAAGCTGTAATTGGCTATATAAAGTGTACTGAAATCAAAAGCATCAAATAAAATATATTAAAACATCAACTAGTTACAGAAACTAACAACAGATTTCAAGAAGGACCCCTTCACATCATAAACATTTACATCAGACAACATCAGTTAAATGCATTAAGACGGGCCTACACTTGGAATAACTAAGGGCCAGACGTAGGTAAATATGAAATACCGATTTCTTAATAGTGAATTTTACTGATTCGCTATTAAGAAATCGGTATTTCCTATGTAGGTTAAGATTCACTAAACAATACTGTATCCTTATTATTCCTTATTACTGAATCTTTAATTGATATTCAGTAATAAGGAATACCTACCCATTCATTTCTATGAGATTGGAGGCCCATAGGAATGAATGTGAAGACATTCACTATTAGAAATTCGGTATTACCGAATCGCTGATAGCGGGAGCACTTTCAAAGGTGCCAGGGTGTCAAAAGGACACCCTGTTGCACCCCTGAAATGTGGATGTGTGTACATGTGGAGCACATACATACCCTTAGGGCATGAATGTGTGCCACATGGCACTTAACAAAAAACAAAAAAGTGATTTTTTAAAGAAAATCTGTAATTACCACCAACTTGAAGTTGGTGGTAATTACCGATTTCTTAAGGCTCAAAAGCACTCTTTAATGTGCTTCCTACATTGCATTTAAGGAATCGGTATTACCGATTCCTTAAATGCAAGAGCAATAAGGAATCGGTATTTGCCGATTCCTTATTTACAGATTCCTTACCTACATTAGGAATGGCTAAATACCGGTCGGTAACACTAAAATTTACCGAATTTCGGTGTTACCGACCAGTATTTAGCCACCTACATCTGGCCCTAAGTGTTTTAAGCACTAGATTTAAAAGTATTGGAGAAAAAGATTTATAACATTCACAAAAACTAAAAAAAAGCGTGAAAGTGAATGGGGTGAAGATTCATCATGTGGACAACAAAAGATGGAATCAGATCTGTTTTGCCCCTTAGGGGAAAAAAGGAATGAAGCAAATTGAACACAACCTAAAGCACCAAAGGAGTGAATAACAGCAGATAAGTATAAATCCAGGCTAAAGGAGTTCTGCAACAAAATGTATGCACAAACATAAGTATTATGAAGCTCAGAAGCATCGTGTGAGCCAATACAATTTTTAAGAAAGTGTTGCCTAATACGATTTTTATCTAATATATTGATGTTCTCAGGGTTAGAAAATAGGGACAATCTGCTGAGTCTGCTGAAAAAAGATTTAATACATATCAGCCATGGAATTGCATCAGTGGGGGCTAAATCAAACAATAATATGGGCACTATTGAGAGAGCCTTCAGGCTCAGACCAAATCCAAACCCATAATGATATGGGCGACAATAGAAAATGATGCTCAACATATGGCCGACAAACCCCCAGATGCATCAAGCACCCACTCTGCGAATCCTAAATAGCGAAAAATACCGAATCGCTAATTAGAAATCGCAGAATGGGATGCATCACCAAATTCGGTAAATATCAGCGAATCGCAACCGTCCGCAATCGCCAAATGCGAATTCGCAGATACGGCTGTTTCCAACCCCCAAATAGCGATTTCGCAATTACCAAAATCGCAATTTGCGAAATCGCAATTTGCGATCTCGCAAAATGCGAGATCGCAAAAACGTGAAGTCGCTTTTTGAGCACAATGATGACATCAATACTAGGAATTAGCCTGCTCCATGCATCATTTGGATCACAGAGCTGGATACTGGAGGAGGCAGAGCACTGAGCTCCAAGTGACACACCCTGCAGTTCCAATACAGGATAGAAATAATTACCACAATGTCCCAGGAAGCTGCAGGACCAAGTGAAAAACCCAGGCAGCGCAAAATAAAATTCTCAGATAAAGAACTGGAGTACCTGATAGAAGGAGTCAGCAGGGACCATGACCAACTCTTTGTGAAGCTGTCCCGGAAGGTGCCCGAGGCTACCGAGAGGCGCATCTGGCTGCGCATCAAGGCTAAGGTGAACGCTGTGGGAGTCACGGGCAGGTCCATCGATGACCTAAAAAAGAGGTTGTACGACCTCAGAGGCCGTGCCAAGGAGCGCATTGCGGAAAGACTGGGGAGAGACTGGCTACGGGAGGAGGACCCTCCACAGTCCCTGAAAACACACCCATGGAGGACCTAGTGGAGGACACCATCAACCCTGCAGCATGCGTGGGCGGCACTCAGCTGGACACCTTCCGCGCCACACACCAATCTCAAGGTAAGAACCATGCTACTGCGACCCCGTACCCTAACAATGCCCATGCCCTCAGAGCAAGCCATATTTGTAACCCCAGTAATCCTGTTCCTGCTCCTCCCAAACGCCCAAATGCATTGTGGGACCTGTAGTGTGTCACTGTGCCCTGATAGCCACACACAGTCAGAATAGTCAAGTGAAACAGACCCCTAAAACATGTCAGGGAATGCAAGCCTGCATGCATATTGCTACATCCCAGGTGCCTGAATCATATCATTAATCATGCACTCATCCACATCACAGGTGCTGCAGATGTTGACACGTCTGACAGTGAGATACTCCACATTGCAGAGACATCTGACGAGACGGAGTGAGAGAGCCAGCCAGCACCAGCACCTGCACCAAGACACAGGGACACCCCTGCAGCTACAGGTGGAGCACAACCTCACCACTCGGCACGCATGGCAGTGGAGCAGATCCCACCCCCACCCAGGAGGCAGACAAGACGCCCAGCAAGTCTGCGGGCCCACTCAAGCAGCAGGTTGAGGCAGCAGCGCTCTGTGCCCACCACAGCAGATATGGAGCAACAGGCACACAACTTGGGCCTGGGCATTGAGGCTCGGATGCTTGCTGTGCACCGTAAACAGGCGCAGCACATGGCAGCAATGCAACTGCAGCTACATAAAACTGCACGCAACATTAGTCTACTCACTGAGAGTGTGCAGGAGCTGACCACAGCGGTGAGGGAGAGCAACCAGCTGATGGTGGCGCAGCAAGACATCACCCGCAGATGCCACAGGCAGCTGCTCACACGGCTATCAGCCTACATATGTTCGAGCCACCTAATTGGGAACCCACTTCCGAGCTCTCGCGCAGATCATTGGCAATGCAGATCCAGATGGTCCAATGCTGTGCTGATGTTGCAAGGGCCCGGAGCAGGTCACCACCGCTGTGTAGAACCAACAAGCGGCCGACCATGGCAATGCTGGAGGGGGGGGAATGATGCCAGCGAAGGGACATCTAGCCTCAGCAGCCTGTCTGTGCCGGTGCAATCAGAAAGGCGCTGCAGTTCCCGGGCCAACACTGCATCACGACAAAACCAGCCCAACGTGGTGGGTGAGAGGCGACAGGGTGCGTCCGGCAGGAGGCGCTAGTCACTGGACATTTCCAGCAGTGCCGTGATGAGGTAACCACGCACGCCTGCTCAGGTTACATGCTGATTAAAGCACTTCGAGAGTTTGTGAATTAGACAAAAGCTTTATTTTGAACACAAAATCTTCCTCATGTCAATCAGTGATGTGGCTTGCATCAGTGCAGTGTTGTGGGAGGGGTTTGGGTGCACTAAAAATAGTTCTGTGTGATGTTGGCGCGGCGCCTGTGACCTTCAGCAGGATTCTCCCCATGTGCATGATGCACATGTGCAGGTGGCAGGTTGTCCCCCTTCGACTCACTACCAGACACCTCCAAAGGTATCCTCCGCTTGGTGGCAATATTGTGGAGTATGGCGCACATAGCCACGATGCGGCAGCAGATCTCAGGCCGGTATTTGAGGGCGCCGCCAGTCTTGTGGAGGATGCGGAATCGACTCTTTAACATGCCAAATGTCCGCTCTATCACATTTCTGGTGTGTATATAAACAGCATCGTACCGCCATTCCTGTGGTGTTGCAGGGTTGAGGTATGGGGTGAGGAGGTATTCACGGAGGCCGCAGGCGCTGCCACCTGAACGGAAGAGCAGAGGGTCAGTGCCTGTTATGCGCAGCAACATGGTCTTAACATACTGTATGTGGGCATGTGTACTTACCTAGAAGATGTCCCTCGCCAAATTCACCCCTGGACAAGCGGGTGTGTATGCCGCTGTGCCGGAAGATGAACAAATCAGGTGTGCTCCCCGGGTATTTTGCCACAATATCTATGATGATGGTCTTCGCATTGCATGATGTTGAGGGAGTGGTATGACTTGCGGTTCCGGTACATGTATTCAGTCTCTGCGGGTGGACAGATGTGAATGTGGGTGCAGTCGATGCAGCCAATTACATGGGGGAATTGGGCGGTGTGATAGAAGTCCAGTTTTGTTTGCATCAGCTCTTGTTGGGTTGTTGGGAAGGTGATGTAGTGGTGTATCCGGCTCAGCATGGCGTCCAGGAAACTCTGTAGGCAGCTTGACAGTGTACTCTGTGATATATCCCCTGCATATGCGGCTATCCCCTGGAGGCTGCCGGAGGCCAGGCGGTGCAGGCAGCACAGGACCTGGACATGGGTGGGCATGGCATTGGTCCGCCGTGTTGGGTGCTGCATCAGGGGGTCAAGAGGAGCTTCTTAATGATTTTTTTTTAAACCTTTATTGGAAAACAAGCAGGAGATAGTAGTGGTACATTCACAAAGCCATACAATTAGTCATAGATGGTGCAATGCAGCAATAGACGTCAAGGAATCAGGTGTCATGTCTAGGCAAAGTACAGTAGTAGACATCAATGGAAAATCATATAACAACAGTAATTGCTCGTCGTGCAACGCATCATCACAGAACAGTAGGCAACAGCAGGCGTATGGGCCCGTAGCTTATACTCGGAAAGGTAGGGTGAGAAAGAGCAACATAGTACACTCCGAGCCAACACTCAACATTTGATCATATGAGAGACCCCCAATACCACCACACGAAAAGTAGTTGGTGACCCATCAAGCCGCCCACATGGACAGCGCAGTGTAACTCACCCAATCAGCAGAACAATAGAATAAAGTAACATCGCCATTCCCCACGAAACATGGTGAACGGCAGTTGCCCGTGCAGCCTAACAAACATTGCAGCACTAGCCAACCCCAACCCGATCTTCACTCTCAGATTCAGAGTCCTGCACCGCCCTAGTAAGGAGGTACACCTGTAACGGGCTCCAAAAATCCCTAGGCCTAGAGCACACAGGCATCAGGTCCGCATAGATGTTGTACTGGTCCTGACAGTAAATGATGTCACCCAGCCAGTCCTCGAACTTCGGCACTCTGCCCCGTCCCCAACAGCAAGCCACTCGCCGCTTGGCCAGCAATAAGGCCACGTCCACAAACCGACGGTGGACCGCTGGCACCTCCTTAGTATACCCCAATAGTAGGACCACAGGGTCAAACAATACCCCATCCTCAGCCATAGTCTGAAGCGCAGTATGGACCTGCACCCAGTATTCCAAGATGGCCGCACATTCCCATGCCAGGTGCAGAAAATCGGCACCCGCTGCCCGGCAACGGGCACATCTATCGTCCTCTGACAACCGAAACCTAAGTTTCCTGGCCGGGGTGTAATAAAACCTTTGTATGAACTTGTAGTGTATAATTTTCAAGCGGCAACTAGAGGAGATATGGGCAGTCACACCACAACAGTACACCCATTGCTCGTCAGAGATGGTGATCCCAAGTTCAGCGTCCCATTGTTCCCGCGCCCGGCTAGCCGGCGTAACTCGTTGTCGTCTGACGGCGCCGTACAGTTTAGAAACCAAGTGTCGCCCATCGGAGACTAACAGAACGTGGAGCGGTAAGGTCACATCTGGTTCCCTAGGGAACTCAGGCAGTAAGGTCCGCAGGCCTTGTCGCAAGCGGACATAGTAAAACATCTCCAAAGGGGAACAAGCTACACTGCCAAAAAATTGTTCACGGGTACGGAAGGTGCCCTCACGGAAGAGGCTTCCCCATGTAAGGGTCCTAAGCCGCTTGCATAGCCGCTGGAACCCTGTCTCATGTAACAGGGACAAAGCAGGATGATATGCCAGGGGCATTGCAGGTGAGTAGAGGAACGAATGTCCCAGTAGCTTCGCCACACGTTTCCAAGCATCCACCGTGCAAGTCACCGTTGTCTGGTGTGTATCCACATCGCCCACATTTCCCAGGACCATGCCCTCCAATGGGAGAGGATGGGCAACCCATTGTTCAGCCGCAATCTGTGGCATAAACGGTGTGGGGCGCATCCAATGGTATGCATAGTGCGCCTGAGCGCTCAAATAATAAATTTCAAATTCAGGAACATCAAAACCTCCATCAATATAGGGCAACGTTATGGTGGCCCACGCTACTCTCGGTTGTTTACCCCCCCAGAACAGACGAATCAGCTCCGAACGAAGACGTTTAAAAAAGTACGCGCCAGGGTAGTATGGTATATTCTGAAAGAGATACAAAAAGCGCGGTAGGATCACCATTTTTATCAGAGAGGCTCTGCCCGCCATAGACAACGGCAGAGACATCCACCTCGTAACGTTATCCGCAAGTTTAGTGATAGCGACCCCGTAGTTAAGCCTAATAGTCTCCTCCTTGCTCAGCGAGACCTCAATCCCAAGATAACGCAGCTCCGAATCACACCACTCCGGAGGGTAGTCCAATGGGAAGCGATGAACCGCTGCAGTGAGTGGGAAGAATTGGGATTTCTGCCAGTTAATATGTATCCCAGATATACCCCCAAAGGCAACAAGCTCTCGTAAAAGCGCGTTAAGGTTCGCTTGCGGATCTTTCACATAGAGCGTAACATTGTCCGCGTATAAAGAAATCCCCACTTGGCGCTGAAAACAATTAAACGCACTCTGTTGGTCCAGTTGGTGAATACGACAGGCAAGAGGCTCTATGGCAATGGCAAACAGGAGGGGAGAGAGGGGGCATCCCTGCCTAGTTCCTCTCTTAATAGGAAACTGGGGAGAAAGCACACCATTCACGACCACCCTCGCCACCGGGTCAGTGTACAGCAATTTGACCCACGAGATAAAAATACGAGGGAACCCCATCCTGCACAAGACATCGATCAGGTAACCCCACTCCACGGAATCAAACGCTTTCGTAGCGTCCAGGAAAACGGCGGCTACCGGGATCTCCGGAGCTATAGTTGGGATCAGGGAGAACAGCGTTCGAAGATTATGAGACGTCGCCCAGCCAGGCACGAACCCGGACTGATCGGGCAATACAATAACAGGCATAAGCTCCGAAAGCCGCGCCACCAACACTTTTGCCAGTATCTTGACATCGCAGTTAAGCAATGAAAGAGGCCTATAGGATCCCACGTCCAGGGGGTCCTTACCTGGTTTGAGTAACGAGGTGATAGCAACCTCCCTCATAGATCCTGGGAATCTCCCCACATCAAGGGACTCTTCAAAGACCTCACGGAGGACTGGAGCCATAGTATCTACATAACATTTATAAAATTCGGCAGGTAGGCCGTCCAGCCCTGTAGCTTTTTCATTATTAAGTGACATGATAGCGCCTCTAATCTCCTCCACTTCAAGGGGCCTGCCTAGGAACGCCCTGTGATCGTCTGACAGCCAGCAAAGCGCCAGATCATCAAGGAATCCCCCATACCTCACATCTCCCGATTGCTGAGTAGTGTACAGTTGAGCGTAGTGGCGGAGAAATGTCTTCTGAATCTCCCCCGTGTCCCTACAGCGTGTGCCATCCGGCAAGACCAATTCCAACACATCCGAGCTAAACCTCTGATGCCTTGTGAGCGCGGCCAGTACCTTCCCAGGCCTCTCACCCTCGCAGTATCTCCTCGCCGTCCAGTATTTCCCCCTGTGCTTGGCCTCCCTGGCAGCCTCCTCCTCGTATTCTGATAGCTTACCCCTAAACTGATGCATGAGGTCAGGATCAGAACCAGCCTGTAGGCCGCGCTCCAGCTGTCTTAAGTCAGCCTCCAACGCCGCGATATTTCGAACAATAGACCTAAGCACCCCGCAGCTCTTGGAGATGGTGACACCCCGAATCGTGACCTTGAACGCCTCCCATATCACCTCCACACTATCCACAGATCCTTTATTCCTTGGAAAGAAAGCTTCCACTTCCTCGCCAAGTTCTGTCTTAAAAACGGGGTCCAACAAGGCAGATGGGAAAAGCCTCCAGGGCGGTCGCGGCCTGTGCAACCCAGGCACTGAAAGTACAACTTTAACCGGGCAATGATCAGAGTACGTTCTGGCTAGGTGTACCACCTCCCGCAACCCTGCCACCAGTCCTCTGGAGAGGAAGACATAGTCCAGTCTCGCCCAGGAGCGAGCCTGGGCAGTGAAGTGCGTGCCCTCTCTATCTGTCGGATGAGCATATCTCCAACTGTCAATCAGGCCTGCTTCCTCCACAATGCCCAGTAAGACATCCCTGGCTTGTGCATTGTACTGAGGACTCCCCTCCGATCTGTCCACCAAGGCCTGAACCGCTAAATTGAAATCCCCCCCCCCATACAATATGTGAGGCTTCCACAGCAAGAACATGGCCCCAAAGCGTACAGAAAAAGGCAGGTGTATCAATATTCGGTGCATAACAATTCACAAAGAGTACAGTGATTTGCCCAAGCCTCCCCCACAATAACACAAATCTCCCCTCAGGATCCACATGCGACCCCATCTCTTGAAAGGAGAGCGTCTTCTTGATAAGTATAGCAGCCCCACGAGCATACGAGGAGTACGATGCAAATTTCCTCACTGCAGCCCACTTCCCCCCAAACGTAGGAGCAGGCACACGTCGCAGATGCGTTTCCTGCAGCAAAGCTATTTGTATGGCATGTCTATCCAAATAGTGCAGTACATTCCGACATTTCCTGGCATCATTAAGCCCACGCACATTCCAAGACAAGATCGATATCTTATCCACAGCATCAGTCGACATCACCCGTGATCAGCGTGTAGCGGATCATACGCAAGCAGTGCACCATCCCATTCTCTCGGGACAAGGCAGTGGAACGGTACCATCGCACACACCATCCACTCAGACAACCTCACACCACATCCACCCCTGCCATCTTCAATCCAAAACATCAAACACCCCCCTCCCAAACACAAACAACAGCATCCGTGCAACAGGCACGCATACAGCTCAGAAAATAGCACGTGGCAAACACACCACCTCCCCTCAGCAACGAACATGAGAGACACAGGAGCGGCCTCACATCGTCCGTCCCCACCCCTGCAACAGTGACCCCCATGAGCGGGCAGATCAGTCCCCCCATCGTTCGCATCAGACCAAATTAGACACGGCAAGTCCGAAGATGAAGCAGAGCACCATCCCATTCTCTCGGGACAAGGCAGTGGAACGGTACCATCGCACACACCATCCACTCAGACAACCTCACACCACATCCACCCCTGCCATCTTCAATCCAAAACATCAAACACCCCCCTCCCAAACACAAACAACAGCATCCGTGCAACAGGCATGCATACAGCTCAGAAAATAGCACGTGGCAAACACACCACCTCCCCTCAGCAACGAACATGAGAGACACAGGAGCGGCCTCACATCGTCCGTCCCCACCCCTGCAACAGTGACCCCCATGAGCGGGCAGATCAGTCCCCCCATCGTTCGCATCAGACCAAATTAGACACGGCAAGTCCGAAGATGAAGCAGAACAGCATTCCCGGACCTCCGCCAGGACAGACCCACAGCCGCAGCCAGCCCTGCCACCATCACAAGGAGTAAGTGGGACATGCACTGCCAACACAGCTTCCCCCCCCCACCCACCTGACCAACCCCAACTCGGCAGGACCCCCAGGTGCCCCCCCCCCCTCATTCATCCATCCATACAACCAACAAGTCATTCGCACAAAGAAACTCAAAAGAATATCGGGGCATTCCCGGTGGGGTGCCCACCAGAGGTGCACTTCACCACTCCCACACACTACGCCGTACTCCGACCCACAGGGCGTATACACGGCCCAGGCGCAGCGTGGGGGTGGGTGCCCGGAGCACATCAATGTCATCAACCATCGCCCCCTCAGTGACCCCCAACAACGGCCACTCATATCAAATCGATCATCCCCATGTCCAACTCCAACAATACAAGGCTGGGGGAGCCCAGGCCACAAGTGCAGCTATGCGGATATCCGTGCACAGCATCCATAACAGTCTCCATGCTGAGAGAAACGCATTCAAGCGTCATCCTCCTCTCCCGCCGATCGGTGGCCCTCATGTTCCTCCCCATCCCGACGGTCATGTGCAGATCGTTCCCTCTTGAGGCGCTTTGCAAAATCCTCCGCATGTTGAGGATTCGTGAAAAAATGTTGTTTTGCCTGATGGGTCACCCTAAGTTTTGCAGGATACAGCAAGGCATAGTCCACCTGCAGCTCACAAAGTTTTTTCTTGACCGCCAGGAATTTACGCCGTTGCTCCTGCACCATAGGCGTAAAGTCAGGATACATGGTGAAGTTGACCCCCTCAAAGGAAAGCGCACGATTAGTGCGAGCCGCCCGAAGAGCAGCGTCCCGGTCCCAATAATTTAGGAGACGGGCAATGATCGGGCGCGGCGTAGCCCCCGTGGCCGGCCGCGGCCCAAGGGAGCGGTGCGCCCGTACAACAATGAATTGCGTAGAGAATGTCTCCGCGCCAATCGCGCCAACCAGGAGTCTCTCCACATACGTCTCCATTTTCCCCCCCACATTGGTCGTCTCCGGCACACCTACCACGCGTATGTTATTACGCCGACTTCTCGCCTCCAACTCCTCATTCTTAGCGGCGATCACTCGTAGGATATTGTCCATTCTCGCCAGCTGGGTGGTATGAGTGGCGGCAGTGTCGTCATGATCCGAGATGCGCTGCTCCGCCGTAGTCAGGCGCTCCTCATGCACATCCAGTTTCTGCACCACTGCGTCCATGCGCGAGGACAGTTTGTCCACCTTATCCACAATAGTGGCAAAACCCTGCCTCATCTCCTGCATCATCTGCTGAAAGTCTGGGGTGGGAGGCTGCAGAATAGGATCAGCGACAGGAGGGGGGGCGGGGGGGGGATCGCGAACTCCCGGCCTCTTGCACCAGGCGAGCACCCCTCCTGGCCGCCACGGAGTCAAAGGACAGTTTAGGCTGCTTGTTGTCAGGCTTCCCCATGGTGACACTCCCTCAGCGCGTATTAGCCCCCCACAAAGGTGCACAGGAAGAAGCCAAGGGACTGCAGGGTCCACAGCCACGAGGTCCCAGCGGTGTGTCCCACCAGCCAGAGCGTACAGCACACCAAGGCCCCAGACTCGCGTGCAGTGCCCGGCCAGCCCCCCTATGTCGCCACGCCACCACGGGATCTGGCCCCACCAACAATCCCAAATCCATCCACTCCTCCAATGGCAAAGAAGAGCACTCTCAGTTGTAAGCGATATGAGGCAGGGGGGGCCCAACAGTAGTGCAGCAGAACACCACCCAGCGCAGGAAAATAGGCGCCACACAAAGGCTACACCCAGGACGGCGTGCACAGCCCTGCACCGGTGAGGCCCCAGCAGATACCACACTCCGGACAATCTGGCCAGTGTTCCAAGGCAGGGACAACAGTCACTAGAGTAGACAGCAGGACGGTGCCTCAACGCAGAGGGAGAAGCGCTGCGCTCCAACAGCAGGCGCCATCGACTCCAGGCGGTACCATCCCCCAGCCACCTTCGTGAGGAAAATGGCACCAAACAGAAGTCCAGGCAGACGCTCCTTACAACTGTGGACTACACTGAGCCCACCAACACACAGCGCTGGTCGCTTCTCAGCAAACTGGAAGAGCACCACAGCCGGGGGCACGAGCAGGTATGAACACCCCGTCACTCCCGCCTGAGCAATGGCCGCGTCTCACCTCGGGCTGCAGACGTGGCCCCGTCGCGCTCCGCCTTCAGAGTCCGGCGTGGCTCCCTCTCCGTCGCTCCACACGAGTCTCCCTGGTCCCAGGTAACGGCCACAAGCGCCCGCTGCGGCGGGGCGTCCAGCCGCAAGAAGAATGTAGAGGGGGAGGGGACAGGGCCTCCACCGCACGTGCGACGCCGCGGACTGGAGTCGGCAGGGGCGCCGGACCACAGAGCACTCGGCCTCCAGAGCGTCTAGCGGGGGAAACTGCAAGTCCCCGTATCTCCGGTCAACATGCTCCGATCAGAACAGGAGTTGGACCGAGTGAGGTCGGTAGATTCCACAGCAAATATCCAGGGTCAGGGCAGGGATAGGCGATGGCCGGGAGGATCAATGCCAGGATAAAAGCTCCGGGCGGCAGGAGCCTCACGAAAGTGCGACCATACTGCAGTGCGCCCTCTAGCGCCCCTAGCTTCTTAATCATTGCCCCATTGAGCCTGTATTTGGAGTAGATCTCCTCTTCAGTCTGTCCCAGGAGTGTAATCCGCAGCCGGAAGATGCGCTCCTGGGTCCTGCGATTGCGATCGCAATATCACTTGATGCAGCTATGCCAAAGCTCCCATGGCAGGCACCAATAACCTGAGATGTAATAGATTTTCTTCTTTTTGTAATTTGACACTGGATGAGAAACCTCAAATACCAGCGCCATAACACAAAATCCGAACATGCTTAATTTTATAAATCACCAACATCTTATAGACAGGTTTCTGTCCCAGTTTAGAGGCGAAATGATAACAGCTCCTAGAGATTAGGCACATTTCAAATAGCTGAGGGTTAGGCAAGGAGACCAGGCACTAGAGGAATCGAACATAATCCAAAGATAAAAGAATTGATAAACTCATTTATTTAGTTTCAAAGGTTATAAAATATTTGCTATTTATTTCTCAAATTAGTGTCCTGGTTTTAAATATTTTAGGCCCACAACTTATCACAAGGGTTTTTGGAAAGATTAGTATCCAAATAAAGGTTATCAATAAAGTCGACAAAAGCATCTACAAGTTTTTTTCAGGTCAGTATCAGTAAGCAAAAGTAAAATGGTGTCATCTGCATAGAAATTGCTTATGTGAGGCATATTGTTCCTTGGAGATTAAGTAAGGAATAAGACTATTGATTTAAAAATGAATAATATAGTGGCCAAACACAACCTTGCATCACACCCCTGTTTAATCTAAAAGATTCAGAGCATGCACCACAATTTGCAAATCTAACAGTAACAGAGAAATCAGTATGTAAACAGTGGAAAATGTTAACAAGCAATGCAGCAAGACCTGTTTTCACAAAGTAGACTTGCTGATGATTAAATGCAGACTATGGCTCAGCTCCATAATCCCTAGGCCTTTCCAAAAGCATATTGGACGTTAGCAAGAATATTGTTACCAGAAGACCAAGCTACATTTTTTCCCCAAATTACCCTCACAAATACTTTAACAGAACAAAATCAATTAATGAGAACGGCCAATAGCATTTTGGAACACTTTGATTACCCTTTTTGTTGAATACAGAGACAATAACTGAATTCGGCCATAAATGCGGTAATCTCCAGAGTTTAACAAGTTGGCCAAAAGGGGGACCTATAGCTCTATATGAGACAGGTAGATGGGAACGCTGTGTTGTCCACAGGCTTTACCAGGCAGACCTTCTGAAATGGTAGCTACCACATCATCATAATCAAAGCAAGTGCTAATGTTTAAGGTCAAAAAAGGAAAGCAGCGAACTGGAGCAGCCAACGTTTTCCTAAAAAACCTGAAAGTGAATAAACCACAGTTCAGCAGAGGTGTGGGAAGCTAAGAAAGTTCCACAACCCTCCAAATGAGTTAACCACTTTCCAAAAAAGTGATCTGTTAGGCTGTTCCAGCTACGGCCTTTCTTCCTTTTAGACCCAACTTATAAACTGGTCTGCAGGAACCAATCTCAACTTTACTTCTAGGATGTCTACAGAGAGTGAACTGAAGATACAAATTGGCCGCAGAACAATCAGTCATACCATTTTTGGGTGGTCTCCTGATTAGGGTTGACGGGTGTAGTTATCAACTTTGAAATAACAGCACAAACTTTTAAATAGCAGCACAAAGTGACTTATAAGAATCTAAATCAGAATTGTGACTTAACAGAACAAAAGACAAACATCAAAAAGATCAAAAGAAGAACCAAACAAACTTGTCAAAAAACGAATTTAATCAACGAGACACTAGTTGAATCTCAACCCACCTTGCTTAACGGTTTCTTAACATATTACAGATGTGGGATAACAATCCTCATGGCTAGGCAAACAAATGTAAACGAAAACTGGGTCATGGTTGCTATAACAGCTCATCAGTGCAGAGTAATCAGTAACAAAGTTAGTCTGACCCCTAGATAAACGAGTATTGAATGGCCCAGAGCCTTATGCGACTCAAAACATCTAAATACCTGTAGCAAGCTATAGCATATAACATAACACAGCATGTTATAGATGCATAACTTACAATGACAACTCACGGCAGACATACAGACGCGATGCAAAAATATCACACAGCACAGCGTTAAATCGACATAAGTGACATGCTGCTTCTCTTTCATCTTCTGTTAAAAAGGTTGTCAGCGCCTCGTAAGGCTGGGAGAGGCACTGTAAAATGATCCTCATGCTAGATAAAATGACAGAGTGACATTATTTCCTCCATTCAGAAACATAAAAACCCAAACAAGTGACGTCATGTAATACGAAAAGGGAAAGTGGGAAAAAACGTACAGCGTTTCCACCAATCTGACGTTACAAAACCCTCGATCAGGCCCAAACCCTCGACATGACATTATGTAAATATGTAATAGACGGATCCAACGTGCACGTCCCATGCTGTATTTTACAAGCACCTGCTGTGTTCTGCATCCGTGTACCACAAACATGTGCATAGGGATGTGTTTTAAAGAAAGGGCTTCAGACTAGTGTGCGCGGATGCAGCTAGTGCACGCCACCTGGCAGACTGGCTATCTGGCCACGTGGGCCGCCTCTGTGCTGTAAGTTAGGGACTTGCATGGACAGGGGGAGGTTGCATCGAGACGTCCTGATTGCCTTCTCAAACCAGGATGAGGAATGTAAACATACCGGTCCACGGCATCAGTTGCAGCATGGCTTCGGCTGATAGTAACGCATTCTCAGGTGCTCATATTTCAGGCATACATGTTCTACGCATTCCGAAGCCTATTTATAGCACATTCTTGATCAATATGTGGGATGCGCCCTCTTCATAGTAAATTAATGTGAGCCGCTACAGCCTTTTGCTGGCCCGGCCCATTGATTCAGCCGCCTTTTGAACTCAATGTAGGATAAGCCTATATGAAGACCTGCGGAAACAAGCATAGGCAAAGCAAAAGGGGTGGCGTGAATCGTGCACACAAACCAAAAGGAGCACGTGGGGGCGCACCAGCACACTGAGTGACGTCCAGGGTCACGCTACCTCCGTGGAGCCGAGGGAGGAGGGGGGGACTGAAAGTGCGCGATGCGCGCGCTGCCAGCCTCCGTGGACAGGAGATGTGCACGCACAGGGAGTGCACATCTCCTGTCTGCGCGTGCCACCTCCTGTCTCCCTACCAGCACCAAAGCGGCAACTAGAGTCGCGCTAGCGAAGCAGCGCATGCGCTGCGTTCGCACGCTAGACCTAAAAATGTAATCTATGGAGGTGGTAGAGAGCCGGCAAGCAAAATGGCCGCACTTGTGTGAGGCTCCGGTAGTCCAGAATCAACACCCACCACTATCTTACCCCAGATGGCTACTACTTGCAATGCGACACCAGGCGCTGGCTTATAAGAGGGGCCCTCATCATCGGAGCCCTAAGTCACATACAGTTACACATGCTGGATGTAGATATCCTGCTGTGAGGCCTTCTGACTTTTGGCAGTTTACCTTACACTGTGCCGCACTAGAAAAATGAAAGGAGTGCCGCCGAACACCCTGGAGTGAGTGGTCAGCTGCCGGCTAGGTGAGGAATAGTAGGGGCTGTTTGTAGGAAGCTGGCTTTGTATATACTATACCAAAGTGAGGTATAGTGTGCACAGAGTCCTTTGGAACCACAAAGGTAGGCAGAGGTAAAGTTAGATAGAACCTTACTCTCTATTTGTGGTAGTGTGGTCAAGCAGTAAGGCAGTATCCGAAGACAGTGTTAAGCATTTGTTGTCCACACTCAGTCAGCAAATGAGTTCACACACTCAAAGACTGAACTTCAGACCGATTGTTTTTGTATAAAAATATTCTTTTAGTTATTTTATTTTCTAGAACCAAGCAAGCCTGGCACAGGTAAGCAATAAATACTTTACAGTAGTAATGCAATTGAAATACAGTTTGAATGATAATTGTATATGCACTTTGGTTTGATGTACATTATGGATGCAGAAAAATGCACCACCTCGTCCCAGGATGTGCATCGTTTCAGGTTCCAGAGAGCAGCAGGCTCTCGGCCCAGGGGTCCAGAAACATGTCTGGTGGTGGCAGCTGATAGCAGTCACTCAGCCTGGACACTAGTGGTAAGTTAGTTTTCACGGGGCATCTCTAAGATGCCCTCTGTGTGTATTTTCATTCAATCACACACTGGCATCAGTGTGGGTTTAATGTGCTGAGAAGTTTGATACCAAACTTCTCAGTTTTCAGAGTAGCCATTATAGTGCTGTAGAGCTCGCAATGACAAACTCCCAGCACCATATACTCTTAATGGCAGTTTTGCACTTGTCTATTAATGGACTTAGACACTGTAGGGGTACAGGGGTCATGCACCTGTACCCTCACCACTGATATAGTGCACCCAGCTAGAGGGGTAACTGACCTATGCCAGGGCAGTGGGTTGTAGGCATGGCACATAGAGATGTGTGCTATGTCGACTCTTCACTTTGTTCTGCACCATAACACGCAGCCTGCAAAGGCAGTGTGTGAGTGTAGTGGTAAGGACCTCTAAGGGTGGCACAATAAGTGCTGCAGCCCTTAGAGGCCTTCTCTGCTCACAGTACCCTGGATAACTGTGATACCATTTACCAGGGACTGACCTGTGGCCAGAGATGCCAATTGGGTTTAGGCTTCAATGCAGTTTTAGGGATAGAACATAGGCTCAAGGTACCTGATTAGCGGGAGCCCAGGCACACTCAGTCAAAGTACATCAGCAATTCACCACCTCAGTTCAGACCAGCTATATGCAAATCATTCGTGACTGGGGGTGAATGTCTGACAATTTCAGCGCTCCGTCCATAATCTACTTGTGTCTGCTTTGTTCGCCCTAAGTTGGCAGGGTATGCCAAGACTTAGGTCCCTTGCTCACTTTGCCACTGAATTCAAGCTAGCCTGGCTGATGAGGGATGTTAGCTCAAAACCGGTCCCAGGATGCTTGTTTCCGGTCCAGCGAAGACATGGCTTGGCAGCTTGGGCTGGACTGTTGCTCGGGTTGGACTGCTCCCATGAGGCAGAGGGTCAAGACTGATTTGCATATGGCTATGGCTGTGACTTAACTGGGGTGGCGAAGTGAGCTTAAGAACGATGATGGATTCAACCCAGATCTGTGACTGGGGGTGGGTGTCTGAAAAGTTTCAGTGCTCCGTCCATCATCTCCTTGTGTTTGCTTAGGTTACAAATGAAGACAAGATGGGACTAAGGAGGGACTAACACGCCTATTAACGAATCAGAAACCAGCATGTACAAAGGACAATGACAGAGGCCAATGAAAAATATGGGCGGTGAGTGGGCGTGGCTTCAAGTCCATACTCGAATACAGCATGTCTCGCAAAGCAGTGCATGCACTGCTCAAGCTCTACCTAAAAATGGACTCCATGTGTTCTCACATGGACTTTATAACCCCAAAACGGGAGAAACAGGACGGCCGCATTGGAGAGGCGGAGCACAGGATTACCACACGGGAGGACACATCTTCGCAGGCAGGCCAGCAGCTCTTCAATATGGAACGCATCCTGAAGGTCATATCTGCCAAAATGAAGATTTAGAAGCGTGATCATGCAGAAACAACATACAGATCCTGGGCGAGCCGAACCTCCTGAATACTGGGAGGTTGAAGGATTATGTGGAGTACGATACAGAAAGACTACTCACCACACTATTTGAAGCATCAGCATTCTCCAAGCAGCTGATGGTAGAGAGAGTGTACAGCTCACTTGTGAGGCGACCTCCTCACCGGGCCCTATTGCTCGACTATTAAACTACCATTACCAAGTTACTACTCTCTGACTGGCCAGAGAACATTGCTCACTTAATTTCAAAGGAAATACAATATCTATATACCCTGATTTCACTATGATTTCCCTATGGCAGTGCAGGAAGCCCGCAAAAAATTCGACCAGCTAAGTGGAGGCTGATGCAGGCCAGTCTCTCATCAGCCATGTTATGCCCAGAATGCCTTTGTCACACTTTCCAAGATAAACACTCCTTCACTAACCCACAACATGTCAGCGACTTCCTTTGCCGCAATGTCCATTGCTCAGCTGTGGCCGCTGAAGATTCGCCGGAAACCAGGCCAGATTCCCGTGTCAGAACCAGGCTTAGATGGGGCTACTAGATCCGTTCCGGAATCGCTGATTGAACAGGTTCATGCCGTCGAGCCCCCCTGCCTCTTTTCGACTTGGTGATGTTTGTTCAAGCTACATAGGAGAACGGACGCTACACTAACTGCATCTTCCTGAAAGACTAGGCTCTGATTATCAGTGACCAACTGGGGCCTATTGCTTGTTCCCTTGACTCCATCGTTAACTTCAGGATGAACTGCTGGGCTCACTGGCAACACCCCAGAATGATACCCCTCCTGTAGATAACTTCTGGTGTTTTATTTCCTCACACTTGCTCTTTGTTATCACTAACTGTATGCTCTAACATTTTTTTCATTTTCCTTGCACTCTCATCGCAAATGCTTTCCCATATCTTTCTCCTCTCTTCTGCTCCCGCTCTGAACAGTTTTTTTCACATGCCATTTCTTGTTTCTATTTTTGTATTATTGTATTGAGAATGCAACGAGGTACCTCGTTACTGATTACCTCTTTGTTTCAGGAATGAGATGGAACTTCTTCTCTGGTGGGACTGGGCCACCAGTGATGTTGAAAGGGGGTGTGGGGGGAGTGGGGAGATTCTAAATGTTCATCTTGTGCATTACACTCATATATGTATACCGCATCTGTACACTGTATAGCTATTCGGTTATATCATATGGCCCATGCCCATTTGCCTCATACTCACAGACCGCTCTGACCGATCGTACAGACGCATGTAGTAATCCTAATAGACCATGTTACAACCTCCTGACATAGAATGTCAGGAGATTGGGGAACCCCCGCAAATGCAGGCTCATTCTGGCCTACCTAGAGAGGCACAATATACACATTGCAATGCTGCAAGAGACTCTTATGGGCCCTTCTGCCTAACCAGTCTTTGAGGCCTGATGGGCGGCACACAGTAACTTTGCGCATTACTCCCTGTATGCTAGGGGCACTGCCATAATCACGCGTAAGAACACACCTTACATTCCGGTGGGTTCCCTCCAGGACCCGCACGGTCGTTACTGTATTATAAGGGGAAGGCTAGCTTAGCTATCTATTACTCTGGTGATCTGTTATGGACCCAACATTGATGGTGCCGATTTTTTGATTAGCTACGGGGCCTTGTAATGGACATAGGCTCAATCCACCTTGTCTGGGGCTATAGATTTTAACAATATGCTCGATCTGCAAATGGATAGATCTCACCCCAAAAAATACCATTACACTGACGCTCATCCCCACATTTGAAACATCATGGTCGAACACTAGCTATTGGACACTTGGAGAGTCCTACACCCATTAGAGTGAGAAGGTACATGCTTCTCGACTGCGCATTCTAGTTGGCCAAGACTCAGCTACTGGTTCATATCTCGGGTATTGGGAGTATGGCTAGGGGAATAGACTCTCCTGCCCCGCACATACTAAGATCATTCTCCGGTTGCAACGGTTAAGTCCTCCAACAGGTCTGTCCCCTTGTATGTCATGGAGGCTCTCTCCCACTGCCTTACTAGATGCCTCCTTTCATGAAGAATTGGGGAAAGAAATCCAAGTTTTCTTTGAAAGAAATGTGGACACCCTCCCGCTTTTGTCCACTGTGTGGGAGGCCTTTAAGTTTACCGGTTGTGGGATCTGCATTTCAAGGAGTGGGGGCATGTTGCGAGATATCCTGGGCACAGTCAGGAAATTCGAGGAAGATATGAAACAGCTGGAGACAAGGCCGGCTGTACCTTGTGATGAGGGGAGGAAGGCTAAACTTAGAGAAACGATCACTGAATACCAGAACACTGCGGAAAGAAAGTGCCTGTCCCCCCCTGAGAGCAAGGTCCCACTATTCTGGCCATAGATTCCACACGTTTAGATTGAAAGACAGACCCTGCTTCCTTGCTATGTCATTACCCCTTACACAGCTTACTAATTCATTGCAAGTCGGATGTTGCCGACTGAGGACTGGTCTTTTTCTTAGTCAGGGTAATCGGTACCACAATAATGTATGTATGGTGTTAAGCTAAACCAAATGGGAAAGGGCTAGACCAATTTATTTTAGGTATTGGAGTTGTCACATCGGTTGTACAATGATGTTATTGAAATTGATGACAATGCACATGGTTTTTGTTGAATATATCCTATAGTTCAAATTTGTATTGTATGGTATTTATTGCAAATACTTAATAAAGATATGTTTTAAAATGTAATATAGAGCAAAAGAACAGCCTCTACCTCTAAAAGTTGGAATAAATACATGATTAGAATTAAACAACTCAAGCACATTAACAAGGTCATGTTCAATAATAAGGTAATTCAATAATGCTCCAAGTAAATCAGCAGGTGAGAAAAATGAATCCTTATTATCATGTAGAGAGAAAAAATTAGGAAGAATTAAATTATAGCCAATCTTAGCATTCAAAAATGGCACCTAATATCACGAGTAGCAGGTGAGGGATTGTCAACAAGCGACATATGCAAGTTGTCCACCATAATAAAAAGTGTATACAAATTGTTAAAATCCTGTAGTATAAAACAAGCATTGTAAAAACTAAAAAATATAGACCTTTAACCCATTTTCCTAAAAGAAACAAGAAACTGATGAGTGCCTGAGTGGCAGGTATTAAGAACACTGGCATAGCTTTTTAAAGATACCCTGAACCAAGGCTGAAAGCCCCGCCCCCCCCAACTGCACACCCTGAGATTGATGGGAAAGCAGGCAACGAATAACAGAGAAACCCCTCTCATACAACATCCAATGCGGCTTATGTTTCTTGAAACATAACAATGTCAAAGTCTCTCACATATGACAACTATCTGACCAGACTTGGCATAGAGGCTAATATACCTATGTTCCACATAACAAGATACACCAGGCCAGCGGACCCGACAGAAAAATCGAAACAAGGAAGAATATCTTTTGTGAGGACATTATCCGTGATGGGAACTGCACAAGAATATATACTGGAAGTAAATGAATGCTACTGCTTACGCTAGGAAGTCACTCATTATGATCTAAGCAACCAAGAGCCGCAAAGCAGTTGTGAGTAGGTGCACTGGAAAATAATGAGGAAGCTGAAGGCTGAGAAACATTACATATAATCCAAGAATCAGGCACATTAAATGTAAAGGAGAGTTAAAAAAAAAAGCTCAGTGGAAAAGCCTTATCTCAGTCAGTAGGAGTGCCTTTAAAGCTAAACTTAAGTAGAATATTTCTCGCATCAGCAGGATATTTAAAGTTTACAACCACACAACCCCTTGATAGCTTTTAGGTGATGAGCCGACTCTTGGAATTTGTCTCACAAGCAAAACTATATCATAGACAGCAACGTTTTAATTGATTTTAGTTTCCCAACCAGTGCATCACCTTATACTTAAGGTGAGAGATGATCTCATTAGTATTAGGGGGCAAAGCAGGAAGGTTGGTCAGAATTATGATGCAAGGATAAGCTTCAGGAAGGAGATGAAGTGTCAAAGGTGGGGAAATAAAATATGTAACTCCGCCCAACGCATGCATCCCTCGCCTCTGCTCTCTCCTACTCCTTTTATTCATCTTAATATAATCACCTCAATTTTACCTCCTTTCGTTTTCCAACAATGCTTTAAAAAAATGTATACTGGTCCTCTAGGCTAACTATTCCCTAGCACACCTATGCTACCTATCTCTTTATACCTCTATCTGTTTGTATAGTCTGATTCCAGCGAAAAGGCAGATGAGTGCTGTACAAGGTCAAAGCCAATCTTACAGTGAAAGAGAGATAGGAGCAGTAACAGTGTTCTGAGAACAGAGGTGTACTATTACTGCCCTGTGATGCAGTATTCTTTGAAGAGGCACTTCATCTTCAAGCAGCGTTGGGATGGTCCTAATTGAGAGTGGAATTTTGCTCCAGATCATGAGTGCATAGGTACATGTCACTGAGCCAGGGTTGCACTAGTTTTTGTGTTGTCCTTGGCAAATAACAGGAATTTTGCTTCGGTGGGGTTGAACTTCAGGTAGGCACTGAACATCCAGGTCTGGATGAGGTGAAAGAAATGCCTGAGGTGTTGGATGTCTGGAGTGGAGGAAATATTAAAGTAGAGTTGTATATCGTTGCCACATTGGTAAGTTTTGATACTGTAATTTCTAAGTAGAGCTCCACTGGGGTTCCATATAGAGTCTGAAGATGAGAAGGGACAGTATGAAGCACTGGTGGACTCTGTAGGTGATAGTGATCTTTTGGTATCTGGAGGCGCTCAAGTGAACACTGGTGTGGGTGTAAAAGGTAGGAGGAGAACCGAGTGAAGGACACTAACAGTGAATCGCATTAAGTAATCGAGGGTAGGGTGGTCACCACGTTGAAGGAAGCTCAGTGGTACAACAATATCAGGAGGCAGACATTATCTTCATTTATGGTTGGGAGCCTGTTGTCTACGTTTGTAAGATAACAGTCTCCGTGATGCTGTGTGGTCTGAAGTCATTGCCACCAGCTGTCCCTTACACTCCTCCTTTGCCATGATCCTAATATTTTAAGCCCTGCCTATTGCTTGGTACCTATAAGCTGCGTATATCCTCGCACCTTTAGCCCGCCTATGTCACAGAAACTCTACCTGTATCCTAGTACCTCTTTCACATTTCTGGTCCATTTTCTTATTTATTTTCCTTATTCCCTTTTCTTGGTGTCTTTTTGTCTAATTTGCAAATAATTTCATAGGATATGTGTTTTTCCCATATAGAAATTTGCCACCTTGAGGCTGTCATTTTTACTTTTCGGTAAAATGAGGCAGAGCAGTTTAAGAAGGCTCTCGGAATTAAAAGGGGACACAGCTGGCAGTGGAGGACTCTTTGTATTATGAGGTGCTGCCAATTCTAGAGGTCCATATGGATTTAAAATAAGGTTTTCTGCAGTCAGATCACTATATTAAAGAGATGCTTTTTGTACGAAAAGGCTCTTTATGGTACAAAAAAAGATATGCTATCTGTGTTATACAGCCCTGTGTACTAAATTGAAGTGCTGCATTTCATGAAGGACTACCCGAATTAAAAAAGGATGTTTTTCAAAGTGGTGAACACTGAATAAATAATGTGTTGCATGAATTAATTGGCTTTGTGTATTAAAATGAGGAGTTCCTGTAATAAAGAAATGTTAACTGTCTTAGAGGGTTCTTTACAGGTAAGAGGTGGTGTGCTTTTTTAGAAGACTCTCCGCATCACACGGAATGGTCTGCAGATGATCGACAGTGGGTGACTTATTGCATATATTTGCAGTGGGCAGCATTTTCAGGGTGGACTGTGGATGATCCACTGCTGTAGCACAGTTATTTGTTATGTTGTTGTTTGTGTAGAATTTTATCCTATTGTGTCACCCTCACACCACGCCTAAGCAAAATGTATTAACGTCGGGCCACCTCCAAATCTTTAAGGCAAAGATTGGGGGAGGTGGGGTGGATGGCTGACTGATGGGGGCCGAGATTAGATATCATGTCAGGGGGGATTTCTGTAGCTTATAATCCACACCAAATGTAAGACTTATAAAAGAGCAAATGCATCAAACAAAAATAGAATTGACGAAAAACTCTACACACGATAATTGGGGTGCTGTAAGCCCCTTACACTCCTAGGCCCCAGTGCAACTGTTGCACTAATGATACCAGCTGCACTAATGATAACTGCATAAAAAGCTGCTGCACTAATGATATACACTGAAAAAGCATTTGCTCTGCTCGTAGGATTTGACCCTTCATTCATTAAGTACGTTTGTTTAGGTTATCCTGTTTTAGGTTTAGACCTACAATAACTGACAAAACCCCACAAAAGAGGGAAATAGCCCTCACCAGTGTAAACATATAAAACCTGTTAAACACCTGCTCAACCACAAGCTAAACATAATCCAAAGAAAGGGAAAGAGTCATTTTTACTTCTTACTGAAGGGGCCAATACAATGTAACTTCATTATACATGGTAGAAGCAAGAAAGAGTAGGCTAACATTATTCTGTTTGAATTTTGTTGTTTAGGGATGTCACTGAAATATTATTTATTCTTCCTTTTTTCAGGGTAGGGGTCTTTGGTCTAAAGATGCAGGGTTTAAAAGTATATTTCAGGTCTTATTTAATTATGTTATAAACTGAAGAGAATCAGGAAATATCTAAATCATATTTGATATTTTGGATACTTTTGATTCTTTCACTGATATGTGAAACGGCTGGTTTCATAGAACCATTCCCAATATGTACCATCACATTTACTCACAGACAGAGAATGGGTGAAACCCTTTGATACATCAGCTCCATTTTCTAGTGAGTCAGTATTGATAGTAGATGAATTGCCAAATACCCCAGGATTTAAACATTCAATGCAAGGAGTAGTGACAGGTGTATGTGAAAAGAGTGCTGTCAACAAGCATCTGGGATAGTGGTGAAAAAAGGAGACCAGAGGTTTGGAAAACATGTTACGCAGTCAACTGGAATGCTGCTGCAAAACGTTCTTACCAAGTTCAACAAGTTCCACAAAAATTGGAGTGATATTGTTTGTATTTGCAATGATTCAGATATGTATATGAAAACGTTGTGTGATGACCTGTCAAAATCAATATCTGAGCTGACGTGCTTCCCTGTAAGAGATTCTTGTCACTTGCTAGATGGTATGCTGAAAGCATCTTTACAATCTTTAGAGTTAATGAAGAATACTATTGACTTTGTAGTCCATTCTGGTGCCCTGTTTCTTTATGAGCGGGAACTAAAACACAAATATTTCTAATTTTGGCTTTGTGTGGCATCAACAAGTCATCCCAGCTGTGTCATTTAGCTGGTGGTTCTCAGTCTTAGAGGCTGTGAATGCTATATTATCCATGTGGCAACCGTTTACAGAATTTTTGCTTAGTGATGATGCCCAAGGCAAGAAATGTGAGCATCTTGATCGCATATTGATATGGATGTGGGGAAAAAGTACACTCTACTGTATCCTTAGATTTTTATAGGAAAACATGACTTCTGTAGCGGACATAATCAAAGATTTAGAGTCTGAAAACACAATTTCCTACCAAGTGTTCAGTGTATTTGGTGTAGATGGGAAACATCTCCTTGAGAGTAGGCTGGGCAATACATTTAGTGACTTTGGCACAGCAAAATGTTCCATGTTAGACTGCTTGCCGCTCGGTAAGCAAAGAAACATTAAGGAGCAATTCAGGAAATGTTATTTAATAATGCAAGAGAAATGGTTTGCAATGATGCATAGAAATGTCCCTTCACTAACCATTGCATTTGAAGTCAATGAAGTCTCACTGTGGTACTCTGTACAAGTTCTAGATCCCATCCTTAAAGGCAAATTTTCTCCTGACTTTGAAAAGTACAGCTTCATTTTCAACCACCGAGGGCATATGCGTCCAGCTCAACGCATATGTTGCTGAACCTGTCCCAGAGAATCCTATTCTTCAGTAGCCCCCAGTATTGGCATGGAAAGCTATGTCAGAGGCTAGAGTTAGCAAATTGTGTACTGGCTGTTTTGGCATTGCCCGTCTCAATGTTGAGAGGGCGTTTTACAGATAAAAGTTTAAATCGGAAGGACTGAGCAAGCTTGCATGATCTAAGACTCACTGAAGTATGGTGTACTAGAATAGATTTGATTTGTAAAAAAGGATTTGAACCTCATTAACACAGTACGTACACTGTCTATGTAACATGAACTATCACTGCAGAAAGCTAGCCATAATAACAGCAATACTTGGTACTGTGTGTCAACTTGTCTAACTTGCCCCTTTTCCTGGTCTAAGGAAATGCTAAAAATACAACAGTCGCTTCATTGTGTCTGGGGACATTGGTCTCTGCGTCTCCTGCACTAGCTTTGGCTAAATTATATCTTCTTCAGTTTGTTTATATTTTCAGAACTAGAAGTACGCCATTTATTTATTTGAAACCAAATGGTATTGTTTTCGTATAAAAAAACAAAAACATAAAGGACATTAGCTGCCAGGACTTTGTACTTCAGAGATAGACAATGATCTATGCACTGCGATAGAACACAGCAGCAGAAGTCCACGAAATAGCGTATCATAAACAGACAGTGATCTATGCATAGTGGTACAGGGTAAAACTGTTTAAAGATGCGCATATCTTACAAAATGATTCAGCTCATTTGCATAATATATTAAAACATGACTTCATGGGAGAATTGGAAGATAAGAAGATATCCCCCATCTACCAGACGTTAGTTACACATTGCTCCCCTTCGCTAGATAAGCTGCGGACCGCGTGGGAGGGGGACGTGGGTGAGCTGGAAGAGGAGGATTGGAGAGAAGTGTATAAATACGAGAGAGACCCCGTGCAACCAGGGGATTAGGGTACTAGTCAATAGTAAACAGAGGAGAGATCCCTTGGAAAAACACCTATCAGTACACTATGATGTGTAAATTACATCATTGTAGCCCAAGTATAAAAAATAGATATTTTACACAACATACACTTTTCTTTTTGTTTTCTTTTTATTTAAAAAAAAAAGGGAGAATTTTTGAGATATTTATACAGAGTTAAAAACAAGGCATCACAAATACATTCAAATGCAATTACAATAACACCACTTCATGTTAAAATCAATCCTTTGCTAGAGAAGGATCTACTAGTTCATAAAAAGTTATTCAAAAAACACATACGAATAAAGAGGAATGTAAGGAGAGAGCAAAACAGACAGTTCTATTCGTCATATGGATACATATCAGGGAACCTGAATTGTAGAAGCCACTCCAGGACACATATCAATTTTGTTATCTATGGAGTAAGCTCAATCCCTTGATTATGTTTACAATAGGCGTCGACGCGTTTCAATGGTTTATTTACAATTGACCATCTTTTTCAAGACCAGGTTGATGTGTCTCTCCTATTGTCAGGCACTGTCTGGTTGCCGTTTTCAAGAAAATCCTTATTTCATCCTTATTTATTTTCTTCCATTTGTCCTAGTTGTATCATTATCGTTTATGGTTTTGTAGTTCTTGACCTGGAGCTTTTATTTGCAATGGTACGTCTATTGTTGATACTTTCTTTATATTGAGGCTTTGGTAGACACCATAAAAACCATGGGGGAATACGATATTCCTTTCCCGATTCTTTTTAAGTTTTTGTTACTGCTTCCCAGACGGATCCTCCCAATTCCTGGTGAGTGATGTTATGTGGTATACCGTTTTCTTATGCGATTAAAAAGGGATAGGTGGAATCTTCCCTATTGGTCGTGCGGCCGAGGTGGTTTGTCTTTAAAATCCCTTGCTCTGCTCGAATCGTTCTTCATGGAAACGAGCACCAGGTCCTGTAGCAGTCTAAAATCTTCTCTCGATCTCGGTATGCGAAACAGCTAGCTCTTCTCTCCAAACCTACGGATTGGAGAGAAGCCCTTGCAGCCCCTAGATGAGCAGCCATTACCGTACGCCTACGATTTATTCAATTCAAATATTTACATAGAGCTTACTATACTAGGGAGAGGCTATGGCGGGCTGGCCTGATTGCATCTCCTGAATGCTTGAGGTGTGGTCGGAAGGTGGGCACCTTTATGCATACGGTATGGTCATGTGGTGCACTGGAAGGGTTCTGGACAGGTGTTTGGGACTGTTTGTCCGAAGTGTTGTGTTGGGAGCTTCCCCGTACGCCGCAGTTGGGCCTTCTCCATGTTATGGAACAAGTGGGTGGTAACATCTATAAACAGCATTTACTGCTTCTTGGCCTTACAGTAGCCAATAGGGATGTGGCTCGAGCCTGGAAGGACCTCAGGGCTCCCCCGGTGGGAGTATGGAAAAAGGGTTTAGGTTACTGCATGGGGCTGGAGCATCCAGTCTTTGAGGCCCGAGGCTGCCCCAGGAAGCACTATAAAATATGGAGGAGATGGGCAGATTACAGAGGACTGTGGCTGGAGCCGCCAGTGCAACATGATATGGATGCTGGACAGATGCGCTTAGATCCTAGGTGAGGGAGAGTATACATTGAATGTTTCATAACTGATTTTATTTTTATTTTTAGGAATGTGTGGACATCGTGCAGGGGGTTAGGGTGGGATCCGGGAGGGGGAGTTGGTGGGGGGGCAGGGGAGTGGGAGGGCTGAGGTAACTGTGTTCTTTTAAACTATTGTATAGATTGCCTTTCAGCGAATGTTGCTTATCTGCTCGCAGCTCCTCCGGTGTTCGGAGTGCTGCGTCTTTCTTGCAATCTCTCAATAAAAATTTTGTTCTGAAAAAAAAAAAATGACATTTCTCCTTTTCAACTAGCAACTAACAAACAACAACACCCAACACTCTCACCTTTAGTTGCCTGTAACAAACTGTCAAATATTTAGTTCCCCGTTTCCGAGCTGACATATATAGAGTTCTATAACCCCTTGCCAACCTGAATTCCCCATTGCAGTACCAAATCCCACTCAAAGCTTCTCCACTAAAATCAGTTTCTTTCACAATTTGAACCCTCCAGCAAAAACTGGGAGGTCTCAGATGCATCTGAGCCAACGTCCGGAGCCTGTAATTTATCTACTAAATATTCCCATGCTCTCCCCCTATAAGTTTTTCCCCGCCTCGCCCTGGCCCTGGAGCTGCTGGTTCACTGGATTCGGAGGGATAGGTCTCTCTGGGGCCTGACACTTACTGATGAATGGGAGGAGCCCATATCTTGATACGCGGATGACATTGTCCTCTATATGTCCAGACAACTCAATAGCGCAGGCGCTCCATCTCTTTGAACTGTTTGGAAGCTATTCAGGATACAAGATAAACTGGGCCAAGTCCCTGACGTATCCTCTCTCAGCCCTCCCCCCCCCCCAAGTATTCCGACGAGGTGTCTTGCCTCAGTCGTGAGTGATGGGTTCAAATACTTGGGGGTTTACATCACTAAAGATAAGGCGCAGTTTTTCACCAAAAATCTAGAGCCCCACTTGGCGTGACTGGATTCAGACGTGAACCACTGGAAATCCCTGCCTCTCTCCCTTATGGGATGGGCTGCGTTATTCAAGATGCTGGCTCTGCCGCAACTGCTATATATCCTACAAAACACACCATATCCGGTCCCTGGCGGGGTGTTCAGGTGCATATCCCAGGCACTGCGGACGCTGCTTTGGGAGGGTGGTAACCCGTTGATAGCGTTAGGGGTGTATGATGGGGGGGCTGGCCCTCCAGGACGTCCAACTGTATTATTGGGTGCCCCAGCTGCAGGTGCTCAATGACTAGGTATTTGCGGAGAATTCAGAACCAGCCTATAGAGTTGATAGGTATGTCATGCCGGGAGACAACTGCGAACCACTGCTGAATGCCCGGAGACAGTGTAGGGATCTCCCCTCGCATACAGAGGTTGTGCTTTAGTGCTGGAGGGAGGCCAATAAATTCATTAGATGGGCGGGCTCCTTGACAGGTAGGACCCCACTTTGGCTAGGAGATCAGTTAGCGGAGGTGACAAGATTAACCGGCTTCAAGGTATGGAAGCTGATTGGAATTGAGTACTTGGGGGATGTGTAGAAAGGGAGCGCCCCTAGATCCTTCGATTATCTTAAAAAAGAATACCAACTACATGACTCCCAACACAACCGTTATCTGCGCCTTACCCATGCAATGCGCTCCCACATACACACCAATGCCTCAATCCCGGAATACTCCCCTATGGAGGACAGGCTTCTCCTGGATCCCATTCTAAAGAATCCCACGTCCATGATTTACCGCAAGCTCATAAATAACATGCCTGATCCGTTGGTGTCCCCGCGGGAGAGGTGGGAGAGAAATGTCGGGATCCTGGAAGAAGAGGATTGGCAGGAAGCCCTGCACAGCCCTCGTGAAATCACAATTCGAACTAGATTCCGCCTTGTACAATTAAAAATCCTGCACCAAGTGTACTATTCTCGCACCCACTTGTATTCCTGGGGGTGTTTGAGGGGATGCCAGGGAGAGGGCACATTTTACCATGTCCTGTAGGAGTGTCCGGAGATAGTGCCCTTCTGGACCAGGGTAGCTCGTACAATGGCAACAGTGGTGGGATCGCCGGTCCCGGTGGAGCCCCGTTGACTATTACTTATGATCAAAGGAGCCACAGACTGGTCCAGATACAATGAGATATGGCTGGCAATGGCAGCCGGGGTGGCGAAAGGCAACATAGCCATTTGCTGGGGGGCGCAGGCGCCCCCACAGTGGGACCAATGGCTGCGGCACCTGGACTGGTGTCAGAGAGCAGAGGAAACCATTTACAAGTCCAGGGGCTGTGCCAAGAAATGGAAGAAAGTATGGGGGACCTGGAGGAAATACCGAGCTACACTGGGGGGGTCAAGGTGTATAAGTGTAACCAGTCTATTGAATCCCTTTTCTTGCATAGGATTGTATGATGCACTGTTGTTCCCCTTCATGTCATACAAACACTGCTGTATTTTGAATGAGATCATGAGCAAAGTTAATAAAAAGAGTTCTTAAAAAAATACCCCGCCTCTCTTCAATTCATGAAACAATACAGCACGTTCAGGTCCTGCTAATTTACCAGCTCATCTTGCCATTTAAGCAGTCGTGGTTCTGCAGCGGAGATCAAATGCATTGTCAATTCTCATTTTGTAAGTATCAATTCCAAATCAACAAATCTAGAAGTTGTTTTTCACTTTGTAGGGCGTTAACTCCCAAGGACACAGGCCAGGGGTGTTTAAGGGATCTCCCGCTGTGTGATATCATTAACACAGTCCACTACCGCCTACCAGTGTCCCACTAAGGACGATACCATATGGACCATTTCTGCCCCAAATTCCCCACATCTTGGACATGCTGCAGCAGCAGCCAAATAGAACCTATTAATACTACCAGGCTTAAGGTAAGCTCAATGCAGAAAATAAAAATGTATTCATTTGAATCTGGCATTATGAGAGATAGTGGGTATGACTAAGCAGATTGATGTGATATGGTGGAGTGAAGCCATCCGAGTTGTATATATGCAATTTATATATTTATGAAAAATAGGACTGTACATTGCTCTAACAGGGATAGACAGTCCAACTGAAGGTAAATTTTAGGGTTTTTTGGAAGAGGAGGGATGATATTTGTTATTAACCAGGTTGAACTGACGGCAATGATGCTTTCAGGTCATTGCAATATTGATTAGCAGAATCTGTCAGGTTAATTGTTTATCGGGTCCAAATGGTAACATGTAAGATTGTCATCTGCTTGTTTTCCTTTTTGTTTTGTTTTTCATATGTACAAAACTTAATAAACAGATCAAACAAAAAAAATGAGGGATAGTGGGTATGTAGGCTAAGATTTTTTCCCAATCCTGTTACTCTAAATCCGTCTCCCATTTAACTTTCAAATCTGTGAGTGTTGTTAGAAGGTTTGTACAATATGTCTTGATATACTGACATGACCGCTTTTGCACAACACGTCATTGTAGAGTAGTTGACAGTCGTCATGCAGTGATCTCTTTTATCAACAGATTATTGTGAGGCACTTGGATTTTCTTTGAGGGGCAAAGGCCCCCTGGGGTACCTATTGCAACACTTTATAAATCTGTAGATTGTGAGGACTCTGGATGATGGATGTCTTAATGTGTTACCATATATCTCATTTGGCTGTTAAACGATTGCAGGCTATCTCCTCTTCTTCTTTCACCACTTTCATACCACACCAGACCATCACTTGAAACTTGAAGCATTTTGACCACCTTCCTTTTGCGGCGAGGGTTTCCCCTGCTGTAATGTCAGCAAGGAAATCGACCCCCATGGCCCCTTTTTAAAGTAGACATTCATAATTGTAATGCAGTGGGCACTTTGCCTCTGTAGCTGCTCCACTAATAATAACGACTGCCTTGAGAAGCAGGCTATCTCTGCCATACCTTTCACTCCCATCTCTCTGATGCCCAAACCAAGGTGTTTTCTTCGCTTCAATTTTCCCCTCCCTAGGACAATTGCTCAAAGACCCAAAGCAATACTGACACGGCAAGTATGCACTTGCTCCCTAATGCAAGAAAGGAAGGAGAGTAAAACAATTGTAATTATGTAGATGCAGAACCAATCTGTGAAGCAGGCTGTCTACTCTGCCTATTGCCAGAGGTCATCACTCTTGATGAATCTATGCCACTGCACTCTACTCTATGGTGTTTTATGTTAAAAAACAAAAAACACTAATTTAGCTGGCCTCAGTTGCTTGGGCCTTGTTTCATGTGCAGCAAAGGTGACCTGGGCACTAATGCTACCAAGGTATGTGGACCCCATGCCCCTTTTCCTAGTTGGGCTGAGTGGAGGGGCTCCTGTGATATGAAGCAGAGAGAGGAATAAAGAGTTAAAAATAAAGAAGCCTTCTCATGCTACCTGAAAAATCTAAATGTGGGTAATTGGTAAACCACCAAGTATAAACTTTAATTGAAGGTGTCACTTGAAGCTTTATGGTGAGAAATATTTTTTTTCCACATCGAAGAAGTGTCTGCATTCGCACCTGTTTTCCGATGCATCGTCGAAGAAACCGTCGCAGAGCCTGCCACAGCTTGAGAAATTGCAGCACGACGCATCGGGTGCAACGATCTCTGAAGTCCGAGATCACTGCAACGATCGAGACGTAAGCCTGCTGTGTGGGGTAATGAAACCACGCATCATACTGGATTGACGCATTGCATCGAGGCGCCAAGACTGTCATATCGTTGGGGGCCGCAGTAAGAAACAGACGCATCTACTCCCCACGCCGTAAGAAAATGACGCATCACCTCCTCTCCGGTAAGGAACCGACGCATCAACTACCCAGCGCTGCAGTAAGGAACAGACGCATCAACTCCCCCGGAGCAAGGAGTCGACGCTTCACCTTCCCTGAGTGTAAGGAACCGACCCATCACCTTCCCTGTGGTCATTTTGTTTGTTTTGCGTGATGCATCTAAGGTACTTTTTTAGAAAAGTGTTGCATTTACAACTTGCATTGAACTAAACTATTTCTACCATTTGAAAGCCTTATTTGTAATACTGTATTGTGGATTATTGTCTTTTGGTCTTGTTTTGGCTTAGATAAAGATCACTTATTTTTCTAACGGGTGTGGTGTCCATTTGTAGAGTTTTCAGTGTATTACTGTATGTGTTCACAAATGCTTTACACACTGCCTCTGAGATAAGCTTGTCTGCTCGTGCCAAGCTACCAAGGGGGTGAGCAGGGGTTCTTTTATAATTGTATCCCCCTTACCCTGACTAGAAGCAAGAGTCCCTATTGGACAAAGGTACCTACCTCTGCCAACTAGAGACCCCCATTTCTAACACAGCGGTAATACAAAGAAGGTATCAGCAGAGTTCTGTAGCATGTCTTTTTGTTTCTTTTTTTTTTTGCAGTTTCATATAGCGCGAACTCGACCCGAAGGTATCAGAGCTGTTTACATGAGCACCAGTTGCATTACAGACGGACGCATTAGTTTTTAGGCAGGAGGAGATTAAGTGATTCGCCCAGAATCACAGGACGTTTGAGCCTCCTGCCAGACTCCAACCTGATTCCCAAGCTTCGAAGTCAGCCGCTCTAGCCCTTAAGCCACATGAACACTTACAAAATGTTGGCACTAGATAAAGTCTGATTACTTATCACAAAAGTATACATTTTTAAAGCACTTGTTTTATCTTAAACTTTAAATTTTGCAATAGATTATTTTATACTGTGTAGTATAATTTTACACAGTAAAATTGACAGTGCTTTATGTCACATGCGCAGACCGCCTGTTGTTGAAGCCTCAGGGACATCAAAGTCTTCACCTGCATCTTGCTACCAGCACCTGTGCTCCCCTGCTGTGAGTCCTGCCCTGCCAAGTGGTGCCAGAGCCAGTCCTGGGCCCTTGCAGGTGAATTTGGTGCTTTAACCAAGAAACCGATGCATCGACTCAAAGCATTAGTTCGCAATCAGCGCATCCCTGCGAAACTGGCACATTGCCGCTGCCTGCACTGAGAGCGCAACGCAACAACCTCAACTTTTAAAACAGCCCCGACTTTGCCACAGTTTCCGAAGAACTGCTGCTGCGTGAGTCTCTTCTTACCCTCAGCCTTTTTCCTCATTTATCATTTGTGGACTGGTTTTTTAGGCATGAGCTTGTTATATTAATTTATGAATTTTTGATCATTAGCTATTGTTAATTTATTGTTAGTAATTTTACATTGAGGTCAAACGGACCATTGTTTTGTCACTTGTTTAGTGCCCCACACTTTCCCCAACACTACCCCTCCCTTCCTCATCTGTTAGGGGCACCATTTATGATTAAATATTGATGTTTCTTATGAACAGCATTTTATTGGATATTTGTACACGTTGTGATTAAAAAGCAATGTTGTGTTACTTTGCTTGGATTTAGCTGAGATATTATTAACTTTTAGCTTATTAATTGATTTTGTTCTGGGACCACTTTGTCTGCATCGCTGCGTGAGTCTCGTGCACCACTTCACTGAAGTCTGTGACGCACCGTTCCGACACTGACGCAGCCCCGGCGCTGCGTGGCTTTTGAGTGAACAGTAGAAAAGGTTAAGGAGGACCCCTCTTGGTAATTGTGTGGGACCAGGGGGAAACTTTGCAAAAGTATGGGGTGTCCCGTTTGTACAGGCCGAATGGCCTGGTCGCCAAAGGAAGTAATATGTATACCTCTGACTAATAAGGGGTCTAAATGAGCCGGGTTAAATCTTTCTCGTGGGGTTTACAACAATGAGCAACAAGTATCTGATGTACAAATCATCACTGAATTCTAAGGAAAAGCAAACATATAACTAATATTTTAACATAATGTCATACAGTACGTGCTAATTAAAATGGGGTACAATGAATTTAAAGAATCACAGGTAAAGTCGACGCGGCGTTTCGGTTTTTCTTATACGACACCTTCTTCAGGACCGATTCTAAAAATGTTTAAAAACAAAGTTACCCACTAGTATCTGTTTTAGTACATATCACTTGTAACACATATATCCCTGCTTAATGGTGTTTCATTGTATGTCACCCTGTCTTTCATTGTTGCCTTATCTTGCATCAACCAAACATTTATTATTGTAACAATCGACGGCGGATTTTACATAAAACAATGCATTATGGTTAAAATATTAGTTATATGTCTGCTTTTATTGTTGTTTTTAAACGTGATGAAATAATGAAATGTGTATGAAATAAGAATAAATTTGTATAATTTTTACCAAAAGTTATCTGTTTTAGTTTACATTTTTGTCACCTGATAATCAAACTTACACACAGTCATATTATCTTGTCTTTTTTTGTAATTATTTCCTTAGAATTCAGTGATGATTTGTACATCAGATACTTGTTGCTCATTGTTGTAAACCCCACGAGAAAGATTTAACCCGGCTCATTTAGACCCCTTATTAGTCAGAGGTATACATATTACTTCCTTTGGCGACCAGGCCATTCGGCCTGTACAAACGGGACACCCCATACTTTTGCAATGGCTTTTGAGTGACACATCGCCTTCAGCGCAGAGGTTCGACTTCAACACCGTAGAATCGGCGCATCACACTGTTGACATCGATGCATCCTTAACACTGAGTTGCCTTCAGGAACTAAGGCCGTGCACCAGTGACCGACGCATCATGCCCTCTGCGCAACCCATGGTCCCCGGGTGAAAAGATGCAACGACCTTGCACCGCCTTAAGGTACCGACCCATCACCTGCATCTGGGATGCCTCACCTCCTCTGCGCCTCGCATCCTCTGATTTCCGACACAAGGTACTGTAAGAGGGTCTACGTGATTCTTATGATTCTTATATCCGGCCCGCACTACTTCATGGTCGAATTGAGCTTTTGAATTTGTACAGGTCAAGAGTGACCAGATAGACCCAGTTGGAGGTATCAACTTCTAAACACATTTTGATTTAATCTTTAAAAATTAAATTTCTTGACTTGTGTATGTTGGATTCTTCTCGTTTTGGTCTTGTTTTACTCAGATAAATATTGGCTATGTTTCTAAACTGGTGTGGAGTTCTTTTGTGGTGTTTTGACTGTGTTACTGTGAGTGTTTGCACAAATACTTTACACATTGCCTCTTTAGTTTAGCCTGGCTGCTCTGTGCCAAGCTACCCGAAGGTGAGCACAGGTAAACTTTTAATGTGCACTACACTTATTCTGACTAGAGTGTGGGTCCCTACTTCAACAGGGTGCATACCTCTGCCAACTAAAGACCACATTTCTAACATCTCCTCACTAGTGTCTCCTCCTTGCACCCATCAGGTCTCAAAATGTTTCCAAACAAGATTTTCATTGCATCAGTAACAGATTCCTCATGAAAAGAAGGGATATTTGCCTATCTCCAGATGTTCTCTAGTGTTTCAACCCTGCCATCTACTGCCAGAAGATCCAAGATACTTTGATTTATGTATGAATATGGTATTTCTATAGCACAAACCAGCCAGAAGGCAGTGGAGAACTGTACATGGTCAAAGAGAAGCATAAAGTCAACGTGTGATAGGAGCAGTATGTGGATGGTTAATGCATAGTGATTTAGTGTTCTTTAAAGAGGACAAGAATTCAATCATTTTCTAAATTGGAGCAGGCTTGCAGCAGTCCTGATGGAGACGCAGGTGTTGTTGCAGTTCCTGGGTACACAGATAGAAATTGTTAGCATCTGTACACTGGCTTCCAGACTGTCTATCTGGGTCTCACCAAGCCTGTACTTTTAGATCACTTGCCGCCACTAAGGCGTCAACCTCACCACCTTTACTTTCTAAGTGTGCCTCCATCGCCAGTGAAGTTCTTTATACTTTCTCCAGCTTTTTTAGGATATTGGCTACAGTGGACCTCTTCTCTCCTTGTCCCTCCATGAGGCCTCCAGTGAGAGCAATGTCTCATCCCACCATCACAGAGCTCTTCCTCCTCCTCATTGTAGATAGCTGGAAAACGTATTTGTTATCTCTCTTAGCGTATTGCTCTGCCGAGATAAACTTGAACTGACAGTGCTCTGTTACTCTGCAGTAGGATTCTGCATGATGGCAGTGTGAGAGCATGTTTATATAATAATAAATTACGTTTTCTTTAAGTGGGTTTTAGTTAGATTAACCTGGCTTCAGCTGACATGATTACGCTGAAGTCAGTCTACACTGAACTTCATTATACAGGGCCAGAAACAACGTGGTGGTGGCACTTAAACCAGTCATCAGGTGACAGATTGTCTCCTATTGATCGGCGGCTAAGAGATGCAGGGTTAAAGAGATAGGCGATTTGGAAACCACCACACCGGAGGGCAAAGGGGTCACTCGTCTCCCCTGATACATCGGTAAACCATGCAAATTTGCTCTTACACCTCTCACTGCAAAAACAAGCATTGAAAATGCAATAGGTCTAGCCTTTGATTAAGTTAAAGTCATTTGCTTTGCATATGGTATTGTATAGCAAAGCAAATGGCTTTAACTTAATCAAAGGCGAGACCTATTGCATTTTTAATGTTTGTTTCTGCAGCTGTGGAAGCGCAGATCTCCTGTCGCGATTAGAACTTGAAGTTTGTTTTTCTTTATAGCAAAACAAACAAAACCACTTTGGCTTGTCACCAACAAAGCTGGTAGTAACAACAAAACACGATTTTTACATGTAAGAAAAAATCAGTAGAGACAACTGTAAGTAAAGGCGCACAGCGTGGACTGGCTAGCAAACGTACAATAGAAACAGTCCCAACAAACGAGGAATCTTCCGTGCCTTCTGACATGCTTTAGGTTGTCAACCATTACTTACTCCTGCAATTATCTATAACTTGTACTAATTTATATATAACGCCTACGGTTTGATCTTGCTTGTAAAAGGTGCAAAACAGCTCATTTTACAATACGAGAAAATGTCTCTAACCCTAAGGAAATTCGACATACAGAAGGGTTTTATGCTATGCACTTTAATGTGCCACAAATACATGTATTATTCAGCGTGCAATTCTAATATATTACTTTTCTTTAACTTTCTTTTATAATCATTTCCAAGGTTTATCATACAGATACCCTTCGCCCCCCCACACAATTCACAAAATGCACGAACGTCATAGTCTACAGCGCTTACTGTCACTATAATCGGATTGATGCCAGTGACTATTGTGGGAAGGCAGAATTGCAGCCCTTTAAAATTTCCCCGTGCAGCAGGCATCGCTGCATACACTGCACCCTTTTTGGCACTTACGTATTTCTTCTGGATGATGTTTCGCCTGGGCCTTTGCTTGTTCAACTTGAGATCCATAGGGGGCCTGAGTTAAATTGCATGAATTAGAAAACGAAAACGCATCGGAAACACAAAAGTCCAAGGGGTGGGAAGATACAAAAATAAAAATAGATCCCGTCTCTTCGGTTGGTTGGTTGGTTGGTTATTGTTCAATTTGCGTTTGTCTTATAATCCTTTGTTGTTGGTTTCCTTCTATCGTCTGAACATTAGCAAACACGGGATGTGGGAAAGGTATTCAAAACATTATTAAAAATAAAATACTTTGGTAAGTCTATCATGACATGATGGGCATTTTTTCTTCCAGGCTTAGCAACAAAAAAGGAAGGAGGTGGGGCGCCCTGAGCTGCCTGCACCCTCAGAGACTACAGACCCAGGGTGAGGGGTGCAGCAAGGGGTCCCTGGCTACATCCTAAGTGGGTTAAGAGGGTGTGGGGGCTGCCCGCTGGGGCACGCGGTTAAGGGGGCTGCGGGATCCACAGTTCTGGCTGCACTGCCCTGGCTGCCGCTGTGCCATGTGTGTTTGTGTTTGCAGCTTCCCGGCCAATAGTAAGCAAGCTGCTCGAGCAACTTTAAATGGACTGCTCTCAGCCTCCAGGACCCAGGGAACATCGCAAATTTCTGTTTTGCAGATGGGGGCGTGCACAGGGGACGATGAAAGACAGTCCCACAGTAGGGTAGAGACAGATGCGAGTGGGCGTAGGAAAACTGTGACTTTTAGATACCAGTTGGTAAAAGGTTCACAAGAAAAGCTGAAGTCGCTACTATTACCAAGCAGGTCTTCTGCTGCTCGGGAAAAGGGGGAGAGTGGCTCCGCGGTTACACCGGGATAGAAGGTCGGATATCATGGTCCAGAGCCTGGTCTGTATCGAAGAAAGAGCCGCGCATCCGGTGCCTTTCAGTGTGTTCGTTTGCCCTTGAACAAGGAGGAAACTGAGGTATAGGCTTCACGCTTGCTGCGATAAGTTGTAATTTCCCCAATACAACAGGCAACCGCTGTTTATTTTTGAATCGCGCTTTCACTTTAAAGTGAAAGCGAGATGCAAAAATAAACACGCGGCACCAAGTCTCCTTTTTGTCCGGCCCATCCGGACTGGATCGCAGGACTTGTTTACATAACACGCCTCTTGTGATAAGAAACTGCCTCACGACAGCCGTGAAACAGGTGATCCAGTCCGGATGGGCAGGACAAAAATGCCAAAAGGAGCCACCCCAGAAAGCGTATTTCTAATGGCAGGTCACCGTTTAGCATAAACGGTGATGCCAGCCAATGGGAATAAGGGGCGGGCTTAAAGCCCTTTTGTCAAACTCCTCATTAGCAATAAATCTCACTGAGCGAGCTACACATGTGCGCAGCAACGAAAGGCGAGACCTAAAAACTGTTACTCAGCCACACATTCGTACATGGTTATGCAATACAAACTGAGCAACAAAACTTGGAAATTGTTATATTGCTTGCCAACATGGACCTGGAGTTACAATTATTACCCAAACTGAATACCACTGCTGGAGGGAGTCTTATCAATCCCAACCAGATTGCACAGGAATTTGTTCATTATTACAACTCCTTATACTCCTCCAAGACACCTCAAGCTGAATTTTTCAACCCTATAGTTGCAGTCTATCAGACGCGGACCGCCAAAGACTGGATGAAGCGCTGACTGAAGAAGAAATAGTAAAAGCACTGAATTCATTTTCTATGGGGGAAGACTCATAGGGCTCCCAGTTGAACTTTGTAAGAACTGCACCTCACTCTTGACCCCCTTGCTTTTAGCTATGTATAAACAGGCTCTTGACTTACTGACTCTACCAAATGACTTGCGAGGAGTCATTATCACAGTAATCCCCTTAAATCGGGGGAACCATCAAGTGACTGTGCTTCGTATTGGCTAATATCACTGACTGGTCTCAAGGTTAAACTCCTAGCCAAGGTGCTGGTCAACAGAGTTGCTGGGTCGATGCGAAGTTTGGTCCATTGGGACCAAAACGGCTTTATGCCTGGGCACAACACACATCACTGTCTCCGATGATTTTATATTGCCCACGCACGGTCTACAGTCTTTATGACAATGCCACCTTACTTTACATTCAAAACTCTGAAATCTCTGACTGACCCAGATATTACATGTTTATGGCAATGCTACTGGAGTTGTGGTTAATAGGAATAAATCTATCTATAAATGTGCCAACAACAGGAGTCCACAGTGAACTAGAGACAGCATCTAAGCTACAGCTGGCCACCAACCACTTCAAGTAATTAGCTATCCAAATTGCTCTGATGGAACAAAGAACCCCAGAACGGAAGATAGACCTACTTTTTCCCCCAACTTAACGAGACATGATTTTTTGGCACTAACTCCCCCTGAAGATTGATGGGCGTGGATTCTGTAGTGATGGCAGTGTGAGAGGCACTAGAATCTCAAATAATCATTGCACAAATGGGTAGCAAAGGCACCTCTAATGTTCACAGCACACTAGTCATTAACACTCCAGATCCCCTCCTACACCTTAAAGATAGATGGATAAAGGACGTCGGCCCTTTGTATGACATCAACTGGGCTGAGGCAAAGATGGCCTTGAAACTATTGCAGTTTCCATGCGTCAGAGGCCTACACAGTCCAAATAATTACACTGAGTGTATTACAGCATGATTAGACTGAGCAAAATGAAACTGGACACAAATCAAACTGCCTGCAATGCAAAGTGGCATCAGGCACCTTCTACCGCAGCATGGTCTGGAGTTGCCCATTATTACAACAATACTAGACCCATGTGTGCAGTAGATTAACTTCCATGATACACACACTAGTCATGCTAGAATCCAAGATGGCTCTCTTGGGTCTCATGGACGAGTGGGGTAGCAGTTGCGTCACAAGACTATTCGTAACAATAGGTTTATTGGTAGCTAAGCGAGGTATGGCCAGTCACAGGCAGCTGGATAGAGCTCGCTCCCTCAAAAAATGGACGGAAGGAATAGACTGCTCTGCCAAAGCAGAGGAACATGCCTACACATCATATGAAATACTGCAAGGTTTGGGGCCAATGGTGGGTATCTGTACATTGATGGGCCAACACATGTTTCTCATGACTGTCAATAGAGATGTCTCTTGGAAATGTTTTTGAACCATATTGTTTTGAGATGAATTTCTACATTGCAGCAACTGTTGTACCCAGTTGTATGCTTATCACTAATAAAAAGAGCTTAAAAAGACAAAATGTGGTTTTAAATTACGGGAATAAGCTTTACACGCACGCTTCTCTTCTGTTTCTTTCTATTTCAGAAAATAAGTGAAACTAAATTAGTTTCATGGTGCTGTTTACTTGTCCTGCTAAAATGTATCAATTGGTGTTCCTCAAGATGGAAGCCATGTACAGAATTTTTCTGAATTTGCCATACTTCAAGGCCCTTAACTTGATTATGCTCTAAGAATCGTTCATCAGTCGTACTGTATATTGTTTTTATTTGTTGCACAACTGTCAATTTCTTATGTATGCCTAAATTATAATCATGGATGAACGCATGTGTTCTTTAATGTTTCTTATATGATGTATCATAATTTCTTGAAAAGCCATTGGTTTAAGTGTATGTAACTTTAGTAGTAGAGCTCTATAATGTCAGATGTCACCATATTGAGTGTGTGGCTTTTACTGTCTGAAACCAATAAAATGCGCCCTTTTTGGGAGATATGCCAAACTTTTCTTGCCTTTCAAACGGAGCAGTCTCTATGTCGTTATGCTTGTTGATTTACACTTAAGACTTTTTGCTAACTTTCTTGAAGGCAGGCTCCACGTTGGTCGGTATATTGATTTATATTCAGACTTTTCATGATGTTTGCACTGTGCAGAGTTTATACCACTCCCCTTGCTGAACGACACTTTGGTTCTGGTTATTCACTAGCTTTAAGAGTGGACCTTATTTTGATTCTCTTGCAATTCCATTATTTGATGCATTATAGATGCTGACGTGAATTTGACTAACTACTTTTTACCTTCTGTTATGATTGTTAGATTTCAATAAACCTTTATAGTTCAGGCTTCAAAATTTGTACTGTGAATGGTTTTTTTTTTTGCACAAGGGCCATCGTCTAATGAGACTCACATGGCCACAGTCCCATGCCTCAACCCTTTTGATTTATTACCTAGAAGCGTTGACAGACGCCTCCTGCCACAACTCTCAGAGAGCATCCCCATTTTTCACACTCCTGTGCCATTACAGATAGGTGAAGCCCACTGCATCAGTGCTGGTCCGGGTTGAACTGGCTCTCTCTTTTGGTCCAGGGGAATCCTTTTCTACCGCTCATCATATGCTGCCAGGTCCCAGCTACATGTCTCTATGGCCAAACACCCTCACAGACCAGGTTGGGAGCGCAAATGCAACCCCACATCAGCAAGCCTTCTTCTTTGCTCCAGTCTCCCAAAAAAAGTCCAACTAACTGGATGCTTGAGTGATGCTACCTCTTCAAACCTATTAACCAATTTCACTACATTCTTTTTCTTGTTATCTCAAAATCCCAGATTATTAGACCCACCCCTGCCTGTCCGAAATAGAAATTCTGAGTCTTCTTCTTGTTCAGTCATCAGGTACATGTCCCACTCTATCACGCTTTCTTTCTCCCTCTTGTTCAACTTGGCCTGCTCAAGTCAGTCACCTTCTCATACCTCTCTTCACATTCATGAGCAGGTCAAATTGACAAAGTTAACTGCGGCCACCAAATCCCCTTACTCCCTAGTATTATCACTACATCCCTGTATTCTAAATATGTGTTTACTTCATAATACACGCAGAACCGACGTACCAGAATGCAAAGCAATAATATCCTCTGGATAAGCTACTCATGCATGGAATCAGCAACACTGAGAGCTCTGTTGTGATAGTTAGCCCCTCCAACACAAATACTGTGGTCTCCTGCCATATTACTCAAGTGCAAGATTATATTGTGGGCAAGGGCACCATACCCTATGAAATAAAAATTCTCTGTAAGGAACGATGTCTTTTACTGTGCGCCTGTTTGATGTCTTTATAAATTAATACCACCTGGAGGTAGTGGTCTGGAACACAGGAAAATACTTGTCTACAAGTGAAAAAAAATCACAGACCTTCCACAAACGACACAAGAGAATTCACTCCAGTTGGAACAGTTTTATTTCTAGTCGAATGCTCTGGCTTCTTTGACTACATTCAAAGTGGTATGTTGGAAGCTTTCCAGAGATAGTTCCAAAAATTAAGAGACACTAGCCCAAAGTGAAGGTGTTGGTATGAACTTGAGTTGCGAAGTAACTGTGACCCTGTTGTTGCCGAATTGCCCATAACTCTGCACACAGTAGTTAACATGGGAATTGTATACAGAAGCATCTCGCCTGCAGGCTCCACGTGCCACTATAGCTATAGGAGTTTAAATTAAAACGAGGTTTCTTCTAAGCAAAGAATAATCATTAATCTGGGGGCAAGGCTGCCCGAGGCAGCATGAGGTAACTAAAAAAAAAGAGCAACGCCTTCTATCAACGGGCAGCAAGATAGTGGGGCCTTTCAAAAGCATCCCCAAAAGTACATTTTACGAACACTTAGAAATGTCAAGCAATGGGAGGCACGATATTATTAGCCTGCGGTGCAACATATATTTGGAAAAACTAAGTGACTTTGATTTTTGGGGGGAAATCTTACAAGGTTTGTAATTGATTGACAGGGCCATATGCATATACAATATCCTCTTAGCAAGTGGTTTACACCAAAGGAGTGGTAAGCGAGTGTGTGGTGGGGATAAAAGGCCTTAAAGCCATTTACAGCAACTGCTGCACCTGTCCAAAGACTGTAACAGATATCTTGGCAGCACAGAACACTTCAAAGCACAAGCCGCTCGTTAACAGGATAGGGAGCCAGGTAGTGCACGTCCATTGCACGTACTTTATTTACACTTCCATTCTTTCAGCCTACTTAAAGTTGTTAGGAATACATTTTAGTAAGCAAACGTCCCTAGCACAAAAAAAACGAAGATACACGCATGCTGTGTTGTTCAACACTGCTGAAGACGGGCTACGCTGAATCACACTCAAATTGACATTTCAGAGGACATTTAAGTACGACGTTCTCAGTTTGGCTGCTGATTTTGTCAAACATATATCGTGTTTCTAGGAATTGTGTAACATGTTAAATTCTCTAGATTACCGACGGAGGAGTTTGACGGCAGCAGACTTCTGCTGCTGTCCATTTATGCCAAAGGCACCGCCTTCCTGGGCACACACTGCCTATAATAACCAAATCTGATCCGGATTAGGGCCTGTAGACACCTTTGGCTAAGGTGTGGGAAGGTTCTACTCCGGATAAAGGAGAATTAGTTATCTTTTAAGTCTAGCGTAATGTACACCATTGTGTGCAGTTCAAGTTGGAGGTGCTTGGGTGACCATACTTAGAACATAATGAGCTATGTGTCACCCAAACATGCTTACAGTTTTTCACAGGCACAGAACTTGCATGTCCTCTGAGTCTTCTAGCTCCACCAGCTTGCGATATGTCAGATTTTTTATCACAAACTCTTAACAATACTTACCTTCGGTATTCCATTCAGACCCTTCATGTATTAACTGTTACTTCTATATCGCCCCTTCCTTAATTCACCCAGCATGGACGTATATTTGCCTTGATCTCATCTTGAAAGGCATATAGTGCTAAGTCCCATTTTGGTAGTCTAACCTCCTCTGTATTCTTTGTGCTTCTGTTGTAAGTAAGTTAGGTAGGCAGCAGGACACGTCTTCAGGTTACAAGATAGATTTATTAAGATAGCACAGCAGAGCAGTACACCTCGCCAGCTAACCAGACCATCAACTGACAAGACTCCAAATTTCACATACAAGTTAGAACACTCACAGCTACTATGGGGGGCTGGGAAGGTGGGAACACAAAGGAAGGCCTACAGACACCAAGTTGCCATAATGAAGGAAGCACAAATATACAACAGCTTCCTTGATATCCCTATTGAAATGTGACAGTGAGGACAGGACACAACACTCCAGATAGCTCTCTGCAGACATTGACACATGATGCTCTAAGGTCTTCAATAGGCCGGACAAAAATGTTCTGTTTGACCACAAAGATACGAGCACTTTGAAAAAACAGGGCATCCTTTGAAGATGTCAAAGTGCGGCAAGACCCTCACAAAAAAAGCAACTAGAAATAACATAAAAGAATAACATGCAACAGCGGAAGAAATTTATGAGATTTAGATTCTGATGGCGCAGTGGACTAATGGACTTATTTTGTTTCACTGTACTTCAAATCCTAATGACTAAACTTTCATTTTCATCCTCCTGAGGTTAATAAAACGAGTTCTATTGTGATAAGGAATAATACATATCTATATATAAATCCCTGTCATAAACCTTCGTATCCAAAATAAACGCTATGTTATCTTATTTTTAGGTGGCAGCTTTTATGCTAACTCCTGTCATGCATTACCTCTTATCGTTTCTAGATTATCAATGCTTGAAATTCTTATTCTAATTAAATCTTAGCCATTATAATTCTGAAATAGATGCAGAATTCCTTAAAATTCTTTGTTTTACTAGATCGCTTTAAGTAATCAGTCTGATAAAAATCTAGATACTGAAATAGCATACATCTCCTACTATCTAGATAAAACATGATGCAAAAAAAAGTGAAAAACAGAGAGCAAGAAGTAATACTTCTTTCTGGGTGGGTGTCCCAAGTACAATCATTGGCATCATCATGAGTGGATGTTGGCATTTCTTTGGAAACCTTTTGATGGCCTATTGATGTCAATAAATTTCCAATAGGGTCAAGCTTCATGACATCATAAAGAGAACTACAGCCCATCATCCAGGTAGATAAGAGAGTGAAACAAACACAAAACAGGTACACTTGTAGAACAAAAGTTACGACTCAATTAAATCAACCATACCACACAAAATGGCACACGCCTATTTTAAGATAGCATCTCTTTTAAACTTTAGACACATCCAAAAGAGAAATAATCAAGATGCCAACATGGATTGCGATTGCAAAATAAATGTTTTAATGTTATGAAATGTAATTATGCAGTGTAGTATCTTCTGTTTTAACAGCCTCTTATCACGGTTCAGTTTCTCACAGAGCTAGGTGTTGCTCCTATAGCAGATTCGGTGAGACAACTCTTTGCTGTGCACGGTTACCTTAGGCCCTGAGCATGGCCAGCTCGATTATTTGCGATATCATTGTGGGAACGGACATATTGGAATTAGAAGCTGAGGGACAAGCCTCACACTCCCCCCACCTCTGTAAGAATCAAAATCGTCGTGTTATGCTCGATTTCAAGGGCAGTAATCATACCTGGATGCTATTTATCACAAACAAAATATTCAGAACCGACCCGTGTCGGAATACATTGGTTACGATAAGTAGCTCACCTTTTTCCGACCCACCTGTAATCGTAGCATTAGTCTCCTATTTCTATTGGACCCCAACAACATATCATCTAAGTATTTCCTTGCTTCCCTGTCTATGTCTCCTTAAAGATACTGTGCATTCTTTCTCTCACTCCCTAGGTGCTCTCTGCTCCTCAGGCTTCTATCTGTAAGTATGATAAAAAAATATATCTTATAAAGGTCAAAGGATCCATTTTGGGTAATCGTCTTCACTCTGAGTTTCTTAAAACGTTTTTGGGTAAGGCAGGGACCTTTTCAATCTTCCCTTTTATTTAGACATGTATACAATAGTTTTTAATGGTAGTTGAATCCTTAATTCAGAAAAACTGAAGGCTGGCGCATTGGGGCTCGATCCCAGACCCCACCATAACCCCGCAACCCAGTCTCTGGAGTTATTTATCCGGACTTGCCTTCAAAACAGGAGGCATTCTAGGCCAATTCTGCTTTCATCATAAAGGTCAAGACACAGAAAGGGCGTCGTGAACACCTCCTCCATAGCAACTGCAAGGGGGTGGAGTTCTTAACCTCTTCACTGCGGCGGCTATTCCGCCGCAGTGCTAAGGGGGTGGGGCGGCCACGCGGCGGACACATGCTGGTGACGGAACCACTCCATCACCAGCCGCGGTTGCGCTGTGCTCATGACGGAGCGGTTCCGTCACGGCCCCGCCCGCTCTATAGAACGTTCAGCACAGGCGCGGAATCCGCGCCGCGCAGGCGTTCCGAGCGGGCTGTGACGTGACTGCTCCGTCATCAGTGCAGCGCGACCGCAGCTGATGACGGAGTGGTTCCGCCACCAGCAGGGGAGGGGTTAATGGCCTCGTATTTCTGCAATTGGACAGACAAAAGCTCATAATTAACGCTATAGGAAGATGGGTGGATGGAGAAGTGCAAGAAGGGTGGATGGAAAAGTGAAAGAAGAATGGAAGGTTAAAGTGAAGGATAGGTGAAAGGGTGGATGGCTGAATTTGTGCATGGGTGAGTGAAAGGATAGGCTGAAAGGTGTAAGGGTGAAAGGATACAAGGGTGAAAGGATACGTGGGTGAAAGGATACGTGGGTGAAAGGATACGTGGGTGAAAGGATGAGTGGATGGGCAAAAGGATGAATGGATGGGCGAAAGGATGAGTGGATGGGCGAAGGGGTGAATAGGTGAAAGGATACGCGGGTGGGTGAGTGAGTGAAAGGAAGGATATGTGAAGGGTGGATGGGTGAAAAGATTGATGGAAGGGTGAAAGACTGAATAATGGATGAAAAGATGATTGGATGACAGAACGTGAAAGTGAAATGGTGGGTATCAGCAAGTGGTTAGGAGGTTGAAAGGATGAATGGATAAATGCTTGGATGGAAGAAACAAGGGAGCTCTTCTGGGGAACAAGGGAGCTCTTCTGGGGAGGGTCGAGCTCACCTTCTTCACATGCTTTTTGTCATCAGAGCTTTGGTTCAAAGTGGGGGCTATTTTTATTTTGGGGTGCTCCTCAAGACACAAGGAAGCAAGACTTATATAGGGCTTATGGAGGGCCAGACCCCACCCCCTTTTCAATACCCATCAATTACGATATGTTGCAATTTCAACTGAAAGATAAGTCCTTATTATGAGAAAAATATGGGTGTTATTTCATTGAGCCACTTCACAGATTCGTGTGTATATAGGAATCAATGAAAAACTATGATATATGTTATTACTAATGGGGGGGGGATCTACTGCTGCGAACTAAGGTAAGGAGGACAGGCCACTTTGCTTGAACTGCACCTAGGGTCAATGATCATTGCTATTTTTATGCGGATAGCTCACTTCACATTAATTAGGTTAACAACATATGTCACATTGAATTATGAAAAAACAAAACCTAATAAAAAGAGATAACAATACGACTGAGCCAATGTCATTTAACATTCTCCCTAGTATATCATTTACCTAAACGTACATCTAGTTAGACACACACTATTATTATTACATACATTATTTAGAAGCGGTTTCTAAAATGTACCACAACTACTATATGCCATGGTGCTGATGAAATTAATACGAACCTAATGACTTCACTTGGGAGGTTTCTAACCTTGTCCTAATTCATCTTCTGTACGCTCTTACATATAAAATACTTCATAATCCCTTACAGTTTATCCACAAATGCACCACACACCTGTGCTATAGATGACTGACCTAGAGTTCTCAAAAGCATCAAAGTATCCATTTGAGCGACAACTGCCCTCTTTCTGACATGAAGCATGCATTGCTTTCTGGATTTAGCTCTTTCCTTTTAATGTGTAATTAATATGCTTTAAAGTACAATTTTGTTTCCTGGTGCACAACGTAAAATGTCTCCACAATTCCAGATGTAATCAGTCTAACATGATAATAGCGAAACAGGATAGGACAAACTTCAACAGAAAACACAGCAAGGTCGATAGATGAAAAGCAGAACTCACATAACTAATGTTCATTTGCATTAGTTGGCTTTGTATTTCTTAACTTGCTGTATTGAGTAATTTATCAATGTTAACTTCCCTGGTTTGTGGATTCTCCAGTACATATAAATAATTGTATAAGCACTTTCCAACCTCTTAACTACAGTTTCAGCAAGATAGGTGATTACCAACATTAATACAATTCCATCTCCTGTCTCACTGATAACACGTTTTCCTGGCAAACATAGATTATTTGCGGATTACACAACAAACCAAGAGTGTTTCCAGTGGACTAAAACCCCTTAAGAGTTTTCTTTTGTGGATAGGTATTTAAAGTTTTCAAATGTTAGATTTGTTTAAACTGTATACATTTGTAACTGTATACAACTGGCCCTGGATGGCCTGTCTTCCTGCAGGATTGTCTATGAAAAAATAGTCCTGTTGGTTTGTTTCAGAAATGTTGGACCAGAGTAACAAATATATTATGTGGCATTTGGATGAGATAAGTTGGACTATGCAAGGTTGGAAGCTAGTGTTCAATCTTCCCTTTTATTTAGACATGTATACAATAGTTTTTAATTGTAGTTGCATCCTTAATTTAGAAAAACTGAAGGCTGGCGCATTGGGGCTCGATCCCAGACCCCACCATAACCCCGCAACCCAGTCTCTGGAGTCATTTATCCGGACTTGCCTTCAAAACAGGAGGCATTCTAGGCCAATTCAGCTTTCATCATAAAGGTCAAGACACCGAAAGGGCGTCGTGAACACCTCCTCCTTAGCAACTGCAAGGGGGTGGAGTTCTTAACCCCTTCACTGCGGCGGCTATTGCGCTGTGCTCATGACGGAGCGGTTCCGTCACGGCCCCGCCCGCTCTATTGAACGTTCAGTGCAGGCGTGGAATCCGCGCCGCGCAGGCGTTCCGAGCAGGCTGTAACGGAACTGCTCCGTCATCAGCATAGCGCGACCGCGGCTGATGACAGAGTGGTTCCGTCACCAGCAGGGGAGGGGTTAATGGCCTCGTATTTCTGTAATTCAACAGACAAAAGCTCATAATTAACGCTATAGGAAGATGGGTGGATGGAGAAGTGAAAGAAGAATGGAAGGTTAAAATGAAGGATAGGTGAAAGGGTGGATGGCTGAATAGGTGCATGGGTGAGTGAAAGGATAGGTTGAAAGGTGTAAGGGTGAAAGGATACGTGGGGGAAAGGATACGTGGGTGAAAGGATGAGTGGATGGGCAAAAGGATGAATGGATGGGCGAAAGGATGAGTGGATGGGCGAAGGGGTGAATAGGTGAAAGGATACGCAGATGGGTGAATGAGTGAAAGGAAGGTTGGGTGAAGGGTGGATGGGTGAAAAGATTGATGGAAGGGTGAAGGAATGAATAATGGATGAAAAGATGATTGGATGACAGAACGTGAAAGTGAAATGGTGGGTATCAGCAAGTGGTTAGGAGGTTGAAAGGATGAATGGATGAATGCTTGGATGGAAGAAACAAGGGAGCTCTTCTGGGGAGGGTCGAGCTCACCTTCTTCACATGCTTTTTGTCATCAGAGCTTTGGTTCAAAGTGGGGGCTATTTTTATTTTTGGGGTGCTCCTCAAGAAACAAAGAAGCAAGACTTATATAGGGCTTATGGAGGGCCAGACACCACCCCTTTTTCAATACCCATCAATTACGGTATGTTGCAATTTCAACTGAAAGATAAGTCCTTATTATGAGAAAAATATGGGTGTTATTTCATTGAGCCACTTCACAGATTCGTGTGTATATAGGAATCAATGAAAAACTATGATATATGTTATTACTAATGGGGGGGATCTACTGCTGCGAACTAAGGTAAGGAGGACAGGCCACTTTGCTTGAACTGCACCTAGGGTCAATGATCATTGCTATTTTTATGCGGATAGCTCACTTCACATTAATTAGGCTAACAACATATGTCGCATTGAATTATGAAAAAACAAAACCTAATAAAAAGAGATACCAATACGACAGAGCCAATGTCATTTAACATTCTCCCTAGTATATCATTTACCTAAACGTACATCTAGTTAGACACACACTATTATTATTACATACATTATTTAGAAGCGGTTTCTAAAATGTACCACAACTACTATATGCCATGGTGCTGATGAAATTAATACGAACCTAATGACTTCACTTGGGAGGTTTCTAGCCTTGTCCTAATTCACCTACTGTACGCTCTTACATATAAAATACTTCATAATCCCTTACAGTTATTCCACAAATGCACCACACACCTGTGCTATAGATGACTGACCTAGAGTTCTCAAAAGCCTCAAAAAATCCATTTGAGCGACAACTGCCCTCTTTCTGAAATGAAGCATGCATTGCTTTCTGGATTTAGCTCTTTCCTTTCAATGTGTAATTAATATGCTTTAACGTACAATTTTGTTTCCTGGTGCACAACGTAAAATGTCTCCACAATTCCAGATGTAATCAGTCTAACATGATAATAGCGAAACAGGATAGGACAAACTTCAACAGAAAACACAGCAAGGTCGATAGATGAAAAGCAGAACTCACATAACTAATGTTCATTTGCATTAGTTGGCTTTGTATTTCTTAACTTGCTGTATGAAGTAATTTATCAATGTTAACTTCCCTGGTTTGTGGATTCTCCAATACATATACATAATTGTATAAGCACTTTCCAACCTCTTAACTACAGTTTCAGCAAGATAGGTGATTACCAACATTAATACAATTCCATCTCCTGTCTCACTGATAACACGTTTTCCTGGCAAACATAGATTATTTGCGGATTACACAACAAACCAAGAGTGTTTCCAGTGGACTAAAACCCCTTAAGAGTTTTCTTTTGTGGATAGGTATTTAAAGTTTTCAAATGTTAGATTTGTTTCAACTGTATACATTTGTAACTGTATACAACTGGCCCTGGATGGCCTGTCTTCCTGCAGGATTGTCTATGAAAAAATAGTCCTGTTGGTTTGTTTCAGAAATGTTGGACCAGAGTAACAAATATATTATGTGGCATTTGGATGAGATAAGTTGGACTATGCAAGGTTGGTAGCTAGTGTGCTATGGACTGGAAGCAAGGGTGATAAAACAGAAGAACTATAAAACATGTAAATATTATGCCCTTTAGAAATCAAGGAATGCTATTACAGCCAAAATACACAGAGAAGAGGTTCTGGTTCTATGGAGTTCACCCACAAAAAAGGGTTTAGATTGACTATATGTAAGTCTACTTAGATGCAACTTTATTCATATTTTTTTAAGGGAAGTCACACTTATGGAAAATGTTAATGAATCCACCTCATTGTCTTTTCTTCATGGGAGGGAGTGGTCTTTCAATCAATTTCTCAACAATTCCACCATCACTCCAAACTTGGAGCCTAAATCTGTTGTACGGCCACATGGTGTGATAACTCAAAGCTGCAGTTGAGACGTTCGCTGCCAGCAACTGAGTGGAAACTGCTAAATTCAAAGGTTACAGTTTTGTTACTCTCCCATTTGAAAAGTATTGTAGAGAAACCCATCCCCTTCGCTATGTCCTGCAAGAACAATTTCATGCTGTATCATTCTCACTAATGTATGTTAAACCACCCGTGATCAGGTATGAACTGAATGAATGCTAATCATTAAGATGCTTGATTAGGAATCCTGATCTGCACTTTGTTTTCTGAAAGAGACCTTGACCATTTGACAAGCTAGAGGATGAAATTACAAAAATAATTTTTATAAACAGCCTTGAACCCAACTCACATTGCTCAACCAATCCCCGGCCTACTCATGCAGATCACAAGTCAGAACCAAGCCCATGGCTCATGAGCATCAACTCATCTGCAAAGTATGACATCGAAGTACAGACACAACAAAATCACATAGAAACTGCAGAGGACTCAAGAAAATAAACTATTGATCTCGTAGCTAGACAATCTACCGCATGTATAGAGTGTTCCAAAAACGCAACTAGATATAAAAGTAAAAATTATCTGAAAAAAATGTTTGTGTACTGGTGAAGATCAGTAGTGCACGCTTTAGCTGGTCTCAATAGTTACACTGTTATTTTACTTTGAAGGTTGCAGTATTGGGGGACTAAACTAATCCAAGTGCGTAATGCTCGTCTTCTGGTATCTGGCTGAATATACAAACACGAACTGGTGATTTTCTGAGGAGAGTCCCTCATTTTATTGTTTTTTTATGGCACCAGCTTCACTTTACCACGAAAACAAACATGATTGGGGATAAACAATCCATAATAGGGAGTTTATGAAGGGCAAACCCTTTCCTCCAAGTACACAGTGCCTCACTATTATATATTCATATACTGGGCATATCAGTATTTAAGTTCATATTTCTAATCAATACATATATAGTTAAATATTGTCATTGTTGTATAATTCTTATATATTCAACTTTTCAGGTACTTAATTAGCACTGACAAGGAAGTGTTTTTATTTTAGTATTGCTAAAAAAGTTTACAAACTTTTCAAAACAAATTACATTAAAATGTGGCAGATGATAATGTACACAAAGCTAAACCATGAAAAACAGCTAACGTCTTCTGAAAGTAAACATATAAAGTCACCTACAGAGCAAATGGCAAAAGCATCACTGTGGGGAAAAAGTCAAACCTAACATGTAGAAAGCCAATATGTGGTCATAATAGAAATAACTTGCGCATGACTAGGATAATGAACATATAAGATGCTTCATTAGTAACTCCTGCCTAACCCAAACTGCCTGCAGGATTTACATGAGGTTGCTACTGCAGTAACTTGGAGTTGGAATCCTCCAGCTAACAAGAAACGATATGTTAAAATACATTACGATTAAAATAAAGTAAAACATCAACATTTTAGCCACTGGACTACTACAAGCAAGCATGATTATTTTCACAATGCCATGAAGGCCTTGTGTGCTATGGCTGTAATATGAAAATACGTATTACCTGTGTGGACAGTTGATCAGGACTGAGACCATTGATCCATCTGGTGTAGCGCTCTGTAGAGCCAGCAGGTACCCTAATAATTTGGCATCCGATAATCTGAAATTGTAAAAAATAAAGTAAGTGAAGTACTGTGGACTGCTCTACACAAAAAATAGCTATTAGTATCTCCATGTCCTGGACATTATGATCCTTATAAAATCAGCAAAAACCCCACAAATAAGAAATCTTCACTAAACATGTTTTCACTAGTTGTATTGTTTAAGGGTGATTTTATTTTTTATGCCTTACCAACATTATATTTTGTAAATACAATGCAACTTACTAACCACAAATTCCACTAATTTTCTTAAAAAGACTAATATACGCTATTATTATAAAAAAAATTTACAAGTCTAGCTCCACCCACGTCTACAGAAAATCTTTAGGAGTAAGAATTATCTATAAATGTTCATTAAAAAGAAGCAACTAAGTCGAGGAGGGAGAGAAGGAGGAATAGGAAGCCCTGACTGTACGAATTCCTTTTGTAGCCTCTTAAAATTATGAAATTTCTTAGAAGTCTCAAAAATTCCTCCGTTACATTGTGAAATTTCAATCGTTTGTATTGCGGTTGAAATGTAAGTTCTCTCTCAAAGCAAAAGTGGATAGAATCGCTGGTAACTACAAAAATATGTTTAATTTGTTCTTCCAATTAGACAAAATTACTTTTTTTTCACCCATCACTGTCCTTCTACTTCAAGCTCCTTTAATTGAAGTAGGCAAACTGTCTTGAGTAAGATCACAGAACATAACAGCAGCACACACTAGGGCAACCATAGAACAGGAGTAGCATATCACAGTTTTGGGTGTTAGACTGCCAGCATTTATTATCATCAGTAAAGTCTACTTACAAGTCACTGTAATATGCATGGCATAAAGTACCCCATGCTACGTATTTAAAAAATATATATCTTTATTGATTTTAATCATAATCCAGCAGGTATGGCAATACATCCCTCCAACATGGGATCACAGAGATGCAATAATTCGAGCCAAAGAAGAGCAGGCCTGAAACAACCAATTTGTCAGCTGGCTAGGATTGGCATGTCTAAATTAATATAATTTAGAATCATTACAACAGTGTATGACAAAAAAAGAAAAAACCCTTACCCAGCATCAATAACATCCCCATCATCAATCAATCAGGGGAATTGTAAGCGCGCTACTCGCCCGTGAGGGTCTCAAGGAGCTGGGAAAGGAGCGGTGTAACTGCAGCTCCGATCAGTCGAAGAGCCAGGTCTTGAGTGTTTTCCTGAAGATGTTCAGGGAGGGGACGCGTCTGATGTTGGTCAGGAGCTCATTCCAGGACTTGGCTGCGATGTAGGAGAAGGCTCTTCCACATGTTCTGGCTATGCAGAAGCGCTGGATTTCGTCGAGGGCGAGGTTGGCGGATTGGAGGTTTCTCTTGGGTAGGTGAAAGATGATCCTCTCGTTGAGGTATTGGGGTCCGGTGTTGTGGAGGCATTTGTAGGCTTGGGTAAGCAGCTTGAAAGTAACTCTCTTCTCAGCGGGGAGCCAGCGGATGTTTCGTAGGTGTTGGGTGATGTGTTCATGTCGGGGGATGTCGAGGATGAGTCTGGCTGCAGTGGGAGGGACGTGCAGCTGGGAGGGGGAGCAGGGACCGGCAGGGGGGAGGGGCCTCATGAGCAACAGAGGCGGGGGTAAACGGGCAAGGGACAAACAAAACTAACGAGGCACAATAAACTGAAGTAGGCACAATCACAGAAACGTAAACAGAAAAACAGGACCAGAACAGCAGGAGAACGGGCACAATACCAAGCTTGGGCAGTCTCGAACACCTTCTCCTCCATCATTGTTCGTCTCTATACTGGCGACTCAGAAAAAAGTCCATACAGTGGGTTTCGGCGCAATCAGCATCCAATAAGCGGAGGCCACACCAGGCGTCACACCACCCAATTACTGCTCCAGCGGCAAGGGGGGTCAGGCGTAGCTACATGCATACCGTACCACACACTCTCTTCATTGAGGGCATCACTACCACTTGCAGAGTAAACCATATGAAACCACTCAACCCAGGGGGGCCCAGGTGTCTGATCCAACTCCAAGAAACTGGCAACCACCTCCCCCTAGAGATCAACTAGTGGCAGAATGTATATCCCCCTTTAATACTCAGCGCAGCACGCTTCCTTCTCAGCCAACGCCCAGGCTCGCACAAAAGCCAGCCATATGCTATGAGAAGGGCCATGTCCAAGAATCGGTCGCCCACTTTCTTTCCACGACTCCTTATATTATATAGCCCCAAGAGGCAAATGTCAACTGTATGCAGCTGGTTGCGGTTTAATGTTCACTCCAGGTCTGTCACGACTTGCAACCAGAAGCGCGTTATAATTGGACAGCCCTAAAACATGTGTAAAAAGTCTGCATCAACCTGAGTTTATATAGGACATTGCAAGTCCATGGCTTGCAACATGACATTAAGCGTATGTGGAGTAAGATGGGTGCAGTTTAAATAGCTGAATTGTGTGTATTTGAAACTAGTATTGGGATCAGAGGAGTGAGTGCGCAGCAGGATTCGGGGCCATTCCTTATCACAAAAGGGTCAGTTGATATGGGGTTCATCTGCCCTCCTCCCAACAGCAGACTTGTACAACCAAGAAACTAAGTGCCTACCCCCGCCAACTGTCAAGCGAGCCTGCAGGAGCTGATGCACTGGGAGCTTCTGGCCAAATACCCCATACATATGGGCAATGGCTCGAGTGAGCGCGCCATACATCAGGGATTGAGTGCCAGGAAGTTCGTTCTCGATCACCAGTGCCTCCAATGACCAGAAGAAGCCCTCTGCGTTTCGGTTTGGAGAGCCCAGGTTATGAGCCCCAGGTTGCGCTTTTCTTATCAATCAATAAATCATTTGTGAAGTGCAGCACTATCACCCCTAGGGGTGTCTAGGCGCTAATGATGCTGCATCTGCGTCAAAAAGCCAGGTCTTGAGTTGCTTTATGAAGACTGCCAGACAGGGTGCTGTTCGGAGGTGTAGCAGGAGGTCCTTTCAGGCTTTGACAGCGATGTAGGAGAATGCGCAGCTCCCACTGCAGGTGCGATGGATGCAAGGGACAAGTACGAGAATGAGTGAGGTGGATCACAGCTGTTTAAAGGGAAGATGGAAGTTCAGCCGGTGGTTGATGTAGGAAGGTCCTTGATTGTGGAGGGCTTTGTAGGCGTGTGCGAGCATCTTGAATTGACATCTTTACTGGACAGGGAGTCAATGGACATTTCTGAGGTGAGGAGAGATGTGGATCAGCTTGGGGAGTGCAGGATGAGCCTGGCTGCTGTGTTCTGTATTGTCTGGAGTCTTCTGATGAGCAGGGTGGAGATACCAGTGTAGAGTGTGTTGCTGTAGTCGAGGCGCCTGGTTATGAAGGCTTGTGCGACGATGTTTCTGGTGTTTACTGGGATCCATCTTAAAATTTTGTGAAGCATGCAGAGGGCGAGGAAGCAGGAAGAGGCGACTGTAGTGAATTGTCAGTTGGCTGTCCAGGATTATGCCAAGATTGCGAGCATGGTCAATTGGTGTGGGTCCGAGTTCTTCAGCCACCAGCTGTGGTCCCTGGCAGAGGCTTTCAATCCTAAGATCAGTACCTCAGTTTTGTCAGAGTTCAGTTTGAGGCAGCTGTTTCTCATCCAGTCGGCTACATCGTTCATGGCGTTGCAGAGGTTGGTTTTGGTGTTAGGTCCTTGGTGAGCAAGACAAGGAGCTGAGTGTTGTTGGCAGAGGAGATGATGTGAAGTCCATGAGATCTGATGATGTCCCTGAGGGGAGACATGTAGATGTTGAACAGAGTGGGGCAGAGGGAAGATCTTTGGGGCAAGCCTAATATGATGTCTTTTGGGAGAAGAGGTGAAAGGAGTTAGACGAATGCTCTGGGTACGTCCTGAGAGGAATGAGATGGACGACTTCAGGGCATGTTGTTGAATCCCTATGTCTTGGAGTCTGTTGATGAGGATGTGATGGGCGATGGTGTAGAATGCTGCAGACAGGTCGAGGAGAATCAAAGCCACTGTTTCTCCTTGATCCAGTAGGGTTCTGATGTCATCAGTTGCAGCAATGAGTGTGGTCTTGTCGCCATGGTAGGCCCAGAAACCTGATTGTGATGCGTCGAGTAGGTGGTTTTGTTCTAGGTAGGCAGTGAGCTGTTGGTTATTTTTTGGGGGGATTTCTTTATTAATTTATATCTCCAACTCAGTAATTGAAGCGTAAATACAATCATACAACTTGTCCTCCTTAGCCGAGGTGGTGTGCGTTACCGCCACAGTACAAGTCAAAGTCTAGATCAATGGTTATATTCGTGGAGATTCCTCAATCATCGATATTCTCAGCATCATTTTGTGTATTTTAACAAAATTCAACAGTAATAAACTACCCCCCCCCACCTCCCCTCCAACCCCCCTGCCACCCCCTCCCGATACCCTTCCCCCCTGCTGCCGGGTCTCTATAACTAAGGCCTAAGCCCCATAATCCTTATGTTGGGTCTCCATGAGTCTCTCCCTCTTGTCTTGGGGTCTCCCTCTGCCCAGTAGGCGTTGCTCCTGAACTATCCGGTGTAGACTGAGAGGCCGCCCCGCCAGCTCCTGAATCATTACTCCCCAAGCCAGTAGGACCTCGGGTACTTTGGCATCCCTCCTGGTGTTCCGCATGTGTCCCTCCTCCGCCAGTGCCCACTCCCGCAGATCAGCCCACAATTTTACTACTAATGGCCCTTGCTGGGATAACCAATGGACCGCAATACGCCACTTGGTTACAACCACGCCCAAGATCAGGAATCGCCTGCTTATTTTTCGCTTAGGATCCGGCAGAATCAAGCCCAGGAGACAGGCATGCGGGTCCAGGGCTACCGTCCACCCTGTTACCCTAGTCAGCTCCTCAAGGACAGCCACCCAATACGTCTGGATCGCTGGGCACGCCCATACCATATGTAGAAAATCCGCCTGAGCACTGCGACACCTAGGGCAGTGTGGATTCCAAGTGGCATCAATGGCCTGGAGTCTCATGGGTGAGAGATAAGTCATGTGTATGATATTATAGTGGATTTGCTTGAAGAGATTACTTACAGACACCTTCCGTACACTCTCGTGTATTTTTTCCCAATCTCATGCTGTGACCTCCTGCGGACACACCTGCTGCCATCTATGTTCTATCTTTAGGGGGCCGACCTTTTTATCTTCCCTCAGTGCCCTGTAAAGGTGAGTTACAAACTTCCGACCCCCTGCCATCGCAATCATGTTGACCAAGGTTCGGGTGTGCATCGGAGCCTCCGGAAACAATGGCCATATTTGCCGTGCTGTTGCTGCTATTTTGGCGTATTGCTGAAATTGTCCTGGTCCCAATTCAAAGGTGGTCACCGCCTCCTGATATGTGATGAATTGATCGTCCGGATAAAGGTCGAACAGCATCAGGAATCCCCCCTCCTTCCATTTATCTGTGGACATGACCTGGTCTATTTGGGCAAAGGGTGGCATCAGTCAGAAATCTAATTCTGGGGTAAACAGCCTATCTCGGATTAGTCGCCGTACCACCCGGTTCCATACCAAAGCCACCAGCCGCACCATTGGAGGACTGCATTCTCATTGCCCCCCTACACGCCACAGAAGCACTCCTAGCTGTCGGTCCCCATATGTACCCGCCAGTAGGGACCTCTCCCAAGATGGGTCTGTGTCTAACCATACAATAGCATGTTGCAATTGTGACGCATAATAGTAGAGTCCCAAATCCGGGATCTCTAAACCCCCTTTGCCCCAGCTACGCTTCATCACCTCTAGACTCACCCTACATCGCTTCCCATTCCACAGTAGGAGGACCAGCAGTGCATCCAATTCCCGGAATACCCGGTGCGGAATCTCATAGAACGAACTTTGCATTGTGTACAGACATCGAGGCAGGACCACCATTTTTATTAAGGCAATCTTCTCCATCAGAGAGAGTTTAAACGTGTTCCAGAAAGCTATACTGCCCTGCAGTCCCAGGATTATCCTCCCCATGTTATACTGGTAAAAAACTGTCGGAGTCCTAGCAATCCATAACCCCAGAAACCGAAACGTTTCTCCTACCGATGGAAGCCTCATCTCCGGGCGTTGGACGCCCCCCAGTCCTTCTCCGATCGTACTGCGTAAAGCTGTGATTTCGATTTAACGGAAAGCCCAGAGGCGGCCACAAACTGCAGCAAGGCAGCCAGCAGAGTTGGCAATGACTGTGTCGGCCAATTCAAAAAGATCAACGCGTCGTCGGCGTACATGGATACGACATGCTCCACATTCCCAACCAGTATGCCCTGTCCCTCAAGCACCCCACGGAGATGAGAAGCCAAAGGCTTCATTGCCAGGGCAAAGAGCAAGGGGGGAAGTGGGCACACTTGTCAGGTTCTCCTTGTTATAGGTATTATGTCCGATACATAACGTCCCGTGCGAACCCTGGCCATCGGTTGAGCATAGAGCAGTTTTATCCAATTTACGAATCATTCTCCTAACCCCATTTTTAAAAGCACTCGCCATAGATAGGCCCATCTGATCGAGTCGAACGCTTGTTCGATATCAAGAAACAATAAGGTGTTCTGCTGGGTCTGTCCCTCCAGTGATTGCATAACATGGGCGAGGCGGCGGATATTCGCAGCGTATTCCTGCCCGGAATAAACCCAGACTGGTCATCATGGACCAGCCGCGGAAGGTAGGGAGGAGCCTACACGCCAGAACCTGGCTGATAATTTTAAGATCCACATTTAGCATTGAAATTGGCTTATAAGAGCTGGGAAGAAGGGGATCCTTCCCCGGCTTGGGGATCATCACTATCAGTGCCTCCCGCATGGAGTCTGGGAGCAGACCTCGCTCAAGGGCCTCCTCTGTAATTTCAAGGAGTTTCGGGATTAGGACCCCACCATACTCCTTATAAAGTTCGGCGGGTATACCTTCCATCCCGGGGGATTTAGCTGTCTTTAAGTGGGAGATCGCTGCCTGGATTTCCTCCCCCCTAAGGGGGGAGGAAATCCTGACTGTCCTGACTGTCCCTGTCTATGCAAGGCAGTTGCACCTCATCAAGATAGGCCTCCACTACCTCAAGGGCCATGAGGGGCTGGAGCTCGGAATATATTTTACATAAATGGGTCTGAAATATGGCGTTAATCTCATGCTGGGAATAGACCATCTGGCCCAGCTCATTCTCAAGCACCAGAATCTGGTGGGGTTGAGTTTCCGCCCGAATCAGGCGTGCTAATAACCGCCCTGCTTTGTCGCCCTCCGTGTACCATCGCCGCCTGCTGGCCGTTCCGTTAAATTTGCCAAGCGAGTCCCATGTGTCCCCTAGTTTCTGGCGCACAACAGCCCACTCCGGCAGCCCCTCCTTATTCGTGGGAAGTTCCGTCTCCAGCGCCACCAAGCGTTTCTCATACCGCCGGAGATCTCGCTCCAACAGCTTTTTCACCCCCACCTCCGTGGACTTACAAATCCCTTGTATCACGTGAGCTGTCGGTTGATGGTCTTCTCGAGTACTTTGGATGGGTATGGAAGCCGGGAGATTGGCCAGTAGTTTTTGAGGTCACAGGGATTGGCTGAGGGCTTCTTTAGGAGGAAACATATCTGTGTGCTTCCATCTGCCTGAGAAGGATGCTGTGGAGATAGCAGCATTGAGGATGTTGGTAAATTCAGGGCTGATTACGTTGGATCCAAGGTTCAAGGGAACGGTGGGTGCAGGGCTTGGTGGGTGCCCTGGATTGGATGGAGGACATGAAGGTCATGATGGTCTGGACGTCGAGTGGGGACCAGTAGTTATGTCTGAGCTGGGGGTTCGATGGTTGAATCAGTTTGTCGAAGCTGAGTGAGGTGGTTTGGGGGTATCCAACCAGTCTCAGACAGAGGGTGGATCATTGAAAAACAAAGTGTGGTTGCCTGCTCAGAGGAACAAGAGCATGTAGCGACACCCACCTCTCTCAGTTCTCTCTTAACTCTAGGAAGAACGCCTTTTGTTGCCGAACCCTCATCATACAGTCCGGACAGATAGCGACCTCAATATTTTCCAGCTTGAAAAATCTGTTTTCACAGGCTTTTTGCAGAATAAAGTACCTGTCCCGGAAATACAGCAGGCGGGCAACCACCAGGAAGGGTAGGGTGTTGGGTGGGACACCTCAGCTCGCAGCTGCATTGAAGGTACCCTAAACTCCCACCCTGTGGCACAGAACTGCAAGAGGCCCCTAAAGTCTACCACGGTGGACAGTCAGGTCTCGAGGAAAACCACCATGTTGGGCCCCTCCGTATTCTCAGGGAGCCCTATAATTCTACTGTTGTTTTGCCACCTACACCCCTCCACATTCTCCACTCATTTATCCAGCAAGTCTATGCGCTGGGTAAGGGCCGTCACCGTGTCCTGCAGACCCAGAACCGTGGCCTCCATATCCCGAAGAGCCTCGGAGTTTCGCTTCACCTTGTCTGCAAGTTTGCAGTGGTCATCCTGGAGGATTCCTAAGACCTTATCAATGTTGCTTTCCAGCACCTCACGTGTTGCAGTCCTTGCATTAAAATGTAACCACAGAGGCCGGCGGAACCGCCCCCTGCGTGGCCTCAACAGAGTTGAGATGTAATCCCAGAACTGTCTCCCTGGTTCTTTTGTGGCCCATGTTGCTCAGGCACAGCTCACCCCCGCCATCACTCGCAAATTTCGGGGATGCAAGGTCAATTTCTCAAGGATCGAGGGGCTCTGCAGGCGGACTAAGGCATCCAGATGGTGACGTGTGGGGCTCTGCCATTCTCAATCCAACCTCACTCAGTCACAAGCTACCCCATGTGGCGTGCCCCACTATGCAGAGGAAACTCTCTACCACCTCTGCCTCTACCACCACTCTGCAGTAGAGATAGCTCTGCCCGAGCTAGCAAAGAGGAAATACAAAGTGGGGAGCATGGGGCAACAAATCTTTTGCATCAGATGCCCTCTGATCTCTACTCAGCCCCCCGGCCGCAAGCCGCACTGGCACTGCTTTCACCCAGGCTAAACACCCCAGCCTAGTCGCCTTCCCCACCTACCCCACCGAGTCTCAGGGGTATAGGGCAGCAAAGCCGGTTCGCCATGCCTTGGGCCCTGCCAGGGTACGAACACAACCAGCTGCCTCTGTGGCCTCTGCAGATGCTCACCTAGGCCTCAGCAGGGTCCCATTCCGGGCCCCAAGGAAAGGTCACCATGCTGCAGGTTCCATCTTCCCCAGCGCAGATGCTGTCTGGCCGTTTACTGCCCTCCTTTCCTGTTGGCCACCATCTTGGGCACTGCTCCGGTGCTCAAGTCCGTCTCGCCCTACCGCCACACCGGGCGCCGGTCTCGTCCATCATCCACACTAGACCCTATGAAGCGATACGCCCTTCCTCCGCCACCCTCGGCCCCCAAGCTACTGGCTCTGGGATGGGGGGTCCTGTTCCGGTGAGCCCTAGGCCCCGATCCCACCAGGGAGAAAGGGCTGGTCCGTGAAGCTCTGCTACTGTGTGGTCATCTAGGTTGGTGGCTAGCCACATCCTCCACCCCATGCTACGTATTACAAGGAAATCATAAAGGAGTCCTGAGACCATGCAGAGGTATGAGACCTGATACTAAAGGCCTACTTTCCGTATTAAGTTATTGAGCACCAAATCAACATGCAATATTCATTTATGATATATTTAGAATGTATTTATTTATTCTTTCTAATGCATTGTTAGCTTTGTCAAACCCTATTATTAACCCTTCCTCTCCTACTCATTTTTATGAAAAAGATACTATAGTTGTAAAAACGTGGAATAATCAAATATGCCAATATGGAGTAGATCAGTTGCGAAATGTGTTTTATACAGTTTAATGGTGAGTAACTTTTAAAGCAGTTGTATTTGGGAATGTTTCAAATGCTCATATTCCCTTTCACTGTAAAACATTTATTGTGATTTGGCCATGTAACGTATGCTTTTTCACACTGTCTATGGCATCTGGCAGCAGACACTGTGATGTCACAACTTAATTCTAGTTGATTTGCTATGTTTTTTTCTTATTGCAGGTGACCAGTGTTCTCACAACTCGACTCCAATAAGAAAATTAGAAAAAGGTTTTCATACAGTTAATCATAGGCTTCCATTCAATGTAAGCAGAACAACATGCATAGGGTCCGTCTGGAGAAAAGACTTAGAACCACTAAGGTCTAGTAAAATACATTAATGAAAAAATTAATCTAAGTTCGGGATTTGTGGGAAACTTGATTTGTTTCTACAGTAAATGAATGAAACGGAAACTCCTTTTGTTTTTTAACATATCATTGTTAAGTGTGTTATAATTCATAATCAGAAAGGTATCTAGATCAGAGTTTAACCTTATTATTTCCCAGTTAATAACTACAACCCTACACATAGGGATACATTTAAACACACCAAGTATAAACGATATTTCATTAAAAAAACATTCATTTGAGTAGATATGCAGATGTAATTTAAAGTATCATCTCAGCCTTACATTTCAACGTGAACACCGTCCAGTGAAAATTGAAATGGCACCATGAGACTTATAATATACACATTATCATTGCAATTGTTGAATATACATTCAGACTGTCCATTAAAATCCAGATGCTCCACTACCCCAGAACGTTGAAAGTGTGCAAAGCTTTTTCGTTGTTTTAAATTACCAATAAAAGAACATTATATAGTACACCATAATATATAAACCAACATTACAGTAAGGAATAGAGAGGAATTGGGGATCAGAAAACCAGACAGGTTCCAAATCCCAGAGAAACAATCTCCTCCCAGCTGCTCTTGAGAGAATGTCTGTCACAGTCCAATCAAATTCTGACAACAAGAAGCATCGTTATCTGTTTCTGAATAGTTTAATAGTTGAACCACATCCAAATATTTTTATATTTTTGTTGCAGAATCCATTCTAGCAGCACAAATAACACATAAATTGGCTCCAAAAACGCGCACATAGCCTATTTTTTAGAAACCATTATTCAGGAGAAACAGTGATTCATACTGAGACAAATTATATTCTCCCTGTGGAACATTCTGAAACCCGTTCTGGGAGACATTTATTAGATGTAAAAGTCAGTACTGGCAAAACTATGCTGCTGCTGGACAATCAGGAGGAAGGAGTGGAAGATATCTACTAACAGGTGTTGTGAATCGTTGGTATGATGGAAAGACGTGAACAAATCTTTCAAATTTATGGTCCAAATGTAAGTACAGTATGTGTCCAATAAACTTTGGCCATCATTAAAAGATTTGTGGATGAGATATTCTGTGATTAAAACCCCATGCACTTACAAGTGCCATATGCTATAATGCACGTGTAATATAGCAAACTAAAAATCCGCCAAGTCTGACAGAGTATACTGTCAGCCAAAACTTTAAATATGGCCCTCCTGTACTTAAAGAGGAAGGAGACTTGATTTAAGAAATTCTGTGAAGATACAGTTTCACTTACCAAAATAATGAAGAAAACTCCCAAAGTGGTTTGCATCTAAGTGCGAGAAAGAAAACTAGGAGTAAATGTAAAGCCTCATGTCTAATGGCATTCAATAGGTATTTGGGGAAAGCACACAACTGGTAAAGAGAAAGTGGAAATCACCCAGAATGCTCAGAACCCAAGCCTGATTCCAGCACCTCCAAGGTAACTCTGAAGAATCAAGAAACACCACCAAAGTTGGAAACTAAACAAACATTTTCTAGGGGAACCACAGACCAAACAACATATTTTTAGTCCATTCTCCACTACTGAAGATAACCTGACTTAGAAATGTGTTGTGCTTCATGACTGGAAGAAATGCCTACTGTCACAACAAACTTTGCTTCAGTAGTGGAATGGAGTACAAAGACTAGGAGTCTAACGGGAACAATAGATAAAATTGGGCTGACTAAACCAACACCAATATCCTTGCTGACTTTTTGGCTCAGATACAGCTAATGCAGCTCCAACAGTATGCAGCATAACACTGGAAAACAGACGGGGTACAGCTGCAGGCCATCACTACTGATTTAGGGTGTAACTGAAATTGACTGTTGGACCATGCCTTCCAGATTTAAGGTTTACAGAGGAGGGAGACCAGAAATCTGTTTCATGGGAGATTGTAGGCTCTGCCTCACATTTCCCTCCATAAAGGAACAAGCATTGGCATAGCCAATAGGTCTCGCCTTTGGGACCTCAAAAGTGTTTAGCCACAGCTAGTGGCTTTGTTAATGTCTTTAAGCTATTCAATCACTCCATCTTGCAGCGATGAATCAGTCTAAGCAAGGCTATGTTCAGGAGACAGAGAACAGAAAACTACTTCACAGAGCTGTGATAAGCGATTTATGCTTGTCGAATACAACATCTGAGGAATACACATAGGTAAAATACTGGCAGATGCAGGAAAAAAACACGTCATGGCGTTGTTAAAGAGAGGTTTATACTATTTGGAGGAAATTATCCACTCCCAAAATAAATTATGCAAAGTGTCACTTTATATCGCAGTGCTGAATAGAGCACTTTATATCTTGGTGCTAAAGCTGTTTATGTTGCTCCCTTAGAGATCAATGTCCATCACATTGTTAAAATAACGCTGTGTGTGGGTGGTGAACTAGAATGGACAACCCCTTAAGAGGTTTATGTTGTTGAGAGTTGAAAGAACTTTCTACAGCGGAATAAATTAAATTACCACTTGGGGACGATACAACATAGATGTCATATCATGCTCGAAGCGGTTTAAAGTGCTTTGTGGGGAGGGGTTACTCACTCGCAGCACAAATCATAGTACAACCAAGACAGAAGATTGGCAGATAACAGAAAGGCACTCAATATCGTGGCAGTGAAGCAGTTTATGCAGTGGAGTGGAGAGAGTTTACCCACATAATTTATAGTAACATCCCTACAGTGTCCTTGGCAGATAATAGAAAGGCCCTCTATATAGCGGCCATGAAGCGGTTTATACGGCTCTGTTGAGAGAGTCAACCCACATAAATCATAGTACAATCCCGACAGTGGCTCGAGCAGATACAAACAAGCAAAAGCGAAAGTACAGCGCGTTGTGTGTAACCTGACCCATAAGGAATGCAGCTGCCACCCTGTGCGCCGCTGCTCGCTCCCGAGAGCAAAACGCTGTGGGAGTGAACATTAACAAAAGAAGGTGGGACATGCACCAGCCTTTAGCCATTTGCGTGCTAGTGAAAGACACGCGCAAAAGCGAATCCTCTGTGTGGGAGGAGTCAGACCCACACAGAGTAGTTTAGAGTACTTACAATAAGCCTCGCAGAGCATCGCATGCGCGCTGGCTCAGGCTCGACTTAAAAAGGCTGACTGACATGACAATCCAGCTTTTTACATTATAGAATAAAGTCTTTTACCAAGATAACGTCTGCTTACAGTACTTTCCCTGCTCAGGCACATCCCAAATTCATGCCTGAGTTTGCAGCTAACTTGCTTCACTTCCCCCAGCTTAGATTCACCGTGAACCACTTTTCAGAAGCCAGTGAGTTTACATGAATATGTGCTTGCTTGGAATGTGATGCATTTCTGATTTACACAAAAATGTTGCATGAACCTTATGCAACAGGTGAGTCACTCTGCCTCCTGAGAGGCTCTGTGAATACCTACACCATAACCATAATTGTAATACCAGAGAGCTGACCCAAACAAGAGTTGGGTACATACATGCTCTATCTCATGCTGCAAACATAACACATGTTTTTTCTACGATATATTGTTTTTATTACCTACAGCAAATACAATTTTTTTTTATATATGAATGACATTTAAGCAAGTACATCAACACCATCAATTCTGGTTCAAGTGTGTAAGGTAATTTATGATATTATGAGAACGAAAATTTATTTCTGTATGGTAAACGTTTTTGAAGAGTCTAGTATTATAATGTGGGATGGTCCCTATGAATAGCAGGTTGATGTTGGATTTTCTTCTGGCAATAGCATTCTTACAAATGATATTAAGTTGGAAGGATACATCAAAAATCTCTTACAAGACGTGAAATGAGTTATGCTACAGTCATGAAATAGATGGTAAAACGTCGAAGACATCCGTTATGAGACTCACACATTGGTCTCCGTTAGTCTCATATTTATGCACAGAGGGACACATTCCTGTACAAAATGTTAACGATGGAGATTTGGAAACTCCTTGAATGCCTATAGAAGTTTTGTATTAGTTATTTAATTATATTTTATATAGTTATTTATTTCTTCTAATAAGTACAATGTTGCCTGGGAAATTATAGTTACAAATAATTTACTGATGAACCCTGTTCATCCTTTCCCTCTTCTATGTTTCTTTTTCTCCTCTTAGTTATAAAAGATAAAAATAAAAGATAAAAATACTTATAGACAGGATGAATGTTACTTGTATATTTTTTTGTACAATGGATGTCTAATATTGAAATGAAATTACTCAATAAAGCTTTCAAATATAAAAAAAAGAAAACAATACCCAACAGATGACGATGAATTAAGACCAGATAATTAAGGCAGGATTTGGAAGAACATTCATGGATAGCTTAACTCAGGTAAGCTAGTGACAAAAGAAAAAACAATTATATGGGATGACTGCATTCAGCTACACATGAGGAGCAGAATTTGACACGGTTATGAGCCAGGGCCACTTCTCTGGCTTAAATATTGCTTGTCTGTTATCCTTTCTAGTAGTGTGGTTATTTCTAACGCAGCTAAAGTAACTGTCTTCAGATGCATCATGACAACATAACAAGTATATCGTCTGGGTGAGAAGCTTCGAGTCAATTCTGTTAGTTTAATGACAAGCTAAAGCTCCAGAGGGTAGATATGTAATCATAACCAGGCACTCTTTAAAACATAAATCTGCATTAGGATGCATACGTAACTGCCCAGATAACCAAAAAAGCATTATGTAATGGCCTATTTACAATATATTCTGCATGAAATGTAATCCATCCAATCTTCTGTGACAACGTATGATGCAAATATTGTGCCCCTTCGTAGTCAGCGGACAACTGTGCCTATCTGGAGATCAAGAGGGAACATTTCTTGTACAATGTTGAGAGTAACGGGACTCAATTGGTGGGAAGGAGATGTGTTGTTTGCACAGTTAGAGAAAGATGGTTCTCTTTTTTGTTTAAATCTCTTTATTGGTATTTTTCTTTTTAACATGGCTATCATCACAAGTCAGTACAAAAATAGTTAGCTGAACAGAAATATAAATCTCATTTCCAGAATAGCATTATCTAGCATGGCAATATAAAGTCAACACTAATGTGCCATTCATCTTTATAAACATTTATAACGTGCATGTGCTTATGTTTTAGCACCTCTGCGTGCTATTGCCCCGCTGTTTAGCTTGATCATTTATATATTGGTTGTATTGCTATCCGCTTCTTACTCTGAACACTTCTTATCTGGGCAGTTATGACAGAATCAGGCGTGTGTGCCACATACATGTAAATCTGTAGCATACCAGCCTATTTGTCAATTCATTACATTAGAGGAACAAGGTTTTAAATGATGGTAGTGCGCACTTAATAGTCATTAGTAATTACCAATAAGTCTCATTTAAAAAAAATACAACACTGACTTAAACATAAAACATAGAAAGAACTTCCGCTATTCAGTAAACACAAACAATATCAATTAAGTATGATTGTGTAAAAAGGTGTATTGTCAGTACATTTCCACACAGCCATGTATCTGATGGGCAGCTGAAATAGTGTGCACGCCAGGGCTCGATAACTTGCCAACAAAGAGAACTGTTGTGCCTGAGACCATGTGTGGTATAGGCATCTCTTCATGGCGGACACAGGGGGTAGGGGGGCGACATATACCCACTCTGCAGACTTTGAGACATGTCAAATCCACTTAACTGGGAGACAGGGGGGTTGAAGGATTTATCCCTGAGTAACTGCTGGGGCAGTATCAACTGTGCTGGAGTTACCGGCCTGTAAGGCAGTGAGCAATGTTTCCCAGCTCTGCACAATGGGAAATTTACGAAGCCCCACCGTCTCCTCTCTATGTAGTGCCGTGCTTTCCGCCTGTGCCCAATGGACGTAGGGATTGCAGTGATGTCACGAAGATACAGTAACAAATAATCCGCTTAAAGGAAAACGGCGTGCAGCCCATCTCCCAACGGTATCACCCATTCCTCGCCATCTCTCCGGAGCAACTAGAGAAGGATGGTTCTCTTGCTAATTCTTGGTATATTAAGTGATTTTTTTATGCAGGGAAAAAATACTCTGTGTATTGGGCTACTCAAAGAGTGAATTACTTGACTTTAGAAAACAAAAGAACTATGGCTTATCTCCCACTATTCTGACAATGCAAGTGCAAGTGAACTGTCTTATTTTACAAAAAATCTCAATAAATCAGAAATTGTGTGCTGAGTTAGCAACTGAGGTACATAAAACACACAAAAGGTGATGAGAGGCTGCTTGCATCGAGTACGACCACTGGCAATAGCTCGGGGTAGCACTCTAACCCACTGTTCATTTGCTCATTATGCTACCTCAGTTTGGACCTAGGCATATGCAAATCAGACTTCCCCTTGCTCCTCATCGGTACAGTCCAGCCCGAACTGCCAAGACAGGTGCTCCCTGAACCGGAACGCAAGCAACCCAGGATCGGTTTCACCCTAGTTATGGGCTCATCGCCGGGTAAAGCTTGGTTCAAGTGACACAGGGAGCATGGAATCCTGGAGAGCTAAGAGTTTATTTTGTTTTCACTGTCCTACAATGTCCCTTGCTTTTCTTCTCCCAAGGACTCCTGTCTTCTAATTCTGTGGATGCGAAAGGGATTTATTGTAACCAATCCACTATCTGTTGGCACAGGAAAAGCCATTCCCTAAAAAGGTGAATACCAGTCCCAAACACTCTGTTCTTGGGAAGGTAAGGGATCAGGTCAACAACTAGGGGAATTTGTGCTGGGTCTGTAACAATGTAATCTTTGTGATAAGTACTGGCTATGACACCAATTGCTGAACCTGTAGGAAGGCTGGAGACCAATATTGTATGTAAACAGCCAATATTAACTAGTTCTTGAACTTTCCTCCTATCTATACGCGTTTTCTGAGCATAGGTATGACCATGAATTTACAGCTGTCCAAAAATGACTACCGCAAAACCTGCATTAGTTCTGGACAAGTTTTAGTGGGCCATATCCTTGCAATATGGCCCCACTTTCCACATTCAAAACATTGTGTGTCCTGTTGGGGAATGACCCTGTTCTCTATGAATTGTTCTTTTGAAATCTTCTCTCTCATCTCCTCGTTGATGACAGTACTGGTTCCCAGCCATGTATCCACCAGATCTTTGGATCAAACCTGGATTCTCATTCTCTTCGAGTTTGAGATCAGAGAAAGCTTATATACAGGTCTCTTCACCATACTGCAAGCTTTCCAAAATAGTTTTCTTTATTTCTTCATTTGGTGTCGCCCCGCCAGGATTGGCTATGGAGTATGTCGCCTGAATTCCCTTAGTCAACAAGGTGGCAATGTGACACACGTTCAACCACTGTGAAAAATAACTGGGATATTGTATGTGTAGGTTGGTAGTCTGTATCACTCTGTTCTTCCTGTGATCGAAAACTAGAGAATGGATACCAAACCAAGCACAAGTGCATCCTTGAGCAAAGTTCTACTTTCATACCAAGTATAATGTAATTCAGTTCGGACATGTTTTCTGTACTCAAGAACAATTAATCCTTTGGGAGTTAAAAGGGAAAGGTCACTTTTTCGATCCCTTACTTATTCCCGTTTTGAAAGATCTGATCAAAGCTTGCCATGATGAACCCAATCTGATTAACTATTTCTTTGGAAAATTCTGTACAGATTCACAAATGGTGCCAAGGTTGCTAAGAAAACAAAAAATACCTTTTCAATGGAAACTCTCATTGAAGAGCAACTAAGCAATAATTATTATTGACTGTGTAATTCCTTGAAAAAAGTGATGTTATAGTTATATATAAGCCAAAATGTCACAGAAATTTGCCATTTATCTTTAGGTGAGAAACCTGTAGGTTAAGGTGTCCCTCATGGCTGCAGCACTTACTGTGCCACCCTGAGTATGACAATTCAAAACATAACTCCCAGCCTGCCACTGCTAACTCACCTTTGTCATGTAAACTAATGACAAAGTCCAGACCTCCATTTTAATATATGTCACACCCTAAAGCAGGCCTATCAAGTCCTAAGGCAGGGTGCTGTATATTGAAAGTAGGTCATATATTTCTCTCTGTCCCAACGATAATTATTTGTCATTTTTACTGTGGAAAGGCTAGTAGCCCCATTAGCGAGTACATGGTTACCCGCTGACAACTCAGCTGTGCTAACTTCTGAATTGGAATACTAAAATTGGTACTTCAAGGTATCAAAATCAGTGTTAAATAAAACCCTACTTAATGTCCAAGTCAGATTTAATGTAACTTCTAAAAATAAGGCAACTTTTGAAAGTTGCCACTTTGCTGCCTAAGGTTTCCAGTGGCTATTAGCAGACGCCGGCCATACGACAGCCTTCCGCCCTCCTCGGGAGAGAGGTGAATGACTCGCAGGAAAGAAAAAAATAGAGGCTTGGCATTGGTAGAGGCATCACCTCTTCCTGGCCTGAAGCCAGTGAAGGTCTGAGACCATAAGGCGCGCTTCAAAGAAGAAGCCGCATGTGAAGGTCAAATAGTGGACACACAAGAGAGGGGCTGCAATTTTGTTCTGGTACACAGGCTGGCATCGGCAACAGAGAGGGGAGAACAGTTGTCAAACTGCTTTTCCGGTGGGCATGTAGCTCTCAGGTAGCCCCACCTCTAGGGAGGGGCCAGAATAGTGCCCTCCGAGATACCTATATCTGAAATGAGTCTGAAAGCTTCTGCCAAAAGTCCTGGCATTTCCCCGTTTGCTGAAATCCTCCATGCCATGAAGTCCAGAAGTCCCTGTTCTACCAGACTTTGAAACTCGACGTGTGTGTTATAATGTTGATTACACTGGGGCTGCGCTCCTCGCGCCACAGTGCGATGTAGATGTCATGACGTCTGATGACGAGCAGCGGCACGCCGAGCTCTAGACCCTGAGTGAATTGGTGTGGGCCTATCGCACGACTGAGAATTCCACTACAGGCGTCGTTCCCTTCATCGCCATGCGGGGCAGAAAACCAGCTTCAAAACTGGTGCCTAATTAGATCAGAGAATTGGTTGGCGGAAAGAATGTGGGTGGTTGTGACGTGAGTACTCCCATGCATGCTTCAAGAGAGGTGCACTCCAAGGAAAAGACCTTGTCTAATATTCTTGTGGGTGACTGGGTCAAAGTCCGTTCAGGACGCTGGGTCAGAGGCTTATGTAAGTTTCGGGGACCCTTCAGGGTCAAGGAAGTGTATCCTTTCTACGTGGTGTTGGTCAATGGGGAAAAATGGAACCTACGTAGGGTAGCAAATTATTGCTCACGAGACCACCCCCCAAAGACATTGATTGGTAATTCTGTCACAAAGAATTCATGCTCAGGTTACACGTTGGCCCACGATCAATAATTGCTTAACGGTACTCGTGTAGGTGCTGAAGTGAGGGCACCAGGCCCTGGTGGGGATAACTTGAGCACTGGCCAAAGGGCAATTTTCCCAAATGCGGAGTCTCATGATTCTCAAGGAACTCAACCTTACCAGAGACCCTTGCGGACCAGGAGACTTCCTCAACATTTACATGAATTCATGGTAGTATGATTCATTGCTTTGTTCTATGTTCATGCCTCCAACTTACCCTGTATTCTCCCAGTTCATCTACTTAATTCCCTACCTGCGCGTAGAGGAAAGGGGGGTATGTTATAATGTTGATTACACTGGGGCTGCGCTCCTCGCGCCACAGTGCGATGTAGATGTCATGACGTCTGATGACGAGCAGCGGCACGCCGAGCTGTCAGTTAACAGCTGCTGGCTGAAGGCGGCGGGTGCGCTGGCGCTGTGTTGTAATACCTGAATAAACGCTTTATGTTGTACCGTATTTCGGCCTCATGTTATGATTATAACAGTGTGGTACTAGAATTACTTCTCTGAATCGTGGTATCAGGATGGGATAATCTATTGACATTTCCATCATGACTAGAAACTAAACTTGTGACTTTCAAAACTACTATATTCTCCTTGCATCTGCAAATCTGCAGCAGAACTCTCAGCAACATTGCAAACGGAGGGAAAGCATAAGATGCTAATTCCCTCCAATCTTGCAGAAAAGCATTCACTCCCCATACTTCTGGGTCTGGCCTTCAGCTGAAAAACATTCTCAATTGTATGTTCAGCTGTCTGTAAAAAGGTCTACGCCTAAAGATTCCCATTTGTCGTGAATCTCTATAAATATCTCTCCGTTCAACCTCTAGTTGCTCGAATCTTTGAAAGCCCTCGAAAACCAATCTGCAACACCATTGCTTAGACCAGGAATATGCCCCACCACAACTGAAATGCCCCTGCTCAAATGTTATTCCCAAAAGACGTTTGCCAAATCCGCTAAGCCCTTTGATCAAGGGCCATCTACCTTATTGACATATCCCCTGCTGACACGTTGTTCATGCGAAGCATTACACACTATGCATCATTCCTTCAGTAAAACAATGTACTGTGAATGAATCTGCCAACAATTCTAAACACTTGATATGTAATCTCTTCTCTTGAACTGTCCAACGTTTACCTGGGATGAGTTCCCACTTCTTGGTCCCGATCCTTCCAAACTTGGATCCGACTATCACAACCTCCAGGTACTCTCCGAAAATGGCCTTGCCATTCCATGCTTCCACATTCCTGAGTTGTCATTCTTTCTCCTTCTTCGACTCTTGAACTAACGTTATTATCTGAGAAAAAGACCAACTGATTTTCAGGCTACTCACTTTCAGTCTTTGCAGAGCTCCACAGTACAGCGGCCCAGAGAGTATTGCCTGAATTGTTGAAGATAATAGACCTAGAATCCCTTCCAAGACCCTCAAAGGTATAACAACCTTGTTAGCCAATCTCTTTTCCTTAACAGTTGAATTCCCTCCTTCTTGAAGTGGTGATATACCACCAACTCTTTTGACTCCTTTAAGTTTATCAACGGATGTATACCTTTGTTTTTTTTCTCAACCAAATATATATTGGTGAAGAACCCTAGAGCACCATCCGTGAACTCCTCTATAGCCACCTTTGCCAGTAAATCCTCTACTTCTTGCATGACCAACCTCATATTTACCTCTGAGAATTTTATTTCCTCAGGCACCCTCGTCTGTAAAGGTATCCCTATAAACTCTAGTTTGGATCCTTTCACAGTCTCTAGAAATCGGGGATCTAGGGTCACCAACTTCTAAGTTCCCACGAAACTGGGAAAACTGCCACCCACATTTGTGCTTTTGCTAGGTGACATATACTATTGGGTTAACATTAGCAATGGTGGGTGGGTAACAGAATGACTTTCATAACTTGAAATTAATTATTTTTTTGTGTTTGTTTGAATAGTAGCCCGAGTGAAAGGCTTGAGGCATGTGATTTTTGGAGAATGTTGGTTAGCCTGACAGAGATGAGCCAAGCACAGCTATGATGGAAAGCTCTTCCATAAAGACATTTCTTTGACTAAACTGAAGTCTAAACAAGAACTATTGTGCGAGATGTGCTCTGAAAAGTTATTTTTCCAAGGCTAAGGAAGTGACAAGCGGTGGATCGGCCGAGCTATGGAGGAAACTGTGAACCGTTTTTCAGTAAAATGTTGCAAACCTCGGAAGCTGGAGTCGCTTCACGTGAAAGGACAATGGCAATGACGTTTTGGTGTTTTGAAAAAGTGGCCTCACGATGGTCTGATGACTAGCAACCAATCGGGTTGCTAAAAGACATTAAATAATATCATTTTTAGTTAGATTAGTGAGTTAGAAAGGTATAAAGACTAAGCCCTTTGAGAGGAGCGGGGCTGACTCTTCCTGAGGGCGAAGTGCTGTCCGATTTCTTGGGACACGTAAGATTACTTAATGCATTTAAATGTCTTTTCCTTTACAGGTCAGAAAGCTTAATTTAGGGAATTAGGGTTTTGTTTGCTTTTATTCATGATTTTGAGCAATTTTGAAATGCCAGACTTTTGTGCCATTAATCTGAATAAAAAGATACTGATTTAATAGAAATGTTTGCAAATATTAAAATGAGCTAATAAAATGTTTGGAAATAAAAAGCTTTAACTTTTAAAAATAAACGACTTAAAACGTCAAGCTGGTCTTGATTAATTTAGTCGTTACCATCAGTTGATTCATTGGCCAAAAGTGGCTTAATTAATTGTTTTCATTATTTACTAATGTTCAGAAAGTTATACTGCAGTTGTATATTATGTATATATAAAGTTTAGATAGCTTGATTAATTAAGGCCACATGATTCAGTTGCTCAATTTTCTGTCTCAGTCTCATGGGCCTTTTGTGATATTATAGAATGGTGAGTATTAGGTAGTGAATAGTGTAATTGAGACAGAATTTCTATAGGGGCGCTGGACCAATTCTTCTGGTAGCAGAGTTCGGTTGCTATGGTAACTGACATGTTACATGCTAACTACATAGGATACAAGTCTAAAACATGTTGTTAAGTTTGTTCACTTGTTGTATGTAGTCGAAAGGATTTTTCCTGCAGTGTTAAAAATTCCTGGTTATTGCCGGCAAAAGAGTAATGTGAAAGGTGAAGTTACACAAGTGCATTTGATCTGTTTCAAAATAGTGGTATAGAATATATCACAAGTGTTGTGGACGTACAACACAAGTTTGGGGACCTTAGATGTGACTGGTTAAATGTATAGTAAGGATTGTCTATGAAATTGTATCATTAAGTATAGAGACCTGGTGAGCCCATTTTAAAACTTTCTGTACAAAGAGTAATAGAACTATTCGAGCTTGAGTGAAGGGTAAGGAGGCGTCGTCTATTCTTATTAGCGTCTGAGGATTTCTATGGTTGGTTAAAGTCCTGCCAAGATTTCGTGTGTGCGTAATCAGGGTTTCCGTTTTGAATGCGTGAGTTTGTGAAAATAGCGTCGTCTATTTCATGTAAGAGGAATTCTGAATGACTGTTAAAAACTATCCTTTTCAGAGAAACAGACAAATGGTTTGTTTATTTGTAGTTACTAACTGAAGTTCATTTAAAATGGCGCTGTGAAAAGTTTTTGTGAAGGAGGGGTGAGTTTACGGAGTAACACACAGCGAAGCTGCAGCGGCAGTGTACGTCATTTGGTTCGTGCTGTGATTGGCTAATATACGTCACAGCGAGCACACTGATTGGTTCGAGTGACAGTGACGAGCTGACAGCTGATTGGCCTGTTCTGAATACAGTATTTCTATTGGTTGAGCAAGGTGGTGACGTAGCTTAACCTGATTGGCTTGTTGGTGTCTTTCGCGCACAGATTGGCTAGAGTAGCGGAACATTAAGAAAACATTACGATCTTTTAAGAATAAGCAAATTTGTTTTAAAACATGAGTTATTTGATATTGCTCAGAAGTGGGGGGCTTCAGTAGCTCCCATGGTGGTGCAGTGGAAAGCCAACATGGATTGGTGTATGTTCAGGGAGAAGACGGTCTATGTTGGCAGGGGTAAGCCCAAAAAGTGGCTGAAATTGTGGGGGGCCTGGAATGCGTACAGGGGAGACATTTGTGTACCCCCGGAACCTGTCTCATTTTTTTTTTTTAAATCTGTTTATTAGCATAGTATGTGAAGCAGTTACATACATTTCCAAGTCCAGTACATCAAAGTAAACCATGCATGTGTCTGCTTAAAACAAATATTTTGCCTTGCCATTTTGATTTTACATTTTGTGGCGATCGGAACTGTCACAATTAAACAAACCCTTGTCGTTACAAACCCTCCCACCACCCTCGAACAACCCACCCGACACTCTCTATGCAGTTATCTAATTAAGCGAATAGAACGAACATTTATCTGGGTCACCCTTAGTATTATAACATGTAGCCTCTTCTATCAGTACACTTAGACGGTGCGAGGCAGCAAGCCAGTGATTGGGTGTTCCCCAACCCATAATCATGCATCACAGCCGGTGACAGTGTATGAAATTCTGGCTCCGGACATTTTCATTCCACATTCGGTGCGTCACTGTTATCCCCTTCTTCCCCATCATCTCCCGTTTCAAACTCCCCCAACGTGACAAACCAGTCCAGTGAGATCGGCCTTTTCCGTAGGCCTCTGTATTCTTCGCGCTGCAGTGCTTCACCCTCTGCCCTACCCCAGCGCACTACCTCTGCCTTCCATAATTCAGGGTTGGGTGGTTTAGGTGACTTCCCCCTCATCGTAATAGCTCGCTTCGCTAATAATAGGGCCAGGTCTGCAAAGCGCGACGCCACTGTCCTATTGTGCTGGGAGGGCCCCAGCCCCAACAACGTGCGTTCTAGTGTAGGAGATCGGGACAGGGCCCCTGCGCTCTCAAGCGATGCATGGACCGTGGTCCAGTAGTATCCTAACTTGGGGCATTGCCACATCATGTGTATCAGTGATGCGTCTTCAGTGTCGCAGCGGGGGCAATTGCTTTTCGCATCAGGAAACATCGTATGCATGCGGTGCGGGGTCAGGTAGGCTCTATGTAGCAGCATTAATTGAATGAATTTGAACTTGGGGTTCCTGGCTACCTTTCTGGGAAATTGCAGTATTCGGTCCCATTCTTTGTCTCTCAGGGGCCTACCAACATCCTCCTCCCATTTCTCCCTGAGAAGCGAGAGAGGGAATGTTCTCCCTTCTCTGATGCCAGCAGTAAGCCATCTCGTCAGATGTGCACCCGATCCCATTAGATAATGCATCTTAGTGAGGGGGTTTGTGTCAGGTTCCCGGCCCTCAGGTGACCATTTATGTGTGATATAATTGCGAAGACCGGCGTACAGCAGGAATGAGCCCCCAGGTATGCCTTGTGTGGTTCTGAAGTCTTCAAAGGACAACAAGTGGCCGTCCGCAAACAGGTCGCCCACATGCGATACTCCTGCGTTATGCCATGTGGTTAGTGCGGTCGTCGTGAGAGCTCCTGTGCCCAACGGAATGCCCAAGAGTGGGATAGTGGGGGCATAGGATGACTTAGGCGAAGTGTATTTCAGAGCCTTCCTCCAGTAAAGGATCGCTAGTCTAAGAAGTGGTGGGGCATCTCTCGGCATGTCAGAATTGGGCAGGAGTAGTGTGTGTAATCTCCCCATATCGTGATCCTCCTCCGACATACCGATCTCCTGGAGATTGCGACCAGCCACCCAGAAAGCCAGCCATTGAAGCTGACACGCATAGTTGTAAGCTCTAAAGTCCGGCAGGCCCATACTACCGGCGTCAGAGGGGAGTTGTAACTTAGACAAACTTATACGTCTGCGGCCATGCCCCCATACGAGCTCCGTAAGGAGAGTGTCAAGGGCCTTAAATGTCGCTGCTGGGATCAGGTATGGTAAGTTGGTGAAATGGTAGAGAAGACGGGGAAGCATCACCATCTTCGATATCGCTACTCTGCCGGGTATGGAAAGTGGAAGTGTCAACCAGAATTGTATCTGTGACTTCAGTGCTCTGATGGCCCTCCCAAGGTTTCCGTCAATCATCAGGTCAGACTCCCTATAGATTTGCATCCCCAGGTATCTAAAGGTGGTTTCCGCCATCTGGAATGCGTGAGGGGCGAAGGGTAAGGGAGTAGTCAGGCCTGTGGCCGCAAATGTGTAGCCATAGGACTTGGATTCGCTTATGGTCAGACCAGAGACCGCCCTAAAGTCCTCAAAGACCTGGGAAACAGAGCTCAGGTCTCCCCTCAGGTCTCGGAGATACAATATAATATCATCTGCGTATGCAGATACAATATGTGCAGTCCCGTGTCTACGTATGCCATAGCGGGGAGCCATCGACCGAAGCCGACAGAGCAGAGGCTCAAGGGCAAGGACAAACAGGAGGGGGGATAGCGGGCAGCCCTGCCTGGTGCCCCTTGCTATGGCTATAGGAGCCGATATAAGTCCGGAGGTGCGCACTCTAGCCGTGGGGACGGTATACAGCAATCTGACCCAGTCAAGGAATTCAGAGGGTATCCCGAATTTGGACAGGGTGGCGAACATAAAGTCCCACCTAAGGGAGTCAAACGCTTGTTTCAAGTCCAGAGATATGCAGCCCTCGGAGTGCACGTCCCGTCCGCCTCCGAGCATTAGTTGTGCTAAACGCCTAAGGTTCATGGCCGTGTTACGACCCGGAATAAAACCACATTGATCCGGGTGGATCAGTTGCGGTACGTATTGCACAAGCCTCGCTGCCAGCACCTTGCTCAATATCTTGGAGTCAGTATTGAGGAGGGAGAGTGGCCTATAATCTGCCATTTGTAGCCCCTCCTTGCCAGGCTTTAATAGGGATGTGATCAATGCCTGCATTGATGACTGTGGAAGGGACGACGTCCGTAGAGCCTCAATATAAATAGTGTGCAAGCGCGGTGCCAGGAGGTCTATGAATGTCGCATAAAAGTCGGCCGGTAGACCATCCGTACCAGGGGTTTTGCCCTTTGGGAGAGCTCTTATCGCCTGCCTAATTTCAGCTATCGTAATGGTGCGCTTCAGGTCTTTGGCCTGTCTCTCAGTGAGTTGAGGTAGAGTCAGGTCCCTCATGAAGGTCTCGAATGCATCTTCGGATAGGGACTGCGGGGGGCTGTAAAGTGTTATGTAATAGTCCCTGAACGCCGTATTAATCCCGAGTTGGGTGTTAGTTGGGTTGCCCGCCTGATCCAGAATATTCAGGATGGGATGGTGAATTGGGGAGTCACGTAGAAGGCGAGCTAGTAGGGGGCCGGCCCTATCCGCCTGTGTATGTTGCCTGTTCGTGTATTCTTTGTAGTCTAGGAGCCTCAGGTCTTCCAGTAGTTCCGCGTGCCTAATGTGAGCCTCCTGTAGTGGTGTGAAGGGTGCATTGGTGCCGGCTGCCTCATTCTCTAAGGGCGCAAGTGAATTCTCCACTTCCTTCAATTGGGCAATTACCTCACGTTTCCTACCCATCCCAGCAGCCATTGCCGCCCCCCTCAGGCAAACTTTAAAGGCGTCCCACTCTACTAGCCGGGAGCTGGCTGTGTTAGTATTTGTGGAGAAGTAGGTAACTATAGTGTCAGACAGGGAGGCCCGAAATACAGAGTCTTCAAGGAGATCCGGAGATAGTCTCCAAGTTGGAATGGGGGTCAGACGTCTACCCCACTGCCAAACGAGTTCTACAGGGCTGTGATCAGACAGAGTTTTCCCCATGTGTTGGGTCTGGACTATGGAAGCCGCTAGGGAACGGGAACAGAAAATGTGGTCAATTCTGGTGTGGAGCTGGTGGGGCGGTGAAAAAAAAGTATATTCCCTGTCTCGTGGGTGTGCGCTACGCCACACATCTGTCAGATCCCAGCCCTCGGACCATCTCGCAAGAGCCTCCGCCTGCTTCTTACTCTCAGCTGCCTGCAAAGGGGGATGTGACCTATCCAAAGCAACATCAAGTACAGCATTAAAATCCCCCCCAATCAACAAGTGATGATCCGCCCAATCTGCAAGTACCCGGTTCACTGTCAACAAGAACTCCGCCTGATTCGAGTTCGGCGAGTACACACACCCAAATACAATAGCATCCCCGTCCAGCAGCCCCCGTACAAATACATATCGCCCCTCATTATCGATTCTTTGCTCCAGCATCTGGAAGGGAACAGAGCCGCGGAACCAGATCGCCGCCCCCCTGGAGAACGCAGAATAGGAGGTAGCAAAGAGCTGTCCCCTCCATTTCTTGCGGAGTTTCATATTCTCAGCAGCATTCAAATGTGTCTCTTGTAGGCAAGCAATCTGTGTCCCCCTGCGGTTAAGCTGGGCTAATATCCTATGGCGTTTATGAACTGCCCCCATGCCACGCACGTTCCAAGTGCACATTTGGTATTTATTAAGCAGCCCCATTTCCATCTATGTGATGCAGTCAGGTGAAAAACCCGGGTACCCATGGTAGTTCGATTCCACGAAAGGATGAGAGTGTCTTGTAACCCTGAATTCCCTGAACAAAAGGGTCCCCAGGCAAACGTGCCCGGGATCCAAACCATGGTGCCCAACGTGGGCACAAGTCAGTTAAGTTTGTATGCATTCCGGGGGTGACAGGCCTCTGTCAGTAGTCTCTTAACAGCCTGCATTAGTTCAATAGCCCACCCTTGAATAGGCCCCCCATGCAACCCACCACATACCATATAAGTGGGGGGAAACATTCATACGTTACCACCCGAAGGGGAGCATACTTGTAGCAGTTCAGAACTCCTCCGCCATCTGGGCTGTGACCTTCGGGAAGAGCGGCAAGCTGTCAACCGATGCAGACACCTCAGTGTGGGTGTCAGTGGTGATGGTGTGCCTGTCTTCAGCTGCTTCCGCGTCATGTGCGGCCAGGGCCTCCTCCGTTAGCCGTTGTCGCTGTGATGAAGACGGGTGTTCGTCTGTGCGGGCACTAGAAGGGTGCGGCTGCGTTGATACACCATGGGAAGAGTGTTGTCCTGGGCTGGGGTCGTTGTCCTGTTGCTCCGGAGGGTTCCCGCGGTTTCCGCCATGGCGATCTTCAAACGGGTCCTGTGATGTCGGCGGTGTTAGGGTGACTTCCATCCATTCTTCTGCCTCTTCTGGCGAATCAAAGAAGTGGGATCTGTTGTCGTGTAGAATTTTGAGCCGTGCAGGGAACAGGAGTGCATATTTCATGTTTCTGTCTCTTAGTTTGCGTTTTACACTCATGAAGGTGGACCTGGCACGCTGCACAGTAGGAGTGAAATCAGGGTAGACTGAGATGTTCTTGTCTTCAAAACGTATCGGCGCCTTCTCCCTGGCTGCCCGCAGGACAGTGTCACGATCCTTGTAGTGAAGGAGACGTGCGATCAGAGGACGAGGAGGTGCTCCAGGTTTGGGGGGCCGCGGCGGCATCCTATGTGCCCGCTCCACACTATAGAGGGCAGTGAGGTCTTCCTGGCCCACTAACTGTCGTAGCCAGTCCTCCACAAACTGGGTAGGGTTCCTCCCCTCGCTTCTTTCCGGAATGCCTAGGATGCGGACGTTGTTGCGGCGGGCCCGCCCTTCGGCATCGTCCACTCTATCCCACAGTTGTTTAAGTTGTTTCTCCACACCCTCCAACTTCGTGAAATGTTCCGTCTGCTGTGGCACAAGGTCATTCAGTGTGATCTTCTGTTCCGCTACACGTTCTGCCAGCTTGTTATGGTCAGCCCTCAATAGTGATAGTCCCGTCGCCATGTGGTCTATTCGTGATTCCAGGGCTTCGCGCGTCGCGCATATTTCATTTAGGATGAGGTCCAACTTTGCGTCTTGGGAGCCCCTTCCGGTCGGTGGGATGATGTCCACATTAGAGGAGGCCAGTGGGTCCTCAGAGCCCGTGGACTGCATGTCCATTGCGGCTCCCTGGTCATGGGTCCTGCCCCTGTGCTTGCCCATTGATCTCGTGTGCAGGGTGGCGCTGTAATGGGCACCTTCGGGCGCCGCTGCCTACTCCAGTGACCAACCAGAACGTAGTACCACGACCACCGGGGATACAGGGTGTAGTGGTCAAAGAGGGCAGAGATTATATAGGGTCTATGCGCGCTGCACTGCAGTTGGGGAACCTGTATGTCCACTGGGGCCCAGCAGGCAGTTGTGATCCCTGCCTCCAGGGAGTAGATGAATAGAGACCGTGCGTCCCCAGGTATTGTCAGTCGCAACGCGGAATCCTGATCAGGAGCGCGGTGGGCGTCTATGCTGGGATTATACGGCCAGGCGGCAATGCACGCGTCGTACTCCTGCGCAGTGGGCCGGTGTAGTTCTCCGGGCTCTTGGGGGTATGTCCCCCACTGCAAATTGTCTGTTCTAAGGGAAGCGACACCTCGATCAAAGGCCCCGTTTCACACTCAGGGCGCCCCAGTCCCGGACCTGAGGGCAATGCACTGCCCGGCTGTGCTGGCAAAATGGCGCCGGTGAGAGATAATACACCCCAGATCCGGTGTATTCAGAAAAGTCCGGTCAGAGTCGGGCTCCCTGGTCCGATGGTTAATGAGCGGTAGCGCTTTACCTGTAGTCCCAATCAGTGCTGCCGAGGGCAGACGCCGCAGTGCAGAAGGGTGAGCAGGCAATCCGATCCGGGAAGGTTCCCGCGTGTCTCGCGGACCTCACAGCAGGGCAGCCGGACAGGGCTCAGTGTCGGTAGGCAGTCAGCAGGGCCACGGATATGCGAGGGTGTTTGTACGTGCTCCGGTGCCTCCGCAGGAGTCCACAAATACTTCCGGTCGGGGCCCCGTTCGGACCGCGCTGATGGTGCAGTGCAAGCCGGGCAGGCCACCTAATTAAGACCGGGGCTTCGCGTCGTCCCTAAGGCCGCTGAAAGGTCCGGTGGCGCAGCGCTCATGTGCTGCTGGCCGAGTGGATAGACACCGCTCCGCTGCTTCCAGCACCCGCCCGGGGGCCTCCGGTGTAAAAATCAGGTGGGTTGCTGTCTGGGGCTGCAGGATAAATTGCTAGTGTTTTCGGGCTATGGACGGAGCTCTAGGACTACACGTCCACCATCTTCTGCTCCAGGCCACGCCCCGAACCTGTCTCATTGGAGGAACATCTGTCGCCATAGCCTGTGACACCAACTGTACCACGTTGTAAATATTATCCTGTTTTTTCCTCTCTCCCCTCCTTTCTCCTGGCCTTTTCTCCTGTTTCCATGCTTGTGCTCCCTATGCTCCCCCCCTGCCCCTCTAAAAACGCTTCGCTGGTTTCTTGTACTCCATTGCCACTCTCTTTGCGCCTTTTCTGGCGCCCTTTTTCTTTTTCTTTCTCTATGTTCCTCTATGAAACGACAAAAAATAAAATCAACCTTCACTGTACTGTGACATTGATTCTTGCACTATTGTTCTCCTGTTTAGTTATGCTGCCTTGCCTCCGGGATGTCAGGCTGAATAGCTGTGTGCACTTTTTTTCAAATAAAGGTTTTAAAAAAAAAAAAAAAAAACATGAGTTATTGGTACGATAGAGAGAAAACGAAGCCTTCATGGTTTCAGAAAATGAAACATGTATTTACGCCGGACAAGAAAATTGAAACGCGTGGTGTAAAATTACTTCATAAGTACAAAACACCCGCAGCCTATATGGAAGGCGAATATGGTCATCATACTGTAATTTGGTTTGAAAATTGGATGTATTATACAAAAAATGACGGCGTATTAGCATGGCCGGAAGATGGGTCATTTAACATGAAAGTTTTGAGAAACCTGAAAGAAAAAATGATGGCTCTTATGCCAAAGCCTAGACTTACACAATTTGAAGCTTTAGTTGAATGGGAAGTTGAGATGATGGAATTAGAACGTGAAAGCAAATGCTCAGCACCTAGAAACTCAAAATATATTGTAAATAGAGAAACAAATGAGGACAAAGTGAGGCGCTGGAGAAAAGCAGACATGTATGATGGCCTGTACCCAGTGAGAATAATGATTACTGAAGAACCAGGTCAAAAGAAAATCCAAAAGAAAAGCAGACTTGATGAGGAATTAGATGATGCAGTTTTAGAAGATATTTATTCTACTAAACGCAAACCGCCACCTTATCAGGCAGATTCTCAATCCACCCCGAGAGTTTCTACAGGAACTTCTCCAAGTGCACCTGCTAGGGAAGCTGATGAAGGTTCACCCAGATTTTTAAAATTACCTGAGAGAGTAGGGTCAATAAATAATTCTAGTATACCCAGAGAAAACAGAATTCCTGAACAGAGAAACCAAGAAAGACTTGCTGATATGCCAGAAATATCAAATTATAATAGAGCAAAAGAAGATTTAATTCAACAATTAACAAAAGGCATGGAAGCAGTGACAGTACCTGTAACGATTGGTCCTGTTATACCAATTTTTGATCAGGGAGAAAATAGACACTCAGCTTTGATGGTTCCATTAAATGCAGAAATTCAAAAGGTGGCTGAAAAAATTTATTCGGAACTTTCAGAAATTCATAGGGAAAAATCTATTTTTTGTAAACTGTATTTTTATTGCAGATATATAGTAAACATACAGTCAGTTATTTCGAGTGTCTCATCAATTAGCAATGACCTACACCAGTTGTAAAACAAGTTTTACACAGCCGTGTAACCCGCATCCCGGAGGTCGGGCGGCAATAGCTAGTAAACACCGGACCAGGAAATCGTACAAGGAAACAGTGACATCTGCTCGACAGAACGATCTGGTATCTGCTTTTCCGTTTCTCCCCCACCCCTGACCCCAACAAAGAACTGGCCCTACTGCCCAAATGAATTTCTTTTTAACCAAACAGATCATTATTGAGTCTGTGTAGCACCTCACAGTCACGCTTCATACGTTCCTCCATCGCGCTGATGCTCAATAATGCAGCGTCTCAACATCCCCAACCAAAAAAGCCCTATCCATCTCTCCCACCACCCCCCCTACCCCCACCCCCCCTTGTCAGTGTGCCCTCTACTGTCTCTCTCGTGACATACTATAGACCTCCATAAGAAAGCGGGCGACTCCTCCTGAGCTTCTCCAAGTTCGGCCCCCCAGCCAAGCGGGAGTCCAGGCGCCGCCCCAATCCGCGCACGTTACCCCTTCCATCCTCCATCTCGTTCGGCCCATGCCGTCAATCTCGCCTGCTGCAGGTTACGCGGTCTAGCATGCCACATCCTCAACCAATGTCCCCGCTCTCTCCCCCTCTGTCGCCCCCTCCTGGCTCGCCGGCACGTCAACCTCATCATCCCCATCAGCTTCTGACAGTGCCTGTAGGTCCACCACTAGCGCGCTCCATGCCCTGGCCGCATCTAGCGCTTTATCATTAGCGGCGCGTCTGGCTAATTGTAATCTAAGTGTCCCTTCACTAGTCGCCCATTGCTGGAAACACTCCCGCCACCTCAGGAAGCTGGGTCCCCCCCTAGATTTCCAGTGCAGTGTGAGCTCCCTTTTGGCCAGGATTAACCCCAGGTCGAAGAACTTACTGGTAATTTTCGTGGCTGGAGTATGTGGAAACCAGAGTAAGAGGCAGGCCCCCATGTCCGTATCGATCTGTCGTTCCGTAACCTCATTCAAGCAAAACATAACATCAGCCCAGTATGTGCCAAGCCCCGCGCATGCCCAGAACATATGCCCAAAATCAGCACCCTCCGTATTGCAGCGAGGACATACCGAGTGCGCGCCTCCAAAGACCCGTTGGATCTTGGCCGGCGTCCAATACGCCCTATGTAGGGTGAAGTATTGGACCAGTTGGAACCTAACATTGCGCGTGCCCTTCCAGGCCCTACGTACAAGCTGGGGCCAGGTCGTCTCCGGTATCGGCCGACCGATGTCACCCTCCCAGCGCTCCCGCAACCTATCCAGGGGGGGCGGCCCATCCAGCGCCAATCTCCGGTATAGGCAGGTGATAGCCTTATGAGCGCCATCTGCCATCACAACGTACTGGCAGCCCAACGACGTGGGAGGTTCTACCAGCCCCAACCTCCAGCGTTTCTGAATCCCAGTCACTAGAGCCGCATGGAGCAAAAAGTCACCCCTCGGCAGATCGAAGGCCTCCTGTAGGTCGTGGAACGACAGCAGGGCACCGTCCCCATACAAGTCCCCTATCATGTGGACCCCGAGATCCTCCCAGGTGGCCAGCGCCGACCAGTCCCCACCATGCGGGAGGGCAGTACACATGCCCAGGGGGATCTCCGGCGCATAAGGAGTGTGACATCCCGCCCGTTTTTGGCTACGAAGCCAGCACTGGCGAAGGGTGCGCTCCTCCAAAGTCAGCTGATCCAACCGAAGCCCCTGCTGGAGCACGATGAAGGACAGGACGTGTCGTTGTATAATCCGACCCTGCGGGCCGTCCGGGCCTCTAAACTCCCGCGCCACAGCCATCGTGAGCCACTGTAGCTGCGCCGCCAGGTAATACCACTCAAAATCCGGTACCGCCAGGCCGCCCTCCTCCCGGGACCTAAGCAAGGTGTTCAAAGCTACACGTCTCCTGCCAGAGCCCCATATAAACCCTATCACCATCGACCGCAGCATCCGAAAAAAAGAGAGCGGGATCCACACCGGCAGCGTGCGGAAAAAATAAAGCAGGCGTGGTAGGGCCACCATCTTCAGCAGCGCTATCCGACCGGCCACAGACAATGGGAGAGTGCGCCAAAATCCCATGCTGCCTCTAATACCCCTCAGGGCTCTGCCCACATTCCCTTCATATAGGTGCGAGTGGGTATGATAAATGTAGACTCCGAGGTATGGCAGGCACTCCGATTCCCAGCGCAAACCCCCGAGCTCCGCAGGCTGGATGCAACGGGGAGTCAAGGGGAATAGACAGGTCTTAAGCCAGTTAACCTGCAGCCCCGACAATTCGCCAAACTCACGGAGCAAGGCCCGCGCACCCCGCACCGAAGCCTCCACATCAGCCAAGTACATCAGGAGATCGTCGGCATACAAGGAAATATAATGCGACACCCCGCGCAGGGACACCCCCTCATAATGCCGTCCCTGTCGAGCCTGTGCTGCCAAAGGTTCAATCGCCAAAGCGAAGAGGAGCGGGGACAAAGAGATAGGGAAAAATCTATGATGCCAAATTTAACTTTTAATCAAAGCTTGACAGGTTGTCAGACACCATCTGTTGCAGAATCTGATTCAGCTACTTCAGAAAAAAGCCTAAATAAAATAGATTTAACGCAAAGTGCATTATCTCCAGAAGCTCCTGAATTTAAAAAGCTTGATGTTGCAAAATTGAAAGCTGATTTGGAAGAATTAATTATTGGCACAATTGGAACTGACAATTTAAGATTGTATCAGGATGATGAACTTCTTTTTATTTGCAAAAGCATTCAGTGGAAAACGAAAAACAGGTATGAACAACTGGAAGAAATGGCTGCTGAATTAGAGATGAGAAGGGTACCTTTGAATTTGGTGAACACCTGAATAGGTTTAAGAGGGAAAGTTTTCATGGGAGACATTTATGGCGCGTGGTCTAGAGAGCTAGACCGCGCGCGAATGGTTAGGGGCCTTTGATGGGAGGAATGGCGGCCATGTTGGATGGTTACGTGGGTGGGCTCCGTCATATTCCAAGATATAACTCTTAAATGACTGAGCTTTTGGGCATCAGAAGCTATTTAAATCAATATTTATTGCATATTGTTAATAACAATAGCGTTTTTAGCAACTAACCATAATTTTTGACCATATGGGTTGACTAGGGGTCTTCATCATTTTAAATAAAGAAGGGGGTAAGGGATCAGAGAAGTAATTAGAAGGGTTGATCGCTAGAACAGTGTTATAGATTTTGTATTCAGGGATGGGTGAGAAGGTGTGCCAATAGGCGTTGTTTTAAGGAATTTCAATCAGTATGCTAACATGGTCTTTAATTTGTTTGTAACGAGTAGACTCATGATCAATAGTTTACGGTTGGGCGTTCTTAGATTGAATGTCGTATTCAATGGTTTTAGTCTTTTCTAGGAAGAAGTAGCAAGCTCATCGCAATTAGGGGAAGCCAGTTTGCTTAGTTTCATGGCGTTAGGAGTGTTACGCGATCATGCAGACCACTCTTGAGGCAAGATGGCCGCTAGTGCATTGTAGGGAGTAGTCTCATTTTACTCCCTCTCCTGTCCCGGGCTTAGAGCAGGATTTCAGTAACGAAAGAGATGTTGTGAAGCCATGTGGCTACGTGGCTAATACACTGGGCAGTTCTGAGGCTCTGGAGAACGGCACAGATTAAACACTGGAGAGGCGATTGCAGCGGGGAGAAGAGAAGAATGTTGTCGCGTTCAAAGGAGGTCAGCGGGCCGGGGGCCATCCCGAAAGTCCCGCTACCAGGCAGGAAAACTACTCCAGCATTAAGCGCAACTCTGAAGGGTCAGCAACTGAAGATTGAGAGAGAGAATAAGGCAGAACTGAAGGCACAGGCTGGAGCGACACGAAGTGAACCGCTGCAAGGAGAAGCATTGAACTCAGCAGTTGGTAGAGAGAGCAAAGAGAGCACCAAAAATGTCGGCTTATCGAGCAAAGACAAGGACAAGGACGCGGCGCTGAGACAGCCTACCTTGTCAGAAGCGTTTGCTAAGAGATCCATGGCGGCTCTGTCTGGCGGACCTGCTAAGGGCACCGGAGCGGGCTCTGCTGACATCACCAGGGAGCAGCGGCTGATAGGAGTAACGGGTGGAGACGGCGGCAGCAGGAAGAGTTCTGCCGGAGGCGATGTAGAGCAGACTGTAGAGTAGACTGCGGAGCGGACCGGAGGACCTCCAGGGAGCAGTGGCGTGTGCTCCGCCGGGAGCATTGCGTCCTCGTGGAGAGTAACATCAGGGTTAACGAGCAACCACGGAGGCTCGCAGGAGAGAGCACGCCCAGCGCGGAGCAGAGCGGAGTGACGAGGAAGACGGCTACGGTTGCGGATCGAGCAGCTGAGGCGGCTCCTGCTATAGCACCATGCACGGGGGAGAAGAAACCCCAAGAAGTGAAAGAAAATGGAGGGCCAACGCAAAAGGAGTCTAGGACCACCACCACAATAAGCGGCGGAGTTGACACGGAGGTGGAAGGGATGAATAATGCCCTAATGATGGATGCCTTGTTACAGGTAGAGGCTGAGATCAGTAATGATTTGAGGATGAAACCGGACGCGAATTGGGGAAGTCTGGCGAGCCTAGACTCACAGAGGGAACGTGAAGGGGACAAATTCTTCTCAGTTAATGAGGGGACAGGCTCATCCAGTGAGGGAGAAGAGTTGGGGACAACGGATTTATCATCGGAGGAGGAGGAAGAAAGCACCGACTCTGGAGTAATAAATGCGCAAAAGAAGAAAAAGTCAGCTGCGAAACGTTGTTCCTTCGCAAAAACAAACAAAAAACTTCTATGGGATTATTCTGCCACAGCAGGTACTTTTCAAGAGAGTATGCAAGGGGCACATGGGAAGGATTTTGCAAGTGAGGAGGATGGGATGGGGAATCATGCTACGTTGGATTTATTAGTTAATATGCTCAAGCAAATACAGGGAGAGGCTAGGGCAGAAAGCCACAGAGCTAGGCATGATACAAAAAAGATACAAGCCTCCATAAGGAAGATGAACAAGAAGTACGAGGAAGTGGAGGGGAGAGTGGAGCTGGTAGAGGAAAGGACGGGAAGATTGGAGGATGAAATAACAGACTAGCAAAAATTTAAGATGGAACAGACAAAGATTGTGGAAGATCTGCAATGGAAAGTGGAGCACTTTGAGAACCATCAGAGACGGGATAACGTGAGGCTTTTGGGGCTCGAGGAAGGGGTGGAAGGGCAGGACGCAAGGGGATACGTGATTAGGCTACTAAGGGGCGCCTTCCCGGAGGCTAAGTGGCAATGGGAAGAGGAGGTACAAAGGGCCCACAGGTTTCCATTGACAATTAATAAAAAACAAGGAGGGAACCAGGATACTCTGCCCAGGGCGATGCTTGTGTTTTTTGGCAACTTTCTGACAAGGCAGGAGGTGATGGAAAAAGCCAGGCCGGACTCTAAGAGAACAGTTGAGGGGGTTACATTTTTTGCGAGGCCTGACTTTTGTCATGTTACTGTAGAGAGGCGCTGGCGCCTAAGACAATTAATTGCCCCTTTTCAGCAACAAGGCGTAGAAGCATATTTCTCAACGGGGACTCTGACCAATTGGCATAAAACTTTGCGGATGGTTTGAGGGCTGTTGCTGGCTGGCTTACTGCCAACTGTCTACAGCTCAACGCCCTCAAAACCGAGGTGATGGTATTAGGGAAACATCCTGATCTGTGGGGTGCGAGCTGGTGGCCTAACGAACTGGGACCCCCCCCCCCCCCCCCAAAACCGGTCTCCGAACTAAAAAATCTTGGCGTGTGGTTGGACTCCAAACTAACCTTCTCGTGTCATACTAAGTAGGTGGCATCTACGTGCTTCGGCATTCTGCGTGGTTTGAGGCCTATCCTCAAATTTTTTGATGCCCCCACTCGCCAGATGGTGATTCAAGCTGGCGTATCATCAAGGCTTGATTACGCGAGCTCACTGTTTTTGGGTGCCAATCAGGCGGAGGTCCTGCGACTCCAACGGGTGCAGAACGTGGCTGCCAAGGCCCTGGAGGGCCTGCCAGGCTTCTGTTCAGCCCGCAGTACAATCTCTAAACTGCACTGGCTGCCTGTAATTAGACGCATAGAGTTTAAGACTCTGTGTTTTGCGTTTAAAATTCTCAAAACTGACACCCCTACCATCCTCCAGCACCTCCTGACCCTGTACACTCCTTCACGTAGCCTTCGCTCTGCAGGTCAAAATCTAGCACCTGTTCCACGCTTCCAAAAATACAGACTAGGCGGCCGATCATTTACTGTGTTGGCCTCCAAGCTCTGGAACGCGCTCCCTGTTCATATTCGATCTTTAGAAGATCTCTTTGCTTTCAGGAAAGCTGTTAAAACGTATCTTTTCCCCCTGCCTTATTAACATTTCCCTACTTTGTCTGCTTTTGTTAGTTATGTTACCTTCTCAGATATAGCGCCGGGACGCCCCTTCACTGGGGCAGCTGTGCGCTCAAAAAAATCAATTAACATAACATAACATGTTCCCGGCGAAACTTAAGATCATTAACGGTGGCCGCACGAGGATGTTTTTCTCTGAGGTAAAAGCAGGGAGTACCTCGAAGAGAGAACGGAGCAACGTAGGGGGAAGTAAGGAAGATTAGTAATGCTGTAGGACAAGAGTAGCCACGTGGAACTGGATAAGGATCATGGTTTATGGACTATGTACTATGGACAACTGGGAGGGAGAGGGAGGGCGACACTACAATGCAAGCACCCACACATAGGTCAGGATTGACCTATTTGCCTGTGTAAAGGGGGGAGGGGTAGTTGTGGGTGGGGGGAGGAGGGAGGGGAAGGACTTGGTAAGGCGGGAAAAACAGCACAAAAGAACAAATTGGAAGGAGATGTTGAAGCTTCTAAGATATGTAACAGAACGGAATAAGTGGGCAAAGTGCATGGGAAAAACTTACAACGGAATATGGCGTTAAGGGTGGCAACAGTGAATATATGTGGGTTAAATGATGAAGGAAAAAGGCAGAAGGCGGCATCCCTGTTCAGATTGCTAAGATTAGATGTGATTTGTCTACAGGAGACGCATATTATGGGAAAAGAAAAATTTAGACTGGAACAGATGGGATACGAGCTATTGACTAATACAAGTCAGGATACAAGAACAAAAGGAGTGGCTATCTTAGCGAAGAAAGGGGTTATTAAACTCAGAAGAAAAAAGGAGGACCCGGAGGGGAGTTGGATTATAGTGGAGGTGGAAACCAATGCTGGCAATTTAGCAATTGTATCTGTATATGGCCCAAATGATGATAACCCTGAAATGTTTGAATGGCTAGATCAGAAACTTGCACTCTGGATAGAGCCGGTAATTTTCTGCGGCGATTTTAATATTAATGGACTGAACGGGCTGGGGAAAATAGGAGGAGGGAGATATGATGGGCGGAAAAGGAAAATGCGTAATGCAGTAAATAATTTAATGCAGAATAATGCTCTGTCAGATGTATGGGCTAAATACAATCCATTTGGGTCAGGGAGCACTTTTTACTCAACACCACACAGAACGGTTGCTAGGCTAGATTATGTCCTAGTGTCTAACGATAAACTAAACGGGACCCAGATAGAACGGTTGCCTAGACTGATCTCGGATCACAATATATTGGTACTGACCCTGCCGAGGGTGAATAGAGAGAGGCCCAATCCCTATATCTGGTCATTTGAGAGAAGATTGCTGAAAGAAGAAGGGTATATCAACAGGATGAATGAATGGATTGTACAGTTTTGGGAAATTAATAGAGGCTCTGCTCCAGCTAACACGGTTTGGGACACATTTAAGACTGGGATAAGGGGGGAAACCCTGAGCTATACTCTAAAGAGGAGCAAGAGGGAGAGAACAAGGCTGGATAGCTGGATAAAAGAAATGGACAGATTAGAAGAGCAACTGAATATGGCAGTGGCAAAACAAAATGCAATAGACATAGAGGGGCTTTTATTGGAGATTGAAGTTAAGAAAGCAGAGGCAGGGGAAGCTTTGGTGGAGAAGGCAGCAGGGAATTATCTTGCTAAGAAGGAAAAGTGCTATGAGTATAGCGAGAGGGTAGGACACCTACTGGCTATCAGAATTAGACAAAACCTGGCAGCAGGCGAAATTAAAGAAATCAGAAATAGTGCAGGGGAAATCGTCAATAAAACAGAAGAGGTCCAGGAGGTATTCAGGGAGTTCTACGAGAAACTGTATGGCCATAATGTGGATGATATAGGAGTAGAGAGTAGGGATTACTTGGCAGGGCTATCACATGAGAAATTGGACAGTGTAGGAAGAGACAAACTAGATCTACCTTTATCACTGCAGGAGGTTAAAATGGCAGTGACCAATCTACCAGGGGGGAAGGCTACAGGGCCAGACCAAATACCAGCTGAGTTCTATAAAACGTTTTGGGATAGGCTTGGGAAGGATATGTTGGAGACCTTTAGACAGGCCCAATTACATAGATTAGCACCACAGTTCTGGGGTGGAGTAAATATTATTGTGATTTTGAAAAAAGACAAACCCCCATTAGATCCAGGGTCATACAGACCTATTACTCTCCTGAACGCGGATGCTAAAATATATGCCAAAGCATTAGCACAAAGACTGAGTAGAGTTATTGAGGGGCTAGTTAATAAGACACAGCATGGCTTTATCCCTGGGAAAGGGACTACCCAGCACACTAGACAGCTCATCACTATAATGGATGCTGCTGAGGTAGCAGGAGACCCTGTCGTGGCCATATTCCTCGATGCTGAGAACGCATTCGACAGGGTCTCCTGGGAGTTCTTGTGGAATGTTATGGAGTGCTTCGGCATAGGCAAAGGGTATATTAGCGCCATACAGGTATTATATGAGCAGCCGACGGCAAGGGTGAAAATAAATAAGACCTTCACTAAACTGGTGCGGATAAGATGCGGAACTAGGCAGGGTTGCCCGGTATCACCCCTACTCTTTGCCTTATATTTAGATCCGCTGCTTAGGAGGTTAAATGGTAACAATAATATCTTGCCGGTTACGCTGCAAGATGCAGAATACAAATTATTTGCCTATGCAGACGATGTGGCATTGATAACTATGGAACCAGGGAGGGCTATAAGAGAAATAGAGCAGGAGGCAGCAGATTTCGGGGGTTTGTCAGGGTATTCGATAAATAAGGGGAAAACCCAGATTATCTTGAATAAATATACAGCCTATTCAGATCCCAGAGTGGTGAAGGAGGCAGTGTATCTGGGGGTAAGGGTGACGGCGGACTTGGAGGAATTAGTGAAGATAAACATGGAACCATTATTAGTTAAGGTAAAAAACAACACAGAAAGAATCCACAATCTACATTTGACGTTAATGGGGTGCATAAACGTAATTAAAATGGTTACACTCCCGAAATTTCTTTACCTGTTTAGGGTCATCCCTCTTTTCTTTGAACAATTTTGGTTCACTAAGTTAGAAGCAACTCTTAATAGACTGGTGTGGGCACAAGGGAAAACTAGGAGGGCTTACAGGCATATGACACTTACACGAGAAAAAGGGGGTTGGGGTGCACCGGGTTTTAAACTTTATTATTGGGCTGCAGCTTTGCAATACTTTCAGGGATTAATAGGTGGTGGGACTGGCTTTACAAATGTGTATAGAACTGCGCTGGGGGAGGCCGCGGTTGACGGGTTTCTGAATACAATAGATTATAGACTTCTTAAACATACTAGGTTTAAATCCCTAAAAGCTGCATAAAGGATTTGGAAGGGGGTAGGGAAAAAACTGGGAGTAGGCAGATTTAGCAGATACACTAGATTATTATCTAATGAAACACTTCCCGGGGGATATCTTTAGGGATGGAACCATGAGATATGGAATGCCAGGGGCATCAGGAAAATAGGAGACCTCTTGGATACAGAAGGGGGGTAATACAACTCGAGGAACTACAAAGGAGATTTGAAATACACACTAACACTTTTTTTAAGTATTTACAGGTGAGGAGTTACCTGAGGGATAAAAAGGGAGGCCCGCTAGGATTTAAACATTGCAGGTTATTGGATGACGTAGAACAAAGTAAACATTGTACGATTTGTCAGCTGTATCCAGAACTGTATGTCTTCAAAAAGGATGATAGAGAAAAATTCTCAAAGAAGTGGGTAGAAAAAGTGGGGACCACCCCGGATGGATTTCAGAAGTCTCTAGACTTAGGAAGATCAGTGTTGAGTTCGGCAACGCTGCAGTCACAGCATTATAAAACACTATTCTGCCTCTACCATACGCCGGCAAGAATAGCGCAGTGGGGCGGGGTGGAAGGTATAACTTGCCCTAGATGTAATACAACTGAAGCTGACATAGTACATATGTTTGCACAATGCCCACAACTGTACACCTTGAAAAGGACCATTGAAGACTTTTTGGAGAGCTCATTGGACATTAAGACTAAACTAAGTGACAAATTGATACTGCTGGGGTTAAGACTGAGGGTGAAGATGGCCCAACAGAGTTTTTGTTTTTGGTGGCAGCTGTATTTCAAATTAGCATTGCACAGGCATGGCTAGACAAGATACCCCCAACATTTCAAACTTGGATAGCAAGGTTACTAGCCTCATATAATCTGGAGAAAGTGATATATGAGAGGAAGGGTAGTAGGGCGAAAATATTGGGTGGGGAGATGTGGCAACCCATCACGCGATGGAAAGCCGGGCAAATCAGGGAAGGGGTTGGGTAAACAGCAGTATGATGTAGGGGTTGATTTGCAGTGCCATTTTTTCTTTTTTCTACAGTGTTCTGTTGTAAGAATGTATTTGCTTTGTACAGTATTGGTTTATGTAATTTTATTACTTTGTGCTGAAAGTTTGACTGTAATAATTTGGGGGGTTAAAAATGCTGTGAAAAAATTATAATAAAAATATATTTTTTTAAAAATAAAAAAAAGGAGTGTTACGCGATTGTTGTTTTACGATTTCAAATAGTTTTTTAGGACAGTTAATGGCTCGGCTGAGCTGGGTTTTGCAGAAATCTGCCTTGGCCTTTAAGATTTTACTGTTGTACGTATTCCTCAGCGCCCTAAGGTGATATAGGTGATCAGCGGAGGGTGCTGATTTCCATATTCGCTCAGCTGGTCTTAGCTTGCACCGATCAGAGTTCAGGTTCTCATTGAACCATGGTTTGGAGATTTTGGAGGAGATGTTTTTTTCTTGGAGGGTCACTGTAGAGTCAAGGATTTCAAGCATAGTGGAATTGTAAAAGTCTGTGAGGTCATGGGCATCAACCATACCTGATGTGGGGATCAAGGCGGAGTTGCATTGGGTTACCAGGACGCTAGGGTTAATATTTTGGATATTTCTTTTCCATTGTTTTGTTTTTGTAGGTTGGTATCTTTTTATAATTACCTCAATGTTGATGGAGAAGAAGATGCTGTAATGTTCGGTCCAGTCACATGGGATAATGGATTCTACTGATATAATGTTTGTTTTCGCAATATTGAGGTCTAATGTCTCTCCCTTGTTGTGTGTTGGACTGTCACAGAATTGGGACAGATCCTGATCTGACAGAAAGGATTTGAGACAGCTTACATCATGATCTCCAGTATTGTACAAATGAGAGATTGAAGTCTCCCAGGAAAACCTGCAGCCCTTGTGAGTTTTCGTTGGATGTAATGACTTCCATTAACTCATCGATGAACGTCAGATTGTCACCCGGGGGTGGTATATCATGTGAAGTTTGATGGTGAGGCCCTTATCTTAAGAGATGTTGGTGCAGAGATATTAAGAGATGTTGGTGCAGAGATATTAACAGGAGGATAAAGAGATGGAGTGTGCTTGATTGACTGTGATTGTGTTTCGATAAATGCAGGCTAACCCACCTCTGGGTTTCACGTTTCTATTTAGGCGGAATATATCATAACTGGGGGGGGACCAGTAGGTCTAGGATGGGAGAGGAGGAACTGTTTAGCAATGTTTCGGTGAGGACGGTGAGGTCCAGATCATTCGAGAGGATGAGATCGTAAATGTAGTGAGCATGTTTGCTAGCCGATCTGCAATTGATTAGTGCACACTTTAGCTTGCTAGTCGAATGGGTGAGAGCAGTCTGCACTATGTTCATATTTGTGAGGTTTGCTCTATTTAGAATCTGTAATTGTGAGTGGGTTCTCTGTAGGGGGTGGTTAGAATGGATTGGATAGTGCAACATAGAGACATGCTGTTGTCTTTAGGACTGGCATAGGATATGAGGAGGTAATGAATGTCCTTGTCAAATAGTTCCTCAATTACCCTCGTAGGACTAGACGGGTCATTGGGAAAAGGTATCTTACTCTGTCTAGTGTACTCAGGGTGTGAATACTTGGTGAAGTATCTGCTAGTGTGGTGACTAATTCGGTTCACGGTGGCACTAGCTTTATGTGAGTTTAGGAGTTCTTTGGTGATGGTTGATAGATTTAGCATTTCGTCCTTGAGATGGGCTAGGCCTTAGGCTAATTTGTTGAATCGTGCGATCTAGTGATAGTTAGGATAATTAGTTATGAGTATATGCATGTTTTCTCTAATAGGTGTAGGTCCTCCAGTAGGGCCTGGTTGCATTGGGATCGCGTTAACTAGTTGCATGGGGATATCGTTATTAGTTTCAGATGGGGTTAGTTGATCATAGAGGTTTGTTGGTGGGTCAAAATTGAGTGTGGGGGATGGCCATGATAGGTGTTAGCATGAGAGGGGCTGATGCATGTGAGCAGGGTATGGTCGATGAGTGTTGAGTTTGGATGAGTGGAAAATACATCAAAGGATGTGTACAAGTGTTTAAGATACTTATCTTACCCTGTTGAGCCATGGATGTTAGCTGTCCACAGTAAAAACTAGCATTTGCAATGCAATCGGTCTCATGTTTTTTAAAAGTTAGAGATATTGGCATTGTAAATGACAATGTTTTTTACTTGCTTTTTTTGTGGAGCCATCTTGTAATAACAATAGCAGGGAATAAAATGGAAAAGAGGGGAGTTTCTATAATACACTTTTAAATAAGTAGGAGTTGGAATTATATGTGGTTATATCAAGGATCAGGGTGGATGGCAAGTCATGGGGAGTTTTGCATGATAGCTCACCTGTAGATTGGGTGAGTGATATGTCGGTGGAATTTGGGTTGGTGGATTCTTCATTGGTCATCAAGGAAATCAGGGGTGTGTCTGCATTGGGAAGGCCGGTAGCTAAGTGTATCCCTGTCCATGCTGGGCTGATGTGATTGCAACCGTTGTGAGGGACGGGTAGGGGTCATTGGGGGTGTGGAGAAATTTAGGGTCCATTGATGTTGCTATGGGATTTTGTGGAGGAGTTGGTGTGTCTTGCGGATGATCTGGAGTAGTAGTACGGGAGTGCGTTTTTCTTGCTGTACACTGCTTTCTTGAGAGTAGGAAAGACCTTGTCTATGAGTACGAGATAGACATTAGATGCTTTTGTCAGGATATTACCATTGTTGTATATGGATATGGTGGCATTCGCCGTGCAGAAGTCAGAGGCAGTTTCAGAGGTGGTTACTTCTGCAGTCATGCATTCTTGTCCTACTGACAGAATCTAAATTTGTTACAGCAGACCTTTTTGATCCCTACTAAAGATCTTCAAACCTGGTTCTGGTAACATGTCTCAAGCAGGTCATCAGTGAGTTAAGTCCACCTTAGAGGTAGTCTTTTGTTCCTTCTGGTGTCCAACTGTTTGACAGGATGCAGTTATATGCTAAGTACTATTCTATCTGCGCATAATCCAAGGCAGTCCCTCCCCCTCCATGGTACATGATTTGCATCACTTGTATTGTGGACTTACCATTTTCTAGAGGACACTGAGTGATCATGGTTCACTGTAGACCTCTTTTCCAAGGTGTTTTATTTTTTTTGTTACAGATGTTTTCATCAGCCATAGATTGAACTAGAGGGAAACTTCTTAGGGATTAGAACGTTATGACAACCCCACAGTGAAAAGAAACTCCCTTTTCCCTTCTATTCTCCTTTTAGCTCCTTCCTCCAGTCATAACGTTAATTTCATCCGATACATTACTAATTGTTGTCTAAGTGATAGTGATTGTGACTCAACCTTTGATCCTGAGATGAAACTAAAAAGAAAACATTTCTAATTAGGAAAGACCAGAAATCTACCATCAACTTGGACAAGAAAGACACAGTTCTGTGCTGTATTATCTCCCATTGGCGGTCTGATGTAACAGAGCACATCAGCAAAGATAAACCATACTTCCTAATATTACCTAAACGGATTTAATTACTACACTGTCTCTTCCTCCTCATTCTACATCTCATTTTTAGCACAGAATATGGTTGGAAGAGATGCAGGTGTTGATCAACTCCAGTTTGGCCTGGCTAAGGTTGTCAAGTAGGTGCCATATTATCTGAGGGGGCAGTACACCATAAGTCAAGTCAAGTCAAGCCTAGTCAGAGAATCCTATATAGCGCACATATCACCAGGTAAGTCTCGTGGCGCTTGCAGAGATTCCAGAGGCTGATGGTCATATCTGAATTGCGGTATTTCTGGTCAAACAGCCTCGTTTTCATATGCTTGCCTTGCCTGTCCCCACTAGCCTGTGTTATAGACTATGCAGAACAGCAGTTCAGCTTTTCATAAGTTACTTTCAACATTATTTGCCCCTACTACTGCATCCTGAGTTAACTCCAACAGCTGTGAAAAAGACATTCACACTCATTGGTGGCTGGTGAACTCTTGAAAATGGTGATACGGTTTTGCCTGACTCATGTTGGACCATGCAAGCGAAGGAAGAACACTCAACTCCTTCTCGTTCACCCCTAACAACATAGCAGCATCCAAAGTAGGACAACCTGTTAGCTGTGGTATTATTAGTGTGCACATAGCAGTTGTCGATTGTCGAGTTTATCATACATATTCTCTCTAAAAGAATGGTTGAGTTGGCAGTAGGAAAGGTGGCCTTTGGCAGAATAGTTGGGTTTGTACAAAGGATTGTAGGTCTGCATGGCCTCCTGGATCCCCAAAATGTTTTCAAATGGAAGAGAGTATTCTGTAGGGCACAACGTAGAGAATATAAGCCAAGAAGACAACACCAGCTCAAGATGGACAGAGTTTAATAAAAACACTGAAAAATGATTGACAGCCGAAAAAACAAATCATATTACGTTTCCTAAGGCTGGCTCAAGCCTAGCTGTTTACCATGTTAACTTAAAAATGTTTGTTCATGCTCTTGCTACACACCACTTCAATTGAGGGGTGTTCTAACACATTTAACAGCCTTCATCTAAAAAAAATGTTTAAAAATCCTGTTCCTTTGAATCACATTTAACTATGGAACTATTTAACACAGTTTGGAACAAGTGGGGGAAGATTTTGAAGCAGTTTTTTTAAGGTAGAGTTTGACTATAGAGGGTTGAAGGCATGGTTGGATTACAGTGAGAACGATTTTGCATCTGGGAGTAGTATCTTAGCAGGGACTAGTAGGTTCAGAGAAATACATGTAAGCATTTTTCAATAGAAGAGAGCGAGACGGCACAAAAAGTGAGTATTTTAATTGACCACTGCATGTGCTGGGAGTGAAACACAATTCTTTGTGACAACTTTAAGCTGCAAACAAGACAAGCCACAAAGAATTAACAAGTGCAAAGCGCGATATTGTTGAAGCAGTGGGCGCCGTGCCAATAAATGGCACACGACCACACGAGTCCCTTGACAGAAGAGCGCCACCTTTGAGGTGATTTTCTGGCACTGCTCTGTCTACAAAGGGAGACTCCAACATGGATCCCCAGAGTGAGAGTAAGTGGCGCAACCAAAAGTATGCATAGGGAAGTAGTACACATTCCATGTCCATCCAAACTAGAGAAGATAATGCCATTATTACTCTCTCGGTTGTTATAAGATCATACAAAATAATTGTATTTAAAAACATACACCCAGTAGAAAGTGAGGTTAGAATGTGTCTGTGGGATGGTGGAGCGCCTCGTATAGAGCTACATAAATTGACTAAGGGGTGGTATGATGGAGGGATTGCACCCCAGATATAAAACTCCACTATTGGGCCTCCAGTTAGTAGTAGTAAATCACTGGATATATCGCTTCCCGATAGACCCTGCATACTTGTTAGACAGATATCAGATGGGAAGGGAGGGGTGCCTAGCTCTCTATACGGAAGTTCGGAAAGGGAGGTACCTAGGTCCGACAGCACATACAGTGGAAATATGGCGCCAAGCTACTAGACATCTTGGCTGGTCGAACGTACTGACCCAGGCCACACCATTATAGTCCACTTTAAAACTAGGACATTTATGTAACCAACCCGGTTTTGTAAGGAGTTAAGGGAGAGGTATGACCTAGCTCAAGGGGAGACCATAAGCTACTTGCAGAACTCCCAGAAATAGGAAACCTACCGGAATCATCCCCCTTGGAAGATCGGTAGCTTTCTGAACCTATCTTAAACAAAGTCATATCACTCATGTATCGGAAATTATGTAATAACTTGCTGGATCCGTTTCATGCTCTTCGAGAAAGATGGTAAGCTGATATAGGGCGAATATAGGATGACGATTGGCAAACAGCACTGATGTCCCCAAGGGAGGCAGCCATCCCTCTTCGTCTGATTCAACTAAAATTCTTACATAGAACTTATCTCACTGGGATCACACTAGCAGAAATGGGGAGTAGACAGGATGCAATAGGTCTACGAGGATGTCACCAAGAGGCAACCTTTTACGACACTTTATGGGAATGTCCATTTATACGATCTATATGGAAAAAGGCAACAAAACACATAGAGGAAGCACTAGGTAAAAAGATTAACTTCACACCACCAATGGGGCTCCTTAATATATGGGAGGCAACTAACCTTACAGAAGTGGAGCAACAAATGCCTACTCTAGGTTATACATTAGTGAAAAGTGGAAAAGCAATGAAGTGGGGGTAGCAGGAGACTATCAACAAAGAATTGGGCAAAGGAACTAGACAAATGTATGATTTCAGAAAAGGAGGTTGTAGGAAGGTGGAATCTGACTATATGGTTACCCCCACTTTTTTCCTGGTGTTTTGTTGGTTTTCGACTTAATTGGACTAGGACCCTGCTATTCAGGGCCCCAGTCTATCTGCTTTCCCTATAAAATGGACTCCATGTACTCTAGGTAGATACCAGATTGGTTACTGGGTCACCCTTGTAAGCCCATGTATAGTGTACCACAGGTACCCAGGGCATAGGTGCACCCTAGGCCTACCAGGGGCTACAGCATGTATTGTGCCACCCCTGGTTTGCCTTCCAAACAGACACCACAGGTCTGTTCACACAGCCTGGGTAAGGTGGTGTAATCACCCCTTACTTAGATATAGTATACCTATATCTATCTATATATATCTATATATATGGAAACCAAGTCCTTCAATGAGCAAACAAGAACTTCCACGTCGCTTCACCATCAGGAACGGACCACCCAAAGGTAATTTTATAAAGTACAATTTATTCCTTTTAGATCACAACATGACGCGTTTCGACCAGGTTGCCCCAGCCTTGATCACATGACATGTCAGGAAAACCCACGCCCTTAAATCTCATGAGGCATGCTCTAGTCACTCTCATTCTAATCCCATTCTAATCATAAACAGTGAAGAAAGACACAATACAAAAAAGTGCAAAGTGCATTCAGCATATTCAACTCGCAATGAGCAAAAAACATTGAAGTTTCACAATTTAAACATTTCATTGTTGAAACCTCCTAAATTAGGTAAAAAATCCAGGGCAAGTGCCAAATTCTGCTTGTGAAGAGAGAATATGCAAACCATACTATGAAATTTAATGGGAAGGAGCAGCCCTCATATTGAGTACACCCAGTGTAGTAATGATGAAGTATAGCTAAATCAACAGCCTAACGTCTATTAAAACAGTTTTAAAATCGGATGCGAATATATTAAAGCAATTAGAGCAAAGATAAAAAAGCATATTGTCACCTGCTTATAAATATTGCATATAATGAAGATTTAAAGTTTCAGAGTCAAATTTATCAACAATACTAGAATAAATATATATATATATATATATATATATATATATATATATATATATATATATATATATATATATATATTATTCCCACCACCGCTGGTCAGGAGTAGCGCTGGCACGAGCGGTCCTGTTGCAGCCACCAGCCGGCTGTATAAATCCACTCCACAACACATCAAATTTATGATGAGAACAAGACACCCAGAGCTGCAATTTCAAAGAGTTTTATTCGGCAGATGACAAAAGTTCCACAACGCGTTTCGCCATTACGGCTTGGTCACGCTCATCTCGTGGCGTTGGTTGCCATTATTTAAACACAACACCCTAGTGCAATGAATTACCATCACGGTAACTGGTGGCGCCCATATTGTAACATGTTATTTACTTACAATCGTCTGTATATTGAACAAACAATCAGCCTTATGCCTCTCATATTTGCAAATTGGTTCAATAAACATAAGTGTATAAAAATCATGCGATTATCTGCAATATTGCCATTCTAAACTTTCGTATGCAAAATTGTTCGTCATATAATGCCGCATGTTAGATATAAGAGCACATGAACAGTCTATTAATCGTAAAACTGTTTAGACCAATTTATGGAAAACAATGATAAAATATCGCAAAGACGTAGTCGTACGGAAAGTAGCCCTGTGGCCCTGTGATTGGTAGCTACGTTCTGACTTTGCGTACAGCATGCGACAACAATATTCATATTGTATTAATTTGTTACGGCATAAGCGGCACCTATGCAGACTTAGATTTGTAATGATGTTTAGACCCGAGGCATCGTAAATAACAATTAGTTATCAAAGAGACATAATTGTGCAGAGGGTCACCATTTTGTTGGATATTACGTTCCAGCTCATGTGATTGGTTGTAATCCTGTTGCTATAGAAACATACAGCGTGTGACAACAATACTATGATCTTATTATAATCATGGCAGTTACTGCACATATAGTCCTTGGCAGTTTTGCCTCAGTGGGCAGATGTACTCAATCTGGGCAGAAAGTCATAACAAATATCTTTGATATTTCCCAAGGCCCTCGTTTCGCAGTTATGCCCCAGTGGGCAATTGTGCATAATAATATTGCGCTAAGAGTCCGAAAAATTCATCATGCCCAAGTGGGCTATTGTGACTCAACCCAGTTGTAGGACTCATATTGGAAACAAAGTCTGGACGTAATATATATTATTATAATTCCATGTTGTTCCGCCACCTCGTGATGTGTGAAATCTGAAAATAAGATGAATTTAGATAAAAATCAAGAAAGCCGCGGATATCTGTACATATCAATTCCTAATCATATAAATGGATTGCTAGTTCTTCAGTAACATTTAGACCTTTCGGTGTTAAACATTCAAAATCCACAATGTATTTGGACTCCAATTTTCTGAGGGACAATTCCATATTGCCTCCTCTTATTCCAAGATCCACACTGTCAATCACAACCATCTGCACCAATTGTTCGTTTTGCATATGCATACTAGAAAAATGTCTGGCAACTGGATATTGTTTGTTGTTGTTGTGTATGGCAAGTAGATGTTCCAGTACCCGTTTTTTTGCAGTGTGCTTGGTACTGCCTACATACCATTTGTTGCAAGGACAAATCAAAATGTATATGCTATATGGAGTGTTGCATGTCAATCGCTTTCGGATTGTGAACACTCTCCTGCTGTTAGGAACTGTCAATGTTTTACAATCTTTACTGAACTTGCAAGCTTTACACTTCCGACAGCACTTGAAACCCACATCATCTCTCTTGTTAAGATTCATCTTGGAGGTTACATAGTTATGACTTAGTTCATCTCTTAATGATCTTCCCTTCCGGAATGTAAGTTGTGGATTATCATTAAGATACTTTTTTAGATGTATGTCAGTGTGTAAAACATGCCAGTGTTTTTTAAAAATCTTCCGAACCTCCTGCGCTTGTTCTGAGAAAGTGGTTATAAATCTTACTTTGTCAGTCTCTTCCATCTTATTGCGAGGGTTAAGTAATTCTTCTCTGTTTTTTAAGGTCACTCGATCTTTAGCAGTATTTATCACTCTTTGGCTGTACCCTCTACTGCGGAATCTCTCACACATGATTCTTTCCTACTCCTGGTATGTATCCTCATTACTACAATTGCGCTTTGCCCGTAGTAATTCTCCATAAGGTATACTTCCTATCAAGTTGCGGGGGTGACAGCTGGTGGCATTTAAAATACTGTTCCCCGCTGTTTTCTTCCGGAATAGTTTGGTATTCAATTGGTTGTTGGCAACTTCCACATATACATCCAGGAATTCCACTGTGCTTTTACTAATGTGTCCTGTTAGTTTAAGGTTAAGATGATTGTGATTCAGTTTGTCGATGAAAGATTGTATTGACATTTCATCACCACACCAAATAAAGAAAATATCATCTATGTATCTAAGACACAGGGCAACCTGATCGAATTCTGCCATCTCCCTGACGACCTGCTCCTCCCACCAGCCCATGAAAAGATTCGCGTAGCTGGGGGCGAAGCAGGTCCCCATGGCCGTGCCCTGTGACTGTCGATACAAGATGTCATTAAAGAAAAATAAATTGTTTTTGAGACAAAACTCAATCATGTCGAGAAGCATTTGTGAATGTTGTGAATATGAGACTGACCTTGTTTTCAGGAAGTGTCTGACTGCTTCTAAGCCTTGGTGGTGTAAGATACTAGTATAAAGGCTACTAACATCAAGTGTAGCCAACAAATACTCTTCCTCCCAATGGATGCCGTTTATAACTGTAAGGAAATGTGTTGTGTCCTTAATATAGGAAGGAAGGGACATAACATACGGTCTGAGAAAATGGTCTATATATTTAGACGTATGCTCCAGTAATGAACCAATTGAAGAAACTATTGGGCGACCCGGAGGGTTTTTAGAGTCCTTGTGCAGTTTGGGGAGCAAGTATAGCACCGGTGTTCTAGGATGTGCACAGTATAAATACTGGTATTCTTCTTGTTCCACTAGCCCTTTGTCTTTCCATTCTAATAGGAGGTCCCTAAATCTTAAATTTGATCCCAGTAATTCTTCTCGATTGGTTCTACAATAACAGTTCTCATCCTTCAGTTGGCGGTGTCCCTCTTCCAAGTATTTGATCTTATCTAATATCACCACATTGCGAAACGAGTGCCTTGGGAAATATCAATGATATTTGTTATGACTTTCTGCCCAGATTGAGTACAGCTGCCCACTGGGGCAAAACTGCCAAGGACTATATGTGCAGTAACTGCCATGATTATAATAAGATCATAGTATTGTTGTCACACGCTGTATGTTTCTATAGCAACAGGATTACAACCAATCACATGAGCTGGAACGTAATATCCAACAAAATGGTGACCCTCTGCACAATTATGTCTCTTTGATAACTAATTGTTATTTACGATGCCTCGGGTCTAAACATCATTACAAATCTAAGTCTGCACAGGTGCCGCTTATGCCGTAACAAATTAATACAATACGAATATCGTTGTCGCATGCTGTACGCAAAGTCAGAACGTAGCTACCAATCACAGGGCCACAGGGCTACTTTCCGTACGACTACGTCTTTGCGATATTTTATCATTGTTTTTCCATAAATTGGTCTAAACAGTTTTACGATTAATAGACTGTTCATGTGCTCTTATATCTAACATGCGGCATTATATGACGAACAATTTTGCATACGAAAGTTTAGAATGGCAATATTGCAGATAATCGCATGATTTTTATACACTTATGTTTATTGAACCAATTTGTAAATATGAGAGGCATAAGGCTGACTGTTTGATCAATATACAGACGATTGTAAGTAAATAACATGTTACAATATGGCCGCCACCAGTTACCGTGATGGTAATTCATTGCACTAGGGTGGTGTGTTTAAATAATGGCAACCAACGCCACGAGATGAGCGTGACCAAGCCGTAATGGCGAAACGCATCGTGGAACTTTTGTCATCTGCCGAATAAAAATCTTTGAAATTGCAGCTCTGGGTGTCCTGTTCTCATCATAAATTTGATGTGTTGTGGAGTGGATATATATATATATATGAAGGTTCACAGGTACCCAAGGGTGCAGGGCGCACTCTACATCAGCGCGTTCAAATTGGGGCAAGAAACAGGAACATCCAACGTCAGCAGTGCCTGACGCGTTTCGGGCTACGCCCTTCTTCTGAGGCTCTCTGCACACTCAATGACTGCCGCCAAAAGGACTCCAGAAATACTCCCACTTTTATTCCAAAATGACACTCAGGTGAGTAAACATACTTGCTAAGCATTCTGGGACTGGTAGTCCTTAATATGAAACCCCAGTGGGCTGGAAGCAGACATCAAGTGAAATAAGTTCGAATTCACGGGTGCTTCTGCTCAGTTCTCACCCTTTCCAGTTGACGCCAGATGAATCTGCCACACTGATCAAAACACCAGCAGCAGGCGGACCCGCCAGAAATCCACGGTGGTGCGCCCCCCGGCCGGGTCGACCGGAATTTATGAAGGTTCACAGGTACCCAAGGGTGCAGGGCGCACTCTACATCAGCGCGTTCAAATTGGGGCAAGAAACAGGAACATCCAACGTCAGCAGTGCCTGACGCGTTTCGGGCTACGCCCTTCTTCTGAGGCTCTCTGCACACTCAATGACTGCCGCCAAAAGGACTCCAGAAATACTCCCACTTTTATTCCAAAATGACACTCAGGTGAGTAAACATACTTGCTAAGCATTCTGGGACTGGTAGTCCTTAATATGAAACCCCAGTGGGCTGGAAGCAGACATCAAGTGAAATAAGTTCGAATTCACGGGTGCTTCTGCTCAGTTCTCACCCTTTCCAGTTGACGCCAGATGAATCTGCCACACTGATCAAAACACCAGCAGCAGGCGGACCCGCCAGAAATCCACGGTGGTGCGCCCCCCGGCCGGGTCGACCGGAATTTATGAAGGTTCACAGGTACCCAAGGGTGCAGGGCGCACTCTACATCAGCGCGTTCAAATTGGGGCAAGAAACAGGAACATCCAACGTCAGCAGTGCCTGACGCGTTTCGGGCTACGCCCTTCTTCTGAGGCTCTCTGCACACTCAATGACTGCCGCCAAAAGGACTCCAGAAATACTCCCACTTTTATTCCAAAATGACACTCAGGTGAGTAAACATACTTGCTAAGCATTCTGGGACTGGTAGTCCTTAATATGAAACCCCAGTGGGCTGGAAGCAGACATCAAGTGAAATAAGTTCGAATTCACGGGTGCTTCTGCTCAGTTCTCACCCTTTCCAGTTGACGCCAGATGAATCTGCCACACTGATCAAAACACCAGCAGCAGGCGGACCCGCCAGAAATCCACGGTGGTGCGCCCCCCGGCCGGGTCGACCGGAATTTATGAAGGTTCACAGGTACCCAAGGGTGCAGGGCGCACTCTACATCAGCGCGTTCAAATTGGGGCAAGAAACAGGAACATCCAACGTCAGCAGTGCCTGACGCGTTTCGGGCTACGCCCTTCTTCTGAGGCTCTCTGCACACTCAATGACTGCCGCCAAAAGGACTCCAGAAATACTCCCACTTTTATTCCAAAATGACACTCAGGTGAGTAAACATACTTGCTAAGCATTCTGGGACTGGTAGTCCTTAATATGAAACCCCAGTGGGCTGGAAGCAGACATCAAGTGAAATAAGTTCGAATTCACGGGTGCTTCTGCTCAGTTCTCACCCTTTCCAGTTGACGCCAGATGAATCTGCCACACTGATCAAAACACCAGCAGCAGGCGGACCCGCCAGAAATCCACGGTGGTTTGCCCCCCGGCCGGGTCGACCGGAATTTATGAAGGTTCACAGGTACCCAAGGGTGCAGGGCGCACTCTACATCAGCGCGTTCAAATTGGGGCAAGAAACAGGAACATCCAACGTCAGCAGTGCCTGACGCGTTTCGGGCTACGCCCTTCTTCTGAGGCTCTCTGCACACTCAATGACTGCCGCCAAAAGGACTCCAGAAATACTCCCACTTTTATTCCAAAATGACACTCAGGTGAGTAAACATACTTGCTAAGCATTCTGGGACTGGTAGTCCTTAATATGAAACCCCAGTGGGCTGGAAGCAGACATCAAGTGAAATAAGTTCGAATTCACGGGTGCTTCTGCTCAGTTCTCACCCTTTCCAGTTGACGCCAGATGAATCTGCCACACTGATCAAAACACCAGCAGCAGGCGGACCCGCCAGAAATCCACGGTGGTGCGCCCCCCGGCCGGGTCGACCGGAATTTATGAAGGTTCACAGGTACCCAAGGGTGCAGGGCGCACTCTACATCAGCGCGTTCAAATTGGGGCAAGAAACAGGAACATCCAACGTCAGCAGTGCCTGACGCGTTTCGGGCTACGCCCTTCTTCTGAGGCTCTCTGCACACTCAATGACTGCCGCCAAAAGGACTCCAGAAATACTCCCACTTTTATTCCAAAATGACACTCAGGTGAGTAAACATACTTGCTAAGCATTCTGGGACTGGTAGTCCTTAATATGAAACCCCAGTGGGCTGGAAGCAGACATCAAGTGAAATAAGTTCGAATTCACGGGTGCTTCTGCTCAGTTCTCACCCTTTCCAGTTGACGCCAGATGAATCTGCCACACTGATCAAAACACCAGCAGCAGGCGGACCCGCCAGAAATCCACGGTGGTGCGCCCCCCGGCCGGGTCGACCGGAATTTATGAAGGTTCACAGGTACCCAAGGGTGCAGGGCGCACTCTACATCAGCGCGTTCAAATTGGGGCAAGAAACAGGAACATCCAACGTCAGCAGTGCCTGACGCGTTTCGGGCTACGCCCTTCTTCTGAGGCTCTCTGCACACTCAATGACTGCCGCCAAAAGGACTCCAGAAATACTCCCACTTTTATTCCAAAATGACACTCAGGTGAGTAAACATACTTGCTAAGCATTCTGGGACTGGTAGTCCTTAATATGAAACCCCAGTGGGCTGGAAGCAGACATCAAGTGAAATAAGTTCGAATTCACGGGTGCTTCTGCTCAGTTCTCACCCTTTCCAGTTGACGCCAGATGAATCTGCCACACTGATCAAAACACCAGCAGCAGGCGGACCCGCCAGAAATCCACGGTGGTGCGCCCCCCGTAGCCCGAAACGCGTCAGGCACTGCTGACGTTGGATGTTCCTGTTTCTTGCCCCAATTTGAACGCGCTGATGTAGAGTGCGCCCTGCACCCTTGGGTACCTGTGAACCTTCATATATATATATATATACAAATTAGAATAGTCACAGTTCAATCATTATCAGGTATCTATTAGTTCATAAAGTAAATAAAATGGATTACACCCCCCTGCCTGAAAAATCCATCAGTAAAACTAGAAAACTAGCAAAACCAATAAAAAATTCCACAGTATAAAAGGTTTCTCTAAAATCCATTACTTCCAAAAAATAAATAGAAAAGACCTAAAATCTGAATTAATATATATACACATAATTACAATTAATATTTAAACTCCGCACTTATAATCAATTCACATATCATCTATACTACTACAATAAAGTAAGAACTTTTAGGCTTTGAGGCGGGTAAACTCGGGAACCACTGCGCCAATCTACACACCCGATACACCGTTGAAATCGTCAGGGTGTGAAGATGGTTATAGGCTATATAAATGTCAAAATAAAACGTTATTTACAATATTTATATTTTTTTGAAAGTAGTCCCCCCCAAAGTAGCGCCGGCCGAGTCGTGCGTGCTCACGTCACCACGGGGCGGAAAGGCGCCCGAGGAGTGGCAGACATGGCGCGGGGGAGGAGCTGTGACGTGAGGCCAGCAGCGGTGGGAGCAGCGGAGAGGCGGACATGGCGCAGGGGAAAAGCGGCGGCGGACAGGCGGTGAGGAGCAGAGAGGCGAGGAGCAGTAAACTGAGGAGCGGCGGATCAGGTAAGCCTCCGGGGACAATGTCAGGGCAGGCGGGGGTCGGCGATCGGCTGAGGAAAGTTCACAAGATGCACAGATACTCCTGCTACCATTTGGGGTTACTGCAACACGCTTTAATAATGAATAGATGCATGTGTGCATTTATGGAGCACAGAGGCGAAAGTCAGAGTCTCGGGGGCATAACAATCACCACCTCATCTGTCTTCCCATTCACTGTCAGAATCTACTTGGTAGTAGACCCCACCACGAAGACAGGTGAACGCACCTTACACTGGGGCAGCCGGGGGTCGGGGCAGGCGGGGGACGGGGCGGGTGGGGGGACGGGCTGCTGGGCAATGTCCGGGCAGGCGGGGTAGTGGAAGCCTGAATGCTCCCGGACAAGGTCGGGACGGGCTGCTAGTATTTCATATTTGTAGCAGCATAAGAGAACAAAGTAGACACAGAATTGTAAAATTAATTTCATCTAATTATACATAGAAGATCCAACTAAACCACAATTTTATAAGAAGTGAACCAAATTTTCCCCTGTGTTAAGACCATTCGGTATTTTAGTATTGAACCGAACTATGTATTGACTCTCCAATTGGCGTACTCTTTTCTCCCTATTCACACCTCGGATGGATTTAGGGACAGAATCAATAACATAGTATCTAAGATCATCCAGTTTATTTTGATGTACTAATTTAAAATGGCGGGCAACCGGATAAGTTGGGTCCGAGTTAACGATTGCCCGCAAGTTCTGGAGAAAACCACCCCCTCGGCCTAGGAGATGGTGGAGATTCCCTGAAATAGAATCAGGGAACAAAACTTTAAAAGGACAAGAACGGGACAGGTTAGGAACAGCTACGCCTCTCTGCAAACCGATGGACAGCGACACAGCTCCCCTCTCTCTCACGCCAGCCTAAGCGGTAACCACGCCCCTAACGGCACCCCAATTATACTCTAAAACTGTCATGTCTATCCCACATTTGTTGCAAACGCTCATGTAACTCGCAAGTGGATTGGTGGACCTGGGATGTGGCATTGTCACACCACTCTGACTTCACCTTTAGTTCAACTAATTCATTGTTCTGCATTCGTTCCCAGGGTATGGTTCTTAGCTCGTTCTCACGTTTATTACACATGATACAAATTAAGCGAACTTATTCATAATTTAACATCATCCGCAGAATGAATCTTCGGTCCCACGACTGGGCGCATCACTTGGCAGTCGTTCATCACTCTGGCCATCAACTTATTTGTGGCATCTGCGGTGCACAACGCGTCTGTCTTGCCTCTGACAGAGCGGACTCACTCCTTGAAACACCCCCTCCCACTTCAGTCAACTCAACAAAGATGCCGCCTTTTTCAGCACACTAAAGTAAATGAAATATGGACATTTATTAATTATGTGATAATTAAACCTTCACTGTTTACCACCCACCTTGCACCATTCCCTATTAATGTTACCTAGCATAAGCTTTGTACAAAAGCAACATTATTTATTAATTCAAAGCAGGATGCAACATGCAACTACTGAAGCACATGCGGCCTAGTCATGCAACATTTCATGTTTCTCTCAAATCACAATATTATTACTTTTCATTATATTATTTCGTATTATTTCAAATATGCGCAAAGCAATTTCCCCAGTGCTTATGTTGGGTGTACATTAGTTTTCATTTCACTACTTACTGTTAGTACGTATTATGGGGGTATTAATTCAAGCAGGTTTGTTTTTGTGAAACCCTGCTCCACCAATCCCCCCTCTGATGGCTTTCAGAAGCTATCATAAAATACCTTCCATACCGAGTGCCATGTTCAATTATTTTAGAACTCCGTACTCTTCTCTTTTTAGGGCACACTCATCTAAATCTTTCATCATGTCTTAATATTCTCCTTTCATATCTTCTAATTCTATCTCTTTTCAGAATAAACTACTTCCAAAGGAAGATAACCATTTACGTACAGAGGAGAAACTCTTACCAAGTATTTCTCAAACACCGTCAACCTCCAGTTGGGTCAAGTCTTCATGTAATTTTCTTTATATATATCCCTCAATTCCATTAATCTTATCTGGGATATATGTGCAGCCATGTTGGACGTCAACATACCACAAACTCCACCCTCCTTTGCCAATAGGCTATCAATTGCAAGTCGATTTTGCAAACCCATAGATTTGATCGCAACCATTTCAGTGTCAATCATCAAGAATCCACCAGCAATATTTGTTGATAAACGATCAACCACTGTGGACAATTTTTGAATTTTGTGTGAATTCAGAATGACTCCAACTGAGGGTATCAGTGCACCAAAAATACCACCTATTATTTCTGAGAACCTTGCTCTTTTGTTAAGTGTTAGTCCTTGTTTTACTTCATTTAGTTTGTGGTGGCTTCGGTACATGTGGTAGACCTTTGGAAAGACAATAGCAAAATAACAACTACCATACCGAAGTGCAGGCAACCTATAGTAGGCTTTCTTACCACACATAATAGACTCCTGGAAAAACAGGATCAGTATCACCTTTCGATCCCCAAGCTCCAGTAATTTGGAAAGTATACTCACATTCACTAGAACCAATGAAATAATTGTTATGGTTAGTTTTCGTTCTAAGCAAACACATTTTCCCCTTCTGTGAACAGTACGGGGACATTGCAGCGTATGTCTCGCCTTTCTCATGATTTCCTTTTCTAAAAGCCCATGGTGGTTCCTGTGACTTCTGTTTAGCAGCTTTCTTTTGAAAACTCTCTTGTCTATCTTCTACCATTTCTATAACAATCTTTTCCTTAACCCGCAAACTAGAAGTCAGGTTGTTTTTATTAGCATACTCTATATCTTAAGTTTAAGTATATGGAAGAATTCTCCCAAATACCTTGCATTCTTACTACTTAAAACTTTATTTAGTTCTTTAATAACAGGAATTTCTGAAAATACTAAATCTATATCGGAAAAGTGGTACTCGAGCATTCCTGTCACGTAAAACAGGCTTGTTAGTATATTGCAAGACACACCATTAGTTAAAGGAAGGCGGAGATAGGTCACCCCTTCTGAGACAGACGAAGGTAACTGCATGTACACGTAACAATCACTCACATTCATTGTATTAATGTACTAATAAAGTAATTTAATAAAGACATTTAACGAGAATTCACTAATTGATTTATCATGATGGAGAACGGTTCCATCAAATGAAACTACATTATTGTTTGGGGTTTCATTAGTGACATCATTCATTCTTTCACTTGTTACTTCATTAGTTTTCTTTCCTTTATCAGTTACCATTAGAATAGGTACTAAGACAGTTAATAATAACCACATAAAAATTAAAAGGAAAGACACTACATAAGCAAGCTTTAATACACCTATGTTTTAGCCCAGATTTTGGAAGTATAGTCACTTCTGCATTAGCGATTTTGTACTCTATCAAGAATAAAAATCTATCTAAACCTATCAATTCTACAAAATAGTAATGTAATCCTACACTTCAAGGCCTTCGTCTTTACCCCCTTCCTTTATTCTTTTCCTTCAGTTTGCTCTGGGTCTTTTAATTTGTTTTCTTTTTCAGTCGGCAAGGTTACACCTTAATTTGTCACAGTTCTTTTAAGGGGGTCTTAGTTTGCTTTCATCAACTTGCTCAGTGTCAGAATTGTCTTTTTCTTTTCTTGGATCTGAGCTTTAAATTTCTTTCAAAATGACATAGGTTCATTCAGGTGCTTGGTACCTCTTACTTGGAATTCTTACTCTTCTTGTTTTTCATACTAATTCTTTTCCTGACTCTTCTTGTTCTGTTTGACTTGAGACCTCATTACTATGTTCTGGTCTTTTTCTTAACCTTCTCTTCACAAGAGTGTACTTTAGTCTTTTCACTCTACTTGGCAAATTATCACCTTTTCATGGTTTCTTTGCTTTGACCACTTTCTACATCTGGTTCACAGGTTCTTTTATTTGCTCTTTCTTTGGACGGTTCTTTTTCCTGATTTTCAGCTTCTACAGGTTCTTCTGATTCGACAACAACTTCTCTTCCAATTGTGAACTCACTTCCTTCTAGTTCAAAAACAGTCTCATCTATTTTAGGTTCAGCTGCGATTTCACCCTCCTTTGGATCAACAGCGAACTCCCTTCTTTCTGGCTCAACAGCAGTCTCTTGAAGCCTAGAATCTGGTGCCCACTCGACTTGTGCTAGGTTGTTCACCATCTGTTGGTTCATCCGAATCTGTCACTCTAGATTCATCAGCTTCACACACTTCAGCCACTGATCTTTGTTTCTGATTTAACAGTTTTGCTCCTTTGGTCTTTCAAATTGATCTAGGGTTCGTCTGGTATGGCTCGCATGAATCCTATTTGGCAAGCCAGCACACTTCACTGATGTTGTTGTCACCAGTATGATTTGATAAGGTCCATGCCACCTGGGTTCTAAACAAAATGTTCTTACATGCTTCTTGCTGAGAACCCATTCACCAGGACTCAGATCATGAGCTTGATTCTGATGTATTGTTGTGGCATCTTCTCCAACCTGGTGATACACAGAACGTACCAGTTCAGCTAATCCTCTGCAATAGTCAAGTACCAGATCATCAGATATAATCATCAGTTTGTTTGCTGGTATATATGCTTGTCTCATTGTTCCTCCAATGAGAATTTAATGGGGACTCAATCCAGTCTTTTTGTTAGGAATACTTCTTACACTCATCAGCACATGGTGTTAAGCATCAGGCCATTTCAGTGATGTGGATGCACACAGTTTCTCTAACCTGGATTTTATAGTGCCATTGATTTGCTCAACCACTCCAGATGCTTCGGGTCGATAGGCACAATGCAGCTTCTGCTCAATTTTAAATGCTGGACAAATCAGCTGAATCATCTCCTCATTGAAATGGGTTATTCTATCTGTCTCCAAAGTGACTGTAATTCCGAATCTAGGGATCAGTTATCTCAAAAGTAGTTTAGCTACAGTAAGGCTATCGTTCCTTCTCGTGGGATAGGCTTCCACCCAGGGACAGAACAAGCAGACAATGACTAGCACATATTTCAGCCCCTTACAAGGGGGAAGCTCAATAATGTCCAGTTGAAGTTCTGTAAATGGACCATCTGCTCTTCCAATTCGTCCCCAACTAACAACTGTCTTTCTGCCTGAATTTTGCTGCTGACAGATAACGCACATCTGGCAAAGGCTCTCTGCAATGACCCTGAACTTTGTGTTATACCATGTCTGCTTGAAGAGTCTGATCATTGCATCTCTGCCTATGTGTGCAATTCCATGGTAAACCCGGGCCATGTGGGAAAGAAAAGAGTCTGGCAAAACTGGTCTTTCATCAGAATAAACCCACAGTTCGTCCTCTGTTCTTTTTCTACAACCTGAATTTATCCAAATTTCTTTTTCCTCATCACTTGCCTCTTCTTGCATCTGCCGTACTTCATCCCAACTTTTTAATGTGGCTTTGAACATAAGGTGACATTCACTATTTCCCCTTTCAATTGACCTGTTTAAAGCCTTTATATTTTGTGCAAAGTAATGCGCTATTTGGTTAGCGTATCTATTGCCCTTCGTCACATAATCATCTCCTGATTTATGTGCGGCACATTTGACCACTGCAATTCTTTTGGGCAATTGCAAGGCATACTTAAATCCCTACACTGGTTGCCAATTAAAGAACGGGCTCTATTTAAGCTGGGCTGCACCACCTTTCAGGCCATGGCGGGGACTGCCCCAGCTTTTATTTCATCCGCCATCAGTGTCTACTGTCCCAACAGAGAACTTCGTTCTTCTACCAAATTCTTTCTTGCTGTTCCCCGGTTCAGGAAAAGTAAATCAGGGGGGTTGAAATTTGCTGTTCTTGCCCCCATCTTTTGGAATTCCCTCCCCCTCTACATTAGATTGATTCCTTCTTATCTTGAATTCCGTAGGGCTCTCAAGACTTTTTTATTTTCACACGCCTTCCCACCCCTGTAACTACGCCGCTCTAGCCCTGGGTTAAGCATCCTTCTGTCACATACAGACAATCATGATCCGCCTCCCCTCTCACTTCCTCACAACGAGAATTAGGCAATAGAGTTGCTGGATTCACAGTAGTGCACCTTACCACAGTTACTCTCTTATACCTAGTCAGCCGACTAGAAGTAAGATACTGTGTCTTGGTACATGTCAAAAGAATCTAAAGAGAATGAGGCACATACACGTTGACTGGGTAACCCATTACAATTGGTTCACTTTGTTCCAGACTCATACAAGTAGCTGCTACTGCTTTCAAACATCCTGGCAACGCTGCAGCCACTGAATCCAAAGTAGCAGAAAAATATGGTACTGGACGGCGTGCAATTCCATGACTCTGAGTTAGGACTGAAAGTGTGCACCCATCTCTCTCACAGCAGTATAATGCAAATTCTTTTGTGTAATCTGGTATAGCTAATGCAGGTGCTTGACAAAGACTGCTTCTCAACTTTGTAAAAGCATCCATACTCTCATGATCCAGTACAATCGGATCTTTCACATCTATTCATGTCAACTTCTGTAGAGGTTTTGTAATCAGTGAGAAACCATAGGTCCACTGTCGACAGTATACAACCATTCCAAAAAACATTCGTACTTCTTTCTGAGCTTTGGGTGGACTCATCTTTTTGATCACATTGCTTCTTTCTTGGGTTAGTTTTCTAACTCCCTTTTCTATTTTGTGCCCAAGGTACTGTACTTCCAGTTTACAAAACTGTACTTTTGCTGGGGACACTTTGGGGTCGATTCGAATTCGAGAAAAACCACTCCAAATAGCCGTACGGAGCGTTTTTTCCCATACGAATCGTACCCTGCAACGTCCCCGTAAGTACGATGAAGTACGATTCGTACTGGGAGCAGGACTCCGTACGAATCGTACAAAGACCGTACGACTCTAATCTCAGGACGATTCTCCCTCGGAACCCGCTGTACATGACATCTGTACGGTTCGAAGCAGGTTTTGACGAACCAGCAAGTACGATTCGTTTTGGGTATGCACCGTACGACTTTTTTTTACAGGAGCCCAAAACGTCCGGAGAAGCAGTGTTCGCCTTGAAACAGGTACGGAACGCCCCCCCCCCGGGTACGGTGCATACACCCCATGACTTTAGGGGTACGGTGCGCACACCCCATGACTTTAGGGGTACGCACCGTACCCCTAAAGTCATAGGGTACGGTGCGTACACCCCATGATCGCAGGGATACGCACCGTACCCCTGCGATCATGGTGTGTACGCACCATACGGTGTGTATGTGAATGTGTGGTTGTCCGTAGAAATCGCCCTTACCTGACGTGGACCGTACGAATCGCGTCCTCATACCCCGGTCCGGATCGTACGGTTCACTGTGAGGGTCCGTGTCGTACGGTTTCAGCCTTGCAATTTGTACGGTTCGCAACGATTCGGACGGATTGACGAGATACGGATCGTACTACGCAATTCAGACGGACGTGTACGATTCGTATGGAGAGGGCTCCTGATACGATTCGGACGGACGCTTTTTTCCCCGAATCGGATTCGACCCTTTGTGTCCTCCTTCTGGTTCAATAGGGCAACTGTGTCTGTCACACATGCCTCTCGTGTCTTTGGTGACACCAATGGGTCATTAATGTAGTGAACCAAAACTGAATTACTTGGCATGACTAGAGTCTCCAGACATTTTTTCAAGATCTGATTAAAGATTGAGGGACTCTCTGTATACCTTTGAGGAACTTGGCACCATGCCAAGACAAAGTGTCCAAACCGGATTGCAAACAAATACTGGCTTTCTAGATGTAATGGAATTGAGGAAAAGGCTTGGCACAAATCAATAACTGGGTAGCATTCAGCATCACAGGGGATCTGATGGAGTATCACAGCTGGATTTGGTTCTACTGGACAACAGGGTGCTACAATTTCATTAATTTTGCGCAAATCCTACACTATCCGGTATTTCCCACTGGGCTTTTTGATACCTATGATAGGCGAATTACAAGGAATGCTCATTATTTCTTTTAAAATTCCTTGTTTAATCATTTGGTCAATCACAGGAGTAACTCCTGAAACCACGTCTGGACTCTTCTTGTACTGAGTTGTGTTCGGATATACAGCACCATCCTTCACTATAATCTGAATTGGTTCTACATTTGTTATCAGACCAATTTCTTTTCCTGTAAAATCACACACATCTGAACTCAGTGCACTTTTTAATTCTTCAGGCAGATTCTCCTCTGTGAGAAGTGAAATCAATTCATTCACTTCTTTCCCTTTCTCTGCTAGCATCATTTTAAATTCAACATCCTCATTCGGTGTTTGAAATGCAATACCATCTGGTATACAGTACATGGTACAGTTCATTTTACATAGTAGATCCCTACCTAAGAGATTCGCTGGGCTCGAGTCACGTACCACAAACCAAAGCATGTCTTTGAAGTTTCCAATATGAACTTCTATTGGATTTGTGACTGGGGTTCTAATATGCTTATTCGAGACTCCTACAACTTGGATAGTTTCTCCCGACAGGGGTAGGTTTGGGATTTCTGCTGCCTCACAGTAGAACGGGTAGCACCAGTGTCCACTAGGAATGTAATATCATGACCTTCTACTTTTCCGTCAACAAATGACCCTGACTGATCTACTGCTAAAGATGCGCCAAGTACGCACTCTTCCTCCCCCTCAGGCACCGTCATTGAGATGAGCCTGAATCATGCTCATTGAACTTCAACCAATATTGTGGAACCCTTTGTACAGTTTGAATCTTACCACTCTGGTCACCTCCGTAAAATCCCGTATTCACACTCTATCTCTGCACTTGATCATTCACATTATTTGTCATGGGAGCTTGTGGCACCTGTAACTTTTGAGTAACTATCTGCTGCTGCTGTTGATTTACACCCACCTCATTCTGCATCTGTGGAATAAAACTTTGTTTTTCCCCGTTAATCTTTTTACCAGATCTACACTCATTCCTCAGATGTCCAAGCTTTTCGCACACGTGACAAGGACATTTCTTCATAGCTTCCTCTCTATTCAATTTTCCCCTTCCTTTACCTTCAATGATATTCTATCCATTTTGACTCTGACCACTCATCTGATTTCCAGTTTGAGGACTATTATTAGCTTCTTGCTGTTCTGCCACTTTCACCTGTGCCCACATCATTTTCTCTGTTAACTTTGTATGTCTTGATTCAATGTCATCACTACAATATTTTGCATATCTCAAAATTTCATCTATCGTTTTGCTCTGCCAACAAATCAAATGCTGTGGAATCATATTACTAATCTCTGGTTTCAATCCAAACACAAAATGTCCCATATCCTTGTCTCCAATATTTTCAAATCCGCGATACTGTTTAAATACTTGCAACAACCTTTCATAGTAGGCATGTACTGACTCTTTTGGTTCCCGGGTAGATCTGTAAATTTTAACCCAAACTATTTTCCTTAGGGGAATTCTTCCCTTTCAGAAACGTGATTACTTGATTGTACTTTCTCATCACCTCCTCTGAACGGTGCACCTGTTTTAGGGTCTCTAGGATATTAATCTTTGGTGCAATCAACAGTAATCTTACACTCTGTCCATAAACTACCTGGATCGACAATCTCAAACAAACCATCCAAATCCTTTAGCAGAACCTTTGAGACCTTCACAAACCTTTCTACTTGTTTATACCATTCAACTGGTTTCTCGCTCACCCTGGGAAAATCGTTAATGAACGATAATATATCCTGTCTTGACCATGGAACATGGACATATCCACCACCTGGTACTACTCTCATCGGACACACCCTTTCAGCCTGTTCTGTCTCCTATAACGGAAACATAGATGCTCCTTTGCTAGCGGCTTCTTCCTTCTTTCTTGTCCGTCTATTTTTCCATCGATCTCCATCTCCCCATTTCTTAAGAATGTTCATCAATTCTTTTATCTGTGTAAGGACATGGACTCTGTGGATGCCCAGTCGGGGCGCTTTTCTCCTCACTGTTCTCCTGTTCTATGTTTTCAGAATGAGTACGGCCCCTTTAACTCTTCTGCCGGGGCTGGTCAGCTGATCGGACCACGTGGTACGGGGTTTCTGAAAAAGGAAGACGCCGAGGAAGACCGTCGTTCGTCAGGACCTGCCTGGGAGGAACAGATGTTGGTAACGACCTTTGAGGTGCCGCCGTGGGACAACGAGCCGGAAGAGAGGACGGGGCCAGCCTTTATCGGAGAGCCTTCGGAGCAGGACGTGAACACGGACGAACGAGGAGAAGGGCAGCCAGACCCTAGCTGGCACTAAGCTGAAGCCCGCCGCGGCCCAGGAGAAGGGTCATGGCTTCACAAGGTACAGGGGCGCCTCGGGTTACTGCCGGGAGGGGCCTGGGTGCCGGGGGAGGCTGGGCGAGGTATGAGTGAGTAAACATAGAACTCGCTAGAACCGCTCGCTAGAACCGCGTGCTACACAGTGGTGACGGTGGTGATCTCCCTTCACTTCCCCTGCATCTCGGGTCATAATACGGAAGGAGAATACCTTCCTGATGGTTCTTTTCTTTCTCTCCTTCTTTTGGTCTACCTCGGTTTGGAGCACAACGAGACCCGGACCAGCAGACGATACCCCTGTGCACTTTCCCGACCTCAGAAAGAAACAGTGAACTACATATCCCACAAACCCCTTGGATAAAGACTGTGTATAGACTCTTGTCATATCGGGTTCCCTGTGAATTCCTTGTTTTCGTTTGGTGTCAGGAGTACGAATAAAGAGAACTTGATAAACAATCCACAACCTCGTCATAGTCTCCTTCTAGCCCACGTTACAATCTGTAATCTTTTTCCCGATGCATTCAAACTCTCTAAGTCCTTGTCAGTGAAAGCCAACCTGTAAGATTTCTGTAACACCTTCGGCTTTACTATGTCTACCCCGGACTCACTAGCAGCTTCAGATATTTTCTCATGTAAATTCTTTGCTCTTCAGGCAATGCTTTTGCATGAGATCAACAGTTCATCCTCTCGATAAGTTCCTAATCTGTCTGGACTTATTGTCCCAATAATCATTTCTTCTAAATCGACTTTTAATTGACTCACATTAATACTCTCTGGTTGAGATTTCGGTTTTGTCATTTCCTTTATCCAATTATTTAATTCTTCTGGTGAAGGACCTGCTGAACTCTCTGCTATTGGAGTGAGATTCAGCCCTATTCTCCTTGGGTCTAATTGTATGCCTCTTTGAGGGGTCTCTGTTAGCAACTCACAAACCGGAAGGTCTAACAAGGTATTATTTGCATTTGCCTGTCCATCCCCATTTGCACCACTCCTGATACTACTTCCTGGAACAGTCAAAACATGCACTTTGGATACATTCTGTCTTTCTCCGTACAATGGAACTACAGGACCAATGGTTACCGGTACCGTCAATGCTTCTGCATTCAGACTCAACTGATTCAATTTCTGGACCTGTTCCAACCTGGCTTTATTCAACAGATTTGCTTTATTTTCCCACACTACTTTTGCTACTTCTGAAACTTGTGGAGTTGATGGAGTTCCCATTTGTGGTGCACTTGAAGTCACCACCCCTACATTTTCTTCAAAGGCGCAGGTCTTTTGTTCATAATGACTGCCATCAATTCATCGTCATCAGAATCATTGATATCACCTCTTACACTTGGAGTCTCTATATTGTTCCTTTTCTCCTTACATTTGCCTCCAGTCTGTTCATCAACGGTTAAAACTGGGTATAACCCTTCAGATACCACAGCTCTCCTCCATCTTTTCAACTTTTTTTCCCTACTCTCAAAAGGATAACCATGCCTCCAACTCGTGTAGCTTCCGTTACCTCCTCTATATTGCTCTCTTTCAAATGCCCTCAACTTCCCATTCTTCTAATGCTTCGTGCTGTGTCAATCTACGATTTGGTTCTAATGAATTCATTCTATTTCTCAAATTCTGCAATATTCTTACATTGAACGTACTATGTTGTGGAAAAGCTATGACACCATCATCCGTTGTATACTCAACCCACTTTTCTAACCACATACACGTATGATATCCTCGTTCTAACATCATATAGGAAGCAGGCGTTCTGGGAGGTGGAATAGGAATTCCCTCTCTAGTCACAATTGGTTTGTCCTTATTAAAAAAAATCTTTATCTTCTTTAGCAGCTTCATTTTTCTGACCTTTTACGCTAATGTACCTCACTAAATACACGAAGAAAATCCTTCAGTATTTCAACATATTCTATTTGTCAGCTCTCGTCCTACACCAACGCGACTCACACCAACCAACCAATCAGAGCTTAATACACGCTCGCTGTCTGACCAATGCCAGCGCGGCCTTTTCTGACATCAGTATTATTCCTTCACAAAATATTATGGCAATATTTTTCTGAGTTTTTGTTAATCAAAATTCTATTAGTAACAACCTAAAACAATGCTGTCTTGTCTGTTCTACTAAATAAAGTGATCGTTTTTCACCCTTCAAAAGATTTTTCACTACGAGTCCTAATAACGACCAGAGTTATTTTACCTTTCAGACAAGCTCCTGGAGGACCTGTTTCTCCTCTAGGGATAAGGCCAAGATTTCACAAGAGGACTTTTTGGTGTGAAAAGGGGTCTTGTTACTCTCCTGGGGATACAGCTAGAGTTTCGGAAGTGGACCCTTCGCTATTCAAACACTCTACTTACATATGAAAATTCCCTAATATAACACCTACAGCTCTCCATAGCTTTTAGGTATTATTACAACAGACAAAAGTACTTCTGCAGTGAGCCTCGTTACCACACTCCTCTTCTGCCTACTTCAGGTTAAATTTCATTCCCGGGATTCCTCAGGTATCTCCGTACCTGCACTTCTAGACAACATAGAACATGACACTAACTTTTTGTGTTAAGAAGATACTATCATTAATCAATAATCATTACCAAACTAATCAATAATTAAACCATCCTTTGCTACCAAGAAACTGATCCAGCACAAGGTCAATATCTGATCAAGGATCAATACTAAATTCATACAATTACAAAGCCCATACACATTCCCCCAGAATCACTGATGCACTGGGGTCAATTCATGAACAATAATTTATTTTCTGCCAACCATGTATAATGTCACTAGTAATGTTTTATTAAGTTAATTAATCAACTTTCCTTCTCTTTGGTCGATGGACCAATTAGTTGAATAGTTGATGATAATGATTGTACCATTAACTTAACCCTTCAGTTAGCTAAATCACCACAGACACTCAAAGTTTATGAAGTTTATCTCAATTATTAGCAAAAGTGCTCACGGCATACAGTCACAGATGTAAATAATGAACTCACATAGGGAGCGAGATCATCAATAATTCAAAATGATTATAAACCCATCTTATAGTCAAATGACATTATGCTTGATGGAGTGGATAGATTAAGAGACAAATGTTTTAGCAAAAATACACGCGAAACATAATACACCTAACGGAGAGGATAGATAAAGAGACAAATAGTTTCATCTAAAATAATACGTTCAATTTATCAATAACGGAGTGGATAGGGGAAGAGACAAAAGTTTCAGAAAGAAAATATAATTATAAGTAGATTTCAAGAAACAAGCTAGATGATATACAAACCTAACGGTCTGTAGAAAACCACCCCCTCGGTCTAGGTGATGGTGGGGATTTCCCGAAATAGAATCAGGGAACAAAAGTTTAAAAGGACAGGAACAGGACAGCTCAGGAACAGCTAGGCCTCTCTGCAAACCGACGTATAGCGACGCATCCCCCCTCTCTCTCTCTTGCCAACCTAAGCGTAAATCACGCCCCTAAAGGCACCCCAATTATACCCTAAAACAGTCATGTCCATCCCACATTTGTGGCAAACTCTCATGTAACTCGCAAGTGTATCGGTGGACTTGGGAGGTGGCATTGTCACACCACTGTGTCTTCACCTTTAATTCAACTAATTCATTGTTCTACATTCGTTCCCAGGGTATGGTTCTTAGCTCATTCTCACATTTATTACACATGATACAAATTAAGCGAACTTATTCATAATTTAACATAATCTGCAGAATGAATCTACGGTCCCACGACTCAAGGGCAACAAGTTTTAATGTGCATTTTGTCCATGGGACAAGTAGGCCCAACCCCCTGAAGCACAAACCCTTTGGCTGCCAGTCTACAGTACCACATTGCGGCTCAGGGAAGAGCATTCTCTACAATTAAGGTAAAGTGTGTGTTACATGAAATATGTGTGTTAATGCTGTTCAAACTTGTATATATGGTTCATTAACGTAAAGCCTTTATTATTAGGGTGAGCACTAAAAGTAAATGTTTTAAGCTCAGCCTGCACTACTGACAGTGGTTCCAGTATAAACGTGTACACACATTTTCAAAGTTTAATAATATGAGGCTCTGTATAATGCACCCAGAATGCTCTCTGATTATATGCAAATATTTGCAGAGGCTTGAAAGCAAGAGTGAGGATTCTTTGCTTTCAAAATAAAACGTTCACAACAAAATGCATGTAAGAAAAGAAAACATTTAGCTCAACTACTGTAAGATTTTAGGTAGTGTTTCTTTGCAGCATCATTTAGTAACATGTTGATGTATGTTAGTATTTCCTAAAAAATATTCAGAATGGAATATTAGTGTAACCAGTTTAAATACGAATATGGAAAACAAGAACAAACAAGCATTGGCAAAGATAGTGGGTCTGAAATTGGTGGTCAGCCTTTTGGTTTTGTCAAGGCGTGACTTGTTTAGGCCTGGTTTTTGTAAAACCTTAACAGTGTGGGAGCTGCTGGGTCCTCGCCATTCTAACAAGCATTGGCAAAATCAAAACAAACAAATGTTGGTCTCAGTATACATTGCCACAGCAGTTCTGGGCACTGAACAAAACTACTTTGTGTGCCAATATGCTTCTTCTAAAAGAGCAAAATACTGTCACTTACAGGGATGCCAGCTGATAGACAGACAGAGAGAGACAGAATAAAAAACAAAACAAAAGGTCATGGTTAACGCCAGGCCTAATTACAGACCCAATTATTAAAGAACGTCTCAAAAGTGCATCCATGCTATATATCCTTGCATTAAGTGCATAAGTACAGTTTGCATGAATTCACAAGACTTTACAGAAGTAGGCCAAGAAATAGTACTCCCAGAAAATATTTGTGAACTGCATTTTAGCATGAGCAAATATGCAGGTGTAGATTTGCTTATGTGAAAATCTGAATGTTTTCAAGTTCACTTTTCCTCCAACCACTTTTTTCACAACCCTGGAAGAAGTTTTAAGTCAGTAGTAAATTTCCAACCGTTCTCAGTATAGGAAATGATTAGAGAAAATTTGGTGAAAACCCTTAAAACATGCATGTTAGTAGGTTTTCACAGACTAAAAGGGCATTCCAACCCTGGAACTATTGCTTACCACTACCTTTAGCCCCAGTATGTAGACCTGCAGAAACATAGCAGCATAAGGGAATTGCTAGTATTCAAACACTACTATGGTATGAACCCTGGCATAATCAGAGACGCTATATCAGAACTCTTATATAATGAGATTGCTGCGTAATTTGTTGCAACATTACACAGCACAAAGGGGACAAGCGGATTTTGTTACAGGACAAGTAGATTTCTTAAGCAGCCTGCCCCATGGACAAGTAGATATTTTATTAAATTCCACACCCCTGCTAAAGTAAATGAAATATGGACATTTATTAATTATGTGATAATGAAACCTTCACTGTTTACCACCCACCTTGCACTATTCCCTATTAATGTTAACTAGCCTAAGCTTTGTCCAAAAGAGGCATTATTTATTCATTCAAAGCAGGATGCAACATACAACTACTGATGCAGCATTTCTCGTTTCTTTCAAATCACCATATTATTATTTTTTCATTATATTATTTCATGTTATTTCAAACAGGCGCAGCGATTTCCCCTGTGTTTATGTTCAGTGTACGTTAGTTTTCCTTTAACTACTTACTGTTAGTACGTATTATGGATGTATTATTTCGAGCAGGTTTTTTTTGTGAAACCCTGCTCCATCAGGTGCATAAATATTTCAAATTCATGTTTAGAAATTCAAATATTGTAAATGGTCACAATGCAGTGAAACAGTCCAATGTACTGAATGAAGTGACACACACCCGCAGATAAACACTTGCATTCTGAAGGGGCTTTATTCTATTGTACATGCCCACCTCCATGTCGTGTGTTGCTGGGACGACTGAGTAAGGTCAACGCATGGGCTCTCTGCATTAACTTGCGGCTCGCCCACCTCTGGGGCTGCAGATCAGAAAGGAGATGTATTTGTTGGGCAGTCTCTGCTACTGATAGTGTGGGCCCCCCCAGTAGGTCAGGACTGAGGTACAAAGATAAAGCTGTTAGTGCTATTACTGGATACCCGGACGAACAGAAAGGTGGGAGATGCTGGGTACCCTGGTGTTTTAGGAGATCTGTGAACCCCAATATGGAAAAATGGGGTGCGACCGATCGTGACTGATGCGCACTGGATGCGACCGATCGTGACTGATGCGTAGGAAAACATGAGGTGGCGACAGGGAGCGCTCTTCCCAACTGGCTAATACCCTCAGCTGACTCCTCACAAGACATGAGGAATCATTATGGAAGAAGCCCAGCTTCGAGTAGTATGTGTCCCCCAAACATAACTGCTGGGTCAATAAAGGGAGAGTCTAACACGGATCCCAGAGTGAGAGGATGTGGTTTAGCAGTTAAAACTGCTGACTTGGATGCTGGAGATCCGTGTTCGAGCCTCAGCGCCGGCTCAACATCCTGTGAATCTGGGCAAATCACTTAATATCCCAAGTGCCCACTCCATATAAATGTACTAAATTAATGTTTTCTTTTTTGTAAAAAGCAGAGATCACAGCAATCGTGGTCGGGACAGCCAAGCAGTGTTGTGAGAGGGGTTCTGGGGAGGGGAGAGACAGCACAGGGAAATTAAGTATGAGAAGATGAAATGTAAAAACATAAGCGCCAGACACGTTGTTGTTGAAGCAGTGGGTGCTGTGCTTATAAAAGGCACGCAGCCGTACAAGTCGCCTGTAATAAGAGCAGCTTCTTTGAGGGGATTTGCTGGCACTACTGTGTGACCAAAGGGAGACCCCAACATGGATATCTAATGTGAGAGGAAACGGAGCAGCGGTTAAAGGTGCCAACTCTGGAGCTGAGGATCCATGTTCGAGCTTTGGAGTCGGATTAACATCCTGTGAACCTGGGAAAATCACTTAATCTTCCCCCTGACTACACTATATAAATGTACTAATTAAAACATTTAAAAATCAGTGATCCAGCAATGTCAGAGGGGTGGTGGGGAAAGGGCAAGCAGTATTGTGGGAGGACAGCACAGGGAGATTAAGTAACGGGCAAATGAAGATGCCGAAAGTAAGTAAGTAGAACACTTAACAGGTGAAGACAGGCCAATAAAAAAAGAGTGCTTTCAAAGCTCTTTACATAACCTGGGAAGATGAACACATGTAACAGGGCAGTCCTCATGAGGATACAAAAGTCCATAAAGAGGAACTTTTAAGCGTATCCATCAAATATAAGCCGGCAGAACAGAAAAAGGAACAAATTGAAAAAAGATGGGCGGTACTTCAAACCCATATTCTGAATACAGCATGTCTCGAAGAGACAGCACATTCACTGCTTAGGCAAGATTTAAAAACAGACTATTGTGGCTGCTTCTCTTTGTTTCCTTCGAGCTGCTATGAAGGCAGGGAGGGATGGAGTGAGGGGATTCCATGTCTTTGAAGTACCACCAGATCAGCAAGGGGGGAAGCCTCACAATTTGCCTTGAATGATTTTGCCAGTTCAAGTTGCCTCTCAAAATTCTGTGCTTATTGAAAAGTCTGAAGGCAGAATGCATGACGTGCTGACGTTTAGAACCTACAGCCAATAACATGAAAGAAGCAATTTTTTAAAAATGAAAAATAAAACCACAATGTACAACAGCGTTTATTTCCGTCCGTTTAGCAAAACTTGCAGGCATTGAGCTTTTCAGCTTTTAGGGGGAACAAATTACGTTTTGCGAGATTGCAATATCCTGCAGGGTCTGCTTTCTAGAAAAGTGTGATGCTGAAAGAAGAATTATTGCCTAGAATCAATAATATTCTCAAATTGGTATGAAGGCTAGAACCAATAAATGAAAATTACCAGTCTAAAACTTGAAGGTGGGGGACAAAGTTTGGATGGTTTTCAGGTTCTTGTCCACTCAAAAACTGCCAGTCCTGTTCCATCCTTAATATGTTGGCCCATCTGTAATAACCAAACAAACCAATCCAGTTGCCCTTAGGCTCTGTCTTCCTAATTTTTGTAACATTCACTGCACTTTTTATCTCTCCAAGCTGAAACCTTATGTGCCTGATCCTTTTTAGCAGAGTTCAACTCCTCCTCCTATTATGGTAGATGGGGAACAAGAATATGAGGTTAGTGAGATCTGTGATTCGTAGATTTTCAGAGGGAGTTTGCAGTTCTTTGCTCACTGGAAACGCTACCTTGCTAGTAAGGTTTCTTGGTTTTCCTTACTCTTCAGTTAATGCCTCTAGTTGTGTCCATCATTTTTTCTGCCCTTTCCTGACAAGCCTGGGTCCTCAAGAGAGAGGTATACTGTCACGACCGTGGAGTCTTTACTGCCAGGGCACCTGAAAACCACTGTCCTGTGCATGATCCATAAGTTTCTGGGGCTCAGTAGGCACTGCAGGAAGTCTGCAGCTGATGGCTAACAGGTTAATTTTCCTGGCGTTGCCTTTTTTTGAACTCCTGGGTTCCTGGCTGCTGCTCGGTGACCTCCATCACTAAAATGGCAATCAACTGCCTGAGGGTTTGCAGGTGCCTTTTAAAGCTGTTCTGCAGTTAGTCCAGTTCAGGTTTGTATTTCCTTTTCCATCAGGACTATTTCGTCCTTGGTTCCAACCTGCTTTACCCAATGCATCATGTTTCCTGTCATGTGGTGCTTGTTGTCATTTCCTTTCCCTGTTCTTTTACTATATACTGGCGTCAGTCTGGTTGAAGAGAGCATCGCAACAAAGCTGTGTTCCTTCGCTTGCTTCCGCTTCCTCCACTTGCTGATTCTAACGTCTCGTTCGTGAAGAATTCCTCTATTAGATTCCTGGATTCCTTTATTCCCTTGAAGCTTTTGTCCTTCAAGGAGGATATTTACGTATTTGGCTTTTTCCACCTAAGAAGCTGGCCGCTTCTGAAGGGCATATGCCTACTACATATTCCAGTTGATGTTGATATCGTGGCTTTTGGAAACTGTCACCCATACATCAGATAGTGGAAGACTAGTACTCTATTACAAGAAATTGCCCAGAACAGTATTGCTCGGATCGAGTCCACCACAAAACCCAGAAACTGAATTGATTAAGTTGGAGTGAGATCAGCTTTCTCCTCTTGACATATCCAGGCTCTTTGTAAGAGGGTGTGCCATGTTCCATAATTTTTAGTGACCTGTTGATGCCCTATCTAGGGCCTTAATGAACTTTGCTAGGAATGTGGCCATTTTACCATCAATGTCAGGCTGCAGCCAAATTCCCCTTCAAAGTAGGATGGGGCATTTGGCTCTCAGTCTATCCCTGGCTTCTTGATCCGGAGGTTTCTTGAGACAGCCACAGTCTGTCTGCTGGAGCCCAAGCTGAGGATCTGAGGTGGTAAATATCCTTAGGGTTCAACATATTTGCTGCTGTTTTCTACTACTGACTGTGTTCTTCGCACTTCTGTCTTTTTGGGTCAGAACATGGGTATCACAGTCTGCCCGCACCAAAACCATCATTTGAATACCCAGAGGAATACCAGTTTTCTCCCTCACTGTTAAGAGATCAAAAAAGTGCATGCCCTTAGACAATGCAAGGAAGGCTTGGTTGAGTCTATTAAAAACATCTCCTTGGTGCCACTTTCTCCTTTGTTTAACATTAGCAGGAATCAGGCATTCTGGTATTGGGGTTCATCGGCCCCACTAGGTGGAGTTGATGGAGCAAGGATTCGCACGTAAAGCGACTTGCTCTCATTCATGAACCTCGTCTAACCTTTAATAAGCATTAACCAATCCTGTCCGTCTTAATTTTCACCTTTTCCAAATACACGCGGGTGCCCGAGAGAAGCTCGCATCTATGTTTATTAATTGTAATGATGCTTGCACAACTGAATGGCTGCTTCGCAGAAATCCGGACTGCGCATGCGTCGGTCATACCCACGTGATGTGGCGCACTCGCAATTTGGAGGGATGTTTTCGCTCATGCGCATTGTTGCTAAATATGGCTGCTTGTCTTTAACCATGCTCTCTGCTAGCTCATGCTGCTTTTGCATATCTGTCTTTCCCGCATTAACCCTCAATGCTATAGATATTACACAGTAAGGGGTGCAGTGAAGCTTATTCATGGTAGACAGTGTATTCATTTTTTCTGTGTTTCTAATTTGTTTTCGCTTACTTTTCATGTACCACGTATCTGGGGGCCTGGGAGTTGGGGAGCTGCGCCATTTTAGAAGCCCGTGTGGACCGGGTCACCTGACTAGAGGACTGGGCCTTGCATCCATGGAAATCAGCCAGCTGGCTATCAAAGCTGAGATGCTCCTGGGAACCTGCCCCATAACCCAGAGAGGAGAAGCTGAATTTCACCTGAACTGATACTTTTGTTTCTTTCTACTGTATGCGCCATTGTGTTCTTCTACACGTATGCCTGGGAACAGGAATTTAAGGGGTGGATACTGTCATTTGCATATTAAAACATGGGAACGTAGAATTTAGGAGGTGACTATGACCGAACCACCTCTCCTGACCAATCCTAAGTTGGGACCTTGTCACTTGCAACACTTGTGGGTGGTCTGGGGGTCCAAATTGGGTATAACTAGCCTAGCTCAGCTTAGAGAAATTGTCCGACTTGTCCGATAGCTGACCTGTCACTGACCCTACGAACTCTATAGGTGATTAATACAGAGCGCTGCGGAGCACTCTGTCCATATTTTCCACAAACTCCAAGGGGTGGAAATAGTCTCAAGTGCTGGCGAAGCACTTTGCTGGGAGATTCGAAAACCCAATCAGGGTTACTGGCGGATTCCGTGCAGAGGGGGAGTAACGCAGGCGTTGCATCCGAAGCTGCAGGTGTTGGTCGTGCCCTTTGATGAGCCCAGTCCTGACCCAAAACCTGAGGGGTATCCTGTCCTGACTGTCCTGAGCTGTACCTGCTCGCCTACTGGCATTCCGAATCCTTGAGGGTCCTTGTCCCCGTCTATTCCCAAACTGACCCGTGGCCAGGGTTAGTCCTCATTCTGTCCTAGGTAAATATATATGTGGGTGTCCGTCTAAACTATTCTCTTACTTTCCTTTTCTTAATAAAGCACTCTTGCCTGTGATATTTTCCTATCACCTTTTCGAAAGTGACTTTTACGAAATTGCTTATTAGTAATGTTCCATTTTTCCCCTTCCTATAGGAGATTATTAAAATTGATGGCATATTTTTAGTTTGTTCCACCATCCCTTTCCTTTAGTATGTTTGCTGTGAATTTAGTGAAGATAGCTTATAGATAGTAATTAGAATCTGAATATTAAGTACCCTTATTAGCCCTATTCATCCAATTTGCCTTAGTTTAAAGTTCGTACTGATTAGTATGTTCCCAAATGCGCATACCCTGTAGTATTTCTTAGTACCCTATGGTGCTTGCCTTAATCCATAGCTACATTTTGATTTTGATCCTGATTATTGATGTTCTAATTTGTATCTGCCTGTTATTCATGGCATATTCATTCAAAACTAACTGCATATAAACTTTTAAAACTCCATCAGGTGTCTGTGGTCATTACATATCACCAAAGTGACATTAAATGTATTAAATGTGTAAGGTATTTCTACTCTTATAGGAAACTTGCTACCTATTCACTGCTAGCTCCTGGTCCATCAGGAGTAATGTGCCTGTGGTAAGTCAGGTACATGAATAGTAAGTGGTGAGAGAGTCACCCCCTGAATTACTCATAGTAGCGTGTAAGAATCACCCGGTTCACGCAAAAACTCAGTCATCATATGCACGCCAGGGCCCAGTGCGTGGAAATTGGTAAAATAGTGACCCGGGTGAACTGCGCGCTCTATCAGTAATTTTCTGGTAGCAGAGCTATGGTTAGGACTAGTTAAAATAGGTAGACAAGATAGTTAGAAAATAAACCGAGAAAATAAAATGTGGTGTTGAAACTTCTATGCTGCTATATTGATTACATTGTTTCAAATAATACGCAAAGTTTTTTTTTTGAAAAAGGTTTTATATATATATTTTGACTGCTTTGCATTGCTGCTATATGTAATATTAACAGAATTGTCCGTAAAGTGTTTTATGTTGTCTGAAATCCCCGGGGAATTGTATAGCGGGTGGTGAGTAGAATCCATCTCGCGCAGAGGTCGCTTGTCAGGAGGAAAAATTAGTGCATAGTTAGGTAGAACTGGAAGCGCTAATTAGGATCTTTTGTATTTGAATAAATGATAGCCTCGAGTCCTATTGTGTAAAACTTCCATTGTGATATCACCTAGTAAGGGTCACAGGAGGAAGGGGTCATAAGGTCTCCAAAGCTTGCATGGTAAAGCAAGGTAGTCCGCTGGTGAAAGCCTGACTTAGTATATATCCCGGAAATAAGTGGATAAGTCAGAGGAGTAACAGGTTCTATATTGCTCGTGTGAAAGGTTAGGCAGTGAAGTCTATCCGAAGTGAATGAAAAGTAGACAGAAGTGGTTTGCTTGTAGCGAGAGAAAAACTTTCTTTCTTTTTAAGACACTCCGACACAGCGGCAAACGTTATATATTGTTAACTAAAATAAATACTTGCACTTTAAGAAAAATTCAAAGTTTCCGTTACCTTGTGAAGGAGGGAGTCAGTCAGAAGGCTGCTCTGACGGCACTCCGTGCCGCGCTGGTATTGGTCAAGACAGCGGGCGTGTAGTGAAGCCGAAATTGTAAGGGAGGGGTGAGTGCCGGAGCGTGAGACCGCGTCTCGCGAAAGGCCGCGCACCCATTGGACAAGGGTTTTTGTAATCACTGTGGTGATTGGTTGTCGCGAAATAAAAGTCGCGCTAGCATTGGAAGCACAAAGGTAAACAAAATTAATCAAGCCGAGTTAGAAGCTAGTCTGGAAAGGTGTATGTGGTATCCTGAATTCTTGCCTAATCCTCAGAATCTAGGTTTTTATAAGGAGCAGATGCTAAGAGGTAGACCTTACAATATGTACGGAGGAAAGAGAAAATTGTCATTTGCCGAAAAGATTAAAAACTATTTCAAGAAAGACAAGCCCATACGAACTAGGGAAGGTGTGATCATTCCACCGCCAAATACTCCTGCCTCCTTCATGATGTTTGATAAAGGGTACCATACCTGTGTATGGTTGGAAAATTGGGTGAGGTACACAGAAGACGATGGAGTCTTAGCATTTCCCCTTAATGGTACCTTTAATGGTAGGATCCTGTTTAACTTAAGAACCCGAATGAATGAATTGCATCCCCGACCTAGACTAACTCAATATGAAGCATTAGAGGAGTGGGAAATTGAAGCTCTAGAACGAGACAGACCCCGAATGGATAAGGGAGTGAGCAAGTGGTATCCAAAGGTCCAAAAAGAAACTAAAGAGAAAAAGATGCAACAGTGGAGACAGAATATGATGGTTGAGGGACTGTTTCCCATGTTTGGGGTACTCGAAGAGGGGAAAGGGAAGTGTACGGAAAAAAGCTGACACCTCATGGCTATGGGGGACTCAGAAGATGAGCACCTAGAGGATTTATTGATGAAAAGCCCACCTCCCTATGTTGCGGAATCCGAATCTTTGAGTTCACAAAACCCGTTTTCTAAATATCCTAGATGTAGGAGGGCCAGTGAGACAGATGTAACGGGTACGGAAAGTAAAGCCAGTGATAGTGATGGGTTTTGCAGACCTAGCACCGCAGTCCCAAATTACCGACCCTTTGGGGAAGACCGACCGAGTTTGGTCCTTCGACTGTCCCAAATATTTACCCTACATTGGTACCCCAAGTGATGCATGACAATTCTTCAGAAAGGGTTTTGCGTGAGCGAGAAAAGGAAGCCCTGAACAGACAGCGAATTGATTTAATTCAGACCATAGCCCAGATAAATCCCAGTCCGGATTCATTGACTATCCCGGTAACTATTGGTCCTGCTATACCTCTTTATGGGGATAGACTGACTAGTCCAAGAACTCCTATTATAACTCCAATTGTACCAACCCCTATCATTCCTCCCCCAAGAAAAGAACCGCTCATAGTCGATGATCAAGAAAGTGAGTGTGAGTCTGTAATCTCTTTAATGGATCTACCTATCAGGGAACCTGGAACCAGTGTACCAAGGGCAAGAAATCCGGCCAGGACAAAAGAGGTCCTGATTGAAACTACTTCAGGGGTCAGGAGTGCCACTGTAGTTTCTCCAGAAGAATTGGATAGATGAACCAAAGAGTTAGAAAAGGACACCCCCCAACCGAAACCCTTAGAAATCTATAAACTAAGGATAGAAATAGAGGAACTAATGGCCGGTAATATAGGATTGGACAGGTTAAACTCCTTTAGTGAAGACTAATTACTGTTTATCAGCAAAAACCTTACCCGGAACACTAGATTGCTCCATGAGAGATTAATGGACACTGCCGCTGATATGGGAATTGATGTGAGTCGCTCCAAAGTCCTTCAGAAATCTTACAGAGCAGACTTTTTTGACAAAGACTTAGAAAACATGAACGTGTCAGGAAAACAAACCCAAATAAAGGAATTACTGAAAATTCTACAGAAATGGGGGGATGTGGAGAAATGGAAAACCCGGTGGGCAAAGAAAAAGGAAGATAGTAGGGCTAAAACCCAGACTTCAGAATACGTACTCAAAGAAGTAGGGCCAGCAGAAAAATGATGTCCCATGAGAGAAGTGCCTGGGGGAAAATATGTCCATATCCCATGGTCCAGACAAGATATTGTGTCATTTACGAATGACTTTCCAAAACTGCGAGAGAAACCAGTCGACTGGTACAGACAGGTCGAACGTTTCATAAAGGTTCAGAAATGTCTTCTGAAAGACCTGGACGGGTTTTTCGACATTGTGGTACCTGTAGATTTGTGGACCGAATGCAAAATTGAAATTAATTGGCCCAATGATGAATATGAGAGAGACCCCAAAACCGGAGCTCCCTCACCCGAGGTAATGAGGAAGTATGATCAAGTCATACAATACCTGAAGAAAAAGGTGCCAGCAAAGGAAACTGATTGGACCCGGATAGATAGAACTACCCAAGAGCGAGATGAAACCGTCCACTCCTTTTATGAAAGGTTACTGCAGGTGTTCAAAACTTACAGTGGAATCGGCAACGTGGACATGAAGGATATGACCCATTTCAGTTACCGATTTGTGTTAGGATTAAGACCTGAGATATCCCAGTGGATTCGAGATAATAAAATCAGTTGGCAAGGTAAGCCCATAGATGATGTCCTAAAATATGCCAAGTATTGCGAAGATGAGATAGAGAACAAAAAGAAAGCCCTTAAAGAAAAGGTTATGTGGGCACAAGTGAAATTGGCAGAACAGCAAGAAAAACAGTTAAGTAAATTGAATAATAATAATGCACAGAATCCCACTGCTGGGGGAGGAGGGAAACCCCGGGTAAAAATGAGTCGGGAAGAGGCTATGAAAAAGTTCCCCTGTCACGGGTGCGGTCAGATAGGGCATTGGAGAGACGAGTGTCCACATTTGCTGGCTGGTAATGCCCCCGTAAATGGTTTAAATCCACAGGTGCAGAAAGAGGGGACACGGAAGAACCAACCACAGGTAAAGCAGCCTCTATTGCCTCGCGCTCCTAGACAGAATTATAAAAATCAGGCTCAGCAGAATGAAAGGGCCGAGGAGTGGGAAGGAGAGAATGAAAGGAATGCAGCAGCTTCACATTTTTTGTTAAACGATTCTTTCCTTTGCGATGATCAATACTGACGGGGCCTGAGGGGGGAGGACAAGGAGTGCGTACTTGGCGCCTCCTTACCGGTAGACCAGACAGGACCATATATTGAAGGAAAGGTTGAGGGAAAAGACGTCACCTTTCTGTTGGACACTGGTGCTACCCGTTCCACTGTGAGAACTGTGGATGTTCCTAACCTACCCCTCTCGGGAGAAGCTATCCAAGTAGTGGGTGTTTCAAATCAAATAATCAGTACTCCAGTAACTGAACCCATGGAGATTTCCATTGGAAATTCCAAGGAAATGCACAGATTTGTGGTCTGTGACTCCAGTCCTGTGAACCTGCTAGGACGAGATTTGTTGTGCAAAATGAACTGTACCATCTTTTGCACACCAAATGGCGTCGAAATTCAGACCCCAGATGAAGATAGCCTGTACAAATTGATGTTACTAAAACCAGACACAGAAATTAAACTCCTGTCCATTAAAGACTTACCTGAAGAACTACAACTAAAGGTGGTACCTGAAGTGTGGGATTTCACTGGGAAAGATGTAGGCTTAATGGCAAATGTAGACCCAGTTAAAATAGCAATAAAAACAAATGCTGTTTACCCCAGAACCAGACAGTACAAAATGAGTGCAGAAGTAAAAGCGGGAGTCGCAATTGAAGTAAACAGGTTGCTTGAAGCAAACATCATACAGGAAGTAATGAGCAGTCCCTGTAATTCGCCCATAATTGGAATCAAAAAGCCTAGCGGAAAGTACCGGGTAGTGCAGGACCTGCGCAAGGTAAACCAAATTGTTGTACCTTGCTGTCCCATTGTGCCCAACCCCGCAGTGATACTGTATCAGATTCCTTGGAATGCGGAATGGTTCACTGTCATTGACTTGTGTCATGCATTCTTTTCCATCCCATTGCATCCCGAAAGCAAGTTCCTTTTTAGTTTTAAATTTGACAGCCATGTCTATGTCTGGAATCGTGTCCCCCAGGGGTACACTCAAAGTCCTTCGATTTTCAACCAGATCCTAAAGAAATGCCTTGAATCTCTAGTACTACCAAAGGAGTCTGTTTTGGTACAGTACATAGATGACCTTCTGGTGGCGTCCAAAAGCCAAACCGACTGTGTCATTGATACCATTGCCCTATTGAATCACCTAGGCAAGGGAGGACATAAAGTGTTGCCAGACAAATTACAGTTCTGTAAAAATTCCGTGAAATATCTGGGGCACCAGATAGAGAAAGGGATCCGGAAAGTTACTACAGAGAGGATCAAAATAATTCGAGCAATGGATCTACCCAGAACCCAGAAAGAAGTAAGAATGTTCCTAGGAGATGTAGGGTACTGCAGGAAATGGATTGTAGGATTCGCAGCTCTAGCCAAACCCTTGATAAAAATGACCAAGAAGGGAGTGGAAGATCCAGTTAGTTGGGATGATGAAAGCATGAACGCTTGGGTAAAATTGCGAAATTGCCTGTGCTCAGCCCCTGCCTTAGGAATGCCTGATTATTCCAAGAACTTCGAACTGTTCTGTGATACAAGAGACAATTGTTGCTCTCTCAGTCCTAACACAGGAACATGGACTGACTAGGCGTCCAGTGGCCTACTTTTCGGCCACACTGGATCCAGTGGCTGCTGGATTACCCGGATGCCTGAAAGCAGTAGCTGCTACTTGTGCAAGTCTAGAACAGAGTGAAAACATTGTTATGGGACATCCTGTCACTGTATATGTTCCACATTCAGTTGTGATCTTACTGACCCGAACCAAGACCCAGTATCTCACCCCTAGTCGGCTGACTAAATACGAGAGGATTCTTATAGGTGCTGAGAATGTAATCATCTCCAGGTGTAATATTTTGAACCCCGCAACACTATTGCCCATTCCCCTAGATGTTGAAGAAGATGAGGTTGAGCATAATTGCATGGACCTAACTGAATTCAGCACCAAGCCACGTCCTGATATCAAAGAAATAGCCTTACTTGATGAATATCTAATGGTGTTTGTAGATGGCTCATGTTTAAGACATGAGGATGGAGGTCTGAGTGCTGCCTATGCTGTAGTTACGTTGGAGACAATCTTGGAAGCATCTTACCTGTGCGATGTAAAATCTGCACAAGTAGCAGAATTAATCACATTGACAAGAGCTTGTTAACTGGCAAAAGGCAAAAGGATAACTGTTTATACTGACAGCCAGTACTGTTATGGGGTTGTTCATGACTTCAGCCAACTATGGTTACAAAGAGAATTCATGACTTCCTCAGGTACCCCTATCAGAAATGGAAAGGTGGTACAGAACTTACTGGAAGCGATCCAATTACCCCAAGAATTGGCTGTGGTCAAGTGTGCGGCTCACAGGTCTGGAAATGATGATGTGACAGCCGGAAACCGATACGCTGACCAAATTGCCCAATACTGCGCCCGATACAAAATGTCCCTAAAAATCAAATTACGGGGAGGTGGAAGCAGCTGCCAACTTATGGTGTTTGAAGGTGTGTCTACCTGGGAGGAATTGAAAGACATACAACAGGCAACTGACCAAAAGGAGAAAGACAGGTGGGAGAAGGATGAATGTACACCGAGAGATGAGGATGGTGTCATGGTTTACAAAACTGGTGTGCCTGTATTACCAGACAGTTTGGTAGCCCCAATGGCTAGGATCATACATGAGGACACACACATTGGGAGAGATGCAATGTGCTGTATGTTTGACAAGGTATTCCGTAACACAAAATTCAGGGGCACGGCGGAAAAGCTTTGCCAGAGGTGCTTAGTGTGCCAGCAGTTCAACGCAGGAAAGAGGACAGTAGTGGAGCAAAGTACGATTGGGAAGGCAGAAGGTCCCTTTATCAGGATGCAGGCGGACTTTATCCAATTGCCCATGTGCAAAGGGTACAGATACGTCCTGGTCATAGTTTGCCTATTTTCTAGATGGGTGGAGGCCTACCCAGCAAAGAAAAATGATGCCATAACTGTAGCCAAACTATTACTTAGAGAGTTGATACCTAGATTTGGAATTCCAGAAACCATTGAAACAGACCAAGGTGGGCATTTTTCTAACGAAATCCTCAAAGAACTCTGTAAAGCATTTAAGATGGAGCAAAGGTTGCACTGTGCATATCATCCAGAGGCTTCTGGAATAGTTGAACAAGTGAATGGCACCATCAAGTCCAGACTGGCTAAAGTGTGTGATTCCACCAAAATGAACTGGATAGAAGCTTTGCCCCTTGTGCTGATGAGTTTGAGAAGTGTTCCAAACCGAAAAACAGGCCTAAGTCCCCATGAGGTGCTAATGGGAACAGTAATGCGACAGGCATGGGTACCTGGACACAAACTGCTAAGTATTTCTGATGATTTAGTGCTAGAATACTGCAGGCAGCTGGGTGACCAAGTGCGTTCTATCTCTCACCAGATTGGAGAGACTGCTGTCAAATGGCCTACATCTCCAGCACATAACTTGAGGCCTGGTGATTGGGTGGTGTTAAAGAAACACACCCGGAAGAGTTGCCTTAAACCAAAGTGGGGAAAGCCGAGGCAAGTGATCCTTGTAACCACAACTGCTGTGGATCCATGCCAGCCATACGAAGCCAGTGACAGGAGAAAACGCGACTGAAGCTGAAGGTAGCGCAGCTGAGGAGACTCCAGAAGAGGGTCCAGATCCCGCTGACATCGAACTACCGAGCTCAAGTCAAGACGTTGAGTGGTTCTCTGCCGACGACCAAGTTCTTGATCCAATAAGAACCCGAAAATATTCTTACCTAGATAGTGAGTGGGATAGTGAAGGTGAGACAGAATTAGAAGAAGAAGGTCAGGTCATCGAAACCCACAACAAACCTGATCAGGAAATAGGCCAAGTAGGGACAGACCAAGTTATCGACACTCCTCCTGAAACTTCAGAAACTGGAAAGGGACAGATAGTGGTTAAAGCTGAAGTTCATGCGGAAGAAAATCAAGAGATCGAAGTGCATGAACAGGAACAGATAGAAATAGACGAACGTGTTCAGGAAGCAGAGTCCAGATCACCTGAAAATAAAGATCAAATACAAAGTAGACCTGAACAAGGCCAGTTTAGAGACCAGGCAGAAGAAACTTATGAAAGACCTGGAACTAGTCAGACAGGAAGGGAAATAGACATTGACGAAATAAAAGTGCCACAACGAAGCGAAAACAAGAGAGTTCACGAGGAAGGTCAAGTTTCCTCGACCACTAAAAGCCACAAGAAGAAGAGTGAACCCCGATACATAAAAAGACTGAGACTAAGAATAAAGACAGTTGAAGAAAAACTAGAAGACCGAAAGAGGGCTGCCCGTGAAAGGAAAGAAGCCCGAGTCCAGTCTAACCGACGAAGCTCACGAGTAAAGAAACAAAACAAACTGTATCGGAGCCCTGAATGGACTTACTTGGTGTTGGAAGAAATTGGCGAACCCAACAACAGTGGCAAAAGTGACGAAGAGTCAATTACTGATCGGAGTTCTGACGAAGACCCTCCTTGAGGAAAAAAAAAACCCTGAGAGAAACCTTCGGTGAAAATAAACAAAGAGGGGTTGGAAAACCACCTGTAAGCCAATATGTCTGATTCGAATGTAAATGGAAGATCCAAATTTAGCTGTTGTAAAACCTGCTGTAAAATCTGTTTTTGTAGTATAGCCGTACTGATAATAATATGGATAGGACTAACAGTTTTTATACCTTTTATGATAAGTAAAGACCCTAACTTGTACCCAACTAACCCGGAGACTCTAAACACAGAAACTGTACAGACTGAAGAAACACCACGAAGTGTAGAGAGACGTGACAACACTGCTGTACTAAAACAAAAACGACCCGACTTAGATGCATCAGATGAGGGTGGACTACATTTTCACAAAATGAAAAACAGAACTCAGTTAAATGTCTTCGCTAATCTTTTAGTGCACTATGTAGAAGCTATGGAAATAGAAGATTGTTACGTATGTATGAAGCTACCTACTTCTGTAGCTGAAAGCGTGACATATCACCATTTACCCCTGACCTATGGAATTTCCTGTAGTATATTAGCAAGCTTATTCTATAGAAGCACTTTACAGTACTACTACTCAAACACTGACGTAATCTTTTCAGAACTTCCTGTTCGAGGAAATCTGAATACTGTACATATTAGAAGCGAAGTAACCCGTTATATGGGAGAATATTTCCTGACCATAGGTGACATAGACTTAAATGAAGCTAGAGAAAATAATCTGACCTGTTCCTTACAAGAGCAGGAAAAGATGTTCCTGAAAATGGCAGAAATAAGGAGGGAGAAATTTCAGAAAAAGGCCAATGATGAGAAAGATAGAATCCCTAGATGGGCAGAGAATATGGAAAGCACCTCAGAAGGCGAAGCTAGTCCTGCATTGTTACTGGATTTTGAACGGAAAGGGAAACTCTGTCTTCATAGAGAAAAGACTAGTTATTATAACAATGTATTCATCGGTTCCAGCGAGTGTGAACATAATTACAAGGTAATTGGAGGTTGGGGTTTCAAAAATGGGTCGGAACCTGTGTTTCCCGGAATTTATTATATATGTGGAAACAAGGCTTATTTCAAATTGCCGGATCACTGGTATGGAAGCTGCTATTTTGGCATTGTTTTCCCGAGAATATACCATGTGAACAATGCTGCTGGAAGCAATGAAGATACTAATGGCTTAGTGCGTAGTAAACGTGAAAGTGTAGGAGAAATTATAGGTGATATATTTAGTGCACTGATACCTGGAATGGGGGTAGTTCTGAATACTCACCGTATCTGCAAATTGTCTACAGTAGTGGATCGGTTATCAACTGACACTGCTGCTGGATTCCTGCTGGTCAATACTGAAATGGTTGCGATCAGATCAATGGTTTTACAGAATCGCCTTGCTCTTGACACCCTATTGGCAAAAGAGGGCGGAGTCTGCCGAATGTTGAAAGCGCAACATTGTTGCACTTACATTCCTGATAAAAGCATTGAAATAAAGAAATATGTAAGAAACATAACTAGTTTGGAAAAAGAACTCAAACCATTGGAGGTTGATAGTGCCTGGACGAGACTGACTGATGGTCTCTCCTCTGTAGGTAGTTGGTTTTCTAACTTGGGTAAAAACCTTCTATGGAAAATACTGATGCCAATAGCCGGAATAGGTGTGGTCGTACTGATTATATTTATCTGCTGCAAATGTGAAAAATGCAAAAGGAAGTATACAGTGAATAAGAGAGGAGTAAAAAGAAATGTTGATGAGCTAGAATTAGAAGAATTGAAAAACAAAATTTACAAGAGAGCCAAAAACTCTCACCCTAATAAGGATGCGGGGAGAAAGCTCAACAACAAGTTTGTGGAGATTGAGATGAATGATATGCAAGAATAAAAGTTGGCATCTGTTTCCAGTTATAGTGATGATAGTAAATATCATCAAAGAGGGGATTGATGGAGCAAGGATTCGCATGTAAAGTGACTTGCTCTCATTCATGAACCTCGTCTAACCTTTAATAAGCATTAACCAATCCTGTCCGTCTTAATTTTCACCTTTTCCAAATACACGCGGGTGCCCGAGAGAGGCTCGCATCTATGTTTATTAATTGTAATGATGCTTGCACTACTGAATGGCTGCTTCGCAGAAATCCGGACTGCGCATGCGTCGGTCATACCCACGTGATGTGACGCACTCGCAATTTGGAGGGATGTTTTCGCTCATGCGCATTGTTGCTAAATATGGCTGCTTGTCTTTAACCATGCTCTCTGCTAGCTCATGCTGCTTTTGCATATCTGTCTTTCCCGCATTAACCCTCAATGCTATAGATATTACACAGTAAGGGGTGCAGTGAAGCTTATTCATGGTAGACAGTGTATTCATTTTTTCTGTGTTTCTAATTTGTTTTCGCTTACTTTTCATGTACCACGTATCTGGGGGCCTGGGAGTTGGGGAGCTGCGCCATTTTAGAAGCCCGTGTGGACCGGGTCACCTGACTAGAGGACTGGGCCTTGCATCCATGGAAATCAGCCAGCTAACCCAGAGAGGAGAAGCTGAATTTCACCTGAACTGATACTTTTGTTTCTTTCTACTGTATGCGCCATTGTGTTCTTCTACACGTATGCCTGGGAACAGGAATTTAAGGGGTGGATACTGTCATTTGCATATTAAAACATGGGAACGTAGAATTTAGGAGGTGACTATGACCGAACCACCTCTCCTGACCAATCCTAAGTTGGGACCTTGTCACTTGCAACACTTGTGGGTGGTCTGGGGGTCCAAATTGGGTATAACTAGCCTAGCTCAGCTTAGAGAAATTGTCCGACTTGTCCGAGTAGCTGACCTGTCACTGACCCTACGAACTCTATAGGTGATTGATACAGAGCGCTGCGGAGCACTCTGTCCGTATTTTCCACAAACTCCAAGGGGTGGAAATAGTCTCAAGTGCTGGCGAAGCACTTTGCTGGGAGATTCGAAAACCCAATCGGGGTTACTGGCGGATTCCGTGCAGAGGGGGAGTAACGCAGGCGTTGCATCCGAAGCTGCAGGTGTTGGTCGTGCCCTTTGATGAGCCCAGTCCTGACCCAAAACCTGAGGGGTATCCTGTCCTGACTGTCCTGAGCTGTACCTGCTCACCTACTGGCATTCCGAATCCTTGAGGGTCCTTGTCCCCGTCTATTCCCAAACTGACCCGTGGCCAGGGTTAGTCCTCATTCTGTCCTAGGTAAATATATATGTGGGTGTCCGTCTAAACTATTCTCTTACTTTCCTTTTCTTAATAAAGCACTCTTGCCTGTGATATTTTCCTATCACCTTTTCGAAAGTGACTTTTACGAAATTGCTTATTAGTAATGTTCCATTTTTCCCCTTCCTATAGGAGATTATTAAAATTGATGGCATATTTTTAGTTTGTTCCACCATCCCTTTCCTTTAGTATGTTTGCTGTGAATTTAGTGAAGATAGCTTAGAGATAGTAATTAGAATCTGAATATTAAGTACCCTTATTAGCCCTATTCATCCAATTTGCCTTAGTTTAAAGTTCGTGCTGATTAGTATGTTCCCAAATGCGCATACCCTGTAGTATTTCTTAGTACCCTATGGTGCTTGCCTTAATCCATAGCTACATTTTGATTTTGATCCTGATTATTGATGTTCTAATTTGTATCTGCCTGTTATTCATGGCATATTCATTCAAAACTAACTGCATATAAACTTTTAAAACTCCATCAGGTGTCTGTGGTCATTACATATCACCAAAGTGACATTAAATGTATTAAATGTGTAAGGTATTTCTACTCTTATAGGAAACTTGCTACCTATTCACTGCTAGCTCCTGGTCCATCAGGAGTAATGTGCCTGTGGTAAGTCAGGTACATGAATAGTAAGTGGTGAGAGAGTCACCCCCTGAATTACTCATAGTAGCGTGTAAGAATCACCCGGTTCACGCAAAAACTCAGTCATCATATGCACGCCAGGGCCCAGTGCGTGGAAATTGGTAAAATAGTGACCCGGGTGAACTGCGCGCTCTATCAGTCAGGTGTTCCCTCCAAGGGAAGGGTTCTGGAAAGGCCACGACCCAAGACATGAGTGTCTTCCCGAAACGACCTAGGGCACTGTTCACCAACCTTTGTATAGAGTCATCCACCACCACAGTGATAGTATCAGCCCAAAGGATGAGATCTCCAACATCATCCTCATAACAACTATGTCCCTGTTGCAATTCGAAAATAGAACTGAAGTATCAAGATAACAGTATTTACTCACCCAACATGAACTTAGAAGGTTACGAATGCCAAGTGGCACTAGGAACACTTAATACCCTGCAGTCTTCGGGTAGGAAGGTTGCTAAACCTCAAGACAATCACAATGGGCACCCAAAGCAAGTCCCAAGAAGCCTGTGCAGTGTCCCTCAACACAACTCCTGCAGGAGTAAAACGACCCCATTCTGGGTTGTCCAGCTATAGGCTGAACCAGAAAAATGAAAAGACCCTCAAGCTTTACGATCTGTACATGTAGCACGAGTCTGGTGATGTGGCAGGAATGGAGCATCCAAAGTCTCTAGAGACCTGTGGTAACATGCATGTTTGTTTTAAAAAAGCATGTTTGAGGACAGGACGCTAGAGGGAAACTTTGGTTGCCTGCCACTGGAGCACTCATGCTCCACCTAGCAGTTAGCGGGACTCATGGTACCTGACTGAATGCACGATTGTGACCTATGTGAAAATGAAGGCAGACAAGTGAGAAATAGTCTAACTACTATTCATAGGAAAACTGGAGCTATTCATTTGGTCAGGTAGCAGAGAAGAAAAAGTTAAGCCAAGAAGGAATACATATAAGGATATGAAGTGTCGGTGGCTATTAAAAGCTACATTTTTTCCTGTGCCCCATGGGAATTCAGTGTATTGTTTAGCTATGAGTGCTGCTGTTGATAAAGTAAAGAAAAATAAAGCATAATCCTCTCCTCGAGTCCTGACATACAATCCCAGTACTTCAGGGTTTTCAAAGGGTTTCACTCTCCTCCCCAATCTTTCTTCATTAATTTATTAATTTAAAGCATCCCTTAACCTGTGCACCTCTTACCTGTCTGTCCTGGCCCTGTGAATCATCTACAACTCAACCTTTTACATTTCGATCTAAAACTATGGGATGTCCTTCCAGATTAATCAAGTCTTGAACTTACCCTGAAACTTTCAAAGTCTGCTTTTACAAAACTATTTTGATCACGTGTTATGTTCCCTTCTTTTTACTTCATTTTGTAGTTCTAGTAAAAACGCGAACAGTTTTAAAAACCCATGGGAATTGTTTCTATGAGAGCTCCATACAAACCGGATAAAATAAACTAAGGCCTTGATTTACCCTTTAGATTGAAACTAGGAGTAGGGCTACTGTGGAGAGCATATTAATGCTTTCCATGGTGAGTGTGAGTAGGTATGAAGGTTGAATGACTCAGCACGTGGACAAGATCGTGGTCAGGTTAATTTGAACCTGTTGATATTTGAGGCGAACAGCTTGGGTTAAATACCAACCTTCTGGGTTGTATCTGAACAGTCAAAAGTATCTGGCATAGGTCTGGTTTGAATACATCTTGGGAACGCTATAGTCCAGATAAATGTTGAGGGGGGTGGGGGGAAGGGGCGGGAGGGGGAGGAGGCGGAGTGTGCATACAAAAAAGATAAACATGTATTCATAGGGAAGAAATGGACTGCTTCGAAGAGGGAACAGATGATATGAACATAAAATACGCAATTCATAATTTACACTTATGGTGTGATTAGTGATTATAACCCAGAGGAATAACGATCGCACTAACTGAAAGTTCGAAATTTGTTATACCTTCTGTAACAGTAATCTGCCATCTAAACTCGTTTAAGATAGTTGCACGTATTATAGTAAACTATATCTGTATATTTTTTTAAGGTAAAGGATAAAAATGAAATTAAGCAAATTTGAGCTAAAAGCTAACGGTTGCTACTGAATGGGGGTGGTAAGAGGGTGTGGGGGGGTAATTAATGAAAAAAAAACTTACCTTAGAACAGCTGGCCAGCTGCCGCTTTCCCTACATCCTCTTCCTTCTTCCTCTGTAGTAGCCGGCAGCAGGAAGCACCCGGCACACAGGCTCCCCTGAGCCAATCAAAACGCTGCAATGCAGACTTGTGATTGGTCTGAGCGCCGTGGATCAGTGCTCAGACTCAAACAGGGAGCCTGTGCATGTTCCTCACCAGGCGGTGTAATGCAGCATGGTAGGAACATGCAAAATGCACATGAACTTTTTGGCCTAACAGTTCATGCGCACTTTGGGAGTGCAAACCACTCCTCTCCTGCTCTATCCAGCCCCGCCCAACCCACACTGCACACAGGCCACGGACTTCATGCAATGGGAAAAATAAAATGCCAATGACGTTAGGTTGTCATTTTATTTTTCCTTTTTGCGAAGTGGGGTAATGCTCTTCCTCCGCCTTAGCGAAGGAGCTGCCACTAGAAGCTACACTGGTGCAATTTAGAGAATGCATTGTGTTGGGCTCCGGTTTCTTTTTTGTAAGGACATTTTGCAAGTCCATATTTCTGTGGTTTCTCTAAAACAACAAGATTCTCTATTTTAAGTGTACCTAGATGTCAACCTATCCGGTCCCACCTACAGGAAATCTGAATGCAAGTTGGGATGTATGAACCACAGAACATGCAACAAGCACTCCAGCTGCACGCTGCTCTAGAGATAATGTTGTGTGAAAGTTAAATCATTGTGTGATCCAACTGGTTTCCTAAGTATGCATGCGGCAGTGAGTAACATTTTTGTGAGCACAATTGCTTACACATGTGCTACATGCAAAAGAAAAGAAAACATCCAGATTCTTTTTTGGCACGGCATATGGTGAAGAGCATTAAAAATCTTCTGAACTCCTGCCACTGTTTTGCTTGAAAAAGTAAAAAATGTGTTCCAAATCAATAAGTGAACCACGTTACAGACATATATGAATAATTGCAATAACACATGCATTTATAGATGTGGTTCCTGGAATGCAGAAGCTCATGCTGCTCTGAATTTTAATTCAAGATGTTATAATGGCGATGTTTTTCATTTCTGACATTTGCATGCGTAGCAAATTAGAAATGCCACCAGATTTGAAAGACCCGAACGATTTTTCAGATAGTTGCAAATTAATAACGTGTGTGCGTGTGAGTGCGTGGAGGGCTCTCTCATGGATAGGATTACGCTCCAAAGCGCTCTTTTATTTGCTAAGAATCACGCAAACTGCTGCCTCATCCAAGCATTCAAAACAAAAAGATGTGGGCATTTTAGGGATCCTCTGCAGGTGCAACTGTAGTCAAAGGGGTAGTCAATTGTTTTTTTTTTTTGTGCAGAGACATAAAATTGAATTCACCATCCCCTTAACTAACATCATATCTTGGATGGATCTATGCTTATTGTTGTAATGCAGAACGCAACACAGGAGCTCATATGGTGAATATTTTGTCTAATGAAGCATCCATGTTACTAGTTCATGTTTAGTTGTGTTTCTTTTCTATGTACCACTTTATGATACTGAAAGGTAAGAGGGAAAGAGGAAGGAGCCCTGTGAATGGGACTATATCTCTCAAAACACGTGTATCTTAGCAGTGCTTGAAGGCAGTAGACATAGGGTGTCTGGTTAGCAAAGAGATAGCTGTAATTAGGGACAGCTGAAATTAAGGACGAGGGACTGTGAAAGGTGTCAAGGTCTGACAGATTTTGAAAGAATTATAGATTATTAATCAAACAACAGGGCAAGCCAGAGAGCACCTCGGGAAGCAGGAGTCTCCCTCCTCCTGCCAGTGTCTGCAGTCTGACGTCATACTGCCTTTACCAGTGAGCCCACATGGCAATGAGGAATTAAAAACTTCACTCATCCTCATGTTCTCTGGTGCTCATGGTTGAGGGGAGGAGGATTATCGTTTGAGAATGAGCCATTTACTGGGTGATAGAGGCAAGACTCTAGTATGCACTTAATATAGGCAGTTCTGGACTACGTCCCCAGACGTCTAATTCTAGGTGAAGACCGGTGGCAAGGATTATACTGATACTTTCTTCATTTTATTCAACAGTAGCCCTCAATTGTAACAAAGCACTCCATTTCCCATGAGGCCCAGGGAAAAAACTGTAGTCAGCAATAACCAACGGTAGTCCATAACCATTTAAAGCTTCCCAACTATCCTCTGCTCCCCTTGCATCATTGCTCCCTAAGATAAGTGGCACTCTACTTTATTCCTTTACTATTTACTGTGATTACGTTTTTATAACGTTATTGTTTTAGTGTGCGTTTAATTGGCTATTTATTGCTATAGTCACACGAGCCTCTCTTTTCTTACACTCCATCTTGAGCGTACTGCTACGTCCCCGGAGGCTGCAGCCGTAGTAGGGAGCAGTGACGTCTGTGGAGCACATGAGCTTCTGGTACAGGAACAAGACCTTTGCAATCACAGTACTATATATGATTTTGAATGTCTATTCCAACACTCTAGACCTGTACCGTGAATAACTGCTGTCAGTCACAGATTTATGTGAGAGTTGGGAAGCTGACTGTAGTATATCACTTTAAGATCTCTGTATTGTGTGGAAAATTGAGTATGTTCCAGAATTGTTTATATGTGTATGTGCATTCTTAGAGAGCTGTTATTAGAGAAGCTCTTTGTCTTGATAGCTGTATGACTTATTCCTCTGTGCTGGAGGTATTTCATAAAGAACCTAACTACAAGGATCTACTGGTGTACTTTTCAGTGCTACACTGATTTGGCGACGAGGACCAGGAACCCTCAGTGCAAGCTTCATAAGGAATTTAAATGAACTTTGTATTTTCAACAAAAGAAGAACTACTGGGAAAATTCAAGAAATTGCACTGGCTTATTCAACTCTACATGGAAGAAAAATACTCCTGACATCCTTCTATCAGTGAGTTGTTCTTTATTCTGACTTTTAATACTGCTATCTATTTCGATATTACTTCGTTTAAAAGCAGTCAAAATTAATGAGCGGCCAGCCTTTTAGCAATCTTCTTTATCTTTAAATTGAATGCGGATGACAAATGCGATAGAGCTGTGTTTATTTCCAAGTTTCCGTGAACTCAAGTGTTAGCCAGCATCGTGGGAGCGCGTTTTTACCTTCAAAATCTGAGCCGGGAGCTGCCTGTGAATCAGAAGCATGGCGCGCGAGCTTGCTGCCATCGTTACAGTGTGTTTCCCTTCAAACACCATAATTAAACAACAAGGGGTGGTGATGGACAGAGTTTCTGAATTAAGCAGAATACTCTCACCCAGTCAAGAGATCAGGGCTAGATCCAACACCGTTTTTTAGCTCACTGCACCATCCCAGCTCAGAACCTGGCTATATGCAAATTAGTCTGTTCCTGTCCCAGTGCATGATGGGAACAGGGCAAACCAAACTACCAAGCCAATTCTTTCACTGGGAAGGAAACAAGCTTCCGGGGACCTGTTTCTGGCATTACAGCCGTCTTCGGCCCGGCTTGCTTGAATCCTGATGGTGCAATGAGCAAGGGACTCACATCTGAGTATACCCTTCCACGCTTATGGTGGACAAAATAATTAAACAACAAGGGGTGGTGATGGACAGAGTTTCTGAATTAAGCAGAATACTCTCACCCAGTCAAGAGATCAGGGCTAGATCCAACACCGTTTTTTAGCTCACTGCTAATGATGGATCAAGCCCTGATCTTTGGACTGGGTAAGAGTGGTCTGCTTAATTCAGACACTCTGTTCATCACCACCCCCTTTTCTGAATCGTTTTTGGCCACTATAGGTGTGGCAGGGTATACTCAGACATGAGTCCCTTTCACACTGCACCATCAGGATTCAAGCAAGCCGGGCCGAAGACGGCTGAAATGCCAGAAACCGGTCCCCGGTAGCTTGTCTCCTTTCTGGTGAAGAATTGGCTTGGTAGTTTAGTCTGCCCTGTTCCCATGATGCACTGGGCCAGGGACAGACTGATTTGCATATAGCCAGGTTCTGAGCTGGGATGGTGCAGTGAGATAAATAACGGTGATGGATCAAGCCCTGATCTTTGGACTGGGTAAGAGTGGTCTGCTTAATTCAGACACTCTGTTCATCACCACCCCCTTTTCTGAATCGTTTTTGGCCACTATAGGTGTGGCAGGGTATACTCAGACATGAGTCCCTTTCTCACTGCACCATGAGGATTCAAGCAAGCCGGGACGAAGACGGCTGAAATGCCAGAAACCGGTCCCCGGTAGCTTGTCTCCTTTCTGGTGAAGAATTGGCTTGGTAGTTTAGTCTGCCCTGTTCCCATGATGCACTGGGCCAGGGACAGACTGATTTACATATAAGCAGGTTCTGAGCTGGGATGGTGCAGTGAGATAAATAACGGTGATGGATCAAGCCCTGATCTTTGGACTGGGTAAGAGTGGTCTGCTTAATTCAGACACTCTGTTCATCACCACCCCCTTTTCTGAATCCCTTCAAACACCGGCGCGTGTGTAACAACCTGCGCGCGTTGTTGTCTTCACCAGATATTCAACTGATTGACGCACAGGTCACGCAAGGGGCACACAACGTGTCGGCAATTTTTAATCTTTTTTTTTTCTTCTTCTTTATTCAGCGTGAACAACAAGAAATCGAGCAGTTAACCTGTACTTTTAAAAGCTTATAATTTACCGTTCTTACACACGATAACAACAGCAATTTTAAGGAATTAACCTGTGCTTTCCCAGACTTCATCGTTCTTGTACAGTAAGATTACAAGTTTTTACTATGCATTTGTTCTTGTGTTAAAAAAAAAAGAAATGGATGGAGAGTCAAGAACAGCTTCCACAAGTATTATGACAACTTCTTCTTCACAGAGTAACATGAGTATTACCTTGAGTGATCCAAAATAATTTTTAGTTAATCTAGGTGAACCTAATATCAAATGGTTGGATTGGAAAGAATATTTTTTTAATTATATTGCCACTCTAGAGGATAATGGCAGCATTATGTCTCCAAAAAGAAAAAAAAGAATGTTAATGCATTGTTTAGGACCTGAAGGTCTCAGAGTGTATTTACAGATGCAAAAGATTGAAAGAAGTGGAGATCTGGATGTATTTAAGTGTGCTATAGCTGAACTTGATGACCATTATTCCCCAATTGTATGTGTCGCAGTTTCTAGACGCGCCTTCTATAAGCGTAAACAAAATACAAATGAGACCATTGAGGATTATATCTCTGTTCTAAAGAATTTGGCCATCAAGTGCACATTTGGACCCCTACTTGATGATATGATTAAGGATCAAGTTGTGATGTGTAATAAGAATAAGAATGTCCAAGACAAGTTGTGGATGGAAGGGGATGCATGTCTCAAAGACATTATCACATTAGTTAAAAAAGCAGAACTTTCAGATAGATGTGCCAAAGCAGTCTCTTCTTCCAATGAGCCAGTAACTGTTAATACTATGAATGACACAAGGAGATACAAGAATACTAATGTGAGACAGTCCAAACAATATCAAAATTGGAAATCACACCAAAATCCTAGTTTCATGAAAGAAGATAACTCTACTCCATTTTTCGCTTGTTACAGATGTGGTAGCACATCACATACTGCCAGATTTGATAAATGCCCTGCTAAGTCTTCAAAGTGTGCAGTTTGTGTCTTAATTGCTCATTTCACTAAACAATGTAGAAGAAAATTTCAAAAGAAAACAAGAGTAACTTGTGTAACTAATGATGACTCTGACTTATCAGATAATGATGAGAATTATCGTGATGAGGAGTTTGATCCTTCAAGCAACAAAGCAAGACATGTAGTTGTAAATATTACTGGTGATGATACCAACAAACCTTTATGTATAGTCTCCTTTGGTGGTATAGATCTACAAATAGCAGCGGATTCTGGATCTCCGTTTACTATAACACCCAAATCTACTTGGGATAAGAAATTTACAAGGGAGATTGGGCCGCAACTTCAACCTACAGATGTAATTCCTGCTAGTTTCACTGGACAAAAAATTGAAATGTTAGGATTTAGATCCTTAATGTTTGAATTTAAAGGTAGAAGAGCTGTGTGTAAACTGTATGTGGCTAAAGATGGACCACCTGTTTTGGGTTGGAAGGATCAACGCTTACTTGACATAATTCCTAATCCTAATAGCCCAGAACAGGTGTTAGTCATGTGTGAATCTGAAAGCACAAAGAATTGGGTTTTGAAAGAATTTGCAGAAGTCTTCAATGGAATTATTGGGAATCTCCAAGGCTTTTCACACAAAATTAGACTCAAGCCTAGCGCTATTCCAAAGGTACATTAGGTTCGTCACATTCCACTCATCGTTCGTGATGAAGTAAAGAGAGAGATTGATAAATTGTTAGATGCTGGAATAATTGAACCTCTAGAGGCGTCTGATTGGATTTCTCCGATCGTTATCGCCAGACGCCCAAATGGCAAAATCCGTATGTGCATAGATTTAAGGTATTTGAATGATAATATAATTGTTGATCGCTTTCCTCTTTCTAGGATCGATGAGATGCTTACCTTGACCAAAGGGGCTAAATGGTTTTCAACTATCGATTTGTCTTGTGCGTATCATCAAATTTCCTTGCAGCCTATGAATAAACACCTTACTTCCTTTTGCACTCCTTTTGGGTGTTTTCAATTTTGCCGCATGCCGTTTGAGTTAGCGTCCGCTGCGGCCGTTTTTCAAAGGCTTATGCATGAGTTATTTGGTGGTATACAAGGCGTAGTATTTTTTCAGGATGACATCCTTATTATGGGCCCAAACAAGAAGATACATGATGAGCGTTTGAGGAAGGTAATACCGTAGGTATTTTGCATAATAAGGGAGTTACAGCAGAACCTTCCAAGTGTAAGTTTGCGGAGAAGAGTGTTACTTACCTGGGGCATGATGTTAGCTCATCTAGTATAAGGCAAAAGTCTAGTTTGGTGAGTGCAATTAGAGATGCTCCTGCACCTAAATCTAAAGAAGATCTTAGATCATTTCTAGGACTTGCTGAGTTTTATGCAAAGTTTGTAGATAGATTTTCAGAAAAAAACCATATTATGAGGTCTCTACTTAAGAACAAGGTACAATTTAATTGGTGTGAACTGTGCCAGAGATGTTTGATGAAATTAAAAAGGCGATTTCACAGGCCCCTAGTTTGCAAGGATTTGATCCTATGCTGATACTATAGTCACAACTTATGCCAGTAGCAAGGGGTTGGGTAGTGTCCTTACCCAAATCAATGAGAACAACAAAGAGGTCATCATAGCGTTTGCTTCTCGGTCCCTTTCTCCCACAGAAGAACATTATTCAGTTGTTGAAAGGGAGACCCTTGCTGTGGTGTGGGCTTTAAAGCATTTCAGGAAGTTTTTGTGGGGAAGGAAGTTTATTGTTCGCTGTGACCATAAACCTCTAACAAAGTTACTTACAACGGATGATCTTACCAATGCCACAGCAAGGATAGCAAGGTTGTCCATGAGGCTGCAAGACTTTATGTATGAGGTGCAATACGTGCCAGGCACAAGAAACTTCACGGCTGATTTTTTAAGCCGTATGTCATTCCCGCTAATTGAGTTAGATAAAAACCAATGGAATGATTTTTCTATTGCACATATTTCTTTCGATAAAACTCAAGGTAGTTTTACGCAAGAAGAATGGCTCGAAGCGGAAAACAATGACCAAGTTTTACTTGTTTTGAAACAATTGATTGTCAAAGGTTGGAATGGTAAGGACAAGAAAATCATCAATGATGATTTAAGAGGTTTTTGGCAAGTTCGAGATGAACATAGTATGTCCAATATGTTAGTTGTACGAGGTGATAGAATCATTCAACCTAAGGACTTAAGAAAAAAAATCATTGATCTTTGTCATGAAGGACATTCAGGGATTACTCGCACAGAACTTCGTATTAAAGAACTTTATTGGTGGCCTAAGATGGATGTAGAGGTTGAAAGATGTGTGAGATCATGTGTACAGTGTGAAGTCTCTCATAATACTTTCAAAACTTTTAATCCACCATTAGCTCTTCCTGATTGTCCTACATTTCCTTGGTAGGTTGTAGCTATTGATTTTATGGATCCTGTCACTTGGCAAGATGGAGGTCAGACGTACATCCTAGTCTTACTTGACACATTTTCAAGATGGTTAGAGATCAGTGTAGTAAATGTGATTAATACTAAAACTGTCATTACTTTTCTAGATGAGATTTTCTTAAGGGAAGGCTTTCCTAAGTATATATTATCAGACAATGGTTTGCAATTTAAATCCATGGAGATGAAAAACTATTTATTAGCTTCAGGTATACAACAAAGGTTTACTGCTCTTTACCATCCTAGCGGGAACAGTATGGTGGAAAGAGCCAACCGTAGTATTAAAGGATTATTGCAGTTAGCAAATAAGGGTAACTTATCATGGGATGTTGAATTGAAGAAATTGCTGTGGGCTTATACGAGTACCATTCATGGCTCATCAAATCAAAGTCCCTTTTCATTAATGAGAGGTAGAATTCCACATTCTAAGATCAATCCGGGTTGGATGGATAAAAGTGGCATGACTAATTGTGATTTAATTAAAGTTAGAAAGAGCATTATGGATTCACAGACAAAGAATACAATCTATTATGATTCCATACATGGAACTAAAGAGGCCAGTTTATGCAAAGGTCAATGGGTTCGAGTTAAGAGTGCCAGGAAGACCACAAAAGGTGAGAGTAAGTACAGTGAACCCAGAATGGTTGTTAAAGTTATGAACAATACTGCCTTATTACAAAATGATGAGGTATGGCATTTTAGTTGTCTTGCACCTGTATCCCGTGGTGATGTTCAAAGTAACAAAGATAAAGAGATGTGCAAAATTTCGTCATCTTGGTGGTGGGACATTACGGTGGATAAGTCTCAGGATGGTGATGTCTCTTGTGATAATTCACCTTTTGGTGTTGACATTCATGAGGGTGTTCCTATATCCTATATCTGGGGATAGTTCTCAGGTTAAGGAAGGTTCATAAGTGTCATACCTAACTTTGTGCCTAATGAATCTGTCATCAAAACTTCAAGTGGAAGAATTGTTAAAAAAAACTAAAGGTTTGGAGTTGTTTGATTGTACTTAATATTATTATTTTGTGTTTTTTTTTTTTTAAGAAGGGGGGTTGTGTAGTATATCACTTTAAGATCTGTGTAAGTATATCACTTTAAGATCACTGTATTGTGTGGAACATTGAGTATGTTCCAGAATTGTTTATATGTGTATGTGCATTCTTAGAGAGCTGTTATTAGAGAAGGTCTGTGTCTTGATAGCTGTATGACTTATTCCTCTGTGCTGGGGGGTTTTAATAAAGAACCTAACTACAAGGATCTACTGGTGTACTTTTCATTGCTACACTGACTTCAACTAGGATTGCGCAATGGCTTATGCAGAGTATGGCATCATACACACTTGTAAAGTGGCCTCAATGTTAGTGACAGATCCAAGTCATCATTTACCAGCCCTCCAGCCAGAGATACGGCTGTGTGTTGTTCAAGGCAGATATCAGGAGAGGACACAAGTAGAGGGAGTCCCCTCCTCAAACACATGCTTGCATTAGCAGTGCATGGCAGTAGTACCTTTGGTACCCGATCACCAGGGTAACGAAGAACCCCTCATCTGCAGATACTACTCCTACCAATGAGAAGAGTTCCAGCTACTAGATGCTGATTCAGGTTAAGCAAAATGTTCTTTCCTTTCACAATATTGATTTTACAGACTCCCAAACTGTAATTCAAAAAGGCATAACACCAATCCGCTATCACAACAAGCATTTGCAATGCAATAGGTCTCGCATTAGGAAAGTTTGACTATTGGTATTGTAAATGACACTTTATTTATGTGTTGGTTTTGAAAATAGCGAAATTATTAGCTTTGTCATTTACAATGCCAATAGTTTTAACTTTTGCAAATGTGACACCTATAGCATTTGTAATGCAATATGTGTTGTATGTATGAGACTTAGATGTATTGATATTTCAAATAACAATGGCTTGTAATTTTTTTAATAATTAATACTTAAATAAAAGTTACTGTAATTTACACCATGTAGAAAAATCTCTGTTGGAACACCTCCATGAAAGATAGGGTTCTTGTTTCCTTCTCAGGAGACGATGTGGCGCAGCGGCCAAAGCAGCTGACTCGGGTGCTGGGGATCACTTAATTTCACTGTGCGCATTAACAGTGCCTGGATACCCTCATGTGTGATAAACTGCGCTACATAAATCTCCAAATTTAATTTCCCATCCCTAGAAAAGCACTCACTCTTGAATTAAACCACTTACTCTTGAATTAAACAGAAGCAGCTTTAATAAAAAGCTACCCCGGCCTCTGCTTGAGGTTGACAATCTATGAAGTGCAGTTTAGGGAAATGTGTGCCAAAAAATGGCATTATTGTAATCGATTGCACCGCCTTGAAATGCTCAAAATGCGGCAGACGCAGTGGGAAGATTCGCAATGGTGCGCTTTAAAAGCAGAAAAGAGAGCAGGACCTGCTACTTTTTAATGTGTTATCATGCAGGTAGGTTTTGTCTAATCTATCAGTGAAGCGCGCTGACAGGAAAATAACGGAGCCCACCGCATAACAGTAGGCGACATTGCGGCTCGGTGCCAAACCATAAAAATCAATTGGATGATCAATAGGCTGTCTCACCCACCATGGACGCCCAGTCGCCAATGCCATGCGTTCTGCTGTAATTAGCCCCTGATGAACTTTAAAATGTTTAATGACTGTGAAATTGCATTTCTTCAGAGACGGTGCACATCTTGAAGAACCACCAGCAACTCTGCAGCCTTTAGAAAGCACACACTATTGAGCAACAGACTTCAAATAGAGTCATCACGGGGAAAGCGCGAGCATATTCCCTTACATACTAATGCCGCATTTGACTGGGTGAACATTCCAGAACGGACAGCATCAGCACCAGATACTTCAAAGTGCCGCCCTCGTGCTCTTACAATTAACGACATCTTCATCTGAGCTACTTGGGCAATATGTCTGTCCCTTCACACTCACCTGACAACACCCTTTGTGCGTCCAAACACTTATCCCTTGCTTGGAAAAAAACACCAATCTGAAGCAACTGAGAGCTCTGGGGACGAGCCAGCGCTAAGGGGCGCTCAGCCAATGGCGCGCTAGCCGGGCGGAGTCACGGAAACGGCCGAAGGGCAGGGGCTATGAATCCTGCGCAGCCGCCGTCCTGCCCCGCCCGTGCACCGCAGCCGCCGTTCCCACAGCACACCGCAGGTCCCACCGGAGCAGCAGAAAGTTAGCAGGCTGGAAGTTGTCAGCCTGTCCCTGCTGTGGAGTCCCTGGCCGCGTCGCGCCGACTCGCCCATCCATCCATCGGGAGCCAAGGACCCGGCACTCCATGAATGATTGTCCCCAACAGCAGCGGTGAGGAGCGTGTGTGTGTGCATGCGTGAGTGTGTGTGTGCAGGCGTGAGTGTGTGCGCGCGCAGGCGTGAGTGTGTGCGCGCAGGCGTGAGTGTGTGCGCGCAGGCGTGAGTGTGTGCGCGCAGGCGTGAGTGTGTGCGCGCAGGCGTGAGTGTGTGCGTGCATGCGTGAGTGTGTGTGTGCATGCGTGAGTGTGTGTGTGCATGCGTGAGTGTGTGTGTGCATGCGCGAGTGTGTGTGTGTGCATGCGTGAGTGTGTGTGTGTGCATGCGTGAGTGTGTGTATGCGTGAGTGTGTGTGCATGGTGAGTGTGTGTGTGCATGCGTGAGTGTGTGTGTGTGCATGCGTGAGTGTGTGTGTGTGCATGCATGAGAGTGGCTGTGTGTGTGTGTATGTGTTATTCACTTGCTGAGAATGTGGGATAGGAGATGTGCATGGCGCCGGGCTGGGCGTACTCGCGCCCACGAGGTGATATCGCCGAGGGCTTGCACATGCACATCCCCTGTCTCAGATTCCCAGCAAGTGGATGACAATAGATGCTTCGCTGGACGCAATGCTTCGCATTGCTACACCAACGCGACCTAAAACGTGGACTGCACGAAACCTGAAAACTATCGGCTCGTCGCTCTATTAGACATAGAAGCAAAAGCACATGCCAGAATTCTGTTGAAAGAACTAGAAACCTGGGCAAAAGATCATAACATCCTTCCGTTCTTTCAATCTGGTTTCAGGCCCCAAAGCTCTACCATAGAGAACATCTTAGCACTGTGACACCTGTTACTCCGTGCGACCCAACCATCACAACTACCTCTGTTTTGGTGCTTCGTTGATTACAGTGCAGCTTTCGACCGAGTTGACCGTGGGAAAAACTGGATTCCTGGGGTGTTCCTCAAAAGCTGTTAAAAGGCATTAATTGCCCTTCATGAGGGGACCCAGGTTCCTATCGAAACCAGCCAATCGACTGCAACAACCAAGGTTCCAACCAATAACGGCCTCAAACAAGGATGCGTTCTTTCCCTTCTACTTTTTAATCTCTATACAGCAGACCTGGGAATAGCCCTGGAGGGGGCAAATCTACTAACACCAAGGTTGGGGAATGTGCATCTCCAAATTCTCCAATACGCTGATGACATAGTCCTAATGGATCACACTAGTACAGGCCTACACAAAGCCTTAGAAGCTCTGAATAGGTTTAACCAAAAAAACAATCTCTTGGTGAACCAATAGAAGACCAGGATAATCATCTTTAGGAAGTACCACCGAAAGAAGACAGCACAATGGCACCCAGGTGACCTGCAAATCAGAACATGCAGAAGTTATAACTATCTTGGTCTCAAGTTATCAGAAGGGGCCAAAGCCACAGCCCATCTGAAACATCTAAGAAGCAAGAGGGCCGGCATAATACACAGTTTGAGAAATCTCAATCGACAACTACACAGTCCGACTGCTGAACCCATCTTGAAAGTCTTAAAAGCAAAACTAGTTCACTCTCTTAACTCGCCACCTAGCCTTCACTAAGTTCCTCATAAACCACCAAATTTCTGCCTATAAGAAGGTCCTAGAACTTCCACGACAGGCCAGGAAAGCAAGAGTAAGGTTGGAGCTGGGACTCACCCGTCCGGACATTATCTGCTCTGGGGATATTTTAAAATACTATATTAGCACCCTGCCTGCTCCAGCAACCTCTCAGAAAACGCTAATTAAAACAATCTTTGAAGAAGGAGGGACTCCATGGCAGGTTTAGCTGGCAGTAGCCATAAAATCGCTAGAAATAGGCACTCAAAACTTGCATAACGTAAACATTCAAGTAACCGTATGCAGGCCCGGACTGGCCGTTGAGGGCACCGGGCAATCCCCCGGTGGGCCGCATGGTTGGGGGCCGGTTTTGGGCCCCTGGGGGCCGTTTTTGTTACAGGGCCGTTATGCTGCAAAAACGGCCCTGTAACAAAAACGGCCGAAAACCGGCCCTGTCAGAGAGCAGGGTCGCACCTCTACCCCCTCCCTCCGGGAGGAGAGGGGGGCCGGCCGATCACTTTGCCAGGGCCGGTTCTGGTTCCCAGTCCGGCCCTGACCGTATGGAAAAGATCAGTGAACACACAGGTCAAGAAAATATCCTATGAAAGAGACCTGGAAAGCTTACACCATCAACCCAAACTCTCATCACTGGACACTTCCTACATGTTGGGAAAACCACAGCCTTACTTTGGGCAAGCACTGACAGTCCCGGCCCAGAAAAAAATCACTTACATGAGACTTCTTGCATTGCCCATCATGGACTTTAATCAAACCTGGTCCCGGAAGGACAATTCAGCCACATGTCGACTTTGTAGTTACCATCGTGAATCCTGGCTCTATCTGCTGTCCAAAGTTAGCTAGCGAGCGGCACCAACTGGTACTTCCCATCTGCAGGTCTCACAGCCTCGTAGGATGCAGAGAAGCCTCAGACCTGTGTTTCTCTGCTAAACCAGCTCAAACGGTTGCGTGGCTAGGGAAATTTAAAGAATCAATCCGGGCTGCACTGTCACAGAAAATTGAGTGACAAAAAGAAACCAGCCGGCTAGCAAGCAAGAGAGACCTTGACAATACTCCCCATTAAGCTTTATGCACTTGCACTTTACTGCCAGTTCGGATAACTGTGTTTAATGTTTTAACTTCCTTATAATTTGTAGCGATTTGTGTGGGTTTTTAACTTCCCTTTTATAGATTATTGTAATGATAGTATATTGTAACGATTGTCAGTAATTTACCAAAAAAAGCTTAAAACACAAACCTCCTGCTACCAAGCAGCTATCTCTTCCATATGCAACCTTCAATTCTTTTCAATGCACACAGCTTCAGCAGTATTAGAAATTGATAGTTTGGGCAGATCTCTGTGGTCCTTAAATTCATGTTAGCTGCATTATAATGTGTAAGTCTCAAGTATCACACTAACTAACAACAAGCCACAAATCATGCCAATGCTTATGAACTGCAATGTTCTTACCTTCGCGCAAAGGATGGGACTCAGCAGAGACACCACCTCAAACTAATGAGTATTACTAAATCAGGCTAACCGCCTAAGATCTCTTACAGAGTCCACCATGGATGACAGCATCCTGTTATGGAAAGGAGCGAACCCCATGATGAAGAATGCTACAGAGATGAGGGCGATGGTTTTCTAAATAGATTTAGTACATAACCAGCTGACTAGGCCTTCAAAAACCTGATGTACTACAGTATTTTGTTGTGTTGTATACAGCCCTAAACAAAGTAACCCACCGTTCTGAAAGCACACAGTCAAAGGAATTTCACCACACGCTAATCAGACATGCATGTTGACTTTATCAAACAGAAACTCACAGATGTTTACATACATAGTAAAGGGCTTCAGTCAGGCGAGACTGAACAGATCTTTTATTCAGGAGAAAATAGTAGGCTCTCCCTTCTCTAATTTCTCTGCTAACACCGTCAGTCTCGGCAGAGAGATCAGTAGCCATTCTCGAAGAGAGTGGCGCACATTGGGTGCCCTCTCACCCTCATAGGCTAACTTTGGGGTCTGACGATCATCTAATCGAAAAAGCCTCAGTGGGCTTACATGACGATTGAGCTCACTAATGGAATAACAGGATCAATAAAAAAAGACGCAGAACGATAGAGCCACACAATTGCTTTCTGGGGCAACAGCATGCAAAGAACTCATTTGTAAAATACACTAACCCTTGGACATTCCAAACCGCTGCTATTAACAGAGAAATGTTGGCACCCAGGAGTTACTTTCTTTTCATGGGAAAGGCAGGCAATGCACGCCTATGTGGACGCCGGTATTTAAACGTGGGGACTTTACATTTAAATCATGGTTTTATATACGTAAAAGTCAGCACAAACAAACGACCTAAATTAAGTTCATTTGTATAACTAAGACCTGGCAGCTACGGAATGGATTGTTTCGACAGAGTCGAGATTGATTTACATATGACTGGGTCCAAAGTGAGATGGCATGGTGAGCAAAAGAGCGAAGGATGGGTAGGAACGCTCCCCCCCTCCCCCCAAGAGATTGTCAGTGGTTAGACTTATTGCAAGCATTCCCCCGTTACCATTTGCATGTTTACAGATTCCTTTCAGACATCTTACGAGGAAAAGTGTGCGCACAAAACACTTCCAAGTGTAACGTACAGACATTGCCCACCAATCAAGAAACGCACATGCATCTGAACTCCCAACTGCTAGTTTTCAAGCTCTCAAAGTGTGACCTCGACAAGGGTATGCACTTGCGGATGTAAACGTAGCGCCACGTAGGAAACTACATACAGTTCCTTGATGATACAAAAGATGTCTACATGTTGTCTCCACGTTCAAAAATGATCTCTTTTAGTACCTGCATGGTATACCATTTCCCCTAAGGCTTTACAAATTTGTTTGACGTTTGAGACTGACTTACAAATAAGCATATACGTTATTCTGCCTTCGGATGGGGTGTTACACAAAGACAGGGAACTATACATTAAGTTTATTGCAACGTTAGTGTGAGGTGCAGGCATATGGAGACATATGGAGTGAAAGCGACGCAACAAGAAGCATCCTGGCTGCAGAGTCAGGACTATCCTAGCCTTCTTGGCCCAGTCGATTCCCAAAGTCTCCCACCTGTAGCTCCGAGAACAGTTCTCGCACAGCACCCTGCAATCTCACTATAGTGATAGTCTGCGCCCTGGAGGGCCATACATCGGAAATTAAACTCTGCAGTTTACAATCTGGGAGAAGCGTAGCACGGCCTCGGGTCAACAACCGGTGGACAAGTTTGCAGCTCAAAACATGGGCCTCTTGTGTTAATAATTTAAAAGCAGGACGGCCTTGCAATGCCCGGGTGCGTCCTTTCTTGCCATCAAAGACCCAGATCAGAAAGCACTGACCAGATACCGCTCCTTCCCTTTCGGAGCCTGGGTCCTACTTCTTCCCAGACCTTCCGTCTCAAGTACCTGAGGATCCAGATCTCCAACCGGGTAGAACTTGACATCCTTAAACATGTCCTCGGGGACCTTCAGCTCCTCCATGGCCTCGGCCCGCAGTTCCGTCCCCCTACCCCTGCATTAGAAGATGCTACTTCCAGTACCCAAACAGCCAGGCCCAGCGTGTTCTTTCCGCGCCACAGACTGGAGCGCCCCGCCCCCTGGAGCCACCGAACCGCCAGAGCCAGCGCGCGCCTTGGCCTGTACCATTGTGCAGGCTTCCGAGGGGGAAACGGGCCATGCAGTACACGTAAAGACTCACTCGGTACTGCTTTTGCTATGTAGGCACTGTATTTAATAGCGCCAAATAGCTAAATATATTGCAAGTCATTGGTGGCAATGATTCATTTTTTGAATGCGTGTCTACTTTTACGGTACAATAATTAACCCTTCTTAATGGTACGGACGGGAGGAAGATCCCCCTAGACAGGAAGAGAAACAGCCGTGAGCGTGCACTCTCCCGAACTTCCGGTCTCGGGATGTGCACGCTGACGGCAGTCGTGGGGCGGGACTTCCGTCTTTTGGAGAAGCCCGCGCCCACTCTCACAAAGTGGATGGCAGCAGAAGTCAGGAGAGGCGGCAAGTGGGGCTTGGGGGGCTTGGCACCTGTGTGTGAGCGTGTGTGTATGCAGTGTGTGTGTGTGTGTGTGCGCGTGCGTGTATGCAGTGTGTGTGCGCGTGTGACTGGAGAGGCATGGCTGACCCTGGCAATCGGCTTCTGGAGATGTGCACGGCTCGGGGGGGCGGGGCATGCGCAGCCACGCTGTGAAATCGCCGCGCGTGCCCCTGCCAACGTCCCTTGAGAGCCTACTTAATCACAATAGGTCTCGAGCGAGACCTAAAAAGGGGTGCTGCGGAGATTCAAAGACCTTCAAGGGTTGACCATTAATCTACCACAAACAAGAAACCATTGGATTTGAGAAGTGTACCACAGTTACAGGAGAAAACTTAGCTGAAAAAGGGGAGTGGGCCCTTTTAAAAGGACGAATACCCTCACCCACCAAAGGTGGCATGGCTCGTCATCTGGAACCTCCTTAGACTGGGATACGTAGTCACGGTACAGGTTACAACCCCATCAATGAGAGGGAGAACCTCAGGGTTGTTTTCGTGTGTAAATAAGGGTATACTAAATACCACAATGATAAGCTCGAGGTAGTGAGGGCAGCAGAGCAAGTGAAAGTGAGACTAAAAATGGCTACAGGTTACACAATAACCCTTTACGGATGTGTCCCTGGGCTAGGATTAAAAACAGGGCACTCATGGGAAACAAATATACCTGCAGTTCTTGTCAGTATACCCTCATTTACACGCAAAACATCCCCGAGCTCCACCCTCTCAGTGAGGGAGTTTTAGCCCGTACCGTGAATAGGCATCATAGTACAAGGAGGTTCCTAATGATGAAGAATGCCAGCTTTGGTGGTTGAGGGACTTTGTCCTTTTAAAAGGGACCCCCCTTTTTTGAGCTAGGGTTTTCCCCTGTAAATGTTGTACACTTCTCAAACCCAAGCTTTTCTTGTTTGTGGTAGAATAACAGTGATCCTCCCTTGCATATAACTGCTTTCTCACACCACATCCTACCGGACATGGACTATGACAACATTTGCTCACACATTCATCATAGGTGTGGCATGTCCTTTTAGAATAGGACATAAATCTGCATGCATGTAACACCTCACCAAATGTTATATTTGTGGAAACGCACCTGGTCAAGAAATCTAGGTGACACAATCATAGTACACCCTGGACGATCGATATGCACCAAGGGAAACCAAAGGTCAATGTTCCACAACAGACATAATGGATATGCATTCATTTAATTGTGAAACTGTACACATGTATAAATAATTTTGTATTAATGGATTAAACAATGAAAAAAGCATCCTCAAAAAATGAATGGAGCCAGCGTGACTTTGAGCACTCCAGGTCTAACATGGCCCAAAGGCCCCATATTGTGCTAAGTGATCATTTACCAGCCGTCCAGTCAGCGATATAACTGTGTTGTTCAAGGCATAAATCTGCGGTGGACAAAGTCCCTGATGGGGTAAGGTGGAAACAAAAAATGTTGTATACCCCTTGTTAAGTCAATTCTCCATAACAGTAACATGTATTAATCGTGTGGTTTTGAAATTAACCAACATAGAATAGAATGCACCTACACAAATACACTTGGGATACTAAATTGCATGTAATGGCCAAGCGTAATTCACTAATTTGTTATGCATCTCGTCATAAAAAGTATGCATTTGTCATAATCTAATCGGATTTTGCATGAATGTGCTTTCTGTCTGTTTAATTGTGGCATAAATCATGAAGATTGGTAAGTAAATTCACGCATATGTGTTGCTTAAATCTAGGTAAATAATAACTGGGATACTATTAGAAGGGGGGAGATATACAGAAGGGCTTTATTTCTCAAGTGTATGTTTATTTGTGTTTGTTTCTATAATAGTTTCCAAATTAAGGCCTATGTGGCCTAAGAAAATAGAAGCTGACTGTGACTCTGAGGTGGTGATCTAAGCACGCATGCGCTAAGAAGAAGAGCGAGCTGCCTGTGCCTGTGTAGAATGGATCAAGGACAGTGTGGCCTGCCACTTGGAACAGATGCCAACTTTTTCGAATGTCAGCATCTTGAACGTGGGAATAGCGCATTGAATAACGAATAAAGGACACAACGGAAGAAGCATGACATAAACAATGGGTTTACTATTTTTTTCTACTATTAAGATGACTCTGCGGAAATTGAACAGTAAGGCGATGAGGTGATGCTCATCCACCCCTTAATTGACCAATCACGGACACTCCAGGCCTCTAGAGTTAGGAATTTTAGATAGATAAGTTAGTGAAAAAGGGTATAAAAGAGGACATTTGGGATGATGAAATTAGCTTGCTTTTCGATGTAATCTTAGCACCCTGAGATGTTGTCGGACTGTGCTATTTTCCTATGGAGCAGGGACTTTGAAATTTTTCTGAACTTTAACTTTTGAATGGGTGCGGAGTCCTTTGTGAGTGGAACATCGAGAGAGAGATAGAGAGGTGTTCTTTGGGAACTATTCTGTCTTACGCTGATGTCTGCGTTTCTACATTTGGTAATATTAATTTTTTCTTATTTTCTGAACTGTCATGCTAATAAATGAATGTTTTGAATTTTAAACTTTACTTTCAGCTTATTAATGCATAATTGAATTTTTCCTTTGAAATAAAACATAGAGGCCATGCTAGGAGATTTTATCCCTAAAGAAATGGAGACTTAAGCAGGTCTTGTTATCCTTTAGTTAACTTTTACTAGCAGATCCATTGACAAATAACGGTGGGGTGTTTTAATTGCTTTCCTTTAAATCAAAACCATGGTATTAAAATTAACCTGCAGATGTAAATAATGTATAACATTTTATTTCTAGACACTCCGCTATAATCCAGCAGCTCTTCTTTTGTCTTCACTGAACCCTCGGAGCAGAGTTAATGTGTTTATGAGTGACTTGCAGTGTTATGGGCCCACTGATGAGTAAACTGTGAATAGCTCCCTGGGTTAAGGTGATGGTTTATAGAAAATTTCCGTAGCCGCGCTGGACCAGTAAAACTTGGTAGCAGAGCATAGGTTGCTATAGGTTGACTAGGATATATGATGTGTAGAGTAGAGTATATAGAATTATGATGTACAGAATTCATGACTAACATCTGTTGAGTTCGTATTACGTTATATGTAATCTGGAAAAGGCTTTCGGAAAGTGTGGGAAGCTGGTCACTCTGTCTGCAGGCAGAGGAAGTGTGGCAAGTGAAGTCGCACATCACATAGTCTGTTTCAAAGTGGTGATATCATCGTTTGTTACAAGTTTAGGGACCTTTATGTGTAAAAGTGGTGAATGTATAGCAAGGGCAACCTGTGAAATCTTGGGCATAGGGATCATTGCGTATTCTGGCTAAAACTCTACACGGAGAGAGTAATAAAGTTTAACCTAAGCTTGAGAGAAGGGTATGGTAAAGGGAAGTGCTACTTTATCTGCAAAAGCAAAATTCTGTGGTAGAGAAGAGGTAAGCGCTGTCTACTGGAAATACAGAATACTTGTGTAATTGAGGAAACTATCACTTTGGTTTTAGCGAAACAGACGAATGGAATTGTTTTATGTAGTTACTAACTGATTTTGCTGTATAAAAGTGTAAATTCAGTGTGCCGATAACATTTGTAAAGGAGGGGTCAGTCGAAGCTGCAGAAGCCGAAGCAGGGCTGACGTCAAAAGTATCACGCAGGGATTTGTCCGTGTGAGCAAGACAGAGTAAGGGCTGATTGGAGCAACAGTAAAAGCAGCGAAGTAATTGGTTGAGCACTACTGAAATGTATCTTGTTCTAATTGGTGCGTTAAAGTGAATCACGCTGTGATAAGCTGTTGTTACGAAACAGTTTGGGGAAGAGTGCGCAATCTTTTGAAAGACAGGAAATTATTAGAAAAACTGAATTTTAATATGGAGCGGAAAGAGAAAAATCTTCATGGTTTCAAAAATTGAAAAATGTGTTTAACAAATATAAAGTAATTGAAACGAGAGAGGGAAAATTGCTTCCTCCGCCTAAAACGCCTGCATCATACAGGATGACAAAATATGGCTACCATACATGTATATGGTTAGAAAATTGAGCAAGGTATATCAAAAATGATGGTACATTAGCTTTTCCAGAACTTGGATCTTTCAGTCTTGCAGTATTGAGAAATTTGAAAGAAAAGATGAGGAAGCTGGAACCAAGACCTAGACCGACTCAGTTTGAAACTTCAGCTGAGTCGGAAGATGAAATGCATGATTTAGAGCAAGAAAGGTTTGGAGATTACATGGGACCAAAGAATAGATGTTGTGGATTTTGGAGGGAAACAAATGAGAGTAGAATGAGGAGATGGAGAAATGCTAACGTGTGATGGAATGTATCCGGTAGGATTGGTTGATGAGGGGGTAGAACGGAAATGTACAGAAAAGAGAAATAATGTAGAGCTAGGAAGGAGAACTTATGAGGATCGTGAATCTGAGGATGCAGTGCTGGAGGAGATCCTAAATAGGAGGCAACCACCATATCAACCAGACCTTATGGGCACAACCCCAAATGCTCCACAGTTAGAGGATTGACTTGCAGAAACTCCAAAACAATTTTCAAATTTTAGAGATCTTCCTGAAAGAGTAGAAATGAGATATGATTCTGATGTTCCATTAATAGGAACCAGATTTACTGGGACACCTAAACAAAGTGATTAAACAAGAAAAAATGAGAATAGAGTAGAACAACAAATTGAAGCACAAAAGAGTACTTCTGAATATATACGTTCTACAAATGAATTGGCTGAAAAGATACAAGAACTTACTAAAATATAGAAGCTGTAACTGTTCCAGTAACAATAGGTCCTGTAATTCCAGTGTTTGAGAATCAAAAGATAAAAGAACTGTCTTTAACTTTTCCTTTAAATAAGAGTCTACAAAGGTTTAACCAGACTTGTCAGAAATTAAACGTACTAATCAAATGACGCTGCCTGATTTAACTTTTAATCAGAGTCTTCCGTATAAATTCCCAACAGGAGCAAAAAGAAAAAGAAGTGGTAAATTTATTTCCTATGAGAGAAATACCGGGAGGAGGATATGTGTAAGCCTACAGAGATACAGTACAGAGACAGGATTCTGTACAGGAGATCAGATGACAAGAAATCCAAGAGTGAATGTGGGTCCGCAGTATTGACTGAAGGAAGACGGGAGTGAGTTGGATGACAGTTTCTGACGGTGCCTGAGAGAGGGAGAAGAGTGTGTACTTGGCGCTACTCTAGAGGTAGATCAATCTGGTCCTTATGTGAATGGAAAGGTGAATGATGTAGATGTGACTTTCCTAGTGGACACAGGTGCTGTTTTTCAAAATCTTCCTCTCTTGGGTGAACATATTCAAGTTGTAGGGGTAGCTAATAAGCAGATTAAAATGTCCTTAACAAAACCAGTTGAAATAGAAATTGAGAACTTCAAAGACATGAATCGATTTGTGGTGTGTGACAGTAGTCCTGTTAATCTTCTTGGAAGGGACATACTGTGCAAAATTAACTGTGCCATTTACTGTTCACCATATGGCATTGAGCCTCAAACCCCAGATGAGGATAGCTTGTATAAAATGACAATGTCACTAATAGAATTAGAAAAGAATAGTATGTTTCCTGTTTTTGATCGAGAGAAAATACCTGATGAATTGAAGGAGGTAGTCAAAGAACAAGTGTGAGACCTCACAGGAGAAGATATTGGCTTGATGAAAAATGTAGATCCTGTCAAAGTTTCTGTGAAAGAAGGAATAGGTTACCCAAATATTCCCCAATAGAAAATGACAAAATGACAGCTGAAATAATTGAAGGAATAACCCCAGTGATAAATAAAATGATCAAACAAGGGATCTTGAGAGAAATAGAAAGCAGTCCTTGTCATTCGCCTATATGGGATTGAAAAAGCCTGACAGAACATTCAGAATAGTGCAGGATTTGAGAAAGGTAAATAAAATTGTTGTTCCATGTTGTCCAATTGTGCCAAACCCAGCAGTGATTCTATACCAAATTCTACATGATGCAGAATGGTATAAAGTCATTGATCTATGTAATGCGTTCTTCACTGTTCCATTACATCCTGAAAGCCAGCCAATATTTGTGTTCCAGTTTGGAGACCGTATCTTGGCATGGTGCCGAATTTCTCAGGGGCATACTGAAAGTCCATCCATCTTTAATCATATGCTAAAGAAATCATTAGAAAGTTTAAGTATGCCTGGAGAATCAGTTCTAGTGCAGTACATTGATGATTTGTTAGTGGCATCAAAAACAAAAGAGGCATGTGTTTCAGTCACTGTTGCATTGTTAAATCATTTAGCAGAAGAAGGACATAAAGTGTCACCGTCAAAATTACAGTTTTGTCAGAAAGAAGTACAATATTTAGGCAACAAGGTTGCTAAAGGAATTAGACAATTCACCATAGAAAGGATCAAAAGGATACAAGGAATGAAACCTCCAAAAACACAGAGACAGGTGAGAATGTTTCTTGGAATGGTAGGATACTGTCGACAATGGATTAGTGGATTTTCACTAATAGCTAAACCACTACAGAGATTGACAAAAGCAAACGTAAAAGATCCAATAATACAGAATAAAGAAGAATTGGAGGCTTTCGAGCAGCTAAAACAAGTCTATGTGAAGCACCAGCATTAGGAATGCCAGATTATGAAAAATAATTTGAACTGTATTGCAGTGAGAGAGAAGGATGTGCATTATCAGTTCTAATACAAAGACATGGAAAACTGAGAAAACCAATTGCATACTTTTCTGCTGTTTTAGATCCCATTGCAAAAGCATTGCCGGGATGTTTAAAAGCAGTAGCTGCTGCAAGTATGAGTCTGGAACAAAGTAAAGGTATAGTGATGGGACTTCCTTTGTGAGTATATGTACCTCATTCGGTGGAGATTCTCCTCACTAGAACCAAAACACAGTACCTTACCAATAACAGAATGACAAAATACGAGAATACAATCTTAGGTGCAGATAATGTAACAATTTCAAGATGTATAAATGTGAATCCATCTACACTGTTACCTGATGTTATGGATGTGGAAGTAAGAAATGAAGTTGATCACAAATGTTTGGATGTTCTTGAATACTGTACCAGACCAAGACCTGACATCAAAGATCTAATATTGCCTGAATCTGATTATGTGATGTTTGTCGATGGCTCATGTTTAAGAGCAGATGAATGTGTACTGAGTGCTGCATATGCTGTTTGTACAGTAGCAGATGTCCTAGAAGCATCTTGTCTGAAAGGAATTCGTTCTGCTCAGATTGCAGAATTGATTGTTTTGATTCGAGCACGTGAGTTGGGAAAAGAGATAAGGGTCACCATAGTGACTGACAGTCAATATGGTTTTGGGGTTGTCCATGATTATGGTAAACTGTGGTCCCAAAGAGTTTATATGACTTCGGCAGGATCCCCCATCAGAAATGCTGCCTTTGTGAGAATGTTGATTGATGCAATTCAATTACCTGACAAGATAGCTGTTGTAAAATGCGCAGCTCATAAGAAAGGAGATGACTATATTACCAGAGGTAACAAATACATTGATTCAATTGCAAAATATTGTGCCAAAAATCTTGCATCCATAAATCGGGATAGACAAACTGACCATGTTTCAAGTCTTTTGATGCTAACCACAGTAGTTGAGACATGGCAGGAGGTGAGACAAATGCAGGAGGAAGCCAGACATGATATAACCCTACGTTTAGGATGACTGCAGAAAGCCTGTGCCAGAGATGCCTTGTATGTCAACAATTGAACCCTAGAAGGAAAACAGTTGTGAGTTTAGGAACCATAGGACAGGAGGGAGGTCCATTTACAAGAATGAATTGGATTGGATGGATTGGATTTTGTCGAGTTACCACCATGTAATAGACTTAGATATGTACTTGTGATCACATGTCTGTTTTCACGGTGGGTCGAAGCCTTTCCGACCAGGAGGAATGATGGAGTGACAGTTGCAAAGCTCCTGTTGCGAGATAATACCAAGCTACTGTTTACCAGCAACAATTGAAACAGATTGTGGAACACATTTCCATAATGAATTAATGCAAATGATTTGTGAAGCCCTGGACATTCGTCAAAAGTTACACTGTGCTTACAGACCAGAAGCTTCTGGGTTGGTTGAACAAGTAAATGGAACAATAAAAAACAGAATTGCAAAAACGAGTTTGGCCACCGGACTAAAATGGCCCGATGCACTGCCACTTGTTCTAATGACCCTGAGGAGAATTCCTGATAATAGAACAGGATTAAGTCCCCATGAGATTTTGATGGGAAGAGTAATGAGACAAGCATTTGTGCCAGTTGATAAACTGTTGAGTATAAATGATGATGATATACTGGATTACTGCAAAAATCTGTCTGACGTGGTAACTTCTGTGTTCCATCTGATGGGAACTGATGCACAAACGAAAGAAAAACATCCAGCTCATGATCTAGTACCTGGAGAATGGGTTCGGATAAAGGTTCATAGGAGAAGAAACTGTCTAGTGCCTCGCTGGCAAAAGCCTCGACAAGTTATTCTGGTTAGTACCACAGCAGTTAAATGTGCTGGAGTCACTTCTGCCCGGTAGAGCAAACGGGCGGACGTTACAGGTCGCATTAATGCAGGGACGGGGAGCAGATGCGGCCCTACTGTATGTGGTACGTCACACGGCAGGTATCTGGCAGCGGTTCGTGGAGAAGATACTGCGATGAGCCCACTTCCATAGGGTGCTGCCAGTGTGGATCCTGGCCCCTATAGTTGCCGTGGAGGAGCACATGTCCTTTAGGGACTGGCGGTCGAGAGGCTGTGAGACCTTCGCTGACCTTTAGCCCAGTGAGTCCTTCGTGTCCTTTGAAGAGGCTGAGGAGGCCTTTGGACTGGGAGGGGGCAATAGCTACACTACCGGGGCCTCCAAGAGATGGTGAAAGCGGCCTAGCCCCCATTCCGGGCAGCACCCCCGATCTCCCATACCCTGAACATCATTCTTTCCTGTGGTAGAGGGCGTAGATTGATATATTTGCTGTATTCAGACATGCAACAGGATTCAACTCCGCTGGTCCAGCCTTCATGGGGGGTCTGGGAGACGGGTCTTGGAGCCGCCTTGGACCAGGGGCAGCGCAAGCGTATAGGGAGCCTCACACGTAAGGTATCATGCAATGCACGGTTCAAGCTCACACACTTTAATTTCATGCACCGCACCAATCTTTGAAGCGTATTTCGGGGGATAGGGGGAACACCTGCCCCAGATGTGGTGTGGAGGGGGCGGGGTTCCTACACTTGGCCTGGGACTGCACATTAATCAGGAGCTTCTGGACGGAAGTGGTGGTACGTATAACCGCCGCTACCGGCCTTCAGATAGACCAGAACCCGCTCCACTGTCTGCTAGCTTTGGTCCCTAAGCCTAAGAAAAGGAACCTTTCTTATGGTGGAGTGCAAGGTATTGTAATCCTGCCAATGTGAAGTAGTAGTGTCTGCAAAAATTCAGGTCAGTGTTTCAGACGTAGGATCTTGCCAAGGTAAGGAGATCCGCAAGATACAGGTTGTGGATTGAAGATATGTATCCTCAGGGCTAAAGGTGCATGTCGAAATCCATGATCAAGTAAGCGGTCTCTGCAGCAAGGGTCCGTGCCAGAGGCAGGGGGTAGTTCTGTAAACGAGTGAAGCGCGGTCCGTGTTTGGATGGCGTCAGGTCCCGTCAGTGGCGAGAATACCACTGAATTTTTGCAGACACTACTACTTCACATTGGCATGATTACAATACCTTTCAATCGCCCTGAAGAAGACCATGATTGGGCAAAACGTGTGGCTGTGCATTTATGAAAACCCAGCATTCCGGCAATAAAGATCCACAAAAACCACGACTAGCGACGCAGACTCATTCTTTCCAACCATAGACTTTGTAACTTACTGTCTACACATGTTGCCTCTCATACCCCCGGTATGAATAATGGTATGAGTCCGCCTGCATCCTATTTACATTCTGGCCGGGAAATCTTGGAACTTGCTTGCAGAAACACTGTTTACGCTGGTTGTAACTAGGCTATACCCAGGGTCAAACACCTGTGACGAACATCCTTGAGAATTACTCGGAGATGTGCGACATCACTAAGCCAGCTCTCTGGATTAACACTGCATTACTCTGTAACACTGGGGATATTTCCATAAAGGTGCGGCGCAGGAAAAAATGCACAGTAATCCAATTGATGGCCATGCTTATGCTCCAGACTATCATTGGCACCTTGCACTGTCTTGTATTTTTGTTTTGTTTGCACACTTCACAGCAGGGAAAAACACTAGCTTCTAGGTGGCGCTCATAATAAGGGCCACTCACTCTGTATGGCACGGAAGGCGCCTGAAGGGATGCAAAGGCATGCAACAACAACAGCTCTGACTGATGTAATGACTTATTTGTATTGACAATAGAAATAGTTCAAATATGTCAAACACCTAGCCATTTACTAAAAATACCATGCATATGTGAACATAATTGAAGTTAAGAATTCAAAAACGTTTAAAAATGTTGATTTGACCGTTTAAAGTTCCAGACGCCTGACTGACTCCTTCAACCACAGTCAAATAAAATGAACAGAAAGATAACACTAATACTTGATTTAGTACTCGACACTTCCCTTGTCACGAGAGTATGTCATGATTTACATCTCTGACACGCGCACTTTGCAGCAGGGGGGAATGCATAGCATTTTATACTGAAAGAGCATGAGGTGAACATCTATGCAACATTCCACAAGTGAGTACATTTACAGACTATCCGCTGACACTCAGTGTTCTTAGCTTCAGTAAGAAGAACAGCAGCGCGCCAATGACTTTGTAATGGCGTGGCTGTGTTCACAGTGGCTGTGCTCTAGCTCGAAAATTATAGAAACTACAGCTGCAGACGAGAGACGCTAGTTTTAACGGCCATGAACAAGATGACTGCCCAATATCTGCTCAACCCATGGACTAAGACGTTTCTCAGTAATACCTGGACGCTAGGCTGGAACAATAGATTCCAGTAGCAGTGGCAAGGAAAAAGGTATTTTAGAGAATTCAAAAGAAGTATCTGACACAGTGGTGTAATAATAGTATAAAACCATGATTACAGGTAATGAGCAAGATGGTGGATGGACAAGATGCTCCATGATGAGGCATTTCTCCGATTTCACAAAACCTGTTAAAATCAAGACTTGCAACAAGCGGAACTAATTATGATCTTGTTACTATGCTGGTAGTCTCAGATCAGGGCCGAACTACGAGGCCCTTTCTATTCTATTTAGCCAGCAAACGAGTCATAGTGCCACCATCTCCACAGTAATGTCAATACAGATGACCAGGGAATTCAAATACCTCTCTACGTTGGCTGTGACGGCCTGTACTCATTATCTCAACAGAGTACATCCTCCAACTCGGCATGTTGGGCAAAATGGTGACAAGCAGGCAAGACACTGCAGGTTAGAGACTGTCAAGCCACAGAAAGTGAAAGTTGTCCTAGCAGCATTTCTGTCCAGCGCCACTCACTACACCTAACCCTTATTTACCACCTTTCCTGCTATCCTGCAGTTCCTTCATCCAGTCCTTCATGTGAAAGAAATTCCAGACTGAAATGCTCTGCTGATTCTGTGCCCCAGATCCTGGCAGGATCCCACTATCATTCAAACCACCAGGTCTCCGGGGCACACAGGTACATCCAGAATGTTTCTTATAGCAGTCGGGGATCCTGGCTTAGCCCACTCTCAGAACATTCCCTAGTGCTGCGTTCCACTCATTTCGTCATGGCGCGTTCCCTTTTTGTCTATCTCAATTCGAACGCTGGAGTTTTTAACCCAAATGAGTTATCTTTGCCATCCTCAAAATCAGTACACCACTCTCATTTATGGCTCAGACTCATGCAAACCATCTTCTAACATATCTCGGAACTTCCTGACATTTCTCCCATCACCCCAGGATTCCTCCATTGAAGATTTACAGTGCCATAAGTGGGTGAAAATTCAACAAAGCCTCGTTAGCAAGTAATTGATCTTTTAAAGACCTGTGAAGGACTCTGGTGCGGCTGTGGGTGTGCCCAGGAAGCTGTCTGAGCCGGGTTGACACACGATGGGGGGAGGGGGCTGCACGCCTGATCTTGATGAAGGAGTGCACAGGCGACGATATCATGTTAAACCTCCGTGGATCGCTGTGTGTGAGAGCCATATCCTGGAGTACTTTGCGAATGAAGTGAAGGCAAGATGGCGACATCAAACAAACAACAGCCAGAACAGTGGAGATTCAGTGGCCATTCAGAGGAAACTTATATTGGTCTCTGAGGTCAGGTGGTGACACACTAAAGTTGAAGAACAAGCCCAAGAAGTGCACATGTGCCACAATGGCAGGCAGATTTGCCAAGGAAAGAGAGGATGAGAGCTTTGCAGGTCTGTAGTGGAGACCTGGAAGGAACCGGGACCCAATCTTAAAACAGCCCAAGCTGCAACATGGAAGTGAACTGAGAAACAGCTACTGGAAACAAATGATGCCATCATACCTGGCTTGCAGTGGAGAGCGATGGGCAGCACTATGAGACACATCAACGCTTGGCGGTGTGGGTGAATCCCTTCCTCACTGAACCACAAAACAGGAAGGCCAAAGCTTGAGCACTAAGGAGACATGCCAGGAAGAAAAGGAGAAAACCCAATTCTCCAAACAATACTTTATCTGTTGTATCCTAATTATGGCAGGTAATGAAACAGAGAAGTGAGAAGCACCACAAAGGAAGCCTCCAGGAATTTCTCCGGTCACAGAAAACAAGGCCTTTACCTATGATTCAACTTACTTTTCCATATAACATTTAGATTCACCACACAGGTACAGTGGATGATGACATTATTAGAGAGGAAGGGTGCCATGGGGTCCCTGACATTGTCACTACACTGAACGGAATAGTCGTCCACCCCGTTATGTCCCATGGCAATACCCCCTGTTGGTAAAAGAGGTTACAGCAAACATTTTGCACAGCTATGATACACATATCTTGATTGCCAACAATGGTTAGGATTATGTCTTGGAACACTAAAGGACTTAATTTGCCTTATAAAAGGGTCAGTTTATGGCAATCACCTTCTGGAAGGCACACTATAACATCACTACAAGAAAACCCATCTAAAACAGCAAAATGAATACCACCTAAAGCATGAACAGTATCCTGAGGCTTACAGGTCATCAACCTGGATGAAGAATAATGGAGTAGCCCTTTTTTCCACAGATCACTAGGATTCACCCACACAGGTAACAAGTAAGAAAAGAAGAGAAGATATGTTATGGTATTGAGGCACAAAACCAATGAGTAACAGTAGGCATTGTGAATGCCTCCCTAATACAGGACAAGACTGCTTCTTTGTGACCTTTCTGAACACCTTGGCATTGTTAGCAGAAGGTGACATAATAGTAACAGGATACTTTAATTTACTATGGATGTTGGGAGTGATTGATCAGTGAATTCTACAACATACTTGTGAAACAGTAGATTGTTAGTTGGGGTGGATGGTATTTAAAAAGTAGGACATCTAGATCTTATGTTTTAAATGTCCTAGCAGTGAACAACCTTCCAAGTCATTTTTCACGGTGGCAAGGGTGGCTCACGTATAGGAAAGTACTAGGTTACATTATAACACCTTATAATGCTTAAGTAGCTACAAAAATGATTCAAGAACTAATTTTAATAGTAATATAACATCCAACGTAATGGTCACGCTGGATTTTGTATCACTATTTTGAAAATGATGCAGTTAGAAAGTTCTCACTTTATTGCCTGAGCCAAATGTGCCCTTCAGCCAGTGTTGAGTGTCATACAGGAGCTGAATAGCTCCATGATTAGGTGTAAAGTGGCTCCCAGATTTGAGAAAAAAGGGAGAGGGGTTGACAATCTCCTGACAGGATGGCCACCTAAGCTGTGCCCAGGACCCCAATTAACTCCGTAGGATGTCTATCGTGTCACAGACAGATGTGGCTCACATTTTGGTCTGCCCCCTCTATTGTTCTGCTAGCCAGCCAGGCACAAATCCTAGTGGGTAAGGAGCTGTTCCAAGAACCGGTTTTGGATGACCACAAGGGAGGCTTTTCCCATTAACATAGCCATAGCTAGGAGTGGGCAGAGGGAGCTCTGCACAGGAGAACAAAGCGTCTGCCATCTTGTTTTATGTAGGGAGGGGCACTGTGAGATAGTTTACAATAAAACACATGAGGAGTGTTGCAAAAGTGGGTAAGGTAATCTAAGGTAACTTTTACTCCATTGGTTAGGGTGGAAGGCCAGTAGTTTACTCCATCAAAGGTTTCCCTAGGCATAAATATGGAACCCCAGAACCCTTTACAGAACACTGCTGAAGCTGAGGAAGACAAAAGAAGGATTGCCCCTGCTGTAGTGACCTGTGAGGAGAATCCGGAGGGCTGGTCCTGCTTCAGCTTCTACTTAGGATTGAGAAGTGGACTCTGAGGGTCATCAGTTAGCTGACCTCTTGTTAAGCTACAGGAAGACAAAAGCTGCAAGAATTCCACTTTCCTGAAGAGCCCAAATGACAGGTTCCAATTGGACCTGCGGTGGAACTTGCTGATTGCCTCTACTGGAGTGAGTCCTGACCTCTCCAAGTGTTGTCCCTAAGATCCTAGATCCCTTAGGCATGTGTCAGGGGTTACTCCTTCCGCCTAGCCCTAAAACCTGAGAGTTCGAAATATTTGCAAGGAATATTTCCTGGAGAACTGCTGGAAGGCTGGGATTAACCAGCCAAGCCTATTCGCTGAGTGTGCATCTCCAGTGAGCCAGACTTGTCTGCAGTTCCTGCTATGTTCTTTTCTGCAGCAGCAAAACCAATTCAGCTGGCCTGATGCCAAGCACCATCCAACAATGTTGAAACCACTCCGACTAGAGCCTGCAGCCGTACCCCACTGAAGGAATCTGACTTCCAGAAAAAAGACCAAGTCTAAAGCTAGAAAACATCACCGGACACGACCAAGCAGCATCCGATCGACGTAGATGATTTCCTGGGCATGAACGCCAGATTTCTTCCACTCAGAGATTTTCCCACTTCTGTTGATGGGTTCCCCTAAACCTCGTCCTTCGGCACCGGGTCATACACAACCCAGTCTTTGGATCCTGACTGTTGCCTTGCCTCGCTAAAGGTACCTGCCTGGGCTTTGTATCCAACTTGTGCTCCATTGTGGTCAGTCTTACTTTTACCTTAGTCCCGGGCTTAGCGTGACCAGTTGCCCAAGGTAGACTCCTTGTGCTTTTTTGTAATAAATTTCATTTCTATGGTTCCCCTTATCGGATCTCTGTCATTTTGGTGCATGTTGTTCATTAAAATATCACCTATTTTTTATAACTTGGAGTGGGATTTGTACTATGTTCTGTGTTTTAACTTTTTAGGTTTCATTTTGTTTTTATTGGCATTTTGAAATAAAGTAACATACAATTCCAGAAAATTGCACCCTGCTGTTCGCTATTCGGAGCATTTTACAACACATGATCTTCCTTGACATGCCATAACTGGGCGCCCCCAGTAGGGCTCAGAGTGGGCTTACTAAAATGTACGTAACATCTCTATACTCTCTGGAAACTCGCTCCAACTCGTAGGTGGCAATGCCATTAAACAAGATAATGAAAAAACGGACCCTCCCTCCCTCCCTCGAACTGGTGTGCTTGGGAATGACTTAACTATCTACTAATAGCGACGCAAGCATAACTGTACTGCAACTTAGTTAGACTTGTGGTGCAGAGCCCGTGAGGCGAAGAAGGCGCAGGTATCTGGGGCATGTAATTTTGTTCATCTCAGTGGACAAAAGTTAAAGCAATGGCTGCCAGATTTCATTAAAACTCGTCATGGAGTTGGTGAGTGAGGCCTGTATGCATTCAATCCCTGAGAATGTACCATAGTCTGTGTACCCACCCTAAGTATGTCAGCTGCACCCATATTCCCCAATGCGATAAGATGTTTTGGAGAGCCACCCCAATGTTAGCCCCATTTGTTCCCCTTTTTGGGATCTTAGTGGATATGTCAGCGGGTTAGGCAGGTTGGTGAAGGGGTCTGAAGGTGATAGAGCTCAGCATAAAAGGATTGAAAGACCTGAGCTACCTCTTCATCATTTCCGACTGTGGTCCCTGCGGTCGTCTTGAGCGAGTGTACCTTAGAGTGTAAGGTGCAGGCTCGCAATTTGATGGCAAGCACGCGCCCTGTCTTATCGCCACATATTCAGACCTGTCGAGGTCGAGACCCGCCAACTGGGCTCGTGCTGCTTTCAGCTGACGCCAGACTCGTGGTGCCCCAGTCCTACTGTGGACCCTCTTTAATTCCAAAACTTGGGCCATAAGTTGTTTGCGTTTCGCCCTACGCTCCCTGTTTTCGGCGGAAGAAATCGCAATCAGCTCTCCCCGAACTACAGCTTTAAAAGCCCCCCATACTGTGGACTTAGAGACATCCGGGGAGTCATTCATGGCAAGTTAATCTGTGATGCATTCGAGGATCTGTTCCTGAACGGCTGGTCTGTGTAACATGCCCTCTCTCAACATCCATCCCCCCTGGCCTACGAGGCTGTGGGGCCCACAGGGTCACTTGAACAGCATCATGGTCGGATAAAGCCGCCAGCGTTATGTTAACACCCTTCATCAATGCGTGCACCTCAGCCGTACCGAGCAAATGATCTAAATGGGCATACGTGTGATGTGCATGGGAGCACTAGGAAAATTGCGAGGTGTGGGGATGAGCTACCCTCCATAGATCCATGAGCCCCTGATCTTGGAGGCACTGCGGGCCCTCCGCAGAGATTGCTCCTGTCTGAGCGTACCTGTGGCCAGACCTGTCCATTGACGCATCCCTGACTAAATTCAGGTCACCTCCTACGAGTACCCACCTCTCCTAAGCCCCTAGGACATCGGATAAGGCCACTTGGAGGAACTTCTCCTGACCAGTGTTGGGTACATAAAGAGATCCACCTACCAGGGGTGAAACCCCCACCCACAGCTTGTATGCTAAAAACGGCCTCTGATGTCCACTACTTTATTGCCACTTTCCCTGCGAAGCGTTTAGCCACCAATATGGCCACCCCTGCCTTCTTGTCCTGGGTGGAGGAGAAAAACTGTTGGGGAAATGCTCGGGACCACAGCCTGGACCAGTCCTTGGACAGAAGATAGGTTATCTGCAAAAAAACATTCATCCGCCCTTGAGCTCTCGAGATAGGACAATATGAATTTCCTTTTGCTAGGGCTATTCAGGCCGCGTACATTAAGGGTTAGAATGCGTACCTCTGAGTGTGTCATGGGAGAAAAGGGGTCGCTCTCAGCTGTATCCGCCCGCGGGCCCGCCCTTGTTGTAAACCTGTGCCTCCCCTCCCCGCACCCCCAGCTAGCCGCCTATGCCTGTGTGGACTCCCAATTAGCACACCAGTTCCCCTCCACCCCCTCCCTAACCCAACTGAACTTCCCCATTTACCCCCCAATGTCCAGAGCCCGCTGGGCTTAATTGTGCACCTCTGGAATAAAAGAGTGCACAGGGACAGCCCGTGGCTAGATGGATGGAAACACCTCCCCCCTGCCCCTGAGCCCCCCCCCCACAGCACTCCAAAAGATATCAGTACCCGCTTCACTCAGGAGCTATCATTAGACGCCGTATCCTTTAGCACCGATTCCAATGCTTCCTTTCTTTCTTGCGCCATGGCTCCGGGGTCTGGCCCCCGAGAAGCTCCTGAGAGACGTCGCCCACCAACTCTCTGCCATCTCTCACGAGGTGGACGTTGACCAGTGTTGAGTTCATCGTCTGGGCTGGCCGGTGGCAGGACCAGGGTTCTTCAAGCGATCAAATCTGGTGAAGCCGGCCTTCCCATTTAAATATTATGCAAAATGGGTGCCCCCAGGAATATGCCACACCCTTATCGCACAGGTGGGAGGTCACTGCTCGAAAGTCTCACCTTCTCTGGAGGGTGATGGCTGCCAAGTCTTGATACTGCTCGTGGTTGAGGCCCTGGTAGCGGATCGGTTGTTTCGCCCTGCCTCAACGAGAATGTGCTCCTTCAGGGAGTAGTACGTCAAAAAAGCGAGGATATCTGGTGGTGGTGCTGGTGCCCTCCGACGCAGACCAACTCTATGAACCCTATCAATGTGGATCTCCAGGTCTTCTGGTTCCCCAAGTATCTCTTGGAACAGGCTTGCAGGTAGTGGACCATGTCTGATCCTTCTGCTTCCGAAGAGACTTCACGCACCCGTACGTTATTCCGCCGGGAGCGGTTTTCAAGATCTTCCGTCTGGGCCTGGAGGTAATTTGCTGCTTCCTCAAATGGATCACCTCTTGCTGGAGTTGTGTCACCTCCTCCTCCCTTGTTTGCTCTTGGTCTTCGATCGCTGCCACACGGTCTCCTAAGATGTCCACCTCCCGGCGGATCTCTCTCACTTCCCCGCCACTTCGCTTTTTGGGGTTTGAAAATCGTCTCGCAAAGTATTGAATAATGTCTCTAGAAAAGCATGGGTTATCGGTCTCTCCACCCCCTCTGCCTCAGAGCCCATTGGCGTGGGTTTAGGGAGCATATCTTTCAATGTTCTGTCTTTCTTGGTTCGTTGGGCCGTCATGGCGACAGTGAACAAGGCGATTTCTCGGCTGAGGGCTCCCCCCGGTCTTGATGAAACTCTGCTTCTAGCTTCGTGAACGCCGCTAAGGGGCGCGCAGCCGTGTTGTCCTTAGTCTCCTAAGATTCACCGCTCCGCAACCCGGAGACGTCCCGAGTAAGGGCCGTCCACCCCTTTCCACTGCTTCAGAGGTGCCGAGGCGGGTAAGCGTGTGTTCTGTGAGCCAGTGGGGACAGCGTCCCCAAGAATCCAAGCTTCTGCGTGGCTGAGAGGCAGCGCTCACAATGGTGAGATTAAGCATGAACTGTGATGGGGTGACAACCACACCACTAGGCAGAGCAGGTGCCAGTCGGTCTCCCTGGCCGATGCCCCTTATGTGCCATTGCTCCCTCCACTGGGTTGCCTGTCTCTGCTTCCTGCCGCCAGGCCCATCGCTGCCTTAACTCTGGACGTGACCGGTCCGGAGCGCCCACTGGAATTGACGCCCGGCAGTGCGCCACAAGTTCCGCCACCGCTCGCGCCACACGGTTGAACGATAAGCCCCCCACCCACCGGAGCAGGCATCAAAGAGCATGCCACAGCTGCGTGTGGGCGCCAGCCGAAGAGTCTGGCCGATGCCCTCTTGCTCCGCTTTCAGCCTCCTCCCACTGCCTCACCGCTGATCTACTGCTGCAGGACTGGCCAAGTGCGCCCCTCTGTCAACCACCACGCCACCAGGTTTAACGACACCAGGCGGATCCCTTGAGAAGTCCACTATAAGTGATCTTTCACTGCGAGAATCACCTCACCATCAGCGTGGGTGCCTGCCCTTGCTCCTCGCTGCCAGGCCCCACACTGCTGTGGCCCGGCGTGCCCTCTGGTGCGATTCAGTGGCGCCATGCTGCAAAGCCTGGTGGCGCTAGTGCCCAGGCCGTGCTGGTGGTTGATAGGCCCCCCGATCTCCGGAGCAGGCGCGAGCCGACGATTACAAGTGGGCGCCAGATGATGAATCTGGCCGTTGCCTCCCTGCACCGCGCTCGGCCTCCCACCGCTGCCGCTTACCGCTGAGGGGCCGCCCAACTGCGCCCAGGCCCTCCGCTGTCTCACCGGCCTCTGTCACCAAGGCCCTGGAGTCTACTCTGGCAGTCTGCAGCCTAGCCCCGTGTCTGGTGCTGTTGCTGAGAGGGAAGCAAGCCAGCTGATGCCCTGGCCGAAACAAGTCTTCGCCGGGTCTTTCGCTGCTGGGCTGTCATCTCTCGCACTCCGCACTGCCCACAGGAGGGGAGGTCTTTACGTGGTTACCGGGCTTCCGTCCTGCAACCGGCCTCCCTCTCCCGTCTCTGAAGCCAAGGCATCGATGGCTGCAGGAAGCTGTGCTGACGACCGCTTAACACCGACGCGGAGCTATCAATGGTGTCCGGCTAGAAGACCTGGCACCTACAATGTCCTCAGTTCTCCACAGGCTCCGTCGCAATTTGAGCCATGTCCGGCCGCCATTTTACCATGCCACGTTGAGGCTCGCCACCTGGAAATTAGCTGCTCACTCCAGCCCCCAGCCACCTTACCCCCCGCTACAACGCTACAGCGGGGCTGGAGGTAAGATTGTCTTGCGTCTCTGACCTGTGAATGGGGTCAAAGCACACTTTGGGGCAGAATTGAGTGCCCAGGAGCAGGGAGACGAGGTAAAGCATGTCTTACCCACCCGCCATCTTGGCCATGCTCTGTGTTTTAACGTTTTAACTGTTTTCGAACTTCTAAATGGTTTAAATATTAAAGTAGGTCTGTCTGCTCTGTGCCGTAGATACCAGGGATTGAGCTCAGATTTAAATTGCTAAAAAACTTTACTGGACCCAACTATTACAGTAACATTATTACTGCTGATGGACCCCACCTAATAAGCTACTTTCTCACTATACCTCCTCTAAGAAACTCAAAAGGGCATTGGGGGACCAAAAGCAAAACTCAATTCAAACCGGTGGGATTATACATTCTTCTCTCATTTGCATCACACATACTCCAGAATTGACTATATATTAATCACTACTCTCAGGTTCTTTGTATATGATGCAAACATATGCTCAGTCATAGCATTGGACGACGCAACTGATAGTGCTTATGTACTGGAATGTCGCAACACCTCGATTGAAGAGATGGATAATACACCCTTTGCTACTCTGTGATCCTGTACTAACACCAGAAATACAATGGCACAGAGATAGATATTTCCAAATGTATGACTCCAAAGAGATGAGCCTCCTTTGCCACTAGGACACTTTAAGATGGTCATACAAGTCAAATGCATAGGAGCTAGGGCTAGCCTTAATAATTGTGGAAAGAAGAGAGCATCTTGAGAGTGAACTTCTCAAAGTTAAACAAGTCCACAAGGAAAAATGTACGAGTCTCCTCCTTTGAAAAGCTATACATCCCACAAGGCAAACTCAATGCACTAGCCAAAAATAAAGCTCCCTCTTCCAGGAGGACGTCTTAGAAACATGGAAATCAAGTGGGAACTCACTAAGCAAAACAATTTAGTAAAAACTAGAGATAGGATATGTAGGGGACATACAAATCGCTGAGAGTCTTGCTCTTATCTCAGAGGAGGAAAAGTTGAAGTAATGTAAAGATTTTTATTCTAAACTATATACTTCTGCTCATCACTCTAAAGAGGCCCAAGTTAGTTATATAAATTATCCCATGATCAGAGAAACATACTCAAAGCTCCCATCACACAATCAGAGGTTCTTCACAGCTATTAAGGGCCCGATGTAGGTGGCCATTTACCAGCCGGTAACGGACGAATTCGGCCGTTACCAACCGGTAAATGGGTTTTCAGATGTAGGGGGCCTATATTTTACCGATTCTGTAAATTTACTGAATCTGTAAATTTACAGAATCGGTAAAATACTGAATCGGTATATATACCGATTCGGTAAATCCACATGTAGGTGGCACTCCTAAGAGGGCCACAGGCCCTTAGGAATCGGTATTTTACCACCCAATCCTATTGGGTGGTAAAATACCGACTTCAGGTGTGCATGCACACCTGTGCAATGTGACACACAGACATGCCCTTAGGGCATGTATGTGTGCCACATGGCACACAAGTCCGGAATTGGGGTGCTAGAGGGTGTCAAAGTGACACCCCCTGCACCCTTGCTGAAATCGGTATTTACCGAATCGGTAAATACCGATTCGGTAATGCCCATTGATTCCTATGGGCTTCAATGCCCATTGGAATCAATGGGCATTAACGAATCGGTATTTACAGAATCGGTAAATACCGAATCTTAACGATTCGGTATTTACCGAATCTGTATTACCTACATCCCCCCCCTCTATTTTACCACTTCTTAAATACCGATTCGGTATCATTTGGAATTTAAGAAGTGGTAAAATTTAATTACCTACATCGGGCCCTAAATACCTTAAACTTGAGAAACCACCAGGATCTGAAGGCTACCTCAAATTATTATATATAAACTTGTGGAAATGAGTAATATTTTATTTCGCATAAGCTACAGCCATTTTGGCTGTGGTGTCCATTTCGTTTCCTTCGTAATTCTCCCGTCCTCTGCTGATTGTCTTTTTACTGTGCTTGTGTTATCTATTTTAGTTAACCTCCTGACTCAACTAAAAGCAATGTACATGCTGAGGGTTTCTAGCTGCCAGTACACCTGTTAACTGTCAATCATTTACTGCTGCCATAAGCATTTCTGCTCCCCCTCTCACTTTGCTTACCATGTAGGTATTCATCTGCCCTTGTTTGCTGATTTCTAAAACGTGTTTTTCCTATTTCTGTTCACATGCTTACAGTACAGGAAACTAGTATAAAAGGAACAGTTGTTTGTGAAGTCAGTGTACTACCTCATGCAGCACTTGAGAGTGCTGTGTGGTTGTGGTTCCACTCGTGAGTGATTAATAAACTTGTTATTTATTCCAACTCCAGTGCTGATCTCTATTTTGTTGGTCTTTGAACCCGTGGACAAAACTAAAAAGGTAGATTTCCACAGTTGGCGCCCAATGTAGGATCCTATCGGAGACGAGGCCGTCCGAATGAGTGGTCTTGAAGGAGGATCAAAATATTGCTGAAGAAGCGCACTGCACGAGGAAACCTTTGTGCTTGCCTGCAGACAAGATTTTTCCAGTTTTCCTGATTTGACCCTCTAGGTGGTGGCCGGTCTCAACTGGGGTTTTCTTTGGCGCAATTTTGCAGCGACCAGAGATCGGCAGGTGGGAGTTGGAGACTTCTGTTTGTATGGTCGCTGAAGCGGCACTCTTGATTTGTTTGGCCTAGGCTTTTTGTTTAGATTTGTAATCTCATTCTTTGCAAAGTTTGAAGACAGGTAATGTGGAGATTGTTCTCCTTTTAGAATATTTCTTTGGAGTAGTAATATTTTACACATATTTATAAAACATGCCTGTTCTCAGCACACTCCGTAGGTGGTGTTGCTGCTCTGTTGGTACCAAAGTAAGCTTGGAACAGAGTCAATCAGCTCCCCAGAAGGGACCCTTAATAGAGACATATATGTCAAATATTGTATTTCTTCCATAATGTACGGTCCACTATGGAACAAATACACAAAGGAAGAGTCCGATCTCCAATTGCCAGTAAATGGGTAATTCGATTTTGAAAAGGTTCAATATGTAGAGGAGTGTTTATTTAAAAGAAAAAGTAGACAGGATATGTTTGATTGACTGCGTATGTGAGATAAATAGGTACGAGAGAGCGAAGAGAGCGGAAGCTATAGCAGAAAAAGGACAACGATATATCAAAAAGCGTTAGAATAGGAAAAGAAGGAAAAAATAGAAAAAGAAGATAGAGAACGTTGATTAGAGATAAATGGCCAGTACCCTATTAGGGGCCCTATCTATCCACTGCTTAATACGCCTCAGGATGATTGCATCCTATTAGAACGGCCACCACACCCGTATACATTTCCTACCCGAAGTGCCCCTGAGAATGAAGATTCTGACGAGGAGCATTTTTACGCAGATGAAAAAGATAAAGATAAGCAAGATGGGCGACAGACTCGCTCTACTTTGACTAGAGCAGAAAAAATATAAATAAAAACCGCTGCTAGGGAGGAGACTCGCCGGCCTCACGCTGCATCGCTCATTGTAACTATGGTTCAACAGTGGAAAAAATACAGAGCAATTTTGTTTTGTAGAAAAATTTGTTTGGGAGGTAATATTTGATTATAGACAAAATTTTCAGGAACTAGAGCCAGCTGATATAAATACTGATTATAAAAGATTACCAGAGGGGACTTTCCCTTTTTCGGACTCATCCAATAGGATTAGATAGTGGTTAAAATACGGGACATAACATTAAGTTTACGAAAGGAGCAAGAATTAACTAGAAAACAGGGAGGTATAGAAGCAGTTCAAACTCAAGCACAGGACATAGATGCTCCGGTGGAAGAGGTTGCACCCAATAGTACCAAAGTTACTGTTAAACCTATGCATGAAGCTGCACCCCTGTATGTTCCTCCGAAGGGTGCGGGAACCAATGATGATAGAATTTCGGATGATGCAAAGGGATATTTTATATATAACTGGGTTTACACTCCTTGGAGTAGAGCAGACATTATGGCTCTGAAGGCTGCTTTGCCTGACCCCTGGAAAAATCATGCCGCCTTTTATGAGGAGGTTGAAGGAGCAATCAGCTCCTGCACTATGACCTTGCCAGATATCAATATGTTTTTTTGGGCTAATTTTGCCCCCTGATATGTGGAGAACGATATGTAAAATAGATGATAATATAGCATATGGTGATACCTGGGAATATTTTGAACAAATAGATGCAGAAAGGGAGCCTGCGCAGAAACCTCAGAAGGAGATATGAGGTATTCCTAAAGCTATTGTGACTAAGTTAAAGACTCTCATACCTCTTAAGAAAAAAGATTTGACCACGTTAGGGTCCTGTAAGCAGAAAAAGGGTCCGTTTCTGATTTCTTTTCAAAATTTGAAGAGCCATTCCATAATTTTAGTGGTCAGTCATTGGCGATGATACGTGTAAGCATTTGTTTGTTGACAAATTTGTCGCTAATATGTTATCTGAAATAGCTAGTCACTTAAAGGCCAGCGAGAGTTCTTGGACCACCTCTTCCCCAGTTTCCCTTTTGACTATGGCCCAATATTATGAGTGACAGGAACAGGAAGCGAAAGGCGGGAGGAAAATAAGGTTAAAGAATTAAAGACAAAAGTTATGTTGGCTCAAGTATATGGTCCACCATTTAGGGGAGGTGGAAGAGCCGGATGTGTAATGTATACACCTGGAGTGCCCCCTCTTCCTCGAGCAAATTTGTCCCCTGATCAGTGTGCTTATTGTAAAGAGACTGGGCATTGGCTTTCTGAGTGTTCTGTTTTGCGAGGTCAGCAGTATCGGCGGGGAAGGGGCAGTATAAGAGGACGCCCAGGGAATTCAGGAAGCAGGGGAGGTACAGGAGCTTGCCCCAGATTTGAAGCAGTTGAACAAGGACCAAATTACTCTAAAACTTTTGATAGACTAAATCATTATCAAATGTCTGAATATTCTGCTGATGCCCTTGCGGATTCCGATTATGCATTGGGATGCCTAGGATGGGGTAAGGAACCGGTTGAGGTGCCAGTAGATCAAATGGGTCTCTATGT